>NC_066312.1:5235000-5860000 GCF_905404315.1 Leptidea sinapis | reverse complement strand
GATAGTTATATTTTTTTTTTGATTAAACCTAAAGCGAGATTATTTTTTTAATAAGTTATTACGATTCTACAATGAAACTTGAAAATAATACAGAATCAGTTCGTAGCATCATTTATTTAACTTTATTTGGTATAAATAATTTAATAGGTACTTAGGTCAAACTCAATACGTAGATAGATATATTATATGTGTTTTTGTGTCTACACACTGACTTAGATGTAGATATATGACCTATGCATGTACATAGGTTTATATATTATGTTAAATATCTTAATTCAGTAATGCTTGCACATTATTATAATATTATTAGTGGTTAATGGCATCGCCGCTGTGGGCTGGGGTATCCATCTTGGCATCCTGTATAAAGAAGCCTCACACTTAACTAGTAAGTATATATGGTAAGTATTATATGTGTAAATTATTAAAGCATAGTATACCATTATATGCTTTCGGTGGAAATTTTACAATCAGCAAATAATTCAGATCCTCTAACTGTAATTAGATTTTTGTCAATGTACCCTTGTAAATCAAATAATGGAAGTTGAAATTATATTTTTTACTTAGAATTAACAATTAAAAATGATTTTTCTGGCTCACTGAGACTATGGCGTATATATATTTCTATCTAAAGGGCGAGCTTACACTTTGCTAAAACGCAACCTTGACTTGAATTTCAAAAGACTATAAAAACGAAATCAAAGATTATGCTAAGCTTACAATCAGCTAAGTTTTACGTAAGTATAGTCTAAGTACGCTCTATAGATCTCAGTCTAATACTAGAATTTTGATAAGATTCAAATTCAAATATTTTTATTCAAAATAAGATGTTAAATCACTTATTGAAAGTCAAAAAACTACCACCCATTCCAAAATGAATGCCTCAGGCCTGAGAAGAATGGGCGCAACAAACTCAGCGGGCTTTTATTTTCATCAAAAATATGTTTTACAATTAAAGTAACATTTACAAAGTAACAAAGTAACATTGTACAATTAAACTTATTATTTAATAGCCTGAGGGCGGTCGCTCCATTCCCAATCTGTGGTATAATTAAGAAAGTCATTTATGTTATAGTAACCTTTACCACACAAACGTTTTTTAACAATGATGAGATGAGCGATACCTTAAAAATCAATAAGCATACTAAAGAAAACGTAGCCAACGGGACATGTTTCCTTTGAACTTTAATAATCAATACATAGGCATCGTACTTTTTCGTCAATAGTGGCAAAATTTAAACTTTATTGATGTTTGAATCATTTAATTTGATAAATAATTTTGAATGGTTTTCCGAAAAATAAAAAACACGTGAGAAACGTTTTAATGTATTTTTATTGAACTAAACAAATTATCCTGAACAACTATTCTATACATACCAATAGTAAAAAAGAAAAAAACTGTACATTAAATATTTTTTAAAAGAAAGCTTGCTTCCACAAGCAATAAGGAAGCCAATACAGTATTTTAGAGAATGTCTGTCTGTATGTCCGGGCTAAATGAAAAAACTACTAAATAGATTTCTTATTTTGCGTGAATAAATAATAAAAGATCGGTACAACATATAGTCTACTTTTTATCACGCTACATGTCGGGATAGTATTTTGGCTGTTTTTTTTTGCTTGTACGCGGACGAAATCGCGGGCAGCAGCTAGTATTCCATAATAACGTTGTATTGACATCTAACCTTCAATTTCTTACTCCAATTATTTTATTTCAAGAGTTATATTTCTTATAATATGTAAGTGGTATTTAAATGAGATGACAGAGTCCCATGAAAAATTAAGTCTTTCAACAATTAATAAGAATGAAAGATAAAATCACGAACTTGACATCAAACTGACCTGAAAAATAACCTGTGTTTTTTTTTTAATGGATAATATCAACATATAACATTATATTAATCTTTGTAAGAAATATAAAATCTTACTTTTTAAAATAATATATAGGAATTTATTTATTATAATAAGTAGAGAAAATGCCAACGCTACTCAAAAGATACGATATCGTCATCATTGGAACAAATGGAATGTAGAAAAAAGCTACCAACTCAATCCAAAACTTAGGATTCAAAATTTCTAATCTTATAATAACCATAAGGTGTACTAATCTAATATCTAATATATAAAATTCTGATGTCGCGGTGTTTTTAGTTAAACTCCTTGGAAACGGCATGACCGATTCTCATGAAATTTTGAGTGCATATTGGGTAGGTCTGAGAATCGGACAACATCTATTTTTCGTCCCCCTAAATGTTAGTGTCCACGCCAAATTTTATTTTTATTTTTTTGACATTGTTTTTTAAATTTGATTTGATTATAAAAATACATACAACTTCAAATTTTCACCCATCTACGATCAACAGTTACTTTTGTATCGCGATTTTAATATCGGCAATACAACGTTTGCTAGGTCAGCTAGCATCATATAATAAATCCATTGACGTAACCACCTGTACATACTACACACTATTGGAATTTTCCAAGATGTTGGAATTGACTACAATTAGAAGTGGGCCAAAGTAAATTTAATTATTGTGCTATTGATTGTAGTCTGGTTGTAATACGATATTTAAATAGCAACGTTGCAAATATAACTCAAACTATTAAATATAACATGAGTTTGGTATTCTTTCACATTTATATTACAGTCATTCATGAAATTTTACACACACCTTAGGAAGGAAAGTTTATAAGGTACCTATATAATATATTCCTCATTTCCAAAGATTTCCTAAAGATCCTCGATAACGTATTCCTAGACTAGAAATAAGTGATTGCTTGTAACTAATTCTAGTAGGCTTCATAAGATATACATAATAGCTTTAAGGGTCAATGTATACACTTTTAAAATAATGCTCCGGCCACTATTCAGGCATTATCTATAAAATAAATATAAAAGTTTTAAAAAAAAATGGCTCTGTCGTAAGTCCTATTACTCCACAGTTGAATATCTAAGTGATCGGACAGCCTGGGACAAGATTATGATTATTTTATAGCGATAAAAATGACTTTTGTTGAAAAGAGGGTAAAAAAAAGAATGCTGGGAGAGTTTCTTGCTCCGCTTCTTCTCTCTCAGAGCGCCAGTTGTTTCCGAAGCGGTAGTAGTATATAGTATATTAGAAATTACATCAATAAGAATTCTAAAGGAATCAATTTTGAGAAAATAAATGCCTTTTATGCCATTTTATGCCTAGTCATCAAATTTATTCAAGAATTTTCTATAAGACCAAAAACCCTACGTGTAACTTACCATTTCTCTCGTTTCTAATGAATTAGTACATTCAGTTCGTTAAACGTTTTTCGTTTAATATGTATATTTTTTCATTGATTTGTACAAAAAATAAAAAGAAAACACATCTAAAGGACTACTAAAGTATTGCAAAAATATATTGACCCGTCAATCAATAATATGAAAGTTATTTAAGAACTCTTATTTTATTTTTTGCATTCATAGAAACTCAAAACTTAAAACTAAAAAGCAAAACAGCTGTAAGAGGATCTTTATCAGGAGAGAATTCCTCATTCCATTTTTATAAACAGTGCAATTAGATATCAACATAATAACAAGCTTAAGTTTGTTGAAAATCTCATTTATTATTTTTTTTATAAAATGAGGGACGAGACGAGCAGTACGTTCAGCTGATGGTAATGGACACGCCATGCCCATTACAATGCAGTGCCGTTCAGGATTTTGTAAAAACCTAAAATTCTGAGGGGCACTATAATTGCGTTCCGTGACCTACAGAAGACAATATGAATGGGTAATTAATTACAAAACGGGCAGGGTGGACTATAACCAAATCAGATTCAATCAACTCAAATGTTTCCTTTGAATAAATTATGTACTTCAGTATTTTCATATTATCTAATCTAATGTATAAAATTCTCATGTCGCGGTGTTTTTAGTTAAACTCCTTCGAAACGGCTTGACCGATTCTCATGAAATTTTGAGTGCATATTGTAGGTAGGTCTGAGAATCGGACAACATCTATTTTTCATCCTCCTAAATTTTAAGGGTGGTCCACGCGATTTTTTTTTTTTTAATTTTTTTGACATAACTTTTTATTTTAATTTTATTATGATTCAGCATTAACAAACTTCAAATTTTCACCCATCTACGATAAACAGTTACTTTTGCATCGCGATTTTAATATCGGCAATACAACGTTTGCTGGATTAGGTAGTAATATATAAATTTGCTTCAATAGTGGGGACGCAATCCAGAAAAGTATATACGATATAGGTATAGAGTTTAGTGATTTCAACATTCAATAATATTGACTGTGTATTTGTTATTCCTGACGGACTGACGTAGATGTCTAAACAAAGTCAAAGAATATAAAAAAGTACAGATAACCAAGCCGAGCTTGAGTAACATACCGTGGGTATTTTTTTTAAATCAGAACAGGCAAAAGGGCCCATTCACATGCGCTAAATCTATCAAAATAGTCCGTGGGAATTTTGCATGTTTTGGATTTATTGAGTGCTTCATCAGAGTTATATGGGTATCACTAGATTGCATTTAAAAAGCCCTTTCCACTTTGTACATTTACAATAATCAAAATTAAATTACTTTAATATAAACTTTTATTGAGGTTATAAGATTTTATTTTCATTTTAAACACTAAGAATTGAATGGTGACAATATCTTGTTTTTAAACATATTTTCTGATTCATAAAAAATGCCTGGATGTAATTTAATGCTACATTCGTTATAATGTTACTACTGTAGATGTAGTAATTCAAGGGTCGAATGACCACCAGGAAGAAGACGGAACTCGCAATGCTTTGGTACTACGTGACTTAAGTGGAGTTAGTAAGTACATTATCTCAGAAAAAGTACAAAATATGCATTGCAATTTTAAAATTATTAAGAGAGCCTTTGCGTGGTAGAATCTGTATTTGATTTCCTAAATTAATTCTCAACTTGAGAATAGAGACCCCAAGCCATTTAATACAAAAAATCTAAATGCAATGCAATTATTTAAAAAGGGATGTCCTGTGTTTCTTGGACCCATTCTTATCTGGTCTAAGCCATATCATTTATATCTACACATATGGGGTGGTAAAATCTAACTTCAATAAGTAATTTGAAAAGCCTATTCTGAAATAAGAATATATTATTTTGACAAATTGACTTCAATCTTTTGTAAGTATAAATTAGATGTATGTGGCGACTTCAATGTTAACATTATTAATAACTGCTAACTATGTCTACGATTGCTAAATCAAAGACAACAGATATCCAAAAACATTACACGAGGTATCCTCAGGAGATGTTGACTCACCAAATTCTGGCAGGAGACTAATATATATATACTAACTAATGCCCGCGACGTCGTACGCATGGACGCTATGAAGCAGTATAAATACTATGCCCGCTTTCTAGCCTATTTTATCCACCTTTTGTGAAATATCTTTATTTTTTTACTTTTTTAATCTAACTTGCATGATATTGAAATACAATAACTTGTAAAAGTTTAAAATTCAATAAAGTATTTTGAATGTTGAAGTTGATTTTCAAGAGTAAAATTTCCTCTTCGTAATGCCTAAGTTATAAATACTGCACTCTACACGAATAAAGCGAAACTACATTGTAGGTCAGCTTATAGTGAAACCTTTAGTCTAGTTCAGGTTCAGTTTTAAGCTCAACATGAAAGCGCCAAGCGTCGCGACGCCGCAATCAGTCTACGTGTACGGTAGATAAGATGCAACTTTTAGTCAACTATTTTCAACTGAAACTCATCTCCTGAAACTAGATGGCGCTTTACAAAAATCAAAGAAATCGCATAGCTGCACAAATTGCTGAGTAATTATAAATATTAAGCACTAGCGATTCACGCCCGCTTCGCTGGGCGAATTTTAAAAGGAAATAAAATAATGAAGGAAGGTTGGAATTCGAAAAATTAGTAGCCATAAACCATCTTAGATAAATTTCGCATCGAAAGGTAAGTAGTTGTTGAAAGGTAGTTGCATGACGATACGATCAGTTGTTAAGGCGTCATTAATGAAGTGAAAATGGATCATTATCTTTATATATATAGACTAGCCGTTCCCTCCCGCTTCGCTGGGCGAATCTTAAAGGGAAGAAACATTGGAATTCAAAACATAAATAGCTATAAACCATCTAGAATAAATTTCACATCGAATGGTGGTAGTTTCATGCCGATACGATCAGTGGTTTAGGCGTGATTGAGCCTCAAACAAAGACTATTAAATATATATATATATAGAAGATTGTATTAAGACTTTAAACATAATTATAGATGCATAATAATTATTCAATTGGTACAGGTGATTGTGTGTAACATGTGAAAATTTTACTTAACCTAATGAAAATTACTTAAAATAGAGTCCTTTTTTCTCTGAAAATTTAGAAATTAAATATCTCACACGATACTCACACTTCACTTCTACTTTACAGTTAATCTTACTACTGTAAATGCAGTAAAAATCGTTCATCGAATTACTACCATAAACAAAACAGAACTTGAAATGAAATTATATTATAACTTATATTGAGGGCTGAAATATAATAATGCATAGTCATATTTCCTTTTTCTAAGCTTTTTACAATTAAGTATATGTTAATTACAATATCCTGCATCCGGATTCTGGCTCGTATGGCGTTTGTGGCGACAGTATTTGCATCTTGAGTACTCGCTGTAGTAGTAAGACGTTATTCAATATATAGTGGCAAAATCACTGTGGTAGAAATATATTTAATGTCCGACTAGAGTAGGAATTTCTACCGTGGCCACAACAGAAGTTTTACCTTCGGTATCAGCTTCAGTGTCCGTGGAATCGGAAGTTCCGATACCGAAACTTCTTCAGATCAATTAATCATATCAATGTCACTTTATTCTAGGTTATACTCTACGTCTAGGTCAACGAAATGACACTTATTTAGTTTTTTTTAATGAAAATAAGGGAGGAGACGTGCAGGACGTTCAGCTGATGGTAATTGATACGCCCAGCGCATTACAATGCAGCGCCGCTCAAGATTATTCAAAAACCCAAAAATTCTGAACGGCACTACAACTGCGCTCGTCACCTTGAGCACAGTTTACATATGTCAATGTACCATGAGACATAAGATGTCAAGTCTCATTTGCCCAGTAATTTCACTGCTACGGTGCCTTTCAGACCGAATCACAGTAATGCTTTCACATTACTGCTTCATGGCAGAAATAAGCTACCGCCACTTCGGTAAAGGTTGAGCTTTAATGTGAATAAATGGTTTGAAATTTATTGCAGCTCTTTTAAATCAACAGTTACAGCTTCATAGTTTTACATATTATTTTAATTACAATAATAGTAGTGTAGTTTAATAAATAAAAACAGAATATGCATATAATGTATCAATTCACAAAAACTGTAACTGTAAAAGATGTTATGTGAGAATTTTATTAGTGATTATAGATGAGAGATGTTATTAACCTGTTTATTTCTCTACTGCAATTTCTCTTATTTTATTTACTAATACCTACAGACAATTAAAACCTAACGTGTTAAATGAAATAAAAACAATAATTGAAGTAAATGATATAATTGTATCTATTTTTTTCTTTTAATATTACAAAAACAATAAATAACTAACGTTAAATATTCTGGGATCATTATGTTGTCAGTCAATTTACGAATGCAGAGTCACGATGTGACCAGGTATGGCCAGGCAATTATGGAGCTGCACGTAGAAGCACAGCATTAGCCCTAGTAACTGTCGAGTTGTGTAGTCAGCAGAGGGTAAGGCAAAATATTATCTACCTAGCCACATATACTAGGTACTAACGCGGTTGTTCATACGCTCAAACACGCAAAAATCATCCTAGGTTAGAAGTTCTTAAGTTATGGCCTTATTTGGAATAAAAAAAAATTCACATTGTTTTATGTTGTTAATGTCAAAGAAAGAATTTAAACAATTAAAAATAGTGACCTACTCTGCAATTGGCCCACCCAAATATGCAAAATAATACATTGTGTTATGCGCAATATTGTCGGACTCGGGCTAGTATATGTTTTAGCAAAGTTTACATAGGGAAGACGTGCAGAAAACTGAAACAAATGATATTTATTACAAACTGATAAATTCAATGAAGTATTGTAGTTGTTAACGTGTTTTTAACATGCCAACTAGAGTCGGAGTATCAGTGAAATGACAGATTACAAAGTTCAATCATCATCATAATTACAGGCCGGCAGAATGCTGGACAAAGGCCTCCCTGAAAGATCTTGACCAGATCGGCGGTCCATCTTGTGGGCCTACCAATACTACGTCTTCCGGTACGTGGTCGCCATTTGAGGACCTTACTACCCCGACGGCCATCTGTCCGTCGAGCTGTGTGCCCTGCCCACTGCCACTTCAGTTTCGCAACCACTGGGTTATGTCGGTGACTGTGGTTCTGATTCGATTTCGTAAGGAAATAACAAAATACAAAATAGAATTGAGATACTCCTCTCCATTTCCCTCTGAGTGACCATGAGCTTCCTCATAAGGCAATTAACGATTATACAGGACAATTGGCAAATTTTCTCTGCAATGGAGAAAAAAACCACATAAAACGTCAAACCTTTAAAGAACTATGGTCAAACTAAGACATTCGGGCGATTTCTAGTAAAAAATACTATCTGGGATCAACATATTTCAACAGTACATCTTCTTCTGTCTGTTGATATTGATACATCGTCATTTATATTACACTACTTATTTTAAGCTGACTAAAGCAGTATAGATCCTCCGGCTGTTGGTCATCCAAATAATCAGATAGTTTTTGATGTGATTGCGAAGATTGTTGGAAGAGCTGCCGCTTTTCACTGCCACATGTTACTAACTTTGTGGAGACGTGACTGATGCAATTGTAGCATATATGTTGATTTCTTGTATTTATTTTGTGAACGTTACTTTTTTTATTGAAGTTACTTATATTTTATGAACATATATATCAATAAAAATATTTATTTATTGTCAATGTGTGCGTTAGCTTGTGACTCTTGCTTCAGACTCCACTAACTAGCGGCCCATTTTAGTACTACCGATTCTTAGTAAATATTTGTAAAAAAATATTGAAAGAAATTCTTCAACATTTCAGTGTAAATAAGCTACTTAATAAACGATAAGGCTTCACCAGGGTTCATTGCACTATCGATGCTCGAGTGTAATTCTTAAAGCATGTCTTTAAAGCCTGAAGACTCACAACATTCGCTTGGGATTCAAAGTATTTGACTGTGTTAATCATGAAAATCTCTTTGGGAAAATACACCATTTAAGCCAACCTAAACAGCGAATCCCGTCTTCACTTAAGTAAAAAAGCAAATAAGGTAACTTCAATTGGTAATAACGGTTAAAAAATGTTTCAATTGATTATTTCTGACGGAAATATCGCGTTAGGATGCGGACCCATAAAAGGTTTCACTTCAAAAATGAATATCGAGTGTAGGCGCCACTGGCTAAAATAATTGCTTTGTAAGAGGTTTTTTATGAATTCTTGTGGAATACGCTCCCATTCGGCCGTTATAACAATTTTAAGCTCTCGGTAAGCGGTGCACAGTAATACAATGTTTTAGAAAGTTCAATAGATGCTCAATGGGATTGAGATTGAGAAATCATGCTGGCCGACCTAAACGGTGGATCCCAACTTCACATATGTAAGCTTCTACGTCGCCTACTCGTAATGCTCGAACATTGTCGTACATAAACACAGCAGCAGTTCCTGTAGCAGCTAACACTGGTTATACATCAGAAAGTAGGATTTCCATGATGTAGTGTTTTGCATTTGGAGAACCATTTTCTAGGAAAACTTTTCTGAATTGTGTTAGATCTTCCTTTCTAAATGCCTAAATAAACAAAATACGTACGAAGTACCGAATTCAAATATTATAAGTACATTTCAAACTTAAGTCTCAGTTAGTCTTACATCTTTAGGCTTTAGGCTGTTTGGTGTCAAGACACTTGGCCTGTGGGGTCCAGGGGTACGGAGAATGTACAACGTTCTACCTACGCGCCTCAATATGGCTAACCCAAGCGCTGGCAGCTATTTCGGTCAACGGGTCAGCTTAGCTATCCAACGCGGTAATGCTGCCAGTATTCTTGGTACACTTCCCCGTAATGATAGTTTTTATTTAACGTTACCTCAGCTGGTAATATTGTATATATAATTATAAGATTTTTTTTTTTCTCTTATACACTTTCAACATATTATTTTACGTATTTTGTGTGTATATTTTGTCTGGCTAATGATCTCAAAACGACAGTGTGACTTATGCTGTACTCTTTACAAATAGCACAGAGTTGGGATGGATACTAACGCATTAACTAACAGTCTATTAAAATTTCAATATACTTAATGATACGTTAAATTCAATGTATTTTCTTAAATTTATTCAAGTTTGTATTAACGATTGTTAAGAAGCCAGAGTGAAATTTAGCACGTTATGTTCACCAACCACATCAAGAATTCATGCATCATTTAAAAGATGAACTCATGTTTTCATATTTGATTAGATTTAATTCTCTTTAATTGCTTCTCCCAAACTCATATTTTTTTCATAATCAGGTTTCAATTCTCTTGAGGCTACCAATTATTAATAAATAATTAAAAGCCTTAAAGTCTCCTAAAACTAGAACCAATACCAAAATCATGAGCTTTTCTGATATCGTTTTAAAAAATATTAATGTCACTTTCTTAAATTTCGAGTGGTTGTATAATAATGATGTCCTGAATTAGCCAAATTAACCATTTTAACTATAGTAGTGCTACTCTTTCAGATACTGTTGTGAAATTTATAATATTATTTTTGTATGTTGTATGTAGAAGAAATTCGACTCCCTACTTTCTTTCCCCATTTTGCTGTTAATTCACCTTACACCTTACAGTCATATTCGTTAAAAAATGCTTGTTATTGTGAAAACCCATACTTCTGTTGTATTTTATAAAATGTCCTTTCAATAAGTAACAGTACTGTGTACAGTACGCTTCTTCCTGCTGCAGCGTTCTGAGGTGTAGCGGTTCGCTAGGCGAAGCGTAGCAATCCATTGTAGCCGGAAGCTACGCTCGTAGCATCTTTTTTCTAGTCAGCAGTCTATAACCTACAGCGTACCTGTTGTGACTAAGCTTTGAATATGGTATGCAGACCGTTTTTAATTATTTATAGACTGCATGGGAAGGTCAGGGTTTTTAAAGTATTCACGGCACTATTATTACTTAACATTTAGTATTACTTTAAAAATTTGTTTCATATTGCTTGATAATATGTACATATGTCTCATTTTTTAAATTTTGGATATACATATTTTAAATAAAACGCAATGCCACGCGTCCGAAAGTAAACGGTCGATAGTCACTCAATTATAGACGCCTGTCAGTCTTATAACATAACCATTACTTTTATTACTCTACTAGCTGATGCCCGCGAATTCGTCTGCGTAGATAAAGGGTTCTTAAAAATAATAAGAAAGTTTGGAATTGAAGATTATCTCATGTCCTATTCCAGTTCCGGTTTCCGTTTTCGCTCCCGTTCGAAACATATTATATGAATCTTATTTCGAGGAAGCTTACTTTGGCAAACTAAGCCTACTATTGGTATAGTTATAGCTCATCGACGTGAATTAAATTTTTGCACAAATCCCGCAGGAATATAGGATTTTTTCAGGATAATGTAGCCTATGTCCTTTCACAAGCTCTAGTCTATTGCTGTACAAAATTTCATCAAAATCGGTTCAGCAGCTCCGGCGCTAAAGCGTAACAACCAAACTTACATTCACATTTATAATATTAGTAGGGGTAAGCTTTCTTTCTTTTCTGTGTGTAAATATTTTTAATGGTAATAAATCGGATGAATAGCAGGACGTTCAGCTGATGATAATTGATACGCCCTACCAATTACAATGCAGTGCCTCTCAGGATTCTCGAAAAACCCAAAAATTGGAGGTTACGTCTCATTTGCCCAGTAATATCACTAACTACGGCACCCTTCAGACCGAAACACAATAATGTTTACATATTACTGCTTCACGGCAGAAAAAGGCGCCGTTATGGTACCCATAATCTAGCAAGCATCAGTGCAAAGGAGCCTCCCACTGGTAAATATGGATAAAAATAAAAAATTTGGCTTTTGATAATTAATTGGAATTCATAATCAAAAGCCAAATAATATAATGTAATGTTAGCCGGTTACTAAATTATAAATATATGAGACAGATTATGTACATATTATTTCTTCTGTTATAGAGAATGCTTAACCTTTGGCTTTATCAGATTATTCATAGTACATAACTAAGTATGTAACATACAATACAGAATATACGAAGGTAGCTAAGAAGCGTGGTTCGTAAGAAGTAGATAGTAAGTGAGCGTCATCTGATTTATTAAAGAGTAGTACTACTACAGTTAAATTGGTTAATTTGGCTGAATAAGTACATTATTATTAAACAAATGTATACAACTACTCAAAATTTAAGAGAGTGACATTGAAATTTTTAAAACGATATCAGAAAAGCTCATTGCTTTAGGATTGGTTCTAATTTTAGGTTTACTTTAATTATTTGCTTTAATTGACAGCCCCAATATAATCGAAACCTGATCATGGAAAATATTGGTTTGGGAGGAGTAATTAAAGAGAATCAAATACAATTAAAGATGAATTCCATGAGTTCATCTTTTAAATGATGTGAAAATTATTTAAGCAAAACTTGGAATGTAAAATAAAAATGAAAGATGGACCTTTGGTTTGGCTGGTGAACATAACAAACTTGCTTTTGCCCTGGTTTTTTAACAATTGTTCATATAAGGACTAGTATAAACTACATAATATATTTATAACATTATATTAAATCGTCAATAGACATTTAATATATTATATAAATTGAAACAAAATAGATTTATAACTATATTTACAATACTATAACAACATTAAATTAAATAAGTTATTAATTTAATCGATTTTTATTTAATACGTAAGAAATCCATCCCAACTCTGTGCTATTAACTGTAAAGCGTATAACAGCATAAATCACACTGTAGTTTTGAGATCACTAGCTAAACTAATTATATACACAAAATACATGAAATAATAATTTGAAATGTACTTACTATATTTGAAGGCGGTTCTTTATTCATATTCTACTGTAAAGATATTTAGAAAGGGAGGTACAGAGTTAGTTTTCATAGAAAATGCTTTCTAAATGCCCAATGCTACATCATGGAAATCCTAATTCTTCATAAATATCCAACGTTAGTTGTTACAGGAAGAGCTGCTGTGTTGATGTTCAACAATGCTCGAGCATACCGAGCAGGCGACGTAAACCCTTCCTTAAGTAAAGTTGAGATCCACCGTTAAGTTGGCCAGCATGTCGTTTCATCCTCAATCCCATTGAGCACCTATGAGACTTTCTAAAACGATGTGTTAGAGTTGTACACCCAGTTCCGTAGAACATCGGAGAGCTTAAAATTGCTATTACGGCCAAATGGGAGCGAATCCTTGTCATCGCCCCGGAACCACAGCGCAAAGAAGCTCATTCCACCAATATACCAATTTTATTTGTAAGACCGTAAGTTTATACGTAACTATCTATCCCAGGTCCCTACTTTGTGCTTTAAGTAAAAAAGTATTAACACAAAATAAATGTAAAAATAAATGTGTTTAATGAATTAACTTATTTGGAGGATTATTTTTATTTTTAGCAGACAAATATGCGGGTGTGGTATGTTATGGAGACTTTCTTGGTCCGAAGATAGACTTCTCTCTTGGGTCCATGTTGCGTGCAGGGTTCGCTGGTTACTCGAAACAGCTCAGCCCATTCCAGAAGAGATTCTGAAGAAGATGATTTTTTATGAGAAAATTCTTGAATCTTGGGATGTTGGCAGACTTTCTAAGGCGGTCTCTTTTTTCGAAGATTTTGGAAATTTCGTTGATCACTCCTATACATTCCAGGGATAAATGACCGTTTCAACACCACCGTTTATCCAGTTAGCCCTAAGTTCAGTACACCAATTATAATAGTGTTTGTTGAGTCTTCTATAGTTAATATTCTCACAAAATATCCAGATAATACTAATAGTATTTAAGGACGTAATTAAATCCTGGTTAAAATATGCGTATAGAAAATCTATTTGATAGTATAAATGAAAATTCCAATTAACACGGGACGACACATTGCAAAGCGGCCCAATCCACTTCTAATCCGATTAGAGAGCATGCGCTTATTTGCCACTTCAGTGTGGAAAGGAAAATTAAATTTATAGCGGAATTCACTCCATGGAACCTACGAAGCATTTTATGCAACGATGTATAATGAATGGTGGAATGGAATCACAGTCTAAAATATAATGAGTGTTTGTAACACGATATTTAAACTTTAGCGGCCACACAACTAAACTTGGTATAAAAATATTACCTAAGGAAAAAACCAAGAATATGCAAAATATTTACAAAAAGACATTTTTCTTATGATTGGTTCATTCGGACGTATAACGTATCCCGCGTTTATTTGCGAGGCTGCTTGTAATTCAGGAAACTTTAGAATTATTACTGTATTGACAGTGTTTTCAGCAATATAGTCAGTATTTTGCATATTCTTGGTTTATTCTCAGGTAAAAATTTATGGCCAGTTTATTTTTAAGGTCGTAAAAGACTAGTAAAGTGTTTGACAACGTAAGTCACACTGATATTTATAGTTCACTAGCAAAATTAAAAATCAACACAAAATTCATGAAAATAAAAGTGTTGCACGTATGTAAGCATAGTATTTAAGGGTTGTTCTACTTTGTACAAAAAGGTTTTAATATATATTTTTGAAGCGATCTCCTTCGTTATAGATGCTTTTGGCAAATTTTGTTTGATCACTCCTGTACATTCCAGGGTTAACATGACCGTTTCACCTTGATTTAAACAGCTTCTCCGCTTAGGACTGTCTTTTATATCAATATTAAATGCTGTTTGTTGAGTGTTCTATGACCCAAAGTTGCGGGAAATAGTTCAAATTCTAACAAAATTCTATAATATTCAGAGGATTGTATAAGGACGTAATTAAATCCCGGTTTGAATATGCGCATAGAAAATCTAGTTAAAATTATTAATGAGGATCCGAATTAACACACAGTACATTTCAAAGCGGACCACGCCACCACCAACCCAATTAGAGAGCATACATTAATTTGATATTTACCATGTGGAAACGAAAATCTAATTAAAAGCGTAACTCATTCCATGGAAACTCCGTAGCCTTTTATGCAACGGTATGTCATGAATGGTGGCAATAACAATCTAAAAAGTAATGAGAGCCTCTAGAAGTAACCGTTATTTTTATGGGAAAAGTTATGGTTTTATATGAACCACTTGATGTTAACTAGTTTTAGTACTGTTTTCTTCTCTATTTTGGTGTATCCTAGTATACGGCTCGCTGTGATTTTCAAAGAAACTTTCGTCCACTTACATTTTAAGTGTGGAACCTAATTTATTGCAAGATATATCTGGGTCGATGCGGCATAAAAGCTCCCGTGATTCGTCTGGTGTTGCAAGAGAATTGTTATTTTTATGACGAGCAGGAGGGTTAGCTGTTGGTTATTGATACGTCCTGCCCATTACAATGCACTGCCGCTCAGGATTCTTAAAAAAAAATTTTTCTCAGCATAATTCAATAGATGTTAAGTCTCATTTGCCCAGTAATTTCATACACATTACTGCTTCACGGCAGAAAAAGGCGCTGTTGTGGTACTCATAATCTAGCCGGCATCCTGTGCAGGGAAGCCTTCTGGTGTGGGTGGCAGTGATGCCTTACCATCAAGGGACTCGTTTGCTAACTTGTCCTCCTATGGTGTCAACTGCCCATAGCAGTAAAACGGCCTAGAGAGTAGTATGTTGTGGTAAGGAAGTAGAATGTAGTAGTATTGTTATGGGGCAGTGCGGCCGATATTAATACTATCTTTGTGCTACAGAAGAGGGCTATTCGCGCGATTTATAACCTAGGTCCTAAAGAATCATTAAGAGAAAAATCTAAAGAAATAAACATTTTGACTGTTGCTTCTCAATACATTTTTGATAATATTTTGTATGTTCATAAGCACATTGAGGAATTTTCTAGAAACTGTGACGTTCATAATGTTAACACGAGGAACAAACATAAACTTGTTATGCCTACTACTCGGTTGGGTCGAGTTAGTAAGTCGTTTGTTGGGCGATGTATATGCTTCTACAATATGATCCCAGAAAATGTACAAAACAAATGTGTTAATTTAAAAGTATTGTAAAAAAACGTTTGTGTGGGAAAGGTTATTATAGCATAAACGATTTTCTTAATGACACCACGGACTGGGAATAAAGCGAACACCCTCAGGCTCTTTAATTATAAATGTTTATTGTACGATACTACATTGTAATCCATATTTTATATTTAAAAAAAAAAGCCCGCTGAGTTTCTTTTGCCCATTCTTCTCAGGTCTGAGGCAGTCTCTTTTGAATGGGTGGTAGATTTTGACGTTCAATAAGTGATTTTAAATCCTATTTTGAATAAAAATATTTGAATTTGAATTTAAAGTTTTTACAAGACAACGAAGAATTGCGTCATTCAGCTTACTGAATGTTTCATGCCTGTAAATACACAGTTATTGTTTGTATTAGCCAGGAGTTTGTGGCCAGTCTGACAGAACCAAACAGACTTAGCAAAAAAGATATTCAATAATGTTACAAAATATTTATTTAGGCTCGAGTTTATGTATATCTTTATCACTACAATATAATCGTTGATTACATAACCGATTGGTTAATAATAATATCTTAACAAATATTTAATCAACTACTTACATACTAATACATATAGACTTTCTCTAGAAAATGTTAAATGAAACATAAACTTTGAAAATTGCTATTACAAATCTGTAAACAATAGCAGCGAGTCATGCATACCATTTCCTTGGATATCTATAAATAATTGCCCTAAATAACGGTAGATTAAACAATAAATGGATTTGAAACCGCACATTGCTGTGCGGTAAGCAATTACGCATATAAATGATTGATTGGAAGATTTACAGTTTAAGTTTTTAGTTAAGTAATAAAAAGTTCCTATTACCTCCGATTAAAACTTGATATTTTTTTTCATTTTACCATTTCTTACTTTACTCACCTTAACTTAACATTAATTAGGATAATTTCCAAATTGAGGAGTGGAGAATTGAAATTCTAATAATAAAAAAAATGAATTGATACGCCCTGCCCATTACAATGCGATGCCGCTCAGGATTCTTGAAAATCCCCAAAAATTCTGAATGGCACTACAACTGCGCTCGTCACCTTGAGACTTAAGATATAGTCTCATTTCCATTCCCAGTAATTTCACTAGCTACGGCGCCCTTCAGACCGAAACACAGTAATGCTTACACATTATTGCTTCAAGGTAGAAATAGGCGCTGTTGTGGTACCCATAATCTAGCCGGCATCCTGTGCAAAGAAGCCTCCCACTGGTAGAAATGTGTAAATTATGGTATATCAAAGAGGCTAGATAATTAGATTTATTAGATTAGTAATGGAACTGTTCTCAAAACTACCCACAAAAAGTAAAAAATATTAAAGTAAATAATATTATTCAATATAAATCTACAGAAAGTTCATTGACACCGTGTACCTAGTCAATGTATAGTAAGTACGCAGCCGCGCCCATCCCACTCTGCGAAAATCGATTCACAACTGCGCGAGTTCAACGACCTCGGCTGCAGGCGTCTAGCATAGTAACTATGACAACGCGTTCTAGGAACTCGAGGCAAATTTACCTTGCACTGACGGCGTTGTCTATTTATAAACCTGAATGGATTCGGCGTTGATTTACAACACTGCTTGTTATTTGAAATACTATAAATTTCGTACAAATATTATTTGCGGTACAGAACGATATCAAAACTTAATATTTAACATATCTCGCTCGTTATCAACAACTGACTACGCCCAGTTTAAAACGGAAATTTGTATAGAACTTCCGTCAGTTATTAGTTCTTCTTCCTGTGAGTACGAAAAGCTACTCATTAACGGCCGTTCCCAATATACTATCTACAGATAGAAATAAAATACTACCTTCTTCTTGTCAATAATCTGAAGCTGTCCCAATATACCCGATAAGACCATTCTTAACGCCAGTTCACTGTTGCAATTTCCAAACTAACTTCTATCCCTGGTAAGCTATAGCTTACGACGTATACGTCGTCCCATTAACAGACAGCATGTATGAATAAGATGAGTTACCGTCGATAAGTTTATTGGGACAGAAAAGTCAACGATAGTTACGATTTTTTATCTCAAGTAGGACACAACCGGAGATAGACTGAATATTGGGAATGGCCGTAACTCAAGAATGACTTAGATCGCATAATCATAACTACAAAACATTTGATAAATGGAACGTATTCGAAATTCAAATTATTTTTATTGGACTTCACATTATAACAAAATGGTGGTACAATATTCTAAGGTAGACAATATGTGACGCCCTGAAAGAGTACAGCAACATTTTATATCAGGGAAATAAAATTAGGAAGTAAGTTTCTTATATAATATTAGGAACTTCTATTTATTTCTATAATATTATCTATATTATATCTAGTTATCACAATAAATATAGTTAACAAAAAGGGTAATATACACTTATTAATTACTCGTGCTATTTTACATTTGTAGATAGAACAATATTGTAATAAAGAGGATTTAATAATGAATGCAACCCATGCAATTATTATTATAATGTATAATTTAGTAAAATAATGTTTACTTCAATATTATTAAATAAATTTTGATACAAACACGAAGAAAATAAATTATACAGTAAGAAATATAATACAAATGTTCTAGTTGACCAGTCTACGTTAGAGTGTCGAATTTAGCTGTCGGTGTACGCATCGTAAAAATTCTATCACTATGATAATTTTTCCAAAAGACGCCAAAAAACGTAGAAAGATTCATTTAGATTGAATATAAGTCCGAATGTGTTAGAATTTTGTGTTTTATAAAATAGGCTTTACAGGAATCCATATAACTATATATCTACTAAACTATCCATATAATTTGCAACATTTCTTATACATACATGGTTTTTGTACGATAAATATGTCTTTATTATATCAGTCCATCTGCTTAACGCACCATAGGCTGATTAGAAATTTCTTAATTTTGAATATATGACTTTGATATAATGATGAACAATGTAGATCAATTTCCATTATAATAACAATCTACATGTCATGTTATAAAGAAAGGTATTGACTAAAGAGAATATAGTATATTTTTAGATCTGTTTTCTGCTCTTTTCTTTTTATTTTCATATAAGTACACTGCACTGAACTTACTAGATGTGTTTATACAGGCGATATCAGAAAGACAAGTGATCCTCATTGTTAGATATTAATGTAAAAGGAAAGAAAGAAGAAGAATTTAAAAGGGATTAGAATCGTCCAACGTATATTATTACGAGCCAAAGCACGCAACTTCGTCGGCGTGGAATTTCACATTGGGTTCAGAGATAATGTGTGTGTATGAGGTTAAAATAGCTGATATCACATTTTTATTAAATTAAATTACATTCATATAATTCTGATTTTTTAATTGAATTGAACTTACTAACGTTAGAAAATAGTCATAATTTTATTTCGACAACTAATTTTACTGAAGCAAAGCCAACAAGAGTTCATTTTCATTTCATCAACTCATGATGGTTTTGACAGGCAATAAAAAAACAATAAGTAAAAAATCTCCTCGTCACAAGTCACAAGTCAAGTCGAGACAAGTACATCTCACCTATAACTATGTATGTAGTTACATACCAGGTTCCATTGATTATCATATTTGACTACGACAATTTATTGACCATTACGACGTTACGGTAAGTGTAATATTTATTAATAAGTAAAATATTGTTAATTATGTTTTTCTTTTTGCTTTAGAATTAAACAGTTCCCTTGCTTTGTCATGGATCCCATAATCAGAACCTAACCTAACTCTCATCAAACTACCTTTGAAGAACATCCTTTCCAATAAAAAAATATTCATCAAAATCGGTTGGCGTGATTTTGAGTTATTCGTCCATTCGTCGCGCACATACTTCATACAAATTTAAGACTTATATTGTTTTCTCATAGTTTCCATCATCAGAACTATACCAAATTGAAATAGAACCAATGTCAAACAGAAAAAGAATCTATTTTTGAAGTTGGTTAAAAATCAAATACTTGTGTTTTATTACTGTATATATGCCCCCCCCCCACCCCTTCAATACCTCTTTGAGTATAACTGACAATGGATTATTCATAAGTTTTCTGAACAAAAAAGTAAAATGTGAAAAAAGCTTAATTACACTCTGACAATGTTGCGTCCACTTGCTAGTTAATAATGGGTGGCTTTAAGCCACGATAACTTACAAACAAGGAGCGATCTATTTTTATTCAAGCAGGCTTTTAAAAAGCGGTTTCGAACCGTCGAAACAAATTAACATAATATTCGAATTCTATATTTTTTATTCAAGTAGGCTTTTAAATGCGGCTTCGAATCGTCGAATCGAATTAACATAATTGCTTGTATTACTAAGAAAAAAATAAAACAAATACACAGACGTTAGGATTAATGATTTTCCAGACAAATAATACATATTTGTTTAACTATTCAATAATAAGCCAATGCAATCAAATTATATTGACATATATTTGAAAGATAAAGGCGTAAGTGATGCAGGTGTTCAGTAATTTTCCACAAGGAATGAATTACCTTGAACTTAAAACATGTTGGTTACATTGTAACGACGGCTTTTACGAGCCTACAAGTCTATTTCTGGATTTAATGCAGCGAGAATTACTTTTTGTTTTTTGTCAAAGATATGTAGACTTAATTGAGGTACCTAGTTGTTTGGTTATTTTCCACGAGCAATGTTAACTTTGAAGGACTTGTTTACTATGTAATGGACTTGATGCAATGTTACTTTTTGTTTTTAGTAAATTAAAGCGGCTGCGTTTGTTTTGCGTGGGTTTTATACATGTTTATTTTACAATAAATATTCCATTCGCAGTATTTGAAGATCGATATGATATTGGTACTCTAGATTCATATGGTTAAGGTTCAGTAATGACCCTAAAAATCAAAGTGGTTAAAGGCTACCATCAGTGACCCTCAGACTTGATTGATGTGCCCTTTCATAAAAATCATAATAAGAGTTCAGTGATTGATGTGGTTACTAACAATAGCCGTATTACTAAGAGAGCCGTCCGTCTGTCAGCGGACATCTTATAAACCGCAACAGTTAGACCATAGATTTAACACGAAACCGATTTTAATTGGCAAGTCGTAAAGTCAGCTACTCTTGGCGTAAGCTTCTTAGTATTTTAAATATTAAACCACCAGCTTACTCACACTTTAACAAATCAAAATAAGGCACGCAATATTTCAATAAATTATCAAAACAATTAGACCTTGATTTATTGTGTAGCAGCTCTGATTCCATTAAGCGTCAATTAGGAAATGAGTTCTTTGGTCAATTTGGTGGTCGAGCTGTTAATATGTAATTAAATAATTAATACATAAGTGTTAAGCATTTGATTCGTATACGTAACTCTCACTTTGTTTTTGTTTTATATTTTACATAGCTACTCGTGAGAATCTGTAAATGGCTTTCTGTTATTTTATCATGTGACTATTGTAAAGTATTCAGCTGTAGATTCTCCAAAAATATAAATAAATATTGGACTATTCTAAGTGTATGAGTAAAAGTTGGAATTTTGGTAAAGTGTGATCTAACTTTTACCGCTATACAAATACCACAGAACATACTAACGTATACACAAACACAGCGTGCTACAGAGAAGAACATCTCTTACGGAGATTTAATAAGAAAAAAAAAGGAATTCGAATCTATGGTAACTGTAAACATCCGACTCGGAAACTAACATCCATACTCGTATTCATCATCAGTTGGCGGTGTCCAACATATCATTGATATGCAGAAGAAACAGCGTGGGAGATAGCACACAGCCTTGGGGCACTCCAGCGTTCACGGGCTTGGGATTCGAGCAATAACCGTCGACAACGACCTGTATGCTGCGCCCAGTGAGGAAGCTGGAGGTCCACTTGCATAAGCTCGCGGGAAGCCCAAATGATGGCAGTTTTGCGAGGAGCACCTTATGCCATACACGATCAAAGGACTTCGCTATATCCAGGCTGACTGCCAGGCCTTCCCCCTTGCTTTCAATAACAGCCGCCCATCTATGTGTTAGGTATACCAGAAGATTGCCAGTCGACCTACCATGGCGAAAGCCGTACTGCCGGTCGTTGATCAACTGGTGACCCTCAAGGTATACCAAGAGCTGGCGGTTAATTATGCCTCCAAGATTTTGGAGAGTAGGGATTTTGGAGTAACAACAATGCCTGTCGTTTGCCGGATCCGAACTGTCTCCTTTTTTTTGGATCGGATGGACAAGGGCTGACTTCCATGAGTCAGGGACTACGCACATTCAAAGCACGATTGGAGAAATGCCATCCAGCCCGCTCGACTTCCTGACGTCCAACGAAAACAGAACTGTTTTTCCGTTGTCGTCAAGAGTCGAGTTGGAGGCAAAAAGAGTGCACAGGAGATCGGCTTTCTCTTTGCCGTATGGGCCAGGGTGTCATTCCTCATGTGCAATGGCGGCATGGACGGCTGGTTGAAGTTACCAAGAGCAGTTTTTGACAACGACCAGGACTTGCATGTTCCGGTCGGGTTACTGGAAAGCTGTTCGCCAATTTTGACGACGTGCTTCGATTTCGCACGGGCGATTTGCCGCTTGAAAAATCTAGAGGCACGGTTATATTTCCTCTTCAGAACTTTGCAGTTCGGATCCTTTGAGCCCAGCGCCGCAACGCAAGTAGTAAGCAAGTAGCAGAGTTTGGTATAAAAATATCCATGCCCTGCAGTATCACATCGGCTACTGCAACGGCGCAGGCACAAGGATCATCCGAAGGGAAACAAAACCTGCCCCAAGGGTATGATGCAAAAAAGGAACGCATCCTATCCCAATTTGCTTACTTATAGTGCCGCTGATGTTCTGCGACGTTGGCGTCGGATAGGCACTACACTCCTGACCAGGCAATGGTCGCACTTTCCGAGAGGGGTGCCGACAGAGACCTGGTCTAAGAAGATCTAATAATGATGGCATGTGGCTATCCACATACGGGAGCCGCGTTGGCGATTCAACCAGTTGGGACAGACCATACGCCAATGCAAAATTATGCACAGATCGCCCTGCGTAGTCGTGATCCAAGCCATTCTGCATTGTGCCCTTAGAAATTACACAAGACCACGATTTCAGCGTAGGGGATCCGAGCAAGCACGTCATCAAATGCAGCCCAGCCCATGAGGTGATCCGTTTTTGAGACTTACATCTATTATATTTATATCAATTTTTTGTATTAAATTTTATTAGGTATTCATATTATATGACCTTTGGTGTGATCTCTGGTGGCTAGCGTATCTGAATTTCTTAGAATTGAGTTGAATCCGAGTGCATTTTAGGCACCCCATCAACATAATTGTAAGTAATGGCCGCAGGTGGTCGGACCTTAATTTCGTCAAGTTTTCGATCCGAGGGGCGTTGTATAGTATTACTAAATACTGCAGTTTTTATATGCATGAAGCATAGTACATGCGCAGTGGTACCGATGTCGTCATTGCAGCAATACTCGACTGCACCAATTTAATTCACTATAATTTATGCAGAAATATTTAAACTGCTCCATAAGTTAACATTTTAAATGAATCATTATTATATTTCTTTATGCAATTAATATCTGAAATCAGAATATTGTAGAAATTCGATACTTTTGTTATTATAACACTAGAAATAAGGGATTGCTTGTAACTAATTCTAGTAGGCTTCATAAGATACATAATAGCTTTAAGGGTAAATGTATACACTTCTATAATAAAGTCCCAGCCACTGTTAAGGCATTATCTATAAATAAATTAAAATGTTTTATAAAAAAAATGGCTCTGTCGTAAATCCTATTACTCTACTGCTGAATATCTAAATGATCGGACAGCCTGGGACTAGAATGTGATTATTTTATGGCGATAGAAATGACTGTACAATATTGTATTTTTATTGAAAAGAGCGCAAAAAAAGAATTCTGGGAGAGTTTCTTTCGCCGCTTCTTCTCTCTCAGAGCGCCATTTGTTTCTGATGCGGTAGTAGTATCTAGTAGTTATCAGAAAATGACATCAAAAAGAATTCTACAGAAATCAATTTTGAGAAAATGAATGCCTTTTATGCCTTTTGTATATCAATCAACTTTTACCAGTGGGAGGCTCCTTTGCACAGGAAGCCGGCTATATTATGGGTACCACGACAGCGCCTATGTCTGCCGTTGAGCAGTAATGTGTAAATATTACTGTGTTTCGGTCTGAACGGCGCCGTAGCTAGTGAAATTATTGGGCAAATGAGACTCAACATCTTGTCTCTAGGTGACGAGCGCAATTATAGTGCCGCTCAGAATCTTTGGGATTTTCAAGAATCCTGAGAGGCACCGCATTGTAATGGGTAGGGCGTATCAATTACCATCAGCTGAACGTCCTGCTCGTCTCGTCCCTTATTTTCATAAGAAAAAAATAACTTTCCATAAGCATCCATTATAGCGAAACAAAAGATTTAACGAATATTAATGGCTGTCTATAATGCGAGCCGAGCTTTAGAGTGCTTTTGCGGGGAACAAAAGGGATTTTCCCTTGGGACAAGAAAATGGTTTTACTTAGTTTGTTTTTAATGTATACATAACTAGGGTTAGCATTTGATAGTACACATAATGTATGAGACCATCTCTCGGGTGTATATAAATATTATGGATTTCAACAAATAAGATATTCTGCCTGATAGTATATTATTATATACGATACTGGGCTGTATCGCAGTTAGGAGGATTCATATAAAGGCCGTTCCCAATATTAATTGTATCTCCGGTTGAGGCCTACTTGAGATAAAAATCATAACCATCGTTGACTTTTGTCCCAATTAACTTATCGACGGTAACTCACCCTATCCGTACACGCTGTTTGTCAATGGGAGGACGTATAGCTTACCAGCGATAGAAGTGTGTATGGAAATTGCAATTCACGCGTCCCAATATAATGCGATAAGAATGACCTATCGGGTATATTGGGACAGCTTCAGATTATTGACAGCTAATAACTGGCAGCAGAAGGTAGTAATTTATCTCTACCTGTGGATAGTATATTGGGAACGGCCGTAAAAGAATATAATTTCATATAGACAAGCACGTGGCACTGAGTTTTGAGTGCAGTTATATTATGGGGGTTTTTTTTCAAATATTTGTGCTTAAGGGCCTTTTTTATCCCACTATAATTATCCAGTATGGAGCTAACTCGACGAAATAAAAGTAGAGATACATTTAGAATTATTCACCATGCAAACAAACTGTAAATATAAATATCCTGCTTTTTTGTTTAGCACATATTATCTAGTAATATTTTTTTTCATATTATTTTTGTACTTCATAGAACAAAATTTTCGTTTGCAGTTCTAAAAAATATAACTATTTTCGTTTAATGTCTTATAAAGTCCTCCTTAGTTCAGTAAGTATATCGCATTCATGAAGATATGATTACTTAATCGTACTTCAGTTCGTGCATCTGTAAAATAATTTAGGAATGTGTAGAGACTACTAGAATGGCTTTTGTGGTAAGAATGTGCCTGACTATTTTTTATGAAAATGTGGGAAGAGACGAGCAGGACGTACAGCTGATGGTAATTGATACGCCCTACCCATTACAATGCAGTAAGTATCCGCTTAGGATTCTTGAAAAGCCCAAAAATTCTGAGCGACACTACAATTGCGCTCGTCAACTCGAGACATAAGATGTTTAGTCTCATTTGCCTAGTAATTTCACTAACTAGGACGCCTTTCAAACCGAAAAATGTTTACACATTACTGCTTCACGGCAGAAAAAGGCGCCGTTGTAGTACCCATAATCTAACGGCTTTCTGTCCAAAGGAGCCTCCCACTGGTATAGGTGAAACTATATATAAGGGAAGCTCTAGATTGGCATCCTCTGAATACTACATAATATGTAGCCAACCTAAGCAGTTCAGGCGGAAAGTACCGTACCAAGAACTATTCATCAAAATTAAAATTCTTTGTCGAAATATATAATAGTTTTTTTCATATTTTGATACTCATAAAGAAGTCAAATCTTGCAAGCGCTCACAGCATTATTTAATGGAAATTTAAAAATGTTTATTGAAAAATATTATTCTTGACACTGACTTACCGCTGGGGACATCTGCATCCAGGAATCCATTTTGGAGAAAAAAATTGGAAAATTTCGTTTTGTCATTCAAATAATAAAGTTGTTGTTTATTAATAAGCTATTGTTTTAGTATTTTTTTTTTTTTTTATTTAGTGTAGTGTAGTAGTGTGTAGGTTTCAACTGTGTGTGTTTATTGGGTTTTTTCCCCTTATATATATTGTTAATACAGTGAAACTTGGTTAAGAGGGACCTGGATAAGTGAGAAACCTCCATAACTGGAACTCATGCTGAGGTCCCAACACTTTGGCACTGAATTACCTCTGTTAGTGGGACGAGGTAAACCTCTATATCTGAGATTTGTTCTTTCGATTTATCATCATAGATAACATTCTTATTCTACCCACAAATTCCACACGTAATTCCAAGTACGTAAGTACAAATTTTGAGCTTCAATTACCTTCAGTTTTAGTTTCGCTTTACTATCATACAGATGTTTATTTGAAAAATGTCAAAACGAAAGCTACAATCGTTATCATTACGTGAAAAACTGAAGTTAATATCCGTTTATGAAAGTGGGAAGACACGCGAAGAAGTTTGTGCCGAATTTAATGTGCCAAAATCTACTCTTTGTAGAATAATTCAGAGTAAACATAAAATTGAATCACAATGTTCTGAAGGACAAGGAAAACTAAAACGTGTACGTTTATCAGAATATCCTGAACTTGAACAGTGTTTGCTAACATGGGTTAAGCAACTTCGTAACAAAAACGTTCCGGTATGTTGTATGACGGTTTAATAGTTTCAGGAGAACTTAATGAAAGCGACATTGTTCATGCCTTCTCGTCTTCTTCAAAAAATGAAGAAGAAGACGATGAAATAACTATGCAATAACGATGAAAATGAAATAACCTGTATTCTCATCTCTATTAATGGAACCCTCTGTAAATGAGACAGATATTTATTTATACCTGTATATCTGAGACACTGGGTAAGTGGAATACCTCTAAGTGAAACGACATTGCAGGTCCCTTGATGTCTCACTTAACCAGGTTTCACTGTATTTATATAAATAATTGATATATTGATATTATTATATTCTCACGGCTCATATTATATAAAAATTAAAATATATTATCTCTATCAGTGAATATTGTAATATTCTTCTGAGAAATAAAGTTCTTAAATCGTTCTTTTACGTGTGTCTAGCAGGCAATTTTTTTTCAGAGAATGCTCTGAACTATTATCTAGCCTGCTTTCTTTATTGAGGCATTATTTCATAGTAGAGTTGTAGAATATATTTTATGACAAACGTAGACTGTCCAATAAAAAAGTATGTGTGTACTTATGTACGGACTTCTTTGGCGTAATAAAACAATAACTCAAATAAAAATTTAATCGTCGTGTTATTTTACGTTTGTAGAAAAAACAATATTGTAATAATGAAGGTATATAATACAACCATACATTATAATACCGCAGCATTTAGTTAAACAACGTCCGTAATTAAATATCATTAAATTATTTTTATACAGTTAGAGATTTTTTTACTTTAATATTGTATATAAATTGAAATTATACATTGAAATTTATTTAATTCTCGTGCATTGGTTGTGGTTCAGAAGACATATTAATTACAAGATATAACTTATCACTGAAGTATGATACAAATGGTCTAGATGACCAGCTAACACACTGACCTCTACTATATACCACTGGCTGACGGCTGCCAAAATGCTTTTATGACTGTTTGATATTCGCCATTTTGGCGCTGTTGACTATGTACCGAGAGTCTGCGGTACTAAAACTCAAACAAACCTCAACAAAACCGAACCTCAGCAAACATCGATAGATGGTGGGAAACTATTTATGACGACCTGTATAGACGAGTGGTTAGCGATCCTAGCTACTAAACTACGGGTCCCGGGTTCGAATCCCGGTAGGTGCAAGCACTTAAATGATGAATATGGATGTTGCTTTCCGAGTTATGGATGTTTAAATGTATTTATGTGTGTTTATATGTATTTATGTAAGTATATTATATTAAATATATCGTTGTCTTACAACCCATAACACAGGCTATAAATGCTTAATTTGGGGCAAGATAATTTGTGTAAAAAGTGTGTCAACATTATTATTATTTACAAAAAAAATATGTCCTTTATTACCTTGATTCTTGAAGTATAAATAAAACGGAAAACGATTGAAATTAAATCAAAATGCAAAAATACTTCAGAGTATTGTACATTCCTTCGCAGCCATTTATATTATACGTCAAAATTAGTTCTCTGGACGCTCGCGGGTGGCGCTTCAAATAGGCACAACAAATTTGCTGTCAAACATATGCAACAATCTGTCCAGTAGTATTTATACAGGTCAGTGAGCTAACATCATTGCGTAAAATTTAACTCTGACAAGTGTTTCCTAACGCGCCAATAGAAGTATAACTTTTAAAACATTAGGGCGTTTCTTAATCATAGACTTACGGCCGTTTTCAAAAACCTATCTATCCTTAGTTTCACTTACTAGAGGTAGACAAATCTATCGCTTTCTTACATTTCAATAACCTATTGCCAGATAGAATTGGATATAGAATTGAACTATATTGAACATAACTATGGATAGATAAGATCTTGTCATTAAACGGTAACAGGAATGTATCCTTAATTAAAACTAAGGATAGATAGGTTATTGAAAACGGCCGTTATTCACCAACTATTGACAGTTATAATTATATCTCTGTTCCATTGATTAATTGGCCTCTGAAACATGAACAGCACTGAATAATTTTATTTGAGCCAGTATACACTTGGTTTATCCAACAGATAACAAAAGAAAAGAATAAAACAAAATAATCCGCGGTGTATATTAAAGTCGTATGACTGAGATAAAAGTGTATTCGGTGAACTTTCCACTGTTAGTCATCGCGTTGCAGACAAAGTTATAAATATCTGAGATATGTATGTGAAAAGTCTACTTTGACTTCTGTCTCTCACTACTCAACTGTGATATAAAGTTATTATGAATTTATTGAGGTTTCTTATTGTAGTATCAACATAACAACATCTTTTTTCTCAATAAATGTTTTGCGCAAAGCTAAAGCCAGAAGCCTTATTTAAGGAAATTTAGGGAGATTTTTCGGAATTACAGTTCACACATTAATATTATGAATATTTCACTGCTTCGTAGACGAACGCTGCATTTGTGAACCCGGCTCGCTGCTATATTATATTTTGTTCATGTAATCAAAAATAATAAAATTAAATAACACACACAAAAAAAATGCATTGTCTTAACTGTAAAATAGATAGTACAAAAAAGGGCCACCAAGGAAGAAACATAGGAATGAAGTAGAATACTTTCGTAGCCATAAGCCATTGTGTGTTATTAAATTATTTAAATGGGCCAAGAAAGATAATTCCGTCGTTTATGGCTCTAGTGTGCGAATGGAATGTGAAGGGGTCTATTTATAACATACGACAAATTGTTTTCATTCATTTTAATTTCATACAATCAAAAATAACAATGTATAATAAGAAAAAGTGTATTCGTGATTCTTGATGATGCTAGTTTTGCAAACATAATATTTGTTATAAGAATTTCTACATTTCCACATGTATGAGTTTTTAATACTGTATAGCTATCATAAACAAGTTAAAACGCTAATCCTCCTCATGTTTTTTTACACTTGAATGCGTGACATAATAATTGTCGCTATTGTCATAAGTTGAATGAGAAAAATATTTAACTCGAGCCATTATCATTCGTGGCATTTGATCAGGGGGAATATAATTTCCATCATAAATTATATCCTCAACATAAACTAAAGCTCCATTGACAAACCCAGTTTCAACCCATCATAACTTTTGATTCAATCAATATTTTTTTTCTATATTTCAAGACCTTCTTGTAGTTAGCACTTACAAATTTTGCGTTAGAACAATTTTAATGAGCTGAATTATAAGACGTTGGTTTTTTTTTCACGTCTTTATTTCTTGTGCAGTCTAATGGCATCGTTGAAAAAATAGGCTCCTTAGATGGTTATATTTAGTATTTTGTATTGTGTTCTTCATTTTTTTCATATTCTTCAACTATTGTTCATTTCAGCCCATTATTAATTCTATCAAGGATATCTCGAAAACTTACGTTTTCTCGTTACTTGATGTAAAATAACAACTTTTCTTCTAAAATCTATTAATTTCCTTCAGTTTTCATTTACAGGTGGAAACTGTTTGATATTTCCAGAAAAATAAATAATCCAACAAATAGTTCTTCGGTCTACAAACAGATCTCGACTTGAGGGAAAAGCATTCATTCATTTCATCAATAAGAATGAATTTACACCAATAAAGTTCCACTTGAAATTGAGCAAGTGCACGTAAATTAAGATCAATCGTCATGTCAAGTAATTGATTACTGTGCTCATGCCAAACCGGGCTTTGCCTTGAACAACATTTCTTTTAAAAGGTTGTTCCTTCTCGTAACTTAGTAGGCAGTTGACATATTTTCCAAATGTATCAATCATCTCATTCTGTTCATTACAATAAAACAAAATTTCAAGTAAAGTTTATACTCAATAATCAAAGTAAGTTAATTACTCAATCTATTATTTTTTGCAATATTTTCATTACCAAAAAATTTTTCTAATAAAATTCCGTTACTTTTCATTTCAAATAGAATGCCGTTTGTATCGGATATCAATTTCTTTTCAATCTCAATTATTTTTTTATTAAAAATTGGTCTAGCAGAAAACTAAGAACATAATTATTCTTAAAATGGCGTTCATTTTCAATCCTCCAAGTATCATTTCCTGGATTTAAATCATTCGACTGTCATCACACAATATGTTATAAAATATGTTTTCATTATTAATACAATTAAGATAATATTGTACATCGAAGCCACGAGAGATGTCAAAATTAAATATTTAAGTTTTGGTAAAGAATAAAAGGAACTCTTTTCATACCATAAGTTGGACCTCTTTTATAGTTTTAGGAAAAAAAATTAAGCTTAAGACATTTATTTAAATTTAGGTGGTCGTGATTGATATATTTCCAAAGAATTTGAAACAAAGATACTTTCATCTTCTTTATTCATATTTAGATGTTCCCATTTTTCATATACTCCCAAATTTACTGAAGAAAGCAACAAAGGCCAGCCCAAAGTAGTACAAAATATTTCTTAGGCAGAGTAGCCATCTATAATATTACGTGTTGAATACTGCTATTATTGTTTTCTATTGTACTGTTTCTGTTATAAAATCTTGCATATCATTCTTCAGATCTAGATTCAACTTTTCTGGTACACTTTACAAAGTATTTTAGGCTACTTTACGGTATGAATAGAAAATTTTAACAATGAACATTTATAAAACATAATATACGTTCACTGCTTGTGATTCGACATTTTCTCGCAAAATTTGCAATATTTGTAGGCTGTGAGTGTTTAAATATGAATTATTTCGCTTTGATAGTATTCTTTCTTGTCTTGAACAAATTTGCAATGTGGAAATGCGTAATGTGCAATGTCCTTTGGATACTTAAAATGACAAGTAGTCTCTGATGAATTATTTTCTTCAATGACAATACGTGTTAGAACATTTATGTATCTGCACAGCACGTGTGAAATGTTTTCATCATATCTGTCATATTTAGTCATGCATCAGAGAGAAATGTATTTGGATGGATGTGTATTGCATAAGTTCTGATAAGAGCAGGATCTGGATACAATGTCGATATGAATCTATTTAAATATTTTTTGATTTCTTGAATTCTTGCAATGTCAAATGGATTGAGGTTCTAAAGATTAGACACATTTTCAGACCAATGAGGTACCAGGTGAGGACAACTGGTGCCAAAATTTAATAAGGACTCAAAAATCCTTGACTTTAGAATTTTTACTTGTAATTTGTGACTGCGCTTTCTCAAAAGTCCATCTTTTTCAATGTGCAAGTCAAACCAACGACGATGACATAAATAACAGCGTTTCAGCTCCAAATTCTTCTGGAATTCTTCAATAAAAAACTAATACTTCATCTCAAGCTCTGTGCTGACGTTGTCTTAATTCATTCATTCCACAGCGTTATTTCATTGTTTCTTTTGTAATTATAAGCCATCGTGTGCTATTAAATTACCTAAAATTTCAGTTCAGATGGAATATGAGGCTTGGCATACTTAAAAAAAATGTAGATACGTAGCAGTTTATTCTTATATCATACTATAATATCGATTATAAGTTATCAAAGTCTTTCGCTACTTGTGTCTCACTGTACGCAATACAGATTCTTATAAAACTACCAAAAGCAACGTTAGTATAAAATTACAGTCTGAAAACAACTCATTTATTGCGAATCTGTGATTGCGACTCAGGGGAAGTCTGCGTGAGTCAACCCGAGTGGCGATTGTAATATACTTTGGTATATGTTATCAGAAATAAGAATATTATTACATATTTGAAAAATCTCTAGCACCGTTGCAAATATAAACTCGATAGTACGAAAAAGCAGCATTAAAGAGGCAAATATAAATATAAATGTATTGGATCGCCCGCAAAGGAATGTCGATCTTAATAACTTGGAATCGCGCGGAAGGAATGTGAGGCTTGGCCTACTTAGAGATTATATAAGTAAGAAGGAGTATATTGGTATATCATACTATAGTATGTATTATATGTAATCAAATTCCACTGCTATGTCTGTGTTTCTGAACGCGACACAGGTATACTGAAAATGAGGAGGAAATTTAAAAATGGGAAGTGGTCATTTAATATTTTATATTACCGTAACACAATAATGCTTACACATTACTCCTTAACGGCAGAAAAAGGCGCCGTTGTGATACCCATAGTCTAAACGGCATCCTGTGTAAAGGAGCCTACCATTGGTAAATGCCCTTAGTCGCCTCTTACGACACCCTTTACAAAATTTTAAATATTTCCAATAGCTTTTAAACAAATTAATAATATCCTCATTATAGAGGGGCGAGGGATGCGTTGTAATAGAGGTAGCTATTAACCTCCTTAGTCATAATAGTCTGCTAACTTAAAACATTGCTAATTCTCACTCTGTCTTCTTCTATTGAGCTTAGTCAGAATAAGAAAAAACACTCCTTAGCGGCTGTTTAAAGTTAGCGGACCATTATGAATAAGGGGGTACAACTATAGTCTTGCTCACGTCATAGTACATGTCTTTTATATTCTGTGGTACAAGCTCTATGCTGTGGTCCTGCCAGACATCGTAGTAAGTTTATTTCACATTACTAACTTATTTTGTTTTTATTTTACTAACAACGTTTATTTTACTAACTTCAGCCCGTAAACGAATGATTTAAAGCTGAATATTATTAATGATAATAGACATTTTCTTTCTTACTATTGTTACTACTTGCCCTAATAGGCCTTGTGAAGTATTTCGTAATTTTTTTAAGTCATTTAAAATAGCACAGATTTTAGGTGCATAGTAGGTAGATGTCGAGTTGCGGAAGATAGTCATGGAATACCTACCTATATCCTACCAACCTATTTAAATCTATGCCTAAATAAAACTCAAAAAATCCCTAAGCAATGATACCATTCGAAAAATTTAATACTAAGTCATATATTGTAAACATTTCCAAAAACCATATCAACGAACATTAAAGACGAGGTTTATTAAAAATAATAAAATGCTCAAACTTGTATTAAATGCATAGCCGCAATATGTTGAATCATATAAGATATTATTCAAACCGAAGAGTCAGTCAGAAAAATGAGAAGCAACTGACCTAAATAAGAATATATTATTATAACTGAAAATACCGTACAAATATAATATTATAAAAATAAAAATAAATATTTTGGCGTTTATATTATATACGCACGATAATTGAAATCCAAATTAGTCGTAATTATTTTTGCGTTATAAAAGAGTTGTAGAATAGTGATGTATAAGTATGGGTTGTTGTAATACCTACCTAAAGCTGTTGAACACCTAACACAAATAAAATGATATCTCTCACAAAAATGTTACTACAGCCTTAACGAATTTCTAAATGAAAGATGCAAGAAGCATGAAGTTTTTATTTGGTAACTAGCTGACCCAGCAAACGTTGTATTGCCATATAACGTAATAAGAAAAAATCAAAAATTAATATTAAAGTTTGTTTTTTACTTCCTGAGAAAGTTAAAAAGATATAAGGATTCTAATTAGTTATTCATTTTAAACTATTCTTTCAATCTGAACGACGGGGGACACATCACAATAAATACAAAATTGTTGTTTTTATTTAATGCCGTGGATTTTCATATTTATTCACCTTTTAAACCTTCCCTGGACTTCCACAAATAATTCAAGACCAAAATTTGGCAAATCGGTCCAGCCGTTCTCGAGTTTTAGCGAGACTAACGAAAAGCAATTCATTTATATATATATAGATTAGGTATAATTTGATTTTGTTCCAGTTCTTAAAGATTTTTTTTATTTAGTATTAATTGTTTACGATGCATGTCCCTAATATTATTAAAAATGTAATATTGCCATACCCTCTTAAAACAGGGATTCATATGCTGTATCTAACTGTAAGACTATACCTGTAATTACCATGTGCAATAAATATATGAATATTATTATTAATATTGTAATATTAAACGAAAATGTTGATCAAATATCCTTATTGGAATAGAATCGATGACATATTTATGTTAAATAAGTGATATGTTTAAAAAAAACAGTGGCCCCACGGGAGTGCCGACAGAAGTGGAAACTTGAACAGTTAAGTTCAATAATTATTCACATCTCAAAGAATGCCAATATGCATGTGTATCTACTAATATGTACGTACATACATAATATAATACATGCTTATAAACAGAGGTGTCGCTAATGGTAACAGTACCGCGGTTATGTCCCATCTCAATAAATGCCCAATGCAATTAAAGACGTATTCACTTCAATAATGTACACAGAGTGTTGTCAAACTAGTTTGCTACTTGATCAATTATTAGCAGTGCCTGACGCTGAGTGATACGCATTACGCACGTGTCTCACACCAGTTTGCCCCAGATATGATCGTGCTGCGTTACGCAGCGGCCGTCCGGAGCTACGTTTATTATGACTTGTCTGCAATTTTAGAGATAATAATCGCCTATGCATGTTCAATAGAAAAGCAAACACATAAAATAGCACTGATGCTGCTGCAGAGAATATTGAGGGCTGTAGGTTCAAGACGCTGTACTTGATTCATAAAAATAATTAATGTTTTTCATTTAAATATTACTTTTTCTAAAGGAAATACAATTATAAAAAAAGTAGAGGAGCGGTTTAGTTTTATGAAGATTTTCGATGCTTTAGATTTTTAGCTCACAACTAGTACACGCAAGCTATCCTTTAGACGCAAAAGAAACAACAGTGTATACAGTCTAAAAAAACACGACCGAAGTGGAATGTTCACAGTCACCCTTATTCAACTCGAGCTGTGTTTACCCCAACAAGCATTACATAACCGATCGTGACGGCTCATGCCCTTCAATGCCCACAAAACTCTAAAGAAGTTTTCACTTCAAAAACTCATCTTTTGTTGATTATAGAAAGTTTAAAGTGACATACTATTTTAAATTACGTAAATTATTATGAAGTAAACTTTATCACTTGTTAGTCCCTATTCGTGAACCTCTTATAGTTTGCAAAGTAGAAAACATACTTATAATGACAACTGGTGCTAAGACCATTTCTGCAAATCGACAAAATATACAAAGTCTCACGTAAGCTGAGTATTAATACATGACCATCTGTTTTTAAAATATTGTCATTCATTTGCCAGCGCTTTTAAAAGACGACGTCTGTTATTGATGAATACTAATTGGTGCTTGTTTTGGGTTTTAACGCCACCCTTTTTTAATTGTAATAATAAATATTGAGTTTATAAAGTTAAGATATAGGGACATCCAAGTCGGGGATCGATATGTGAACATTTCAATTACTCTCAAACATAGCTAGCCAAAATGGAAGAAAAATCCAGAGCTGAAACCTGAAACATCGCTCAGAATATATGATGCTCGTTTGTGAAATAATATAAATTGGCCAGTATCGCACTAGCCATTCATGATAAGGCTTGCGTCATCGTCATATACCGGAAAATTAAAAAATATTATACACGCAATTGTAGAGTACTTGGCCCTGCTCATTGACAAACGTCAAAACGGAGCAGGGTGGTATTGTAAAATTAAATATATTTAATACAATTTAAAATTCGAGTTTTTGATATATTGAAGAGTGGGAAGATCTCCATTTTGTGAACGACTACGCTCGAGCCGCCCTAAACCCATAGAATGCCGCCATGTCGAGACCATTGATTTTAGCGAATCCAAATATTTAGTAACATTCTTCCTTTCTGGCAAATACTAATATAAATACTATTGCTCTAAATTAAATGTATTTCTTCTTATTGTTTGATTTCATAAACTTACGTATTATATACATTTATTAACGTAACAGAATTAAGGACGATCTCAACATAATACACACATACATTGAATTAGAATATCTTTAGTACGTATTTCTAACTGTGATACATAAAACAAAAACATATAAAAAATTCGCTTTGCATAATTTAAAAAATATGCAAAAGTAGTCACCTAGAAAAACATCAATTTAAGCTCAAAATCAACCTCTTTTACCCGTTAATATTGTTGATTGTCGATAACTTAAGAAATAATACCTGATAGTAAAAAACACAAAAACAGCACATAAATAACTTTTTACGTGTTAAAAACTTGTGACGACACAGCGAGTGCCCGTTACACGTTACGCGTCGTTTACTGTAGTATCAAGACTAAAGGCTGCTGAACTTACTGAAGGGCAAACCGTCTCGTCTGCGGGGGCAATAAAGTTTACTTTAAAAGTTTTACCGCGTCAACACAACACGTGTTCACGAGGACAGCAAAAGGAAAAGTGGTTCATATAAGTGTAAATGAATTGAATTGTCCTATTTATCTTAAGTTTAAAATAAAGTTTTCACAAATATAATTGATTATTTACCATGAAATTATGGAAATAATAATTATCATTAAAGAATAACATCAAACAAAAAACGCATGGGCCTTTTTTTATTAATGGTACTAAAAAAAAAATTTTTTTCTAAAACGAATATCTCCAAAAAAATACAAAATACATTTTTTTTCAAAAGAGAAATTGTTGATATAAATGTAAATTAATTGAAATGTCTATTTATCTTAAGTTTAAAATAAAGTTTTCACAAATATAATTGATTATTTACAATGAAATTATGGAAATAATAATTATCATTAAAGAATAACATCAAACAAAAAACGTATGGTCCTTTTTTTAATAATGGTACTAAAAACAAATCCCAAAATACTTTTCAAAAAAGATATTGTCGATATAAGTGTAAATGAATTGAAATGTCTTTAAGTTTGAATCAAAGATTTCACAAATACAATTAATTATTTATCATGAAAGTATGGAAATAATAATTATCATTAAATTATAACATTAAGCCTTTTTTCAGTAATGGTACTAAAAACTTTTTCAATAAAAAAATATTTCAAAAAATAATATATCAAAAAAAATGCCCAAAAATTTTTTTGAAAAAAGAAAATTTTCTAAAAAAAATTTCAAAAAAAAAGTTCATAAAAACATTCAAAAAGAATTATGAAAAAAAAATCACATTCATTGAAAAGAAACTTCTTTATCGACGTATGAGAGAAATGTTATAGCAATCCGTCACGATTTTCGGCTACCCGCCATCTTGTTTTAATCCAAGATGGCCGCCACGCAAATTTATGATTTTAACAATTTGGATATCGAATCCGAGGTTCTTGAGGGTCCAGAGAACGAATTTGGGATCATTTTTGAAATCCAAAATGGCCGCCGCACAAATTTATGATTATAACAATATCGATATCGAATCTGAGCTTCTCGAGGGTGCAGAGAACGAATTTGGGATAATTTTAGAATACCAAGATGGCCGCCGCGCAAATATACGATTTCGACATGATGGATATCGAATCCGAGCTTCTCGAAGGTGCAGAGAACGAATTTAGGATAATTTTAGAAATCCAAGATGGCCGCCGCACAAAATTATGGTTCAACAATATGAATATCGTATCCCAGCTTCTCGAGGGTGGAGAGAACGAATTTGGGACTATTTTTTTATTACTGTATTGTGACATAAATTATTCTGAAAATAATAGAATAAAAACACTTATTTGTATGCATGTCTATAATAATAAAATATCTTTAATTTACTATGGATTTTTTTTCTTATGCCTTATCTACCGAATTTCTGTGAAGTTGTTATTAGTAGAAATATTATATTTTATAAGTTTCACTTCTCACCTGTGTACTCTGGTACACACACATATTATTTTTATTAATCGTTATTTGTATTTTAAAAGAAATATCAAAAAAAAAATCAATTAAAATATAATAAAATAAATTACATAAAGAATTTTTTCATAAGAAAATTTCAAAAAGAAATATCAAAAAGAAAATTTCAAAATAAATTTTCAAAAAGAATTATCGAAAAAATCATTTATTTTTATTAATCGTTATTTTTTTAAGGAAATTTTAACAATTTCAGATATATCTAAAAGAAATATCAAAAATAAATTTTCAATAAGTATTATCAAAAAAGATACACATTTATTTCTAGTAATCGTTACATATTATAAATCTATATATATATATATAAAAGCGAATTATCATTAAAGAATAACATCGAACAAAAAACGTATGATCCTTTTTTTAGTAATGGTACTAAAAACAAATCCCAAAATACTTTTCAAAAAAAGATATTGTCGATATAAGTGTAAATGAATTGAAATGTCTTTAAGTTTGAATCAAATATTTCACAAATACAATTAATTATTTATCATGAAAGTATGAAAATAATAATTATCATTAAATTATAACATTAAGCCTTTTTTCAGTTATGGTACTAAAAACTTTTTCAATAAAAGCTATTTCAAAAAATATGTCAAAAAAAATAATCAAAAAAAAATTTCCAAAAAATTTTTTTCGAAAAAAGAAAATTTTCTAAAACAAATTTCAAAAAAAAATTCAAAAAGAAATTTCAAAAAGAATTATGAAAAAAAAATCACATTCATTGAAAAGAAACTTCTTTATCGACGTATGAGAGAAATTTTATAGCAATCCGTCACGATTTTCGGCTACGCGCCATCTTGTTTTAATCCAAGATGGCCGCCACTCAAATTTATGATTTCAACAATTTGGATATCGAATTCGAGGTTTTGAGGGTCCAGAAAACGAATTTGGGATCATTTTTGAAATCTAAAATGGCCGCCGCACAAATTTATGATAATAACAATATCGATATCGAATCTGAGCTTCTCGAGGGGCAGAGAACGAATTTGGGATAATTTTAGAATACCAAGATGGCCGCCGCGCAAATATACGATTTCGACATTATGGATATCGAATCCGAGATTCTCGAGGGTGCAGAGAACGAATTTTGGATAATTTTAGAAATCCAAGATGGCCGCCGCGCAAAATTATGGTTTCAACAATATGAATATCGTATTCCAGCTTCTCGAGGGTGCAGAGAACGAATTTGGGACTATTTTTTTATCACTGTATTGTGACATAAATTATTCTGAAAATAATAGAATAAAAACACTTATTTGTATGCATGTCTATCATAATAAAATAGCTTTAATTTAATATGGATTTTTTTTTCTTATGCTTTATCTACCGAATTTCTGTGAAGTTGTTATTAATAGAAATATTATATTTTATATGTTTCACTTCTCACCTATGTACAGAGTACACACACATATTATTTTTATTAATCGTTATTTATATTTTAAAAGAAATGTCACATAAAAAATTTCAATTAAAATATTATCAAAAAAAAATTACAAAAAGAATTTTTTCATAAGAAAATTTCATTAAGAAATATCAAAAATAAAATTTCAAAATAAATTTTCAAAAAGAATTATCAAAAATTCATTTATTTTATTAATCGTTATATATTTTTATGGAAATTTAAACAATTTCAGATATATCAAAAATAAATTTCAAAATAAATTTTCAAAAAGTATTATCAAAAAAAAATACACATTTATTTCTAGTAATCGTTATATATTATTAATAATCTATATATAAAAGCGAAATAGCACACTCACTGACTGACTAATCACGAAATCTCAGAAACAGCAAAACTTGGAATTTGGAAGATAAGTTCTTTCTAAAACGTAGGTGTCATCTATGAAACGGATTTGAGAAAATCCTCCCCTAAAGGGGTGAAAGGGAAGGTTGGATGTCCAATATTTTTGAAGTTTGAGACGTGAAAATCGACATTTAGGTTTAAAGTTAATATTTAAATAATAAAAATTAAAAATATATTGTAAATTGGTGGTAAAATTATATAGATAAGTTGTAATAATTGTAGTTATTTCTTATTATATTATAGTTATTTATAATAATTATAGGGGTAAAGTTTATATAGATAAGTTGTAATAGTTATAGTTATATCAACTGGTATTTGAAATGTAGGTTCTTTCTAGGGGGCAAATTGTAGAAAAAAAGGATCCTTTGAAAATCCCCCACCACAAAGGAGGTAAAGTGGGGTTTGGAAGATTATATGAAAGTCTTTTTGAAGTTAGTGACGTAAAAATCGTATACGTAGGTATCAGCTAAGAAAAGATTTTCTAAAACAGGTTGTGAAATTGGAGTGACATCAGTAGCTTCCGTTTTTCTAGCGAACTTTTGCTGAGATCTACGAAATAAATGTGAGATTGGTTTGAGTATTTTATTCAATATTTTGTCTCTTTTTCAAGTTGAAAAGAATTTTCCCGCCCTAAAGCCCTAGCCTATAAGCTTTGCTGATTTCATTTTCTTTTATTTTTGCTTATATATGCGTTTCTATAATTTTTTTCAAGTCGAGAGTTTTAGAGTTTTATGCTCTTTCTCTTCTGCTCTACACACCTAGTAAGTAGGTCTTTTCTTTATCAATGTTTTTAATATTTCTTTGAAAAATTTTGATCTCTGACTTTATGCTTTTATTTACTTGCATAATTATGTCTCATTTGGAATGTATACTTTCAAAAACTTTTTGTTTTTTTTTTGTTTGTATTGCTATTCGTTCTTCGTTATCATTCAATTTCTTATTCATTGTTATAATTATTATAATCGATTGTACCTAATGATTTTAGTTATGATCTCAAACGATTACTTAATAATTAAATTGGCAATCTTTGAGATATATAAAACAATGTATAAATAATTTACAATACTATAACTACATAAAATTAAAACTATCATTACGTGGAAGCGTACCAAGAATACTGGCAGCATTTCCACGTTGGATAGCTAGACTGATCCGTTGTTGGGCTTCCAGTAGCCCTACTGAGGCGCGAAGATAGTACTTAGTACAATCTCCGCGCCCCTGGGCGCCACGGGCCAAGTGTCTCTATGAATAAAGAACAAAAAAAATATGTATTTCGTATCATCAACCTCGAATGATGAAGTTTTCACTTCTGACGTGTGAACTTAAGAACAAACCGTGTTTTTAATATTTTATCTGTCTATCTGTCTTATCATTGAAACGATGGGACTGGGAAATAATTTATGAGTTTAGAGTTCCGCGTAATTAATACCTATTAAATTTTAAGGACATTCAATTAATCTGTCAGATTGCAACATAATCTGGAACTATGCAGTTAAACTTGTGGGCGACAAATCATGTACTATTAAATGCTTTTAAAAATGATTACAGTGCCTGTAATAACTACTAAAAATTGGAACATGGTAACGGGCAGCAGTTGCACGTCCTAGCAAGGCAAAACATGGGAAAGAAAATATAATTACACTTATTTTAATCATTTTAAAAAGTGTTTAATTTGACCAAAGAATACACTAATGTGTTATAAAATTATTAATGTCTGCAGAACCCAATTAAAAATAATCTGAAAACAGTAAAGTAAATACTCCAGACATCGTAGCATTCATATTATATATTATTATTGTAATTCAAATTTACTCCAGTGCCTTAGCATTGAATCAATACTTTCCAAATGAATCGAATCAGCGCCATCTCACCTAACGTCGTATAACTAATTCAAGCAAATATGTTATCACGGATAACTAAGGGGCGCTAGTATCCTCTGTCATGTCTGTTCATAATTCGTATATTTCTAGAAATATGTGCACAATACTTTTCTTTCCTATAGTTTACGCTAATTAACACGAAAGTATATCAATAAATAATAATTTAGCAAAGGAATATAACAGTTATTATTACTAAAAATTAAAATTGTGCGTATATCTATAAAATGTGTCACCAATTTAAATTTGTCATTTTGTGAATTAGCTAGTGTATAATATTCAACATACTAAGAAACTAATGCATAGCGTGGCTGATTGTTTATGACTAGTCAATCAAAATCGGTTACAGTAACAAAACATTTGCTTTTCTTTTCTATCTTTCTGGATCTTAGAGATGTTCTTTTCTCTTGCACGCTTTGTTCCTATATAATCTTGAATTATAAGTCTATGGTTCTGACTAAACCCGCTCCCTTAGTCGACGCGAGCTGACTACTCGAACGAGCGTTAAAAAAGAATGCTGCTCAGAGGCAAAAAAAGTTTCTAAAGAAGTTTTCACTTCAAAAACCATATACCATACAATACAACCCATTTACAAACCCGTAACGCTCCTGTGAGTCCTCTGATTTTGCAAGAGAAATCGGACGGCGGTGATAACTTAACATCTTATTTTAACGGGGTCGATAGAAATCTAAATAAGAAAATTCTAGAAGCGCCATGGCTGCGATATGTCGCCTCACATGTGACTTGTGTACTACCAGCGAGTATGTAATTGCGAGTATTAGTCGGAACGGCCGCGGCGGGCGTAAATATCTATACGTGTACTTTACTACCTATACATGTCTTAATCCGAACTTTAATAATCAAAATATTAAATCAATCAAATCAAAATCACCATATTCATGTAGATCAAGGAAACGACATTTAGCAATGTCAAAAGGTTTCTTGTCTTTTTATATTTACCGCTACTTCGGAAAAGATTAATCTGTACATATAAATAAAATTGCTCATTGAAATAACCATTTTTTTCCATTTTTGTCTGTCTGTCTGTCTGTTTGTTCCGGCTAATCTCTGAAATGGCTGGACCGAACGGCACTTTCATTGGCAGGTAGCTGATGTAATAAGGAGTAAAATAGGCTACGTTTATTTTAGAAAAATAAAGTAATATCGCAATGTCTAAGAATAATTTATATGGCAAAACAACGTTTGCCGCGTCAGCTGGTCTCAAAAAAAATTTAAAGTGTCAATAAAAACTCATTGGCGTTCTTTTAAATCAACATTTAAGCTTCATAGTTTTTACAAATCATTTCAATTACATTAATATGTAAAGTGATGCAACAAACATACTTAAACGTGAAAAACATAATGTACGCAGTCTTTTTGAACTTAACTGCTGTTTATTTAAATTATCTATACAAGGTGTTACATAGTTATGGCGACAAATTTCAAAGGGACAAAAATAACCAATATTAATCACAATATGTTTCAACAGCACTTATCGCATTTTCTATAATCGTCTTATTTAAATTTATACGGGATCATCAAATTATGCTCTCAGAAATCCTTAATTAATTAAATAATACATGACGAATGCTTCATTAATAAATCGGCTTCTGCGGATTAATAAGTGCCGCTTCAATTATCGGTCTTATTTTGTCATTTTACGCAGATCGCGTACATGTATGTACGATGTACATTTGATGATGACTGATACATTACTCAAAATGTATTAAGTTTACTTTTGTTACTGTTATTTTCGCAAAAAATCGGCAAGTTCCAAAACCAGGCCTCGTTATGCCTAAGATCGTCGCGGTTTTGGCGCGCGTGCCTGTCAAAGCGTATAATTTTACTTTGATATAGATTGCTTATAATTATGATGGTTTGAGGAAATGTATAAGAAAGCTATTTGAGACAAGCTATAAAACAATGCATAATAAACCAACTTATAAGCCAAATGAGGGCCAGAACTTGGTTAGGGCGCAGTGTGTCATACGGCACTTCCGATTTCGGTGTATCTGAAAAATCTAGTGACATATGGAACTTCCAGATTTTGGAAGGTGCTTCGACCGTACGTATACGTCTTATGGCGAATTTGAGAAAAATATATGAGAGTGATAATACGATGCGCACATTAGATTCCTACACCGTGAAGTTATCCTTTAAGTTTCAGAGAACTTATATATACATGCAAGATATTTTTTTAGCAATTTATACTGGTAATACAAAATAACCGTCTAGTATAGTAACCATGACGTTAGAATACTACAGAGGATTGTTTTTAAAATACATAGTTTGTACTTTATATGCTGCGGCAATATTGTCGCAATAATGTTCTGATTAAAGCGTCATTTGTATGGTTTTTGAAGTTATTCTGTTTTACTCTGTCAATGACTGAAAATAGAAACTCCTACTCGGCCTCAAATTTAGTGTCTATAAAAAGAACACTAGCTGCAGTAGCTGAATACCCCAGACTTATACTAAACTGTATATCACCATATCAGCTGAAAGACGTCCACTGCTGTACAAAGGCCTCTCCCAAAAATTCCCATGACGATCGGTCCTGTGCTGTCCTCATCCAACGTATTCCGGCGATCTTGGCCAAAGCATCAGTCCATCTTGTGACGAGCCTACCAACACTGCGTCTTCCGATACATGGCCGCCACTCGATAGCTTTAGTGCCCCAACGGCCATGTGTCCGTACATTTGTTTCCGAAGAGGTTGTAGTATCTAGTATATTTTAAATGACATCAAAAAGAATTCTAAAGGAATCAATTATGAAAAAATAAATGCATTTTATGCCTTTTACCTTTGTTCCCTGCCCACTGCCACTTCAGTATCACAATCATTTGGGCTCTACCGCTGACTTTGCTTCTTTGATTATTTGGTTTTAACCATTCAAACTGAATAAACTGCCCACTTTAGTCCAACTCTTATCAACTAATTAGGATATTGAATACATGCAACTAACATATCTGTTTCTTTACATATATGTCTCATTACATACAGGAGCATTACATGAAGGAAGTCGGGGCGGGTGCTTGGGTAATAAAGTAATCAATACAACTCCAATGTGATTGAACAAGGGATAGTGGGAAAGACGAAGGCATCGCAGTTTTATCGCGTAAACTTTCAAAAATTGGTTCAAAGTATATTTTAAAAGTGGGTATCTTTTATTATAATAAAATAACCTTGATAGTATTAGTGGATGTTACAAAGAAATTGTTGATAATATTATGATCCCTGCCGTCTTTATGACGAAATTGCTAATAGATAGCCCTTGACTGGATTACCACACTCGCACCGAAAACCCACTTGAATTAACATCCATGTGTTGCTATGCTTGACATATGTTGGTGAAGAGAACCGGTACCCATCATTCCAGTAAACCAATACAATAAATATAAGTCCTAAAATACCTCCGCTATATTTATGCACCTTCAGATAGTGTAGTTGGCCTTGTTATTCATAAGATGCAGATGTTTTGCAGGCTTGATGTTCTTTTTTGATCAGTTGGAAAGCCCTGTAGTCGAATGAGCTGTAGCGCCATGGTAGTATTAGTAGGTTAACTTGGCACTCCAGCATTAAATACGCGTAGATTTCTCGGACAATTTATGCATCCACGCGTGTCCGTCTGGAACTGGAAGTACGGCTTTTGCAATGATCAATCTGCTGGTGATAATTGAGAATGCAAAACACATTATATGCGTAACATAATTCACGTCGACAGTAATTGCTTCTCAGTGTTACGGCGAAAAGCTACTTTGATTCTCATAAGTTAGCGTCGAAAACCGACGAACTTTCATAATTAAACAGCAGCCCTCAAAGAGTTACCTCCTCTGGCAGAGGCCAGAGTTGGCGGATCCACCGATCGCTAAGAGAAAATAAGACATCAAAATTGCAACACCCCGCTTCATGGTTTATGTGGATATTACAGCATAAGGGGAATCTATTTAAACTTAAACGCCGTGCACCACCTCATTGGGATGGTACAGCTAGCCTATATCTCGACCTTACTACAAAGCGTATTTAGCATACAACGAGTTTAATGGGGTATAAGATTATAGATATTTGCTGTCAACGTCTGAGCAATTTTGAGGGTAGGGACATTTATCTCTGGCTGTGCGTAGATTCTGAGAATCGAAAGTGTCGGCATCTACACGTGTGTCCACAGATTTCTTTTTGCATCCTTCCCTTGGGACATGGTTGTTTCACTTTAGATGATCACTCAATACATGTGCTGTGTTAGTGGTCGATGTGATACTACAGGGCATAGGTATTTTTCATACCAGACTATGTGCTACACATCAGTGGCAAATAATAGGCCTGACTCGATAGGCAGTTAAAGCGGCAGCTCAAAACAGGCCTAGCACACCTTTTTTCTTTCTTATTTTCCAATAGCGAATCATGGAGAGCATCATAAACTGAAAGCTCTTGGCATATCTAGAGGAACGTCAATCTCTTACAATACGGCTCTCGCCATGTTTAATCGCCTGGTGATCTACTGGTATACCAAACACAGGGGCGCAGCCATTGAAAGCAAGGTTAAAGAACTGGTTGTTTTTCGTAGATATAACGAGGGCCTTCGATCGCCTCTCACGAAACTTCCATCATATGAGCTTCTCCAATATTAACTTGATTCACGTGACATTAACGTAGAGGTCGTGTTTGATTGTTACACTTTAGATCCTAAGTCCATGAGCAAAAATCTCAAACGATGTCTCTTCTACATTATCAATAATATTTGCAATAACGGACCAGTACTTGTAGAAGCTTGTATCTTCTATTGAGCTCCATCGTGTCGAGGTGTGAACCTGCTGAAATTCCCAGAGAACTTAAGTCTATGCGTTAACCACAAAAAAAAACTACTTTTGACATATCACCGCTCTTAGACTCCCCTTAATATCTCGCCTAGTATCATTTTAATCACACTAGGTCTTAGAATCTCTCTGGTATGGCACCTGAGTAGCAACTGAATCCGTTTGAACGCGTGAAACGCACAGCTGTTTGAATTGTTAGGGAGAAAGTTCTCTGTAAATGGCTCTTTCCAATATCATTGCGCAGACGTTGCTACTTTGTGTGTCTTCCGGATTAATCACGGGCAGTCTTCCAAACGGGCAAATTCCACCGTCGAATACCACGTCACAAGCATGGAGAATATCATCACCATCGTGATGTGTGGCGTTCGTGCAGTGTGGTATCCAAAAAGCTTTTTGCTACATACAACCAAATAATGAAATGAGCATTATTGGACAGTGTTTCCAGGACGATACGACAAGGGCGCTTTCCAATAAAAGCGTAAACCTTCCTAATGCCTCCTTCTGGTAATGCTCCTGTGATTCCATGGTGTTGCAAGAGATGGCGGCATACTAATTTTCCAAAAAAATCTTGGAAATTATATAAGGTAATCACAATACTTAATTTTATTACAGTATATTTGCATTCAGAATACCTTACAACGATAATAATTAATTAACCTCCGAGAGTAAGTTCATCGGAGTACAAATCGATAAATTATAAATAGCCGTGTTAAATGTCAACGACCCCAGACACGACGCTCCACGTGGCATAGTACCTAAAAGGGATAGTAGCCAAAGGACGTAAGTACGCCAACTACTAAACTTCCATATATCAGCATTCACTAGTTATATTCTCCTTTGCGCCTGCTCCTTGACGCCTCACAGCGTCCAATGAAAATGTTTGAAATTTCAGTTTCAGTGCGCAGAATCGCGCAGAGTTCTTCTCATCTAGGGCGTTTTACCGTAGTACTTGAAGAGGTTTCCCTGCCTCCCGCATACACCTAAATGAAAAACATAGAATTGAACCACACCCATGCTCGTGAACACGAGGCAAATACCACGTGTGTTGCGGAGAGCCTCACCTCATTTTAACATATTTTTGTGCTTTTTTATCACATTTATCGGTTTTAAGAAGAACGCGAGCTGCACAATGAATACGCGCTACGAGTATTCGCGAAATAATATAATCGTCGCCCATATTGATAGCTGTCGTATTTTAAACTAGAACGCATGCTTTATAATAATTTTAAGGATTTTGTTCCCGCTGCGCGTTAGGCGACGTGTGTTTTCTTGTACAGACGCTGCCGATCTGACTAGATAAAATTGATGCATAGTCACCCTGCGCCGTTTTTACCCTACTTTACCGACAATCCTACGTTTTTTCCCGTACAAAATTTGTTGAAATTCCACAAAAAATCAAAAATGTCTCACTTATACACGTCAAAATAGTGTAATAACATGTGTAAAAGTAAGGAGGGTACAGGGGAGCATACAAAAGTCGATAATATTACTTAAATATGCTGAAATCAAGACATAAATGCCACGTGGTTGGACCAATAAAGTCTTTATTGATTTGGGTACTTAGTGGATTGTAGGAATTGAAACTGCGCAGAACTCTAGAGCCAGGACATTGAACTCTGAGGGTATACGGTGTCTAGAATATGATAGAAATTTCATCATTGAGTTTTTTCTTATTTTAAGACTTTTTATTACTTGGTAAAACAAATAAACATGTATAAATTTCAATTTACTACATACATTATATCCAATATCATTCGATCAATAATCATATAAATTCAATTTATTAATTCTTAGTAAAGTATTATAAGTTTTTATTTACAGAACTCAAATCGAACAAAAAATAAGACAATAATTAAATTTGTTAAGAATGCCATTGAATTTGAAATAGAATGCCATAAAATACTAGCATTTGAATAAAGGCTTCACATTGACGTCCACAGCTAACAAATTTCATATCTTAGAGTAACTCAGTCGAGAAAACTGAATAGTGATCAGTGACCACTGCTCATTGTACCACATCTTGTCTACATACTTACCGTGTGAAGGAGACAGAAGATAAAACGAGCGAGCTTGGTGAAACGTGAATTAAAAATGGCTTCCCACAGATGGCGATGCAGCTTACACATGCGCACACAGGCTTTAGAATGTTTTTAGAGCTGAAAGATCTAATTGGATACTCTTATATTTTTATGCATTATTTAATGATTTCTATATTCAAATTCAATCAAATTGGTGATAATTATTTTAATACATTTCCTTATTTTGGCAGCCAATGTAGGGAAGGTTTTGGAGATCTAGTTTTTCAAATCGTCTTGGTACTTTTCAACGGACTTAAAAAGGAGAAGGTTCTCAATGGATTATAATTCTTGTATGTTTGTTGAACCAATCAAGATTTTGTACACAGAAAATATCATTCGGTAAAGTGGAACTGGTAATATAGAACATAAATGGCAAACGGAACTACTCACCACATCTCACATGTGGTGACATAGTAAAGCTACTATATCCAACTAAATTTAAAGGGATTGTTAGTAATACCATCGAACCAATCTGATGATGAAGCCAGAAGGAAAGTAGCGCAACTCCTTGTTACATTAAACTGTCTTTCTTTAATGGTATTTTTTAATGTATTTGAGAAAGTTTATATGTGTGGACTTGACGATGTGTAAAATAAAAAAAAAACAAGAAAATACCTAAGTCTTCAAATTTTAAGACTACGTAACTAAACAAAATAACCTTATTTACTTTTACACTATTTTGAAGTTGGTAGAATTACTACATTGTATTGAAATTACATAGTACAGGGTGGCGCAATAGAACGTGAATATTGCATCATCTTTTTTCGCGGGGTAGAAAGTGCGTGGGCGGAGGGAGTCTGCATCGTTGGGTAGGCGGGCTCATGGAGTTTTAGTCACTATGAGTCACTTCGACGGGAGGCGTCGCGCATTTTGCGTGCGCGCATTTTACGAGAACTCTCGTTCATACATCGTTACTAGGCGTTTATATTGTTCTGAATATGGACTACGGCAAATTAGTGAGGCTCCGAGTGCTAATTTAATTAAAATATGGGTACAGCGCTTTGAAGAGACTGGTTCAACGTTTAAACCACAAGCTAAAGGTCGTCCAAGAACATCTATGACCGACGACAATATTGAGAGAGTTATGCAGTCTGTACGAGGAGATCCACAAATGTCTACTCGCAAGAGATCGTCTGTCTTACACTTATCGAGACGAAGTTTGCAACGAATTTTAAACTTGGATCTTAAACTGCATCCTTACAAGCTGCAGTTAACACAAGAATTGAAAGAGTCTGACTTCGGAGCAAGGCTCGCATTTGCTAATGAAATGCTTAATCGATTTTCCAATTTTGACAATATCCTTTTCTCAGATGAGGCCCACTTCCAAATCAATGGGTTCGTAAACCGTCAAAATTGTCGTTACTGGAACAGTGAGAATCCAAAACTCAAGCACCAGAAACCACTGCATAGTCCTAAAGTGACAGTATGGGCAGTAATCTCTGGTAGGTAATTATTCCAATTGGACCGTTTTTCTTTGAAAATGCGCGGGGGCAAAACGTCACTGTTAATACCGAACGCTATGTTGCGATGTTGGAAGGTTTTTTGGCTCCAGAGCTTGAAAATTCAAGAATAGTGAATTTTAGGACTTGGTTTCAACAAGACGCAGCTACCTGTCACACATCAAATGACTCCATGGCGGTTGTGAAACAGATGTTCCCTGGCAGACTGATTTCGAAAAGAGGTGATATCCCATAGCCCCCACGTAGTCCAGACGTGACGCCTCCTGATTTTTTTTTGTGGGGATACCTCAAGAACAAAGTCTACAGCAATAATCCGAAAAACATCGATCAGCTCAAGGAGAATATCCGTGGTGAAATGGCAGCAATTACACCAGCATTACTGAAGAAAGTTTTCAATAACTTCCGTTTGCGATTAGAGGAGAGTCGTCGTAGGGTCATCATTTAGACGATGTTATTTTTAAAAAATAAACTTCACTTATTTCTTAATAATACCTCAGTTTTATTTTAACTATACCTTTTGTATTTATTTTTTAATCAATATTTTAAATATGCACGTTCTATTGCGCCACCCTGTATAAGAATTGAAAGTCATTATTTGTATGGCTATTTCCACCAACTTCAAAATGTTATAGAGATATTTATTTTTTCACTTTTTAATAACCTTGTTTTAAATTACATATTATGATTTTTTGAGGTCGGTATGTTTTTGTTAATTTTTTAAGTAAAGTTAAAATATATATATTGGAATGTAGCTTCAGGATGACATATCATCTGGATTCTTTATAATCTTAGACTTCGGTGTAAATACTTAGTTTGTTGGTAAGCTCTAAGTTTCATCTATATCTATGTTGAGGTAGGGTGGTGTCGCAAGGCGCATGTGCAATGGGTTGCGCGTCCTAATGCGCCCGGTGTCTAGATTTAACACAACGTATTACTATGGAAGTATCCATCCCTACTCTGTAGTAGTACCGTAGTAAGTCTATAAATAGCCTATGCATTTCACTTTCAAATGGGCTCGATATCATTGACGTCACACTTTATTTGTAGACTCTTTGAAGGTAATGTTCACATCTGACCCCTATCGAGGTTTTATGAATTGCGTATACTTTCTGTTAGAATTAAAATAATGTGTGACACTTACTTACCTTAATTTGAATGGCTTTGTCTGTTTTTTAGTATGACAACTTATACCATTGTTTTGGTTTTCGTTAATTGGGAACGTTTGCAACCTATGCTCATGTGTCTGTATCAATGCATAATAAAAAAATATTCTTATACTTCTTGCATTATTATAAATTAATAATTATATGTATTTAAAGTATTTCAGTATAATACAAATTACCTTCGCACGACACGCTACAAGTTAGGATATCATCCCCACCATCTGGATGTGTGGCGGTCCTCCACAGTGCGGTATTCAAGGAGCTTTCTTCCTCGTACTACGAAGCTGTGGAATGAGCTTCCTTGTGCGGTGTTTCCGGGACGATACGACATGCCTTCAAGAAAAGCGCGTACACCTTCCTGAAAGGCCGGCAACGCTCTTGTGATTCCTCTGGTGTTGCAAGAGAATGTGGGCGGCGGTGATCACTTAACACCAGGTGACCCATACGCTCGTAAATTAATTTATATATTTACTGCCTTCGTCCAGCAGTGCACGTCTTCCGGCTGATGATGATGATAAAATTATTTTATATATATATTAGAAATGTTGTTCGCATGAACACCTCATCCAAGATTGCCACTCTTCTCTGGGTGGAGCTAGCTAGAACCAATTACTACAATCTGTCTGAATAATTTCATCCGTCCTTAAAGCATAGAGTCTAACCTTTTTACGTACCCCTTCATAATATTTTCATGGGATCACCATTTTCGCCTATCTTTGTTCTGTGTTGCACGCGGTATACTGGGGTGCGCCAGACTAGAGATAATAGCAATACTACAAATGTGGCCGGTCCTGCGCTTTGTAGAGCGCTAGAATGTGGGCCTGCTTGAAGTATAGCCGTAATACAAAAACTGGTTATATTGATAATCTAAAAACAACGATTTATAATGGTGTCCTCGTCTCCTGGTATTTCCCTATTATAAGTTCTAGAGAATAAATCGATGATAGAACCGCTTTTTCCAAAAATAAATTAAATCTCTAAAAGCTATATTAGCAGTATGAATTATTTTGATGCATAGAGATAAACTAGTAATAGCTATAGTTTGAAATTTAGTCCGCAATGAAACTTTTATCTTATTCTACTCGTAGTGTAATAAGGCCATTATTATTTTGCATACTTTTTTTTTCCTTTCAAATTGCATTCTGTGTTCGTGATATTGCTAGTAGTAGCTACTATTGATATTTTGGTTGTCTTTTGTTCTGTTTAAGTTTCTATAATATTCACATTCGTTAATTTGATAATATCGCAATGGTTGTGTGGTGTCTTATTGTAGTTTTTACTCCATCTATCTACTCACGTTTTGCAAATTCCATGTATCGTACTTTCTGTCAGGTAGAGATATTTTACAATAGTGGTTGATCTATAGTTGGCGTATTTTTTGCTTATATTATCATACACTTATAAATTTGAATAGTGCTGTAATTATGTTTTCAAGCGAAGCTTTTATACAGACGTCGGGCCGCTCGCCGCGCGTCACTACCCGAGCTAAGCGTCAGATTTTAGCGTTACACGATATACATCTTAATATATATAAATTACGTGACACGTGTTTAACGCGATGGACTCATGACGGGGATTACTTCATGGAGTGCAGTTTAGTCCAACTTGAGATATAGGATAGCTTTTATTTCGATTTGAGACCAATAATTATTTTTAATTCAAATATTTGTTTTGTATGGACATATTTTATATGAGAGAATTTATTGACGCACGGTTTGACAGTTCTGCTGTGAAACAATTTCATTATAACAACAGGGAGCATATTTTACGAAATAATTCTTGAAGCTATGAAATATTATTGACAAATTCATAAGAGATCAGTATTTTTATTTTATTTATAATGTACAGAACAACGTCTGTCGGTTCAGCTAGTATTATATATATCATGTAACCGTATATATATATGAGTACAGTACAGAGTGACGCGCGCTTTCCAAAATCAATTCGTAACAGTTTTCTTCAAACTTTTTATTTTAAAAACTATGTATATTTGGAACCCTTATTTCTTCACGTAGTAGTACAGTGAAAGTAATGATTCATAATTAAGTAAACATTCGTATTTACTTACTCATGAAAATTATATTTTGTTGCCGTGTCAAAATTGATTTTAACATTCTTACCGAGATATATCGTATTAAGTATTATCGTATAATTCTATCAGCCAAACTAATATAGGTAAGTTTATGTCTAATGCCAATACATGAGTGCGAGAATGTGATCCAATAAATCCAAAATAGTATCAAACGTCATAGCCTGCTCATAACAGTGTCGTAACACATTACAAAACGACCGAAGGTAGGAATATTATATTATGGTATGACCCTGACAACATCACACTGCGCCCGTCACCCTAAGAATTCACAATACCCGAAAAACAAACATATGGCAATATAAAAGCAATATAAGTTTGGATTAGATTTTCTTATCTTCGATTTGTTTATATTAATACCGTAATCAGGTAGGTACTGTAAAAATAATCATCTTTCAATACTCGGTCGTTTCGGAAAAATAAGTTTTGTTAAAATTACTTAGTTTTGCAGCGTGCCGTTGTATATTGTTTTTATTCGCACGTTCTCACTCCATCGTATAAAGTTGACCTTATCGGTAGTCGGTACTCCGCAGACGGATCCTTATCAGAAAGATATATATACTATCTTCTGATATATCAAAATTTGGAGTTCCTCCGCTTTATATTATAAAGCTTAAATTCTTTAGGGCGTCGTCCGTACTGTCGGTTGTTGATCAACTGATGACCCTCTAGGACCTACAGGCTGGCAAGTGGTTTTAGGTGGGGTCCCGACACTGTGGGAAAATTTCGACGAGGCCCAGAAAAATAAACTCATTATAATTAATTGCTACCTATTCATTGTATTTTTCAAAAAAAAACATAATTATAAAACACAAGGCCTAAAATGAATGTGAGAAACTGAACCGACGGTCTTGAGACAGTTTTTTATACTTCTGATTGGTTCTCAAGAAGAACAGCAAATTCGTAGTTTGTCTTCTAGATGGGCTTCCGTTAGTCCGATAGCTGTTGTTCAAAAAAATTGTCTTTGAGAAAGATGTTTCACATATGTATGTCAATCCAAACATAGTGGCCAAAATGATAGAGCTAGTTTTTTGCAATTATCATATTTAACTTTAAAATTTTATTTCAATAAATTAAGGTAAAGTATACCTTAACTACGTATTAATTTGTTCCTGCTATACAATACATTACAATATTTGGAGGTCCGAGGTTCGACCTATCCCGGACACCTATTGCCGACCCTTGCTCCAGGTGTAATAAAAATCCAACCTCTCCCTACATAGAGTCCCAGGTGACTGCAGATCTTAATTACACAAAAAGAATTTTCATTAAAGTTTTTATGCGAGGCAGTTGAGGAAAGCGTGTAAAGCATCATTAATTTTCCGAATTTTCTCTGAATTTGAATATTTTCATTTTATATATCAATAATTTTCCTGATGTAAAAGTATCTCCGCCATGCAATTCAAACTATTACGAATAAAATTAAAGAATTCAATTTAGAAAGAAATATCCACAATTATAATATCTTATATCTTTAAATTAGCAATTCTTGTATATATATATATATATATATATATATATATATATATATATATATATATAATCTGAATCTCGGAAACGGCTCCAACGATTTTCATAAAATTTAGTATACAGGGGATTTCTGGGGCGATAAATCGATCTAGCTAGGTTTCAATTTAAAAAAAATGTAGTTTTAACCGTGTTTTAATGAGAAACAGCTACAATGACATAAGAATACAAAGGCAAATTTCGCCACTATATACAAGACTATAATAGCTCATATGATATTGGGTGATCCGGAGAGCAGAAGACCCCAGTTCGAATCCAGATGTCTTATTAGTTTTTTTTTGTTCAAGTTTTGTACATTCTTAAAAATCCGAGCAAGGCTCGGTCGTCCAGATATGTTAATTAAGGACGCATTCTCAAAACAGAGAGGTATCGAATTGCACCATTACACTGACACCGCTCAATCACATACGTACTTTAAGTTAATTGGGGGACTAAAATGAATTTGATCTTCAGCAAGTTTGAATTTTTTCAGCGATACTATTACGCCGTAGGTATTAAAAAAACATGAAATTAGCATGTTTTTTTAATACCATCGTAAATATTTGTATTTTTGTGTTGTCTGATGATTTGCTTAGCTTCCCTAAGGACATCTCCCTTTATAACATATTTATTAATATTTTTTCCGTGATTATGAATATATTATATCTGCTTTCCTATCGTATTTTTAAGAGACAAAATTACATTAGTACTTATTAGCAGAAGAATGATCCTGAATGAAAACCCACTTCATCAATTTTGTGTGTAGAGGTAATCGTTTTTACGACATAAAATATCAACATTTCGAATCATAATTTTCCCGCTATTTGTACAAAAATAAATAATCTATTGGTGGCAATTTTTAGTTTTATTAGATTTAGTTTCATGTCATCACAAACTCTACCGAAAAGTAGCTTATTTTGATCGGATTTGCAAACGCGTCCTTAAAATATAATTAATTATAAAATTATAATAAAAAATATCATATTGAAAAGTATTCACAATTTCTCCTCTAGGATACACAGTTACTACTACATTTTTGACACAATATGTCAATATAACAATGAAATATCTGATGGCCAGCGTTTGACAATACTATCGGTAGTAGTGAATCACAGACCGAGCATACCTTACATGACGACTTGTTTCAGTAAACCACTCATACACATGCCCCTTTAAAAAGGTTCGCGACTGATACATGACCGACTGAGCAACGCACTACACAAGCTGCCCTTAATAATTCACGCCATCTCGATGTGTGTTCATCCACGAGGCCCTTCTCCCATTCCTATTTCCATATATTGTATATAATGTTACTCCATCGCGTCTTTTTAGGGTTCCGTAGCAAAATGGCAAAAAACGGAACCCTTATGGATTTCATCATGTCTGTCTGTCCATCCGTATGTCACAGCTACTTTTTTCCAAAACTATAAGAACTATACAGTTGAAACTTGAAGATGTATTCTGTGAACCGCATTAACATTTTTACACAAAATAGAGAAAAAAACAATAAGTTTTGGGGATTTATTACTATCCCATACTTAGAACTGAAACTCAAATATTTCTAAACTGAATAGTTTGCGCGAGAGGCACTTCCACCTGTAGCTTCTAAAATAAAAAAAAAATATATGATGTACCCACATTATTACCATGCAAACTTTCACCAAAAATTGGTTTGAACGAGATCTAGTAGTTATTTTATAACACGTATTAATGATAAGAGCTTTTAAATTATGTTACTTTCTGCTACGGAACCCTTCATGGGCGAGTCCGACTCGCACTTGGCCGCTTTTTTAATCGACGATGAAATATAATAAAACACGAGTTCGATGATAGGTAGATATTTACCATTAATGAAACTTTAAATTCGTCAATAGCAGAGATGATTTATCTCTTTTTCCTTCAAGTATCTCTTCAACAGTTTATTGCTGAAATATGCCCTTTCATTTTGTTTGAAATTCTTAAAAGATCGTAAATAGTTATTTAATCATTGAATTTATTTATTAATGTATTATACATACACGTTACGATATTATTCGTATTAAATATCTGCACTTCTCCCCTATGTAATCTTTCACGACGCAAAGCTAACACCACAAATATTCAAATGTATATAAAGTTTTCGTAGTACGTACTCTTTCGAATTTTCAAAAAACAATCTTATGAGCAATGTAATATAGTCTTTATATTCAATATAATCACAATCATCAATTTACATTCCCGTACATGCCCACTTCAAAAAAAAGGTCAGAACGAGAATGTGACACGTGAATGCTAGATTAAAATCAGAAAACTATTGAAATCGTAATCAAAAAGGTTTCAAAAAGTTTTAAATGTCCCAAGTATAAATATTCTGCTGATTTACAAAAAGGAGGGGTATACCAAATATTTTCATCTTTTCTTCGAAATGTATGAATAAAGTGATTTCGATGACTGGTTTTTTTAACGGCACATTAAAAATAGATGTGAAAATAACAATACTGTACGAACAAGTGGAGAGAGATTTGATTGGTTGGTGTTCCCACAGTCCCATGTCTCTCAACGTACGCTAAATTAAAAATGCTTTGTCAATGACTCAAAACTCAAAACATAAAAAAAGAAAGAAATAAATAAAATAAAATAAAAAAAATATTGAAGGGTGTTCAATTTTAGCCCAGCGATACCCTCGAAAAATATAGCTTAGATTTAGATTTTGATTTAGGTGGTTGGCGTTCTCGTAAATACACATAAATTCAAACAAAAAACATCAAATTGGTCCATAGCCGGATAACTAAATATCCAGTCCAATAGTAGATATACTTCGTCCTTTTTTTGCAGTTTATTCAAAAGTAAGAATTTACCAAAAACATTAATAAATGCTAGCGCTTCTACTTGGGAAAGCATTAACCTCATTCCCTTCTACCTGGACTAAAATGTTTCCATAAATTTTAATGTTGGAAATGTAGCTATATATCAGACCGCTAGCTTTGAAATAAGCTTTTTGGTTTTAGGTTGCAATTTAACTTTTATGAAAGGATTGAAACAGGTCAACTTGAAATTTTAGGCTCGTCAGAGTTTTCCTCTTTTTAAGAGTACTTGCGTTATTGCTTGATAAATTCATTTATTTAGGGTAAAAGTTTTTCTTAATTTAAGGATTTTTATATATATTTATACTGAACTTCAATGCTTAGTGAAGTAGTGCTTAAAAAGGCAAAAGGTACGTTTTCAACTAAATTCAGTATTGAGTAAAATGTAGTAGTAACGCTATATATAACCTAAGATACGATGAGATACAAATGCCACATGAGGTACATCTAGAAAAACCCTTAGTATTTTTTAATTAAAGATTTTATTTTTGTATGAATAATTCTATGAGATATATTTTTGACGGATAGTTCGACAGTTTGTCAGAATAACGAAATAATTATTGTAATTATTGAACTTCTACAAAGCATATATTATGTAATAATGCATTTGTTTAGATGAAACGAACAATATATAAAACGTTGTTATCTGTCACATTCTCTCAAACATACTGATATATTATCCCATAGAATTGAATATGGAGGGCATTCGTTAAAATCAATGTGGGGAATACAGAACAAAATGATGAAAGTCGTAGAGGCATTTTTATTTTTGATGTCAATTAAATAACCAATACTGAATCGGAAACATGTTAAAGTCGAATAAACCTTATTGAATTAAATATTTAATTTAAATTATTGAATCAATCGATATGTTCTTAAAAAGTAGAGCTCGTGAGAAGAACATACAAGAAACTCAACGGGCTGTATTTTAATTCAAATTGAGCATTTTACAATGGCTGTTATATACACAACAAATTCGTTTGTAAGATCTTGCATCCAATATATGAATCCTTAGCTTATTTAAATAATTGCTTCATTTTATATTTGATCATAAGACACTCATACTGCTATCTGAATCAACATGTGAAGCATAAACAGCCGAGCGATTTAATTTAATAATATGTCCATTACATGCGACGCTATTGTCGCCCCCTCGTCCATCAATTGTCCAATTTATATTTATTCAGACTCATGTCTGGATTCTGCCATATATAATATACATAATAATATATGTTCCTTAAAAATATTGGCACTTATCGACTTAATCGTCTATTAAACAACGTCTTGTGTGCCATATTGTTATTCATTCTCGCTGTTTAGTAAAGCTAGCGTGTTAGCGTGGCCTAGAATAAACTAGACCTAGCATAACCTAGATTTATATACTAGAATATACTCGACCGAAACAGCCCGATACTACGTGACCAATTACGATTTGTCAGTTAGTAACGACTACTAAATCATCATTATAGCATCAACCATTTCAACACAGCTCTCCTGCTTACTGGGAAACAACAGTGGAAAGTTTCGCTATTATTCGTCAACACTTGTTATAACGCACCGACAGTTATCTAATATAAATAACATACTTACATTATTATCACAACAAAATCCGCAAAGAAGCTAAGTGTGTTTTAAATTTGCTTTTATTAATTTATCTGTTACTCATTCAGTGACAAAAGAAACTATTTTTCATATAAAAATTGATTCTAAATTTATCCATACATCTCGTGCCGAGCTTTAAAACAAAGAATTTCAGCCCATTATTCAATATGACGTATAGATAATTTTTATCAAGTTACAAGGCAAGAATAAATTTAGAACTTCGGAAATTCAGCCCAGTTATTATTACTATCATTCAGTACCTATATTGTTACAGCAAAATTAAATATAATGCATTATTTTTCATGCCTGTTAGAGTTTAAAGAATGTAAAGTAACTATTACGTAGTTAGGAGCAAACGCATTCGTGCATATTTGATTAAAATTCTACTTAGTACATAAATATATATCTCTACTCTATATATCCCTACTCTGTGGTTGTTGTTCTACTCAATGTCGCGTCGAAACTAAGAAAACATGAACTATTTTTAATAAACATTACCGTTGTTGTCCCCTTGAAAGCTGGCAAAAACACATTAAGTCGGGACGAAGCTACTTACGACTTACCTCTGCCGACTCCACTTTGAAATATCCTTTGTATCTCGCCGGCTTCCGAGCCACTTTCCGATTCTGAATATACAGAATATTTGCCGCACGGCGCACGAACGAGTCTCTTACTGTTCACAAGTTTATTTAACACTCTACCACTCACACTTGTAGTCCGAACAGGTGGTTTAGGTGGTCCAACACAATTATGTACGTTCACAACACTGCTGTTACTACAATTAGAACTGTAAATATTAGAACTATCTCTAGATACCTTGGAAAGATTCGACACTATTGAAACTTCGTCCTCACATTGCATATTTTTTGCCGATTTTTTTACCTCAAAACTAACACGCTTTGATTGTGGAGTTAAATTAATAATATCACTTGTTTTAGAACCTCTCTGTGTAATGGAGTTCTGATGTTGAGATGCTGAATACGCTAACCTGTCTCCATGTCTGTAATTCACAGCAGTTTCTGTATAAATTGGTTTGTATTTTACAAAGGAATCCGTGCGTCGCTGAGGAGCTCCCCTTGCAAAAGGTGGTGAGACGTACGAAGTTTGAAAATTTTTCAACTCTGTTCTATCATAAAGGGAAATAGGCATCGAGTTTGAATCCAACTTTATCGAATTTGGAGAACTACATTCATATACTGCATGTTTTGGATTAAATCTTAGTGATGGCGATGTAGAATTTAGTGTTTGCTTGAAAATACATTCATCTTCCTTTTCCTTCATTTCTCTTATTTTTTGCCAATAGAAGGCCTCCACTTTCTGTCTTGTTTTCTCTTTATTTGCTAGATTATTAGATTTTGACAAAGTTGTCATTGAAATGTCTGTTTTATTTTTATGTGTTGATAAAGACATTGTTGATTGTAGGCTTATATTCGTTCTACTAAGCATATTGATTCCTTCCTCAGCTTCAATTGTATTTTTTACGTGTCTATACGGGGATACAGTTTGCGGCATATTAGGTATTCTGTGTCCTGCCGCTATAGGAGATGTAGGTGCTGAGTAGTTATAGGGTTTGTTGAAAAATGCATGGTCCAAGTGTGACTTTTTATTTGGACTAAAACTTTTATGTTTATCTAGTGATAAGCTACGAGCTCTAGTTGGTTGAATGGTCCTGACATCTGCTTCTTTTTTTGGCGAGATCAGAAACTTTGTACTAACTCTTTTGATTTCTGCTCCTACAGAAGACGGAGATGTTTGCGCTTGTGAAGCTTTGAAAATTTCAATTTCATCTTCTGTCGTTAGCTTATCATTTAGCCCTTCAATCGAGTGGTAGTACACATTAGGGTATCGGGAGACATTTTCGTCGCGTGCAGTTCCCTCAACTCTAAAATCTGACCCGCGGTCCATTTCATTATATGGCCTCGGCGGTACTTGTGGTCTTGCGGATTCATATCTATTGTTGACATTACTCCTTAAAATTGAGTCAGGTATATACTTGTTATTTTCAGAAACTAACGTACTGCTAGAGGATTTTCTAGATTCGATTATTTTTGTTTGTAAATCGTGTTGACGGTGACGTAGAGGTGAAGTGACAGATAGGTTTTCGTAAATTCTATTATTTTCGTACTGACGATTGAAATGGTCATTAGCTGCGGTAGAGGTTTGAGGACTGTGATACTCATTAGTAGACTGGCTCCTTTCGAACCATTGTTTTTGTTTTGGTTCTCGATTCGATTTGTGTGAAAAAAAAGGAAACAACTTGCGGAAGCTACTGCTTTTTTTCTTATTACTATTCGACATTATTATTTCATGTTTTATTACTCCTGATTGTATTATTTCGCCTGAAAACCAAAAATGTTTTTATTATCATTATCGTGAAAACTGAAACCCACTTTACCACCAATTATTTTGCCCCGAACTAGGTGCAAGATAACAATATATGTTTAATAGAATTTATAGAAAAGAAAAACTTTGAAACAACCATCCATACTCATCATACAAATGTTTGTACCTACCAGGATTTGAATCAGGGTCTAATCTAATTGAAAATGTTATGTTAAAAGTTTTGTTTCAAGAATATTGACAACATTCATTATATTAATATGAAGAGGAAACATTACTAGACATAGTGTGTGTATATCGTTGTATCTGTGTAGATCTACTAAATTTTGCAATGCAACAATGAACGTAAGCGTTATGCGATTTGATTACAGACAGTTAAAAATTCTGCCATAAATCGCACGCTTAGTGTAAGTCGTTAAGGAGTTCTATTGATCATCAGATTTTACTACGACAATTACTTTGCCATAACGACATTACGATAGGTGACTCAAATATCCTAATAGCACAAAAAAGGTTCGGCCGAGTATCGTTAATTTGCTCCAAAGAATTGAAGAGTATCGTTATTTTGTCATGGATTCCATAATCAGAACCTAACCAAACTCTCACCAAACTACCTTTGAAGTACATTCTTTCCAATAAAAAATAAATATAAAAATCATCGAAATTGGTTGGCGCGATATTGAGTAATTCGTAAATTTGTCGTGACACAATATAGCAAATTTAAGACTTTTATCGTTTTCTCATAGATTGTCAGATCTGGACCGAATTGCAATGGGACAAACAAAAAAAGAATTATCAAAATCGGTTCACCCAGTCGAAAGTTCCGTGTTAACAAAACTCCTCTATTTTTGAAGTCGGTTAAAAAATGGTAGCGACTGATGATGAGATACTATTATAATAACTTGTGCGGTATGAATTTGAGTAAGCGAAAAGTTAACTAAACTGAGGCCGAATATTCTTTAATAATACAATCCAGAACGAGCGACGAATCAATGAAGTCAGATGATTTGGGCTGTGGACCAATACCGTTGTTTTTTGTTCATTTGATTTAAGTTAATGTATATTGCTTTATTTTTTTGGAATACATTGTTTTATTTAATTACCTAGTCTTAAGTAATTAAATTTCTTGACTTAGAATGTTTCTTCTAATAGATATTTCATAAGAAAATTTTCAATAAATGTGACATCATAGTACTCTTCACATTATAGTATTTTACAAAGTGGTTTTTCTATTCGAGACACTCGATTTAAGATAAAATGCCGTTCAGTTTAAATTAATTATATGCCAAATATTGAAAAAAAAACAGGACGTAACGATGATACTCAAACAAATATTAGGTCGCTCAAATAATATGAAGCTTCTCATGTTTTATTTTAAGTAACTCAAATCAGTTTTGTAAGTTCAGTTGATCTCTTGTCACTCTCAGTCAGTCGCTCACTTACTAATACTATAACGTAAATTAATTATTTTGGCACTTAAAACTTTAATATAGTCACTTGTTTTTCATACTACCCTTTGTTTTGTACATTTTCTGGGATCATATTGTAAAAGCATATACATCGCCCAATAAAAGACTTACTAACTCGACTTAGCCGACTGGTAGGCATAAGAAGTTTATGTTTTTTCCTCGTGTTAGCATTATGATTGCAGTTTCTAGCAAATTCGTTAATGTGCTTATGGACACAAAGAACATTATCAATAAAATATTCAGATAAAAGCGTGTCTCCCTTTATCGTCTCACAACGACCCTCATCACCCTCGACCTCGAACAACCCTACGATCGTGATGGCTCAATCAAATTCAATGCCGACAAAATAAAGTAATGCACTTTATTAAATTAGTAAAGGGAACCTTAAACATTATTATAGTCATTATTATACTTTGTAAGATGATGATACATACTCAGTGTTAATAATAATAAAAATAATAGTCGTTTCTGTAAACGGTCTTATAGCAAAGAGCCTCGACCATCATCTCAAGAGGCTCTCACTTAATAAATGGATAAAGGGTCAGTTACAGAAAGCAGCTGTTTTGGGAACGGCACGCATCGTGCGGAAGTTCCTCAGTCTGTCGCCCTAACCACCGGCGGAATTGTCGTGAACCAACGCCGGCGGGACTCTATTTTTTATATTTATATTTGTAATATTGTTTTTTATAAATCTATACTAATATTATAAAGCTGCAGTGTTTGTTTGTTTGTTTGTTTGTACGCGCTAATCTCTGGTACTACTGGTCCGATTTGAATGATTCTTTCAGTGTTGGGTAGTCCATTTAAACGGCTATAGGCTATGTTTTTTTTTTCAAAATTAGGGATCCGTAATAAAATTGCTATTTTGTAACACAAGGTCTAAAATCGAAAACCTATTTTTGCGTGCGCTGCAAAAACTATTGACAATAGAACAAAATGATGTACAGGCTATAATATAGGCAATATTTTATTACTTATAAAACTATCGCGTGAATTATACTTTATATGGCAAAACAACGTTTGCCGGGTCAGCTAGTATGTTATATATAAATGTAGAAAATAAGATAAAATTGTAATAAAGATAATAATAATAATAACTTTATTTCCCAAACATTACAATAATTAATAATATTTAGTAGTTACAAATAGTTCTAAATTATATTATTAATTATTTACATACAAAACAGGGAGCAAAGACAGCTAAACTAGTATGAACTGTGTTTCAGCTGTCAGCGACTTCTCGGTACAAGATATTATACATTACCTATATAGTCAATCAAATTATCAAAATCAGATAAAATAAAAGTATAACTTCTAAGAATGTGTGTGTATGTGTGTGTGTGTGTGTGTGTGTTTGAGTGTGTGTGTGTGTGTGTTTGAGTGTGTGTGTGTGTGTGTGTATAGATATGTTATTATGATTTTTTTATATTTATTAAGTTGTTTTATTGTGTAAAATTCTCGGTCTCATGGAAATTCAGCCCATGGAGCCAGTTTTTGATTGTTTTCTTGCATTGTAATAAAGTCTGTGGGTATATGTTTAGTCTTGCGTTGGCTGCATTATATATCACACTTAATGATGTGTTAATGACACTTTTATGGTCTGATTGCTACTAATAGAACAGTTGCAGCGGTAAATTATCAAAGAGCGCACTAATTAACAATAAATCATGTCATAATTTATCGTTCTGCTTATCGGAGTTTAAATAAATCTATAAAATATAGATACAAAAGGTCCCTTCACTTATGGTATGTACGTATAGACTTGTAATAAAGTATCTTTCTCATACAAATTGTGTTTCATTTTCCATTTGTTTTAATTTCTGTCAAAATGAGTGAATCTAATATAGAAATTGTACCTTTATATTTTAAAATTGTATTCACTTACGTTCTTGTGTATATAGAATGTCATTGATTTTATTACGTAAAAAGAAAAAATGCAACGCTAGCCGTGATAAAAGTTATAATATTATTTTATATAAAATATTACTGTGCCCGTGCATCACATATTTTCTAATTAGGTATTAATGTGACTTGTAATAAAAATATTTTAATTTTGTAAAATTTTTGAATTTTAGCAGGACGTTCAGATGATGGTAATTGATACGCCCTGCCCATTACAATGTAGTGCCACTCAGGATTCTTGAAAAGCCCAAAGATTCAGAGCGGCACTACAGTTGTGCTCGTCACCTTGAGACATAAGATGTTAAGTCTCATTTGCCCAGTAATTGAGGTTGTTTTAAGAGTATTCAATCCGGGAATTTTCATGCCAAAAATGGACCTCGCTCTGGTCAACCGTTTACGGATAAAATGAACGCCATTTTGATAAACTGGAGTAGGTTCGTTATATTAGTAGTTACGCTATAGCTGAAAAACTGAGAACTGGCCAGATACAAAACAGTTTTGATCCATTTGAGAAAGCTAAGTAAAGAGAAAAGCTTGATATTTGGGTGCCACGCAATCTCACTGAAAGAAACCTAATGAACCATGTACTCATTTGCGATTCTTTATTAAGTATAACAAACAAAAAAAAATTACATGAAACTTTCGTGATGACGATTGCTTTTTGTTTTGATATTTTAGGTTAAAATAACTACAATTTGATTATTATTTAATTTATTTATTCACTAACTTATAAATTTATTTATTATTTCCTGGTAAAAATATTTCATTCTCATTAATGATGACAATGTTTTATCGTAAATAGTTGAAAAGATTTTCAATATAATATTTTTATCGACGAAAATACTTTTACCGAGTTAAAAGTAAGGCGGAGATTTTGTTTCTTGCGGACGAGTGGCTATATAAGTATATACGAATGAAAAAAAATGATATCTGTAAACACAAATATTTTATTATAGACACACATTTAAAAGATTAATTCATTTGATCTCAAATACACACTCACACACTTCATTATACCTCTCACACTGTACTTAACACACACCCCACACACACATACATTTTATTTCTTACTTCTTAGTACTTAGAATATGCTTGATTGTCTGTTAATAATGTATTGTAATATTTATAAGCTATGGAAGAGCGGAGTTTTGCTAACACAGGCGCTGTAGCGCTTAAAAGGAGACTCCAATCAAGAATATTGATTTATGTACATACTTGGTAAAGAAAATAGACATTTTGTATTTTTTGTATATTGCACAAAGACGGCGTTGGGAATTACATCCTTAGCAACCACAATAGGTACAGAACCTCATTATATATCGAGAGATTAAAATAGTTTGGGTTTCTAGGAGGTCGAGGTCAAAAGCTATTCAGGTTCAAACATTTCCCATAGAGGTACATTGAAAATGAGGTTTGAACAAGTTGGTTTGTTTGCATTGTAACTCAGTCATTGTAAGTAATTTGTCAATAGTATAAAGATAAATGTTGGCATAGTTGCCAAAGGTAAAGTGATGCGTATACCAAGTCTTGCCATAAATACTGAAACAATAAAACAAAAATCTATTGTAAATAACATTGATTACTTCTATAGCTTAATACATATATAAAGCAATTTAAAATATATAAAAAGCTTATTCGAAGTGGTCTTCATTAGGTGCAATACAGTCCTTTAAACGTTGAGGCCAGTTAACAATAGAAGCACGCACTCTTTCCATGGGAAAATACTTCACTGCCAATCGTTCGGGTCGATTTAGGGACTCCAAATTATGATGGCGTTTAGAGCAAACCGTAATCTCTAAAACTGAGCATAAATTATAATCCAACGGATTAAGAACGGGACTAGATGGCGGCTAGTCTTCAGCTCTGATGAAGTCCGAAACGTTCGTTTCCAACCAAGACTACGTAGACCAAGCTTTATGACCCGGCGCCGAGTCTTGCTGGAAGGACCATGTTTGGTTAATGAACATGGTGTTGTTAAGGAACTTCAATACTTTCTCAAGAATGGTCTTGATACAGTTGTGCTGATGTTTCGATACCTTTTTTACAATAGTATGGCTCTGTCACTTCTTCATAGCTAATACCCCACCACACCATCACTGAAGTCGGACAGTGCCCACGTTGCACTCTGTCGACTAATTAGGAAGCTTCCTCAGAGCTTTGAAAATAAATACGGTCATTTTGTTTGTTAAAATGTTGCTCTATTGTAAAAAAAATGTGTGTACCGCTTCAGTAGTTGTTTCGGTTTTATCATCCTATTCTTTTTTAAATTATCAGTTAAGAAATGACCAATACATCTCTTATAGCCTGCAAGTCCGAAGTCATTTTTTAAAATACGCGACATGGTTCTAGGTGCTATCTCCATGTCCCGAGATAAAATCTTTTGATTTCGGACAGGATTTCTTCGATTTATTTCCCTTACTGTTTTGACCACCTTTTTCGTACGAACAATACGTGGACGGCCAGATCATTTTCTGTCACAAGCAGAGGAGGTCTCGTTGTATCTCTTAATAGCCCGGTACACAAAGATTTCACTAATACCAAGCGTATGGAGAGTTTTAAAAATTTTATTTGGCTCCATACCTACTTTGTGTAATGCAATCACGGCAATTCGGTTCTCTTTATCATCCTATTCCATTTTAATATCGCAAAATATTGTACAAGGTTTTGGCGCCTAAATGAGAAAACTCAATGAACAATAATATAAAAAATACAGATTCCATATTCAAATGTAATATTTTGTTTATTTTTATTTGTTACAGTATTTATGGCCAGTCTAAGTACAATTCAATGGTAGAATATCAGCAGATGAAAAATTCCTTCAATTCAGTATTCAATTAAAATGCAGTAAAAAATGAACAGTAAAATGATTCGTAGTTACTAAAATGGCATAATATATTCATGAACCATTATCTTCTGGTCAACTTTGCCTGGCTTTTACTTGACCGCAGCACTAACGGTCAACAAAAAATAGAAATTTGACATGAATCTGAATCCTTTTCCACATACAGCGGATGGTAGCCTCCCACTTCTTTCTCTACGACCTCTATCTCTTTCGTTTGTTATTTTCCTTGTACAGTTGAGCGTTATTTATATGGATTCCGCGAGATGTAATAAAAGAGAACATTGATAAGAATAATAGTTTTATGATGTACCTAAAATTGCTCACGATTTAAATTGCCAAAATGTTCCGCATTCTGTATCAAGGGAAGTCTGGGAAGAACATAATATATTAAAACAAGTACTGCGCCTCTATTAGGTATTTGATAAAAAAATGAGTACACCAACACGAACGTAATATCGTTGTAAAATGTACGCTCACCGATTTGTTTAGAGTTCAATATTGCGTACCACGATAAACAATCATTGACTCATCGCTTAACCTATTAACAAATTTGTTAGCTCTATTATAATATAAGTAACAACATCTAAAAAAGATTAAAATTTGTTAAATTCATTCATTCAATGAATGCTACAAATTTAAATTGCCGCAATTATGGAACACAACAATGTTACAATAGGTTATTTAATAATTGAAGCATTATAATTGATAATTAATAAAGTTGAAGTTTGTTTGAGCATGAAATTTAGAATATTTTCAATATCCATAAAATTTCACATGTAGGTATTTATACATAGTTGTATGCCTCGTTATCTTTTATATAATTAATAAATTAAAATCATAAGTCTAACATTAAAGTACAATACTTACCAAATGCAATTGTAAATCTTTCTTCTTAAATAGCTTGCGATGTACTTAAAAGTTAAAAAAGCTAATAAGTTGGCACGTAATAATAAACGGACCAAAAAGAAAAACAAAATATAGCTTTTCATAAACAGAACATAACAACTTGTTAAGTTTGAAGGTCATGCCAAAACTCTACATTCTACAACGAAGAGTATACATATTGCGTATTAAATTTAATGGTTCTTATGCTACCAGGAATAAAGTTCAAATTTTAAAATAACTGTTGAATAACTTGAATAACACTCAATGTGTGTCGCATAAGTAAATTTTCTGTTTCTTTATACGTAATATTTAAAATGCAGTGTAAGTATTGTCTGTGATGAATTTTGTTTGCAATTATTTTTGAAAAGTGATGATATTATTGTTTAAAAGTTTGAAAGAGCTTTCTAGGCTACTTATAAATAAAAACCTTAAATAAGCGTGAAAACACATTTTATAAGGTAGCAACATTTCTTTGATTCCCTAGACTTAGACTCTAAAGGGCTTGAACCCAAGGCCATTAAACAGGTGAAGAAAAAGTTCTGTCGGTAGCTAACAGTCGCTGGTGAATCGCTCATTCCAAAGTTTGTTTATACTATTTGCAATGTATCCAAATAGAGATGATGAATATGGCACGTCGTATGAGTGTGGAATTTGATAAAGGAAACCGTCAAACAGCTCTTCATTCGAACCCTGTCATAAACAAGGTACAAGATACCTACATGAATTGCTTTGTCTCCTAGTCAGGTTCAATAGAACGTCAACTTATCGAGCCGTTAACAGAACATTGGATCAACCACAATTCGAACAGATCTGCGTTGCTAGTGGTCAAATGGCTCGAGGCTTCTGGGCTCACCAGACATGATATGAGAGCAATACTCCATAATATTATGTGCCTGCACCTGTGTTTTATGAAGCGCTAGAATGTAGGTTGGCTTAAAGTATTACCTTGCTATTTCTATTACTATATTGAATATTAATGATATTTCATTATACCCAGTTTCTTCGATGCTAATTTGGGCTTGACATCCAGGTCCCGCAATTGGCAGCCGGTAGTTTATTAATTTGAAGACCTAATTAATTAATTTGAGACCCAATATTTCGATACTAAGCGAAGTATTTTAGTAGACTATAGAGTGATGTTAAAGAGCGGTGATACGACAAATGGTTCCAAATTTCTTTTCATACGTACTGATTTTTATACATCCTTTTGACAGACATAAGACGCTTATGACACGGTAGCATCCAACAGTACAATATGCCAAATAAGCACTGCACTGCAAATAAGCACATTTAAAAATATAATATTTTATAGATTATAGTGAATGATAAAGATTTGGCTTTAATGTACTGAGACATTACTGTTACTGAACCGAGCCATAAACATAGACAGAGAGAAACAACATATTGGACGGCTGCATGGCTTTGCCTTTGCCTTTCCAATTAATGGGAAGAAGAAGAAAAAAACAATATTGTAAATACTAATACGTGTTCAAATATTATTTGTGATTGTGATTTTAACGTTTTACTTGTAGCTAGTAGGTAGAATATTAAGTATGATTTAAATGAAATATAAATGAGATAATATATTACGTGTCAATTTCCGATAGCTGTAGCTATATCTTAAGATTGTAAATTAACTAATTACATATTAATCGAAGTATATTTTAAGTCATAAATTCAACCTCAACAGTATTGCTTAGCATTACAATTTATCTATAACAACATGATTAATAAAAATTCAACTGAAATTCGCTTTATATTCTTTGCGAGTTCAATATTTTTCTGTTACTTTATTTATGGAATGCTGCAGGAGAAAATTACAAGAGGAAAGTATGGAGAAAATAATGAAAAATTCACATGCACATTATCACTAGTTTTAGTTCAGTGCATCGTCAATTTAATATTTGCACAAATTTTAATGGTAAGAAAATTTATATATTATATATATTTAATCAATTTACCTTGTAGTTCTTTACAACAATTTGATACCCTTTTTAAATATCAAGATAAGAAACATTACTAAACAAGACATATTTTGCATTTTAATTCTGAATCTTTCTCTTTGTACTAATAATATGCCATATAATAATAAGTAATTGGCAAATTTTGTGTGAAAAAGTCAAGCTAGGTGATAATTTTGGTTAATAGATAATAATACATATAAAGTAAAATATGCTGTGGTGTCACAAATTTATGTAAGAAACATAAAAATTATATTGAATTATATCCTTATCACTATCTGTCAGTCAAAATTTGTCCATACATTAATTTAGAAATTACTCATTGAAGATATATCAGACATAAGCGAGAGCTGTTACACAGCCACTCAGTGTTCTATTAATTTACATTTCAATTGCAGTTATCATGGAAACATGAAAAGGATTCAACAAGAAAACTCTATTATTTCTCATCAGCACTCACATACTTATTAGGAATGGTTAGCTCAAATATGGCTTTGCAGTGGATTAATTATCCCACACAGGTAAAAGCAGCAAAATGATCCTTATCAAATATTACTGTTATTTTATGCTGAATGTTAATGGTAATGTCAGTAGTGATAGGTTCTTTTACATGAGAGTATTCAGTTGACTGTACTTTGAAAGAAGCATTTGGGTACATGATGTGTATGTAAATTGATGCATCTAATTGCTTGAACATTCTCCTTTACTGTAATGTCAGATATGCCTTTTTTACATCAGAGTATTAGGGTCCCAATGGCTCAATCAGCCTTGTCAAATGGAGAGAGCCTGCTCTCCGTTTGACTTTATCTCCATTTGAAGGGTAAATTATAGATAAATACTAAACCTATGCCTAAATAAAGAGACAATTAACATAATATGTTAAAATTAAATCACATTACACATGTTGGCTCGGAATGACTCTAGGTGTGGGACATTAGACACCCGAAAAAAAAATGCCACTCTGATTATTTGGATGTTTGAGTAACTTATACATATTATAATGATATTCATTTAAGCTTTTTGTACTTCTTTATCATAACATTCACTATGTTAAAACATACACAAAGTTTTAAAATCACATATTATGGATTTACAGAAGATTGACGACATTTATTTTAAAGGTGTTGTTAGTATTTGTTCATATAGAAATAAATGGATGAATAAAAGAGCTTGCATTAAAAAGGTTTTATTGGTATGAAGGAGGTCAGAGAATGTATGTTAAAGCCCTGGCATATGGAAGTCTAGGACCTTGACCTCACTGCAAGTACATGTATGTTTCTTGTATTTGGTAATTCATTGAATCACTATAAGTAAATACATTGGGATTGTCGAAGAAGATTATGATTGAGTTAGTCCATCAAGTAATGATAAAACAGTGTGGTTTTGACCACTACTACTTCTCCTTCACACAGTTGATTTCCACAACTCCACATAATATGTGCCTATTTTGGGTAAAACTACTAATATTTTCTTAACTATCTAACTGAACTAAGTATTTTCCTCTTTGTGTTTTTACTATTTTTAAACTACCTAAGCCTTGGTATGAAATCAAAAAAGTTTATTTTAAATATTACAGGTAGTCGGTAAAGCAGCAAAACCTATTCCTGTAATGGTGTTAGGTGTTTTACTTGGAAGAAAAGTTTATCCAATCAGGAAATACTTTTTTGTGTTCCTCATTGTAACTGGTATTGTTTTATTTATGTATAAAGATCAAACAAAGACAGTTACTGAAGAGTCACAAGGAATGCTTATCGGAGAGTTGTTATTATTCCTTTCCCTGACAATGGATGGTCTAACTGGAGCTGTACAGGTAATAATAACACATTATCTCCAATTCAGTAAAAAAAATAAACAACATTGCTGTCACTTTTATTTAGCACTCAGTATGGACTTAAACTGGTTTTTAAGTATTAATGTTTAGGTTGTGTTTGAATCCAGTGATTTGTGTATAAATTCCCTTTAAAGTTTGTGTGGGTCATCATTTTTTTCTTTTGAAATTACACATTATCTATAAATTTGTTCTAAATTGGCATAAGGGTTTATTGAATATTTGTGTATAGTAAGTCAGTCTTGATTTTGCTTCTTCCTTCTTTCTAGTTTATGTTTTACAATCCCTATTACAATATTATGATGAATCCATTTTTATGTCATCTGTCAGTCAATCTCAAATCTGCATTGCAATATTATTTTCCAAATCCGTAAAGTATATGAATTACTTATAGAATGTAGATATCTCCTTATGTTTGATAACAATGCTTAAAACTAGTATAGTTTTAAACACTGTAAATGAAAATTTTTACAAATACTATATTTAAAGATATAAGCCCAATTGTAGGGTCCACAGTAAATGTACTTATAATAACCTTTTAATCTTTTCCCGATGATTAAGTATTTTAAAAATAACAACTCCAAACTATGAAATATGTTATTCTAGTGTTCTCAACCGGGATTTATTACTAAATTGATATGATTGTGGATTTAACCATAAAATTATTGTAGTTAGGTATCAGCTGTCTGTATGATTTTTATGTACCTTATCAAAGCAGGAATAGATAACTTTATTATAATAATGGACACACTGTTCTCTATTACCACAGCTCAGCTTCTTTTCCTCCATCAGTCAGCAGGCAGTATCCCTTGTGTATATACTATATACCACTATAGCTGCTATAGTAACAAATAATAAAAACCAATATGAGGTATTCCAAATTTACGGAATTGATACATTGTTATGGTATTATTGTCACTTCACTATATTAGTGAACATATTGTGAGAATAGAACCAGCTCCATAATACGCCAAATAAGAGACAGCACCAACAGCATCCTTGGTGTGATGGCAAGTAGGCTAGATTACTGAGGCACTCGGTGAACCTCGGAGTGGGAAAACCACCTTAGCAGTAGACTAACATTTAGTTATTTAGTTTGGTTACTAACTCAATATGGATCTTGTTATCTGTAATTAAATGAATTATTATTATTGTGATTAGCTTAGTAGAGCAAACAGCAAGACCTATCTCGATAGAGATAAAATGCTTTGTATTCATGAAAGATACATAAAAATTAACAAGATTGCAATATTATCCTCAGTTGTCAAACAATCAAACTTAAAGTATAATAAAATCCCAGTATTCCTCATTTACAAACACGATTATGTATTGGTTAAATTGAATATGAGATATGTAATGTGTTTCATAGAATTGTAATTATAAAATTTAAATGTTAATTGTTGAAGTTTTTCCTTTAGCAATTATTCTTTTTGTTATTCATAACCTCTTCCTTGCTCTACTATCAAATGTTTGGGTTCATATTACCTGCCTCACATTAATACATCTTGTTCTTTTTTTATTAGTCTATTGTTATGTAGTTCATGTATGTCTTACAAAACTGATGTTTTTACTATCACTATTACAGGAAAGGATAAAGAGTGAATCATCGCCAACTGCATATTCTATGATGTTGAACACTAACTGGTGGTATGTTGGATTTTTATTTCTTATCAGTTTATGTAAATTGTAAGCCCAACTAAATTTATCATCACACTTTAATTATAATGACAATCATACAAAATTGAATGAGCTATGTGTCAATGAAAAAACTATACAAATATAGTTTGTTAGATAGGAAATATATTATACCCTTAATAGATAATGCAGATACGGTTGGTTTTATATTCAAGCAGTTGATGATGTTCCTTCCACTAATTTCTTAGTGTAGAGTGACTTCAACATGAATAACGCTGATTCGCATGATTTTCGGATTACACAATGTATAATTTAGCATTAGCGTACTATCTGTCCCAATTGGCCGTGATAGGAATATCCTCATCATTCCGGAAGACGTCCACTGCTGGACAAAGGCCGCCCCCAAAAAACGCTATTACTATCGGTCCTGCGTTGCCCTCGTCCAACCTATCCCGGCGATCTTGACCAGATCCAGTACTTTTTGAAGGCCTACCTTACTTTAGGAATGGAAAGGAATAATTTATAATATTTTTTTTTTCAAATTAGATTAGAAATGGCTTAAATAAAAAATGCACCATAAAGTATCAAATGTTTTGCCTAATTTTGTGTATAAATGTTATGTGTTCATAATACAGTTTTAAATCCGTTAGTTATTCTCAGATATAAAAGAAAGAATCTGATTTTTTATTTACTTCATTAAAATTATTATTCCTTTTTCAGGTCTTCTTTAATTCTATCGGTTGGTGTTCTCGTGAGCGGCGAAGTATTCAAGTTTGCTGTGTTTGTAACCCAATATCCTGAAACCCTTATATATTTGACAGGATTTGCACTAACCGGTGCACTGGGACAACTATTCATATTTTTCATGGTAAGTGTTTTTTACGAATGTTAATAATAATGAAGACAGAGAATACTCAAAACCTTTTTTTTGCTTCAAAGTAACACTTAATTAGTATATATTATATATATATTATAAAGGTGCAGTGTATGTTTGTTTGTTTGAACGCTCTAATCTCTGGTACTAGTGGTCCGATTTGAATGATTCTTTCAGTGTTGGGTAGTTCATTTATCGAGGAAGGCTATAGGCTTAATGTTCTTTGTTCTATGTTCAAAATTAGGGATCCGTAATAAAATTGCTATTTTGTAACACAAGGTCTAAAATCGAAAACCTATTTTTGCGTGCGCTGCAAAAACTATTGACAATAGAACAAAATGATGTACAGGCTATAATATAGGCAATATTTTATTACTTATAAAACTATCGCGTGAATTATACTTTATATGGCAAAACAACGTTTGCCGGGTCAGCTAGTATTATATATATATATATATATATATCTGCCATTTTTTTTCAATAACTTGCCATTTGTAAGTAGTGAAATAATCAGTGATCCCTAAAGAAAATAGGTGAAAATTTGATGCTGCAAGGCCAGGACTATATAGCTGATGCATTCCCCCTCCCCTTTCTATTGGTAAATTCCGGTCGCTCTCCAATCCCACAATACACATGATTTATTGCGAGTTCATCTAGGTTTTTATGGTTAAAAATGTTTTGTGGTTAACCCCCAGTTATGTCATAACAACTGATATGCTGATCTAGCTCCCCCTTTAATAAAGACATCACGAGGTGACCAGAACAAGGTACATATTGATATCAAAAATCCTGGATTGATATCGCTTTAACCAACCTTGTGCTACTCTTACTCACATTGCATTCGGTCGATAAATGTCACAATTTTTTTTCTCAGCCTGTGTCACATGCGTTTCTAATTTGTGGTTAATTTTTGAAATGTATCGATTTTCATCATTAAGTAGAATTATTTCATTTTGACAGAAATAAAAACAAATAAAAAATAGCTGGAACCTAAATTTTTACTAATTTGTTTCTTTTTTTTTTAATGACACTTTTTTAATGTCATCAAATCCAGCTAGCCAAATATATAAATAGATAGTACAGTAAGATATTTTATTACTAGTTTATACATATTATATGCGAAAAGACTTTCCCAGCCCATGTTTATCTCTCTTCCTCACTAGTTTAAAATTAGTTAATCTAAGATTTTTGGTACTGTAAAATGATGAATCTTTGCAAAAACAATTCGCTGTTATGTGATATACCTACCCTTATGAACAGCTATTAATTTTATATAATTTTTTAAATGTATAAAAATATTTCCATTGTGAATACATATTTGTATGTTTATTTAATAATTTTAATGGATTTAAAACTGCCTTACAGGTATCTGAGTTTGGGCCCTTAGCGTGTTCTGTTGTGACAACAACCAGAAAGTTTTTCACGGTGCTAGCATCTGTTCTTTTCTTCGGCAACGTGCTATTGGTCAGGCAGTGGATAGGCGCCATTATTGTGTTCACCGGTAAGTTAATGAATACCTTTGCAGAAGAGATATTATTTTTCATAATACATTTTTATTACTAGTGATAGCGATGTGGTGAGCGATGTCTTTTGCACCTTAGAACAATAACTCAACTAACGACAGTTGTTAAATAATTCTTACTTAACTGTTTCAAAAACACTCTCCTTTTTATCATATGGCGTAACTTTTACTGCTTCAGCTAAATCTGTATAATAACTAGATACTGTATAGAAATTCTATACACTATTTTATACATAAATTTCTAAGTATGTCCTTTCCAAGAAAATTTCATAGTCCATGTATTTTTCACGCATGGCATTAATGTCAAGATACTGTACCTGGCTTGCATTGTGGCAAAATAGGGCTGGAGTATGAAAATGTTATTTATCCTTAATGATTCCCTGAACACCAACTACGTGAGCTGGCATTGCACACCCGTAATAACATTGGCCAATAAATTTATACAAATAAATATTTTAACTTTCAGGAAGCTAATAATAGTGTACGAAATGGGTTTTGCATATTTAATGATTCATTAAGCGTCGCGTTGTATTCATTATTTTCAACTATATTTGGCAAAACCAGTGTGTCCCAATGCCACTTTTTGAAAGAGACTGTTCTACTTTCGAAATGACGGTGGCGTAATAGGTAGCACCGGTCACGAGATCGTTAGCTCTTACCACGATTCCCCCGGTTCGATACTGGCGTGTCGCGTTACCTACCAAGGTGTTTTTGGTTTTCGAATAATGCTTACTACTCGGCTTAGTCGAGTTAGTAATTCTTTTGTGGGGCGATGTATATATATATATGCTTTTACAACAAGATCCCAGAAAATATTCAAAACAAAAGTATTACGTTATTCAAAGGAATTGTTAAAAAACGTTTGTGTGGTAAAGATTACTAAAACATAAATTACTTTCTTAATGATACCACAGATTGGGAATGGAGTGACCATCCTCAGGCTATTAAGTAATAAGTTTAATTGCACAATATTACTTTGTAAACATATTTTTTTCGATGAAAAAAAAAGACCGCTGAGTTTGTTGCGCCCGTTCTTCTCAGGTCTGAGGCATTCATTTTGGAATAGGTGGTAGTTTTTGACTTTCAATAAGTGATGTCACATCCTATTTTGAATAAAAATATTTGAATTTGAATTCATATGCGCGTTTTTATAAGGACGACAACTCTCTTGTGATTCTTTTGTTGTTGCAAGAGTATGTAGGCTTCAGTGATCACATACCAACAGGTGATGCATACTTTTTTTTTTCCATAGTCAAATAATGAAGGAATAAGCCTTTATCGCAAACAATGTAAAGATTATTACATACGATCTATGTATTATTCTAATCTTATTAACATTCTAATCTAACTAATATTCTAATCTAAGTGATGTTATTAATCTTCATCATCGTTCGCTTGTCTTCCGACGTAGGCCTCCTCCAGAATTTTCCATTGTGATCTGTCCAGAGCAGATCATGTCCACGTTGGTCCAGTCACTTTAATCCTAAAATCATATCTAATGGGTTGTCTTCCTTGATTCCTTTTCCCTTGTCTTGGATACCAATCTAAAATATTTAATGTGAAAAATAAACTTGACTCAAATAGGCTTAAACTTAGCGCTTTAACCATTATAAATATTTCCTTAAAATACCTGAATCTACTACAGGATAAAATCGGAAAAAGTGGGTTTTTGAAATAGCCTCCTAATTTTAAAAATATTAATTTAATGTGAATGTAGCTAGTTAAATAATTTATGTTGAATATAATTTTTTTTTGACCTATATCAATTACAGATTATGCAGAATTTTGCCTTTTGTGGTACTTTTTTTTGGGTATAGTTAGTTGCCCTGAAAATACTAAAAAAGATAGATGCCCTTTATTCTGTGTAAAGGAAAAAGTCGTTCATATTCTATGAGAAGTGTACATGTTTCTGAAGAATGTAGCTTGTAGCTTTCATGTAGCCATTTCTGACACATTACACATTGAATCCAATCGGATTTATACTTCAAAACATTCTATAGAATTATTTCTTTATTCGTATCTTAAGAGTTATCCGCCCATGTCTCTTAGTATTCTTTACGGGCAAAGCTTTAGATTTCTTCCTTTAATTTCATAGTTAAAAAATAATTTGTCTGTTTAATGTTAACTTTGAAATAATCATTTTCTTTATCACATAAATTAGCTAGGTTGTCATCATCGTTTTCACTAAGAATTTAAATCGCAATGTTCTCGATGGAATCCCAAATTGTCGTGATATTTCGTTTATTATCCCATGTCTTTGTCTATTTCATCGGTAGCTAGTTGTATTTGTTCTCCAGTCCAAGAATATACTCGAGGTTGCACTATTCTATTCTTTTGTATTTTCATTGCATGCTTCAACTGAAATCAAATACAAATAATCGTCCCTTATTGTCATAAAAATCACACGAGCGAAATGCGTTCTTACCGTACGATATTCCGTAGGCAATTGAGGTGAGCGTGAATGCGTCTCCTACTTATAATATTAATTCCTAGTTACGAGTTTGGGAAGATAGGTGTTTTGAAAATGAGGCATCTATCCCGGTTTTACCCTATGTCCAGGAAAAAGTAGAGCTCGCTAGAAAAACATACAAGAAACTCAACGGCCACTCTTTTAAATCAATGAGTTTTTTACAACACCTTTATTATACATAGCAAGTTGGTTTGCAAGGTGTAATGTCTAATAGTCTATTGTTATGGGGCAATGCAGCCGATATTAATGCCATCTTTGTTCTGCGGCTCTTGTGCAAAAGCTGAATAGCTCTCTAGTTATTCGCGCTATTTATAGCCTAGGTCGTAAAGAATCATTAAGAGAAAAATTTCATGAAATAAACATTTTAACTGTTACATCTCCATATATTCTTGATAATATTCTGTATGTTCATAAGCACATAAACGAATTTTCTAGAAATTGCGACGATCATAATGTTAACACGAAGCACGAACATAATCGTCTTTTATTGGGCGATGCAAACCTAAGCTTTTACAGTATGATCCCAGTAAAATATACTGAAAAAATGTGTTACGAAATTCAAGAGTTGTTAAACATTGTTTGTGTGGTAAAGGTTACTATAACATTAATGTATTTCTTAATGATACAGTCTGGGAATGGAGCGAGCTTCCTCAAGCTATTTAATTATAAATTTTATTGTACGATACTACATAATATTATATATATTATATTGTAATGAAATTAAGAAAAAGCCCGGTGAGTTTCTTGCGCCCGTTATTCGCATGTCTGAGGCGCACTATTACGAATGTGTGCTAGTTTTTGACGTTGAATAAGTAATTTTAAATTCGATTTTGAATAAAAATATTTGAATTTGAATATTTAGACGCAGATGCACCTTCCTGAAAGTAATGCTGGTGGCACCCGTGTTACTTTATAATATATATTTGGTCTAAAACCTTAAATTAAAACCGATTAAACTATCGATTACTCTTCAATTCAATTGAATTCCTAAAGTGGGCAAACAAGTTCGAATGCGAAAATCCACCCTCATCGTTTTGACGTCTGGTATACTATAACCGCACGTTTTGCTTAGAATTTCTTGTCTCGCACAGCCACTTTGTGGAATCAATTACCAGCTGCTGTTTTCCCGAACGGTTAGGACTGAGGGATCATCAAGATTAGAGTATACTCACAACTTAAATGCCGCTATTGTATTTCTAAACCCCTGGTCATTCGGATAATGCTTTTTTGCCCGTTTAGCCCTCACTTAGGTATATAAGAAAAAAGTTATAATTAAATAGATGTTACAATAGTTAAATCTAGGCTTTTTCTATATTTTATTGTCTTTATTTATAATTAGTTCGATGACGTGACACAGCAGCTGTACCTACTGATTTTGCAGTTTTTTTTAGCTTGATTTCGAATTCACAAAGTGAGGTCGAAAGTGCAATCCGCCCTTACCACACACACATCTAACATTAATTGCTGCTGCGAGTTTTTGTTTTGTTGGAATTCAAGCTAAATAAATTTATTTAATTAAAGATTACCAACACCCCCAATATATACAAATGCAAATATGAAAACATTTTGCAGAAGGAAATTAATTGTTTGATTAAATTATGAATGAATCATTTAATTTCAGTAAAACCTTTTTTGTATTGTTATCGTACTTGTATAAACGTGATACCTTATAATAAATTGTTTATTTATATTTCTGTTCATTTTCAGGTTTGTTACTAGACATTTTATACAGCAAGAGTAGAGCGCCACCAGCGAAGCGAGTTGTAAACAAGTAGTTTACGAATTTCCACAAGTACTGAAGTTTGGCCGGGAATAATTAATTTTTGAATTGTGTATAGTGTAATTGTTTGTCACTTGACTAGCTATGACCAAAAGCTGTTATATTTTATTTATTTTTTTTAGTTGAAATATTAATAAATATTTTATATTTTTAAAGCAAATAATTTATATCAATGTGTTCATCAAAGCAAACTAGTTTTATCAGCCGCTTCAGTAATAGCCTAGCTTTTTAATTAAATTTGACTTACATGTTTTATTATTTTGTGTTTACTGAATAAACGTATAAATATATATTATAATAACCGAACTAAATAAGATTATAAAACGGCCTTTAGCCATTTGTCTAAACTCTAAAACATCCGTAAAATGACTGGGCTAGTTGTTTTAAATGTATTAAATGCCGTCATGCCAGCAAAGGATTAAGTTAGCCAGTTTCAATTAGATGATTGCAATATTTATAAATAATTGCTAAATTCCAAAAAAAAAAAATGCGCACACCACTGTCAGTTTTTTTTCTGAGACTGGAGTTTAGTATGTAAGAACGAGTGTCTTCTGATATACCAGATATGCCAAAATATACTAACCTCAAAGAATCGATGTGTGCTTTCAGACCACTCTACAGAAGTGAGAACTTCACCAAGGTCAGGTTAATACGATATGCAACTATATTTTTTTGGAGCGCGATCAGTCAGAGCAAGTTCGCCAAAGTAATTTATACACAACTAAATAATATAATAAACTATAAAGATATAGAGAAAAATCCTGTTCTTCGTATTTTTAACCTCGCCTTGATGATGATTTCACTCCTGTCATGTCGTTATTGTAGTTATTTTATTTACTCTATGGTCGGAAATAGTAGAGCCATAGCGTACTAATAATACTAATGTATGTGGATACAAAGGCAAGCATACAAATCTCTTACCGTTTCTTTGAATATAGCAAAGTGGTATTTACAAAATTTTAATATTTAAGTATACTTATTGTTTCATGTAGATATTTGATGATATTTTCATTGTATGTTTCATTTGTTTGGCCCATGAGTTAAAACTTACGTCATTATTAAGTGACTTAATAATTGGTTCAGAGGCAAACTTTTATTACTGTTGTAGCTGTGAATTTATACCTTTTTTTATTTCAAACGTATTGAAAGAGGACAGATGTAAATTTTAAGTGAGATATTTTAAATATACTATAATTTTAATATTACTCGATAATATTTATAATATTGTGTACAATTTTTTTTATAATGTTTTATGACAAATATAAAATAATAAATGTGAAGAGTAATTTTAGTTTTTCTCAAACTAATCTCCTTTTTGCTATTTATTAGTAGGTAGGACTTGATGTGAAAGTAACATTTTGTTCTTTTAAATTGATTTTTGTATAAGTGTTTTTATATAGCCATATATAAATTCCGTTCTTGTTTTTTAAAACCTATCAGATTTAACTTTTTATCAAATATTTTGTATGAATCATACAGACTTAAAGAATCGTCAGTTGTTACTTTCAACTGGTCTAATTAGTTATAGGTAGTAGAGATTATAAATCAAAAGTATTATAAATATTTCAAGTTAATTCACTTAATACAAAGTTCACTGCAGAGAGACTATTCTTGTAATGATAATTGAGCCTTTTAAATGTATAAGGTGATTTTAATTTGATTTGAATTTGCTCTTGATAATCTATTTCTTAGTAATTTGTCAGTCGACTAGCCTAGTCTATAGTCTGCTGCTCTTGAAAAGTGACACATTCTGATACATTTGACAAAAGAGAAATTTGATACTCTAGGCACTCTTTTACCACTTACTTACTTAACTCTTGACAGACATGTCAAGATTCTATGCATGACTTACGGCCGTTCCCAAAATACAGTCTATCTCCGGTTGAGGCCTACTTGAGATAAAAATCGTAACTATCGTTGACTTTTCTGCCCCAATAAACTTACCGACGGTAACCGTAATCCGTACACGCTGTCTGTCAATGGGAGGACGTATACCAGTGGGAGGCTCCTGTGCACAGGAAGCCGGCTGGATTATGGGTAACACAACGGCGCCAATTTCAGCCGTGAAGCAGTAATGTGTAAACATTACTGTGTTTCGTTCTGATGGGGCCGTAGCTAGTGAAATTTCTGGGCAAATGAGACTTAACATATTATGTCTCAATGTGACCAGCGCAATATTGTAGTGCCGCTCAGAATTTTTGGGATTTTCACGCGTCCCAATATAAGGCGAAAAGACTTAACAGGATATTGGGACAACTTCTTATTGACAGCTAATTACTGACAGTAGAAAGTAGTAATTTATCTCTATCTGTAGATAGTATATTGGGAACGGCCATTACAGTCCAGAGAGAAAAGATGTGTGCCCTAAGTTGACTTGTCTGTCTATTCATAGACTTCTGGTCATGATCCCTTAAAATTTGATAGTTTGCATCCTGCCAACTACAAGTCCTAGTTATAACTCCCTGCTCTCAATAAGCATCGAGAATATTATGAACTTTTGGAATATCTATACGAACATCAGGTAATGTAAAGGTCTCGCCATGGTCCGCTGACTAGCAATCTTCTTGAGTGGTCTCATTAATTTCAAAGTACCTACATATTATATTACTTTAATAGTGACAAGTGGTAATAATTAGTACTTATAATTTTAATTAATAATTACTTAACGCTTGTTTCAAATCGCCAACTGTGTGGTAGGTACAATTATAAGAAGCTTTAAAAAGCCTTCACCAATATATTGCCCAATCTCGTCCCAACAAAGTATGAGCCTTTCAATAAAATTACTTAAGTAAATTAATAATTCCAGCTTCTCAATCTCCGTTGGGTTACGCCTGGGTAACCCTAGAACAGTTCCCCATATGTTCCCCGCTGCGGAGGCAATGTAGACAGCCTTGGTCACCATGGCTTATCTTGCCGCCGCAGTGCGGGCCGTCTCTCACGCCATGCCGCCTTAAACGACGTCTTGCGTCGGGCCTTTACTACCGTCAACGTGCCGGCTATCCTAGAGCCGAATGGAATTTCACGTGATGATGGTAAGAGGCCTGATGGCATGACGTTAATTCCTAGGAGTCGTGGAAAGCCACTGGTGTGGGATGCCACTTGTGTGGACACGCTAGCTCCCTCTCATATTGAACATTCATCTAGAGCGGGAGGTGCAGCGGCGGAAACTGCCGATGGAGGAAATATGCATCACTCGGTAATGGATACATATTTGTTACCTTGGGTGTGGAGACGATGGGTCCTTGGGGTTCATCGGCACAAAAACTCATAAAAGATCTATCAAAGCGTCTAACCGATTTAACAGGTGACCCAAGATCTGGTACGTACCTCTGTCAAAGGATAAGTTTGGCTATACAAAGAGGTAACGTTGCCAGCTTCATGGCCACCTTACCTGCCGATAGCGATCCTAATGATATTTTCTATTTGTAATTAATTAATTTTGTTAGATTATTTAAGTTTTCTTTTATTATTTTTAATATAAATAGCGTTATTAATTATTAAGTCATAATATGTAAATAATTTGAAACAAAATTTCGAATAAAGCAAATCAGCAATTCAAACACTATAGTGACTACAGTAAGGACGACAAAAGAATGAAACTAATGAACATAAGAAAATGTTGCTTAACACTAAGATATGTTAAAGGTAAAATTTCAAATCATTAAATTTAGTTAATTCGGAAACCCAGGTTGAATTGATTGATGTTGATGTGATATTTTTTGTTCAATAATGATAATTGTTAATTTTATTTATTCAATATGATTTTACATTTATTGGTTAAAATGGTTGATGTTGATATGATATTTTTATTCAATAATGTTAAATTTATTTATTGAACATATAATAATTAGTTGATTTTAAATATTAGTTAAATTTATTGGTTGATAGTAATATTCATAATCTCTATATACAAATAGTAAATACATAGTTTAATTATTTTTTCAGATAAATAGTTTTTGAAACCGGTATTACATCCATACCGAAAACTGTTTTTACGGTTTGGTATTTGAATTTTGAAAAACTCATCTTTAATCTCTATTGTCTTATTAGTAATCATTTTTTAATAGCTTATATAATAAAACTTAAAAGTATGCTAAAGTCTACCCGCTCCAGGCACGGCCGATAATCGCCACATCTATTAATTAATAACTATTTAATATACAAGACTATAATAAGTGGTAAGAAAGTACCACTATTCAAAAATTAGTTTCACTATTTGCGTTATCTCAAGATTAATAAAACCATCCTGGATTTTATTAATACAATACTCTCTCTGGTGGGTCTTCCGCGTAGGTCCTTACGGGCCTCGGGGTAACTGTTCGGGGCGATGGCCCCTTTCAGTAGTATAAACGCCGCCTGCAGACACAGACGGGGCACTGGGTGGGACCGGTTGGTCCGTGGTGTCATGTCCGGTGGTATCTTGCTACAGTGCGATCAAGCCCGCGTAGTGTCGCGAGCGATCTGCGGACTGCAGCTGGTTTGTAGGTCCGTGGTTAGCTTGCGCCCGCCGCTCAGCGAGGTCGAGCCCGCCGGTAGTGTACCGGTGAGCGCCCATCAGCCAGCGGCGAGGAAGCAGTTGTGTCCTAGGAGACTAGGTCACGTGGTAGTCCTCTTCTGTCCGGCGGTCGTCGATGGTATGGCGCGATGCCACGCAAATGCTGGGATCGCGCTCCATCGGCGCGCGCGAACATAGAGGTGCTCAGGCGATGAACGAAGTCGTCCAGGCTCTCCATGCGCAGGTCTCTGGAGATGACCTGATTTCGTACGAAGCGTGGTGCTCCGGAGATGGTGCGGAGCGTCAGCGACTGCTGCACTCGCAGCGACTTGCGACCCGTCTCGCTTGTCAGCGCAAACCAGGCGGGGGCAGCGTAGGTGAGTCGCGTGCGAACGTACGCCTTGTATACGCACAACTTCGTACGGAGAGGCAGGTGGGACGCCAGCACGGGTCGGAGAACGTTCCGTGCGGCGCGCGTCTGGGCAACCACGTTCTTAACATGGGGCCGCCTCGAGAGTGTCCTGTCGATGGTCACGCCGAGGTATTTGGCCTTCGGGGACCATACGACGGTCTCGCCCATGAGTGACGCCGGGGGCGGCAATAGGCGCGCCCGCCCGATGGAAATCGCCTGAGTCTTCGCCACATTGACCTTGAGTCTCCAGTCCTTCAGCCAGGTGGGAATCGCGTCCAGTGCTCGCTGCATCTTCAGCGCTGCATGCGGGGCATTCAGCGAGGTGGTGATGAACGCCGCGTCGTCAGCATACAGCGCTAAAATGGCGCCGTCGGCGACTGGAATGTCGTCCGTGTATCTGCTGTAGCAGACGGGCGACAGGCAGCTTCCCTGGGGCACACCAGCTCGGATGGGGCGCTCCGTGGACAGAGCGTCTTCAACCGCCACTTGAAAACGTCTGTCTTCCAAAAAGGTGGCCACAGTCTTAACTACTCGGCGGGGAGTAGTAGACGTGGACAGCTTGTACACGAGGCCGGCGTGCCAGACGCGATCGAACGCCTTCTCCATATCGAGGAATACTGCAACAGACTGCTCTCGCTTGTTGTAGGCGGTAGCGAGATGGTGCAGTACCCTCGTCACTTGTAAAGTGGTGGAGTGTTCGGCACGGAAACCGAACTGTTCGTCGCGTGGCTGAAGATGCGGCGTGATGTGCAGCAACAGTAGCTTCTCGAAGACTTTCGAGGTGGTGGATAGAAGAGTGATGGGACGGTAACTCCCAGGCAGCATGATGTTCTTGCCTTGCTTGGGAATCAGGATGACTCGGCCGAGCTTCCACGATGATGGAAAGTGCCCGGTACGGAGGATTCCGTTGAAGAGCCGCGTCAGAGTCGCGATTGCTCGCGGAGGTAGGTGACGCAGGGCTTCGTTGGTGACTCGATCAGGGCCGGGTGCTTTGCGCAGTCTACTTCGCCGAATCATCCTTTGGACTTGTCCGGGGGAGAACACGACGGGGTCTTCTGTCGGTACTATCGGCGACTCGAAGTAGTTCTTCACATGTCGCTCGATGGTCTCTACGTGCTGCACATCTGCGGTCGGGTTGGGTGTAAACTGCGTCTCCAGGTAGTCCGCAAATATCTCCGCTCGATCCTCAGCTCGGTAACGTGGGGTTCCGTCACTGGCCATTAGGGCTCTAGTCGGGGAGGGCTTCCCGGAGAGTTGGCGGCATAGGCGGTGCATGCCAGACCAGTCGTCACCGGCTCGCTCAATGGCGGAGTGCCAGGATTCGTCTGCAACTGTCTCCAGTGCGTCTGAGATCTTGGCAGCCAGAGCGTTCAGCCGCGTCTTCATGGTCGGGCACCGCAGGTTTTGCCATTGCCTTCGCAGCTTCCTCTTCTCCTCGATCATCGCTTGTATGTAGGCAGGGAGCTGGGGTTGTCTACGAGTAGATGCAGCGTCGAGTCTGGACTCTCGAAGCGCATTGGACGCTGTTGCGCTGAGGTCCGTGGCGAGTCGATCAACGTCTGCAGGGCTCTCTACTCTAAAGGATGGCGAATGTTCGGCCATGTGTTCGGCGAAGATTCGCCAGTCCTGGCGATGCTTCGGAGAAAGCAGCGATGTCGTCATCGGGGTTGTCTTCAGCGTCAAAAGGACTGCTTGGTGGTCGGAGATGAGGTGGTCATCCAGAACGTCTAACGACGGTGCGGCAGCTAGGCCGCACGTGACGGCTATGTCAAGGACGTCTGGCATGTGGGCTGCACAGTACGGGTAGTGCGTCGGGACCTCTGGTCCTAGCACCTGGTAACCGTGGCGATCTGCGTCGTCCAGGAGGCGTCTGCCATCTGGGCTCACGATATTGGAGTTCCACGCCGTGTGTTTCGCGTTGAAGTCGCCCGCGACAATCGTGGGCAGCAGCGAGTCCAACAAGGTGTGGACATCAGCCACTGCGAGTCGGTTCTGCGGCGGCTTGTAGAAAGCGAACACACGGGTGGGCTGATTTTCGATGCAGATCTCCACGCCTAGGGCGTACGACGTCTGCAGTTGAGGTACTGGCAGCAGTTGGTGAATGACGTTCCGACGGACCAAGACTGCTAATCCCCTGTAAGCAGTCCCGATCGGCGAGGCGTGGTCCTCCCGGTAGACGTAGTATCCGGAAACCTTCAACTTGTCTACCGGTCTGAGGTGAGTCTCGCTGATCAGGCCGATGTCCACTCGACGCTGAGAAAGCAAAGTCTTGAAGAGACGGGCTTTTTGTGATGAAAGCCCGTCGGCATTCCAAAACACGATGCGGAGCTCAGCCATAAAAGGTGCAGAGCTCCGTGATGCAACCCAGGATCAGCGGAATAGGGTCACGCTGCTCCTGGATGGCCATCAGCACATGATTCAATGTGCTGATAACTTTGGTGAGTCGCGGGTCCAGCGGCGTCACTCGCTTCGCCTTCGTCCCCCCTGCGGGGGCGGCGACCACGGTGGGCTTGGACGATTTCGTACTGCGCTCGGTAGGCTGCAGTGCGGCGGGCGCAGCAGCGCGTGTCGCAGTAGGTGGTGCGGCAGGTAGGGCGCCTTGGCGCGCTTGAGCGCGTTTCCCGCGTTTGCGTCGGCGTTTAACCGGTTGCCGTGGCTGGTTGGCGACAGCCATGAGCGAGCCGGGCGCGTCGGCCTCTAATGCGTGGGCAGTGGGAGGATACGCGCGCGCTGTTGAGGCGGTGCGTGCGATGGTGCCCGCCCGGCGGTTGCGCGTCTCTTTGCGGAACACCGGGCAGTTTGCGTTGTTCGCCGTGTGCGCGCCACCGCAGTTGGCGCACGTCGGCGGGTCCTCCCTGGGGCACTGGCACTCTCGTGCAGGATGGTTGTCCCCACACCGCACACAGGCAATGGGCCGGTGGCAGTTGTGCGAGGAGTGCCGAAACTGCTGGCAGCGATGGCACTGCGCTGGTCCCTTTCTGCCGCGCCACGCCTCGATGGTGATCCCGGGCATACAGAGGAGCTCGTGCACCTCATATATACCCGGGATGAGATTTGGCGTACGCTGGAGTTGCACGAACATCAGACATCCCGGTCTGCCTGGGCGCGCGGGGATCGCGCGCACGTGCTCCGGGACGTATCCAAGCTCACGCAGCTCCGCGTCCACTTGTGCCGGCTCTGTGTTTGCCGGCAGGCCCCGTATTGCTACCTTATCGCTCCTCTCCGCGGGGAGCGAGTAGCAGAACCAGGAGATTCCAGCGACACTTTCCAGCTGCGTGAGGTAGCGCTGGATGTGGCGGAACTCCTGGTCCGACTTGGGGATGAAGCGGACGCCTTTGCCAAACGGGCGTCCGTTAGGTGTGTGGCCGAGTAGCTTTTTGAGCTCCCGGAAATGCGTCGAAATAATACAATACTATTCATATGATTGAGACGCCACCTAACGCAAGTAAATTTTAACAGCGCTTTTTTAGCAACGGCTGGCGCCATCTATGTTAATAGTATATTGTAATCAGAAACACGCTTTGCGCGGTACGTTCAAAGTCAAAGACATTTATATAATATTTGGTTTTAGGTCTATCAGTGGTTATTACTACAATAAAACTAAGCAATAATAAGAGTGAGTATGGCGTGGCATCGCATTGCAGTCTTTCGATATGGCAATAATAACATACGTAACTGTGCCTTTGGCAACGAATTATTGACTGTATTTAATAAGCATCGTTTTCGATTTAAAAAGTATCGAACAAATATCTTCCAACCGTTCGCGTTTATTCGGTTTTGGCAACGGAAAGAAAAAGATTTATAAATATAAACATATATTTAAATTTCTCTTTGATAGGATTTAGGTTGTAAAATATCTTGTAAATATCTAGATTGTAAAATATCTTCATAATCTCATATAATTAAGGGAGCCTAGCCTTAAGCGGTTTTTTATTTCAAAGCGGAGCTAATAAATAAATGTATGGAAATAAAAAGTATATTTTTAATCATAATTATTTTAGAGAGATAGTACCACGACATACCCAATAACTGTGATGATTTTTTTTTGGATTTTATGCCCTGGTAACGAGACCATTAAGCTTTTAACAAAGATGATAAATGATGGCATTTACATTTATGAAGTTTCCTTTCACAATCATTGCGCGAAGAGATGTTGCCTTGTTAAGAAAGTAGCATTATTTTAATTACATATTCAACAATATTTTTATTACTACCCAGTAATTTATGTCGTTTTATTCATCGTTTATACGTAGAAATTAATGCAAATGGCCGACTGAGAAATAGAAAGTTGACGAGAAGGGTGACTAAAAGTTACTTTGTTTTTACATTTCTTACATTATGGGTAAATGATGTAAACTAGTGGGGCAGAGTCTGGCATGGTCCTTTGCGCCTAAGCTTTGCATTGACTATGCTTTGACACTTAGCAAAGACATAGCACAGATAAAAATTAGTTTTTCAAGGTTTGTACATAAATAAAGAGGTAAATAAAGAAAGCAATAGTTAATTAGAAATTCTTAGATAAGCTAATGAAGTAGCTTAACAGTAGGTAATAGTTATAGTCTTTTGAAGGCAAATACTACCAAGGCTTTTTTAATGAACCCCCATAGATATCTAGTAAGTAAGAGTAATATTGTTATTATAGGTAGCAGCCAGTCGATGAATGGGTGATTGTTTTCCAGCATTACTACGACAGAACTTGGTTGCAAACACCGGGACCTATCTACGATTATGCGTGTTAAGTGGAACCCAGTAGTGCAACATATTACTAAGAGGTTTGACTTGTACATATATCATTTAGCATCATGATCTCAAGCTGAAGGCGTCTATTTTGGAGTGTTAGCAAGTTATATTTATTCCAAAGATAGTCATAGAACAAACTGCGGCGGACGCATTTATATAGAACTCTACGTAACACTTTTTCTTAACTGATTCCATTGCATCGTATTTAAAATAAAAGGGACACACCGGTACAATATATTCCAATTGTGACCGTATTCGGGATTTATAAATAATAAGGTAAGAAGAAGTCTGAGTGAAGTTATTACAGAAGCGAAACATAAAACCGTACATTTTATATGCATTATTAATGATCATGTCTACATGCGTATCAAGATGTAGCTTCATATCATATTAGTCTAAAAATTCAGAGGAATCTTTCTGTGCAAGCACAAGGACCTAAAAGAATTATTATAAAAGCAGGAAAAAGATAAAATTTTACGTTAATTGGAGTATCAATCCCCGAGCATTCTCTCTCTTGTGATCCATCGTATTCTGGAGAGACTACAGTATGAGATGGGTGAGTCTTATTATGTTAAAATGGAGACTAATATTATTTCCTGTTGAGATATCATATATTTTACTAGAGCATATTGAATATACCTTATATTCAAAATTCGTGAAAATAAAAAATCATACCAACCAATAAATAGAACTAAAAAAATAAAAATAAATTAATAAATTTAGATATAATATTATAGAAATAATTCGATAGAATTAAGTTCAATTTATTTTTCTAACACATGAACTTGAGCATCTGAGTAATCTCCACCTAAGTATTCAAATTAATACAATGTAATTGGATACACCGTTTCTTATTAATAAATAAAGTATCTTTATCAATTTTACGTTATTACGGTTTTTTTGAGCTATTTTGTTTCTACTATAAGCCTATCTAGGTGGTGATGAGTAGCGGCCGTTTTCAATAACGTATCTCTTGTTACGGATTCATTGCTATTACCGTTGAATGACAAGTTCTTATCTATCCATAGTTATGTCCAATATAATTATAGTCCAATGATATGTCAATATATGTCTATATGTTATTGAAATGTAAGTAAGCGTAAAAGGCTAGATTTGTCTAACTCTACTAAGTTAAACTAAGGATAGATAGGTTATTGAAAACGGCCGTAACTTGGATTATTTAAACATCCCTAAAAAAGTGTCTTTCTTTAACTTGAAAATGTTTTTGATAAATAAAATATATATCAAACATAAAACTATGCACCTTACTTCCCTTGCACGCCATTTCAGCCGAGTGGCATGTTAATTCAACCGTGTAGTAAAAAAAAAATGCTTTGCTACTTCACGTCACTAATTTTGTAAGCAAAGAATCGCGTATGGCGTTAGTTAGTAACGAATTACTACTAAAAATACTCATTCACAAAACATCTATAATATCGAAACAAAAATGTACTAAATGTACATTTTTGTCACAATAGCAGATACATAATAGTATGGGAGATACAGGATTTCATGAAGTTTTAGTATTGATTTTGTATTTACCAGTTATTACACTGTAGTGGTTGCAATGCGACATATGTAAAACTGACATTCCTATGGTTGTCAGGATATAAAAAAAGTCGATAGAAATGATCGATGTTAACATATAATTAGGGTTTAATTTAATTTTAAACGTTACTAAATATAAATGATTATTTTAATATAAAACACATTTAATCTCTTAAGTTAAATTATTTACAATGAATACTTATACAATATAAACTTATTATTAATTAAAAGCGAATCACAAACTCCCGACTTTGACTGTTCAAAAAAGATTTCTTCGTTCTTTTTGGCATTCTTTCAACAAGAAACTACAATAATAACAAAGCTCAAGAAATTAAACGCAATAGTAACAAAAAAAGTAATAAGAACGAAAACACGTAGCTTATACAAGGCGTCGGCAATCGTACAGAGGAAAATGGAGGTTCATATCAAACAAAATGGCGGCCTGTCTTTTGTTTTAGTTTATGGCCTTGTAACACTACCTTTGAGATAAACGCGGCGTGTATTCTCCCAAAACCCAAGGATGAGCCGTTGATGGATGGAATGTTACATGAGTGTGTGACAAATTGGATTTTTTTATATTATTTTTTTTTCTCTTTATTATAATTTCGTCTTATTTACTTCATTTATATATATAACATATTTATAAAAATATATTACAAATGTTAATATAAAAAATAGAGTCCCGCCGGCGTTGGTTCACGACAATTCCGCCGCTTATTATTTTTATTTTAAATCAAGTATGTACAAATCTAAATAATGTTATGATATTAATATATACAATAAAATTAAACGATACAATAATGTAAAATGAAGTTTTTTTAAATATCGATAGTTTTAGTATTTCTAGCAGTAGTAGTAGTATTTTTTAGTAACAGTCTGTGGTCACGATGATTCATCGCCCATCACTATATAATTAGACCGGCATGCCCAAAGAGAATTTAAACACAACAAAAAACAGTATGACATTCACAGGTATTGTCTGTAGAAGAATAAGAAAAAAAAAATATTATGAAATTCAGAACTTCATAGGCGTAGACTGAATCAGTCTATGTTCATAGGCGTGATGTTACTGACAGCTGTCACAGAGATCAAGCTATTTTTAAAAAAACATAATCAGCCACTACTCAAAAGTCAGAACCATGACAGAACTAACTTCACAGTTCATAGCTTCATACTTATTACTTACAGTATGCTCTGAGGTCTGAGCTATGAAGTTTGATGTTATCATTATTCATTCTTATTCGTCGATTTGTGTCGGCAATACATGTGTTCCAAATATAAACTTCACTAAAAACTTTTGCATCGCTTTGTCATAAACAATCAGAAAAGTTTGTTTTGTGCACTACTGAAATCTCGTTCATAAATTCATAATAATAATCATCAACCTTTCATTGTACGTAACTACTGGAGAACCTCTTAAACTTCGAAGATGAAGCTGTATATTTTTAAAAGGAGAGTGTATAAATAATTTGTGTACAGATTTAATTTTGTTGTGTAATGTTTTAAATAACCGATGTTTTTGTTATAATTTTACACCGCAAATATGAAGTTTCTACTTATTTTGTGTTGTGTTTCTACTCTAGTAGATGCTTACGATAAAGGTAAGCAATGTTGTTTTTTTAATTTCACATGAAAAGAATAATAAGTATAACGATTATATTGGTAGACTCTCATGATATATTGTTTGTAGCTTCCTTTTACGGCGCCAGTTATATTTCATATCCCCTACAAGAGGCTAAAGGGGTGACAGATATAAGTTTTAGATTTAGAACCCATTTATCTGATGCTCTGTTGCTGCTTGCGGCTGGAAAAACGGACTATTGCATGGTAAGCTATTTTTTTTTATTTATTCTGAAATTAAATTTGTTTCAAATTTCATCTATAATAATATTCTTACAGTAACTGCACATGCATGTATATATTTTAATTGTCTAAGTATGTAATATACTATGTCTAATTAATATCCTATTTATATAAAAAAAAATACTTTATTATGTTTCATGAAATATATTAATTATTACAAAATAAAGTTGTAAGGGTTCTACTGACATTACCTTAAATCAGTTAAATATAGTTTAAGTTTATCTCTGGTAATCTTATCATATAATCAATTATTATATAGTATCAAATGGTGGAATTAAAATATCTTCCAACATTTAAATGTTATATTTACTTCATAAAAATCCAAAACCTGTGATGCATTAAAGATAATTGTGTAAATTCTAATTGTAATTAAAATAATTAATTAAAAATAGGATTTGAAATCACTTATTAAACACTAAGATTACCCACTTATTTGAAATGATACGCTTCAGTTATAAAAATATATTAAAAATGTTAGCTAATTTTTATATTAATTAGTATGTATTAGCCTTGATTAGCTGCAAACAATTTCATCATCAATAACAGCTTGGCTAATATCAACTTAAAACATTTTGGATTTAATATATTATGATAATTAATGAGCATATGTTTTATCAGATTCGTTTGGAGAGTGGAAGACTCAAGCTCCATATCAACTTGGGTGCAGGGGAGAGTGAGCTGTCATCACCAAAAAGTATACATCTGAATGATACACAGTGGCATCACATTACCATCATCAGAAGGGAAGCAAATCTTACGCTGAAGGTAAGTAGGTATTGTACCTCTTAAGAAAACCAACCACCACCAACAGCTCTTCTTGCCAGAAACAACATGGTTCAAGATCCTGCAATCACAAAACTATTTGAATAAGTGAAGTCTTTTTCCAAATTATTATATTGCCCAGTGACCATCTTGGAATTAAAAAACGGTCCCAAATCTGTTCTCTTATTTTCTAGAAAATTGGAAATGACAGCCATATAGCTGCAATGATAATATTTCACATTTGCCAACTTGGCTTATATACTTAAATTAAATATCTCTACTACCACAACAATCCTGGTTTACCAAAATGTTCTCACATTCAATATCTGCCACCCCGAGTTCCTTAGAACAGATATCCATATTGTTTGAAATTAGAATTAAACACGGCGGCCGTCTTCGATTACTTGTATAAGCTGAACTTTTAGGCAACAAATGATTTTTCTTATACCAGCCATCCTTTATGTGGGACTAACATTCCTCAAATTTTCCATACCACGTTCGACGGTGAAAGCGAAGACCCTCATTTACGACTGCCGGCACGTAATCAAGACGTAGATCAGAGGTCCATTAAATATATTTTGATATCTCAATATTTACCCTGCGTGTATATTCTATATCTAGTCAACAAGTGCTCTTTGGTCAACTATGAAAAATTTTGGCAATATGAATTTAAAAAAATAAAATTGGATGAATTTTGGTATAAGAGTATTTTATGACTGAGGGGTTAATATAGGTTCTGCTACCTACGATACGCAAACGGCCTACCATGAACTGTTAATGCGATTCAATTGTCGACCTAAAATGAACTGCTTTGCTATTTCATATCACGACGTCATGTGAGCTATCCAATTTAGGTTGACGTCATATCAAGTCGGAAATTGAATCGCAAACTGTCTTACTTCGTTCATTCCTTCGTACCATGAGGTAATTTTTCAACCTAAACTTATGTGTCAAAGTGAGGGTTTCAAAAAAAGGTTGCTTCTGTCTTAAAGGTAAGTTATGCGTGTTGTTAATAACTTTTAATAAAAAGTGGAAACTTTATTTGGACTTTTTTGCGAAAGAAAATACTGTGAAAAGGCAGTAAGGTCCCTGGCTATTATAGCCTACTCGCAAGAACGAATTAAAAAAATGTTCTCTGTGCAAATCAAACATGAATGGAGGTGCCTTCATAATTAGTTTAATTCAGTTTATTTTTACGAAAACAGCTAAGCAAACTTTAAAACTGTAATTCAAAGAACTATATAAATATATATTACTATTATATAATAGCGCTATAGAGCGCAATTTTAAAATGTAATTGTAGTAATTTCTGCGCCAAAAAACCGCATCATTATAGATTTCGAAACTCAACGCATGTGGTTCGAAAGAGAGAGAGATAAGTCTGTCAACTGTCAATGACAATAGCGTCATCTCTTTCTCACACCGCGGACCACAGACAAATTTCTTTCGTTCATTCTTCCATAAGCAATCAAAACGCCATTCAGTTATAGGCGTAGTGCCTGGCACGAATCATAGCGATTCAGTTTAGGTACCTAAACTAAACTGCATCGGAATTGAATCGCTTATTCAATGTTGATGGTAGGCTTTCTGATCTCCGAAAACGTGCTCTGGTTTGTTCAACACACGTTTAAACACTATAACAATTAAATTTATTTAAATATAATACGAAAAGAGAGTAATAGAAAAATTCAGGCACACTTATTAGGAAAAACGACTGAATAATAATTCGTTGGAAAAAACATTTTTGATCCAATTTTTCAATAAATTATTCTATTCTTCCTTGGAGCTACTCTTCCAGATGCTTTATGATAGACCCATACGAAAAAAAAGGTAAAAATATCGTTAATTTTCAGTTTTTTATTAAGATATAAGGTAAAAATTTTTATAGATACTTATCCTGAGAAATACATCTACGTATTCCTATACCCGATATCCGAAAACTTTCTATTAAGATTAGTATGGAAAAAATATTCGGTAGCATTTCACAAATAAATGCCTTTGTTACAAAAATGTTGCAGTCACAATAATATTTATTACGTCCGCAGCAATATGTTCTATGTTATAGCCATTAATATTGCGAATAATTTATATCAAGTCCAGTAAAGGAAAGTTGCTGAACAGTTTAAACAGAATAATTTCGCTTTATTTTTTATATTGAATGATCTTTTTTTGAGCTAGCTCGTTTGGGAACGAGTTTACCTTTCTTTATACATTTGCAAAATAACGGGCGGTTTTCGATTTTAACTTCTTGGTTCTAGATTTTCTCTTTTATTCTTATTTATTGATGATAGAGTAAAATGTTCCTGGGATTACGCCAAGTTCTTTTACTGATTATTATTTCCATTATAATATATTCTATTTATAATTCAGTTCATTGTCCATTCGCACATTTTAAAATTTTCACTCATTAATAAAATAATTGATAATAAGAAATTTAAGGTTATATTATTATTAGCACATCAATATGACGTTATTGAATATTAACAAATATGGCTGTATGGGCTCGAACCCTTTGCCTATCCTAATAATGGAAACGAAAAACAAAAACCGAGAACAAATTAACGAATGTCAGAACAAAATAAAATAAAATGTCTGTTTACTACATTAAAAAGGTTGCACTTCAAAGAAAGGAATGAATTAGTTAAATGTTATTAAGCTATTTTCTTCATGAAAATGTTTAGAAATTAATCTAATGAATAAATTAAAAAGAAAATTACATTATAAAATATTATTACAAAAAAAGAAAAAAAAGATGCAATGCAAGCCGAAAAACAAATCGAAACTCAGAAAGTTATGAGAAACTAAAATATCATCTTATATGGAAGAAATAATTGTATTAAATATTTTCAAAGTACCCTCCACCAGCCTCTTTACAAAGTTCATGCGTCTAAACCTGTTTAGCGCGATACTATCCTTCTCACGCAAAGGTGCTCGTGTAAAATCTTGTGAATGCTTCGCCACCAATCTGCACTATATGCTGAATTTCTTCGTATACAATTTGTTTTCTTGAATTAACTATTTCAATGTTAGCTCGCTTAGCTTAGCTAACATTATCTTCGGTAACAGCCGTGTAAGGACGAATTCGTTTGTTAATGGTAGATGGTTGCTTTAGAACGGCCTTCATCCATAATCGCTAAAATAATTTAGTCGATCATAATTACTCGTCTGGTTTAAGGCCACATTTGAAATCATGAAACATCGCCGCACGAAAATCTTCCCGACGCAGACCCATTATTCAAAAATATGGAGATATTTCAAATTCGAATGATGCTATATTTAATCGTCAATAATCACATATTTTGAAATAATTTCAATTAGCCAGCGATTCATACATCAAAACTTTCTGAGTGGACTGGTAGAGTAGCACAAGGTTGGTCGCTCTGATCGCCCTGTTGTGGAAAAAATGGATGCAATCTTTAAAAAGTGGAGCAATATCGGCATTTTCAGTTATTAAATGTAAAAATCCTTCGAAATGAAAACTGTCTTAAGATTTCATATATAATGCGAAGAAACCTTCGTCAATCATATCATACGTACCTATAAATGAATTTCTGCTCGTTAGGTTCTTGTAACTTTAAAGCGATCGATTGATTTGAACCTCCTGTTTAGTATTTTGTCTGGCTTAATGCGGGGTGGTTTAAAAAACGGAAACGAACCTAAAAACTAAAACAATACAATGGTATTTTTGTATTGAAATAGGATAAGATTCCAGTAAAATTAACATTTTGTTCCACATTTCTGTGGTGAATTCGTGTTATTTGAGTCGGTTGTGTGTTCCAATACATAATACTTTAACGTGATGCAAAAGGGCTTATTGATTTCGATTCGTGAGCAGCTCAATGTATGAAAACAAATGAAATGAATTTGTAAAAGCTCAGCGGTATTATTACTATAATTAATTAATTAAGTATCAATAAAGCGGAATTATAGTAATAATTCCGCTGAGCTTTTACAAATTCATTTTAATAGTATTATGTTGGACAAAACAAAGACTGTCTGCTCCAATCTAGCTTAACATTAAATTGATAAAAGTCCTATCAAAAATAATACATACCTCAGTTATAAATAAAAATCTTAATATATATAAATCTCGTGTCACAATGTTTGTCCTCAATGGACTCCTAAACTAATGAACGGATTTTAATGGTGATTACTTCATGGAGTGCAGTTTGGTCCAACTTGAGAGACAGGGTAGTTTTTATTTCGATTTGGGACCCATAAATATTTTTATTTTCAATATTTGTTTTATATGGACATATTTTCTACGAGAGTTTTTAGTGACGCACGGTTTGACAGTTCCGCTGTGAAACAATTTCATTCTAACAACAAGGAGCATATTTACGAAATAATTTTTGATGTTTTGAAATATAAAACAGTTGTTTTTTTACTATCTACAGAACAACGTCTGTCGGGGCAGCTAGTAAATTATAAAAATGATCTTTTATTATTTATAATTATCACTGTCAATCAATTATTACTTAAGAAATTCACGGCTATTCGATATCAATCATTGTATGTTATAATAATTCGAAACATCTAAATCTTTTTTCTTCTTTATTGTTACAAATCACTTGTGTTCATTATTCTTTCTTTTTCTCTTTAACTTTCAAAACATTTTTTTTTGCTAGCTTCTAATGCGAGTAATTTGATTACTCTGTAGAAACCACTGATCCTGATTTCTACGTGTCACAGGTCCTTTACAAAACGGTCTGCAAAGTTTCGAACTTAACGTCAGAATGCTAAATCCGTCAATTAAACTAAAGGAGCTCTGCTTGGGAATATTGTAGTGCGCCATTTCACAAAGTATCAAACAAAATTTTAAACTTTTTGGACGCGCAATTCTTGTCTTACAAACATTCGAGTCATTCGATGTACGAGCTTTTATGTAAATGGAAAAAATTCAGTGTTGAACTGTAATTAAAATTATTTTATAAATATTTTTTCAAAAATTTTATATCTGTGTGTAGTAAAATTCTAAAAAACGAAACATTCGATTAAGTTAAAAACTATACTTCTTGAATTGCAACTATAAATGCTTTTGTCTAGTTTGGTCATTATAGCGTGAAATATTTTCAAGTGATATATTGTATTTGTGTTCCGCGATGCAATGGCATTGAAATAAAATGCGGATTATTAGTTCACGCCTTATGAATTTCAATATAAATATTGAATACTGAGTAGGTACTAACTCTGAGGTGAGGGCCAGGTGGTGGGGAAAAGAGCGAGAGCTCGCTCACCCACGCGATGTACGTATCAAATCCAAGTAGTCACCCAGACGACTGTGGTGAAGGGGTTCCGGTATTGCTACAGACCCGACAAAAACTCTACAACGACGACTAATGTCGCATCATCTTCGCAGCCACGACCACTCTGACAAGAGTGACAGATTGAGAAGAAGAACTGACTCTGAATTAAAATTAAACCTTGACGATTTTATATAAGTACCTTCGTCCTTCGTACCTACTATAAAGTAAGCACTATGCTCAATGACGTTCTATACATATATTCGCCGTCTGATTACGGAACGGCAAAAGTGTGCTTAAAGACAATGTAAGCACACTTTTCTCCTTAGTCGTGTGTCTACTGTGTGTCAATCAACATGCCTAAGTGTGCTGTAAAAAGTCCTTTAAATACATTAACGACTCAATAAAAAGGTGGTGTGACTTATCATCCGTAAGGTTATTTTATTTATATAAGATTGATATAAGTACAAAAAGCGGAAGTTTGTTCTAATAAATATAGATAATAAAACGAATATTTGTTCATTAAATATGGTACAATTTTATTGACAAGTCCCCAGACAAGACGCGCTTGTCAAAATGAGAAAGATGTAAGGAAACAGTCAGAAATGAAAACAATAGACTAACAATAGTCGCTCTTTTTAACCGACTTCAAAAAATGAGGAGGTTCTCAATTCGTCGTTATGTTTTTTAAGTTTGTTACCTCAGAACTTTCGACTAGGTGAACCGATTTTTTATAATTCTTTTTTTATTTTAAAGCTGGTGGTTTTTCAATTTGGTCCATATGTGACAATGGTATCCATGTAAAAACTATAAAAGTCTTAAATTGGCTATAAGTATTTGCGCAACAAATTTACGAATAACACAATATCGCGCCGACCGATTTCGATAATTCTTTTTTTTATTGGATAGGATATACTTCAAAGGTAGTTTGATGATAGTTTGGTTAGGCTCTGCTTATGGGATCCATAACAAAGAACGGGAGTCTTCAATTCTTAGCAGCAAATTAACGATACTTGGCCGAAACTTTTTTATGCTATCCGGATATTTGAGTCACCTACCGTAACGTCGTTATGGTGAAGTAATTATCGTTGTTGAGTATCATGATGATCAATGGAACTCCTTAACGACTTACAGTAAGGGCAGATCTGTGGCAGAATTTCTGTCTGTAATAAAATTGCAATGCACTTTCGTTCATTGATGCTTTGCAAAATTACTAGATCTACACAAATTTACACAAATTATTAGTAAGTGTAGTTCAGATTCACTAAAAATCTATAAAATTAACAATAAAAACAAAAAAAAAAATTGGAGTATTAGTTTCTCTCATTAAAGGTTACCTTAACTCATTAAAGCCAAATCCCTTTAGAACGTAAAGAAGTAACAAATAAAAACACGAGCCCATAAATAAACATACAAACTTTCCCCTTTTGTAATTTCAGGATGATTTTTGATTAAAAACGTAAAAAACCTTCGACTGAACAGATCTTGATCGGAAAAAAGGAATGGACAGACGAACGTAAAACTCTATACTAAACAATAGCAACCCTCTTTTTCGTCTGGGTTTAAAAAATATTTAACTTTTACTCCACCGATGTCATTGTCCAAATCGGGTTCAAAATTCAAAATACGCAGATGAAACTGAAATAGTGTTTACATTGCAGCCTATTGTCCAATAAAATTAAAAAAAACTGGAGTAAACGCAGAAATGTATAGACGTAGCAGTTGAAGCTTATTATGATTTCGTTTATGGCATGTGCCATATTTCGGCTTTGATTTGATATGAGGTACAGGTATATGTATAGAACGTCATTGGCTAGGCGGGTCAAATTATCTTTGAGGTCGGTTGACAAAAATAATATAAGACATGGTATAGAAATATTGAAGATATATACTTATTTTGGCGCAATTTATCATTTCTCGGAAATAAACAATGAACAGAAAAATGTTGGTATACGATGTACGACCAATCGGCTGATTGTTCTAACAGAACGCTGCAGCGGCCGCGATCTTTAATGGTCTTCGACAGAGGATGTGTTTGTATACGTCTGATACCTAGCTTTTGAAATGTCTTGAAAATGACCAATGGCTCCATACTCTCTTTGTGTGCAATCCCCGCAATACTGTTTTCTGTAACACTCTTAACTAGCTGACCCGATAGACGCTGTTCTGTGTAATCCAAGTTAATGAATTAAAAATGAAACAATGACGTCTTCCTGAATTATTTAGATATGTAGTAATATAATGTTAAGGGTAATATATCGAATTTGCGTTAACAACTTTTATCTACACCCATACTTTAAATCCTCTATTAAATATTCTTAAACAGGTTGCTAGGTGTCAGCATTGAAATACCCAATGTCCTAATAAACTTTACATCATACAAATGAGTGTTGTAATGAAATTCAGTACAACATTACGACACTCCTTTGGATGATGTAATGGTTACGAGGACTGGCTTTTTTAATGTCAGCAGTAAGCTAACTGTTTCAGAATCTTATATAGGGGATTCATTATATGGGTGTAAATAAAGTCTTGTATGCAACTGTTAATAATTAAGTATTAAAACACTCATGTGATACTATTATCACATAAATAGACAAACCCATATTCGTGTTTTAATAACCCTTATAACACAACAGTTGCAAAAATAACTATTACATTACCGATTTATTACCATTTTTACTCACAATTTTTTTTAGTATTAATATGGATATATTATGTTATCCTTAAAAGATAGACATATTAGACATAGACTTTTCTATAGACCTATTTAAGATATACAATTCCACCAAAGATTATTTATATATATCTCCAATGATTTAGACAGACGGCTTATTTTTTTCTGACACCGACAATAAATATCGTTAATGTGTACAAAAATGTATACAAAAACTTAACAAAATATTAATAATACCATCTTCAAAAACCACACTTTTATTTGTGGAAACAGCATGAAAATCGGTGCAGTAGTTTTTAAGTTTATCGTGAACAGACAGACGCGGCGGAGGATTTTGTTTTATAATAGGTGAAATGGCGGGAAATGATTGATTTTCTTATAATAATAATTTCGTTCTAAAATTGAATTCAGAAAATACAAAATTTGTTATCGGTTTGATAGGTTTTGGAGCGCTGTAAACATGCTCTGATTTTACATTTCACGTTGTTACATGACGTAGATATACTCTAGCGATAGACGGACTCAAGATGCGGTTTTGTTGGGTAATTGCTGCCCGGATAATGAACGCGTTTTCATGATTTTTGTATGCCGTAGAAGTCTGTCAGTTAAATATTTTTTTATCACATGCTCAACATGGTACTTATTTAGTTTCTTTAGGTGTAATGCATATATTATTATACAAAACCAATATACTAAATCATTAATGATAAGGTTTGTGCCTCACTACAAGTTATGTATTTTATTCAATATCTACCGACAGAATAGGTTTCGTTAAATAAATTGTTTCCACTGCACTTTAATTAAATCAGTTATAAGCGCTCCTGTTGTACATAGATAAAATTAGCTTTACTATATTTTTTTTTATAAAAAGGTTAAATAATACACACACGTGTGTGCTTTAAAGACCACACGACATAAATGAAAATTCATCAAAGTGAGGTTAATATTACATTAAAACTGCACACCGATCGAGTCTACTTTAATCTATACATATGGACATATTATCATTCGTAGTCTGATAACGGAACGGCAAAATTGTGCTTAAAGACAAAGTAATCACACTTTTCTGCTTAGTCGTGTGTCAACTGTGTGTCAATCAACAATCCTAAGTGTGCTGTAAAAAGTGCTTAAATAATACATTAACGACTCAATTATAAAAAGATGGTGTGACTTATGAGCAAAAAGCGGAAGTAATTTAATATATTTTTTCATTAAATATGGTACAATTTTATTGATAAGTCTCCAGACAAGACCCGCTTGTTAGAATGGGACAGATGAAAGGCGCTGTCTTTATCCGAACGAGCGTGACGGCTCAGTGCCATTCAATACCCAGAAAGTAAAGCGCTCAGCAAGCCTAATTCAGTTTTCAATACAAAAACTTGCGCGCTATTAAATCCATCAATCTATATATTATATAAAAATGAATTGCTGTTCGTTAGTCTCGCTAAAACTCGAGAACGGCTGGACCGATTTTGCTATTTTTGGTCCTGGTAGGTGAATAAATATGAAAATGCTCGGAATAAAATAAAAACAACAATTTAGTTTTTCCTTTTATGTGTACCCCGTCGTTCAGAAAGCAAATAGAAAGAATAGTTTAATATGAATATCTTATTAGAATTTTTATATATTTGTAACTTTTTCTATATATATTATAGACTTAAAGCCTATCAACACTTAGCACATACAAATAATAGTATTTTATTAATATTAAAGGTATAAGATTTGCATAAGAGCTGTATTAAATTAAATCTCTATTGAGTTATTTTACTTTTGGGTTTTTGAAGTTGGTTTTTCTGAACGTAGTTTTTTTTTAAATATTCATTATGTACAGAACAAGGTCTGTCGGGTCAGCTAGTAATTGATAAATACTTCGCATAATTCAGTATTATCAAACATGTCAACTTGATTCCATCAGAAGTACTAAATAAACTCGAAACGCGGTATATAAGTGGCGTGGAAGTGTGTGTAGTAGCCTGCCGCCACCAATATTTAATACCATTGTCAATAAAAGAATATGGTATTGTTATTTGGAAAACTTATGAGGCCTGTATTTATTGTAATTGTAATGACCACTTTAGCTCCATTATATCATTTAGCAGCGATAGTGTTAATTGTCAGAAACGTGAAAAAAAATTTTAACAAAAAATGGCTGACTTAAAATTCACCATTCCAAAACGATACATATAATAAGCACTAAAAGGTATAAAAATAATTGCTTATTTTAACAATCTAATTAATTAATCTAATTCTAGTAACGATTATTTTTATTTTTGGAATCGGTGTCCTTCCGCCGCGACCCGCTCTCGCCTCTCACCTCCTCACGACTCCACACATCTCACCTATAACTATATATGTAGTATATATATGTAGTAACAAACCTATCTTGGCTGACACCAACTCCAAAAATTACAATAATGGTAACTAGAATTAGATTGTATAAAAATACGCAATTATTTTTATAAGCCGGTTGATTTTTTGCAATTTTTTTTGATTTTCAGTGAATTTGAAGTACACTAACTAACAATTTGTCTAAATATGTGTAGATATACTAATTTTTTCAATGCAGCCATGAACGTAAGCGCCTTGCAATTTGATTACAGACAGAAATTCTGCCACTTACTTTCTTAATGTAAGTCATTAAGGAGTTCCATTGATATCATCGATCATCATATTCGACTACGACAATTACTTGGCCATAACTACGTTACGGTAGAAAACTTAAATATCCTAATAGCATAAAAAAGATTCGGCCGAGTATCGTTAATTTGCTCCTTAGAATTGAAGAGTTCCGTTACTTTGTCATGGATTCCATAATCAGAACCCAACCAAACTCTCTCCAAACTACCTTTGAAGTATATCCTTTCCAATAAAAAATAATCATCACTCGTAAATTTGTCGTCGACATACATACAATTTAAGACTTTATTGGTTTTCTCATGGATGCCATTGTCAGATCTTTACCAAATTACAATGCGACCACACGGGAAGCACCAGCTTTCAAATAAAAAATTAATTATCAAAATCGGTTCACCCAGTCGAAAGTTTGGAGGTAACAAACATAAAAAAAGAAAAAATCAACCGACGAATTGAGAACCTCCTCCTTTTTTGAAGTCGGTTAAAAATAGAGATAAAGCTTGTAAAAATATGAGTAATAACTTAAAAACTATTTAATTTAAGAAAAGTCGAAACAGGTATCTACTTATTAGAAGTGGAAATTTCATTTAGTTTAGTTTCATTTTATCTGAAGAGCACGCCGGCAGTTGCAAAACACAGTATATCATAAAATAGTTTATGTATAGTGCCTGTACTTCCTGTGAGACATCTTAGGGCTTTTCGATGTGGTCACCTTGCCGTCCTATATCGACAGTACGAGCAGGCTAGACTTGTCCGGATTAAGTACCACTTACTCCCCATCAAAAACAACCGACGTGAAGTGGCGTCCGAACCCCGCTATGTTTTGCATAGGTTAGTGTGGAGAACCGGCCTTCCCCTGTCGTGGAGGTACGATCTCTATGTGACAGCAGTCCTCATAGAGTTTTTATTCCCAGAGGGTACAGGCTCTACCAGATCCCTCCCCGAGTAATACTCTTCGTGCTGCTCGTCGTTATCGGGGGAGAGCGCGGAACTGTGTGTTTCTGAGGACAAACGAGGCAACAACACCACGGCGCCCCGCTCCACGCTAAATGTGGCCTTTTTGCATTACCACTCCAACTTATACGACTTCCTTCTAATAAGAAGTGTGAAGAATACTTCATTACGAAGGAGACGCAGATATCTCGACCAAGCAGTTGTTATTTTACATTTTCTTTTAAGATTGGAAACTATCCTCGCAACAAACCAGCACGAAGCGGGGCAGGTCGCTAGTTTTCATTTAAAATATGTTTAAGCAAATCTTTGTGCACATAAAAATCCTTTTATACTAATTGAAACAAAGAACGAAATATCCCATTGTAAAAACTATATGTGATTTTTATAAAGAAATCGCAAAAATACGAAACCATTTTAAAATTCATTCATTTCAAATTAAAACCGTGGGTAGTGGAATAAAACCATTCCACTGTAAAAAATGTCATTCTCTATAGCACAAAGCAAAAATTTGAGGTATTCGATGTTCGGAAAAAATTCTATTCATATATGAACTTTAAATGAATTATTACGAAATAAAGTTTTGTTCGCCTATCATTTTTTACATATATTTTTTGTTCAGCAGCGTTGTTGTCTATTCTTTGCTAACCTTTAATACCGAAGTATGTGGCTAGGGTTTGTACAATTATTTTCAAAATATTAAATAATACAAAGAAAAACCAATTAAACGAAATAAAACAAAATGTAATAAACGAATAAACGTCAATTATTCAGTTCGGTGCGTTCTATTGAGTCAAATGAATTGAGTAACGTTTTAATGAAAACATTCTTTATACCGCTGCGTTGATTGCTGCATCAATTTGAGAGAAACTGTAATAGAAATGTAATTGCCTCGTATTAACAGGGAAACCTCCATTAAGACTTTGATAATATAATAACAGAGCGAAATGCTATACAGTAAAATGCTCTTTGATTAAATATATTGTGAATTTCCTAATTCGTGGTAAAGGTATTGTTGAAAGAATAAGGAATGAGGATATTGTATCTAAATTTTGTATGTGAAATAGACGAATTGCGTCGCGAATGAACTGCTTTGTTTGCTTCATTCATAAACCGATTAGTAAATTAGGGTTTAGAGATTTAAGGCCCTTACGATTTCACAAGAATTACGTAAGACTACCTTTTCAGGTTTGGATACGTTGGGTTAACAATATTCATGCTCTTAAGATGGAATATAACTTCGGTATTTAACAGCGATAAATGATTAAATACCTTATATTGTGTCTACCTTTAGTAGGAAAACATTGAAGCCTAAGAATAAAGGCTTTAAATTTTTATAACAATAGCTACTGTTGAATCGTGTATTTTTATGTATTAGAAGCACATATGCTCCAGTAGAGTTTCAATGAATGCATGTTAAAACAATTCGCTACTTTCAGTGAGAAATCCATATAATTAAACCATTTATGGAGCTACACCTAGATAACTTAGTCCCAGACTTACATGCATTTGAAATGAGAATGCTTTGTTGGTTGATTTTAAACACATTCGCTTGTAGAATGTGAAATTATGACTGATAGAAAAATAAAAATGAAAATATAGAAAATTCTATATAGGTTGTTATAGTTGACAATGAGTTATCGTGTCAATTAAATAAAAATAGTTTGGAAAATCCAATAGTTCACGCCTCATAATCTCAAATTCCACAGTAAAAAAGATTGTTTGTAAAAGTGTACACAAGTACGTAGATTCATTTGTTCTCCTGTGCCAAAGATATCACTACCGTCGAAGTGAGTGGTATTTTTAAATTGAAAATTTGAATAGAGTTAAGGAGATAGATAAGAGATAGTTAAGTGACAAATACAGTGTCATGAAAAAGAAACAATAATTCAAATTGCAAAGTCCATCGCCATTAAATAACCGTGTAATTGATGTCATTTATAAAAATATAGTTTTGTATAAATAATAATTATACGATGGTGAATTGAACGCTCATATTACTTGAGAAAGTCCGCAGTGTCTTACTTTAGAATTCAGATAATAAACAAAATATTGCGGTATTATCATTATTTACAGACTTATTATTATAAACAGACGGACGTCCAGAAAAGTTTATTTTTAATGCTATTATTTAATATGTTAAACAGAATAATTGTTACTGAAATATATTTTATGTACCTCACAGATTTTTTCACTTGATATAAGTGCATTTATATTAACCTGGATGTGTGATATTAATTTTTTTCGTCTTCCCAATCCTTGAGATTGGCATAGTGTTGTTCACCGCTTTTCACTGTAAAATTATTATTCGCAATTGAATTTATATGGCATTAAGATTAATAGATGAGAATCTTGTTCGGTTTAAGTCCCAGAAGACTCGTGTTTTCATTTATCTATGATATAATGCTAATAATAATCTAGTATCAGAATCAAAATCAGGCCGCCCGTCGTATTATAGGGAGGGCACAGAACCGCGTCTGTGACAAACGAGGCAGCAACACCACGGCACCCCGCTCCACTAGGACTTTTTAAGATTAAGGGAACCACTCCAATTTAAACGTCGTCCACCACCACCTTAAGACGGCGCAGCCTTACGCAGATATCCAGACTTAGCGATAGGTCATATTTAACGTACCCCTGAAAAAAAATTAGCATATTTTTTTGCCTCATGCCGAGGTATGTGTGTATGTGAGGGATATCTGCTGTCACCATCTCGGCAATTTTGAGGGTAGGGAGCTGTCTACTCTCTGGCTCCGTGTAGATTTTGAGGACCGTGTCCGCATCTATACATGTGCTACAGGTGCCCTAGTGGTAACGCAGAAACGGTGCAACTCATGAGCTGCGTTCAAGCGGCAATTCGAGCGATTGTTCGTGTGTGAGCGAGGTTCCATTAAGCGCAGTTCCGGTTGTATATGAAGCATTGCTTTCATATCGGGTCTGGTGTATCCCAATATCTGCCCGAATCATTTGATCGCGTTCAACGCAGAACTGTTCCTACTTAATGCTATCATTATTATGATACTGAATATTTTGCCATTTCTGTTATGTGCTGAAAAACAAATAATAAGGGGAAAATAACTTTTGTTTTAGAACTTACCAAAAATCCTTGTGATGACATACGAAGTATCTCTAAATTACGTGTTCAGTACAGTAACTTCAATGGGCGAGTGCGGTACGTGTCGAAACTTCTTTTACATAAAACCGATATTAAAAGGTGAATGAGGTGCAAAGTTTTAAGCGGTGGGGGAGCTTCTGACTTGAATATGACATTCATTGTGACTTGAGACCGGAGCTATAGCGTAATACCGTACCGTTGTATCTCAGTTGTGACTTCTATGATAATATATGGTTTTAGAACTATTACTTCGTGCAATAAATAACTTAGTTATTACAATAGGTTTCAATAATACCATTATATTAATTTAAGTTTGGTTCATTGTATATCTTTGTAAGAAAAATATTCATGATCTTATGCGTCTACGTTCAGACGTCTAATTTCAGCAGGAGAACATTAAATAGGCTAATTAAAAGCTTGCAATTGTATGCTTAATTTACTAGATTTTCTTCCACCTAGTTTCTTTTTATGATAGCGCTCAACGAAAAGCCTTAAAGAAGATTCCAGAATAATGGTTGAAAACGACGCTAGAACAAAATTAGCTTATTGGATAGCCTGATTTTGCCATTGACCCCGTTAATTATTTTTAGGTCGACGACAATATTGTGAAGAAGAGATTGCCAGGACGTTTCTTTGAGCTAAACATACATTTTGGGATTTTTCTTGGTGGGCAAGGTGACTTCTCTGAACTGTTCCTTGGTCATATGGAGAATTTCCGTGGATGTATGGAAGATGTGAGTATCATTGATAAGAATTTTATCAATATTCCCATAAATTTAAACTGGGAAAAGATCTTTTGAAAGTAGATCCGAGTCGATTCATTTACCAAGATTAAAACTTATATGCTTTAGATTTCTTCGAATCATTTCGTTGTTTCGAGTGCCTGATTAGTACGAATACTATGTGGACGTCGAGATCTTTTTCTATTACAAACAGAGAAGGTTTCTTTATAACTATCAATAGCGCGGTTCACAAACATACAACAAACGCGTGATGAGTCTCAAAAATTGCGATTGGTGTCACATCAATTCGATTCTCTGTATACCTTTTCATTTTAATAAAACATGCAATGAAGATGCATACGAAATAATATATGTTATACACTTATGAACATATTTTGTGAATTGAAGTAAAAAACACTTGCACGCATGTTAAGGTTCACATTCGAGATATTTTTCCCATCGCATCATATTATGAAGTAAATAAGAAAATTCTTCTTAACCCGAGATAAGAAAAGTTTTATTTGGCTACGCGATATAAACTGAATCAATTAATTTAAACCTTTTGTGCTTAGATACATCTAATGCATATGGAAAAATTATGCATCAGTTACTTATTATTCATTATTCTTACTTAAACATTTTATTGGCATAAAACCTTTAGTTGCGAATGCAACTACTAGTTCAAAATAAATTAAATATAAAAATAAATAAATAGTGTTAATTTTAGGTTGTTGTTTTGAGGCTTACCTAACAATAGTAAAAAAATAAGTGATAGATTAAATTTTTACAGCTTTTACTACGATGACTTGCTGTTTTAATATCAAGTTATTTTAGGTGTTTTACAATGGCGTGAAAATTATAGAAAAAGCTCGAAGCCGAAGTACTTCTGTTCACGTGGAAGGTGTTACGTGGAACTGTGCGCCAGAATTCGACGCTGATCTGAACTCTGACATAAGTTTCGTTGACGAAGGAGCTTACATGATTTTACCGAAAATAAGCTCGCGAGCGGGTGGGAGGTAAATATACTGACGACACTAAATACTAATAAGAGCATAATCAAATATTTTCGAATTATATAGCTTTATCAATATTTCACTTTATGGAATAAAATAGTATCATATTATGTAGTCAAATAAAATAATTTCAATTTACAGCCAATTTGCGCACTTACCTTCTAATCTCTTTAATAATGAATATTGGAATGAAATGAATACCACGTTATGTGTGTTGTCCAGCCATGCCTGAGCTAGATCTAGCTATATCCGCTTATATCTGTTTCGAATGTCTGCCATTAACCATGAAATGTTCTTTAACAGATGGCAAATAGAGTTCAAAACGATAGCACCTAACGCTATGGTGTTGTACAACGCGGGGGCCGGTCGAGGTGACTTTTTGGCCGTTGAAATCTTGCAAGGCGTCGTCCGGGTTAAGTTGGCGCGGGGTCAAATCCTACACACCGAGAAGGTTAACGATGGCCAGTGGCACAAACTGCACTTGCTGTTCAACCCGTCGTTGATCGAGGTAAGTCCTATCACATTTCAGGGAGCGATTATTAATTGTCATCAGCGTGTTTAGAGATATGAGTTGCAAGCCTTTAATGTTAAACTTTTATGTGCGACTATGCGAGTGATAGTTCTAATGTTGAAGTATCTTTCAAATTTTTTGACGAAAGCCGAACAGGATTCAACAAGATAAACTTCTTTTTGTTTAGTCAATTAACTTTTAAGATTTATTATTAACTTATTTGCAGAATTTAGCAAGCTTAAACTTATTTTGGCCGATCGCTAAACTCGGAAATCTTATGCCCTTCGCGAACTGTATAATGTGCTTATCTTTTCTTCATACCGCGTTTTTAGGACTCTCATATTATTCCCACTTGGATAGAAAAGCTTTGTAATACATATGTTTTTCAAGTGTGTTAGGTATGTGTCATTGGTTCAATTATAATATTGTAATAGTGTTTATTAAGCTATATATCATTTTATAGCTTACAGATATAGCAATAATTATCGATACAATATAATTCATGTAAATAGAATAAACGCGATTGTAATCTTGCCCACGGTAAATGTAACTATATTGCTTTCAGTGTAAATATCAAGAGCAGTATAAGCTTTGAGGGCGCGTTTACGAATCCGACAAAAATGAGATATTTTTCGGTAGAGTTTTTGATGAAATGAAACTAAATCTAACAAAACTAAAAATTGCCACAAATAGATTACTTCTTTATCTCCAATTAGCGGGAAATTTTTGCTTTCAACTTTTGATATTTTATATCTTAAAAACGATTATCCGCTACCTCTTCACACAAAATTGACGAAATGGGGCTTCATTCAGGATCAGTTTTCTGCTACTACTTACATTATTTTGTCTCTTAAAAATTACGTAAGGAAAGCAGATATAATATTTTCAAAAACACGGTAAATAAATTAATGAATATGTTATAAAAAATATCAGAAAAAAATCAAAATGAATCGTCAAAAATTTATATATTTTTCTGATAAACATGAGCTTTAATGTGTGGTATTAAGGGTTATTTTATTTTGTCACTCCATACGCATTACACAGAAAGATCTATCGAAACAACGTCAGTCCGCGCCCGGCCGCCGTCGTGGTTAGACACCGTATCGGTTGTAAGTAGCAGCTCGTACTCGGAAAGATCGAAGTACGAACATGAATATTTTTTATAAGCTCTAAAATACTGTCTTTGATACTTTACATATTTTGTACGCAGGCAGATTTAAAAAAAAATATGTTTCTGTATTTTTGGAAGAATTAGTGATTTATAAGTTCATCTCTAAATATAAGGTCTATATCGAAATCCAAGATGGCGCCTATGAAATTTACCAACTTCTCTTCATGGGTGTCATTTTCATGGTTTTCGGGGTCAACAATAACAAATATCGGGTCAAAATCGAAATCCAAGATGGCGCATATGAAATTTACCAACGTCTCTTCATAGGTGTCATTTTCATGGTTTTCGGGGTCAACAATAACGAATATCGAGTCAAAATCGAAATCCAAGATGGCGCCTATGAAATTTACCAACATCTCTTCATGGGTGTCATTTTCATGGTTTTCGGGGTCAACAATATCGAATATCGGGTCAAAATCGAAATCCAAGATGGCGCCTATGAAATTTACCTAATTCTCCTCATGGGTGTCATTTTCATGGTTTTCGGGGTCAACAATAACGAATATCGGGTCAAAATCGAAATCCAAGATGGCGACTATGAAATTTACCTAATTCTCCTCATGGGTGTCATTTTCATGGTTTTCGGGGTCAACAATATCGAATATCGGGTCAAAATCGTAATCCAAGATGGCGCCTATGAAATTTACCAACATCTCTTCATGGGTGTCATTTTCATGCTTTTCGGGGTCAACAATATCGAATATCGGGTCAAAATCGAAATCCAAGATGGCGACTATGAAATTTACCTAATTCTCCTCATGGGTGTCATTTTCATGGTTTTCGGGGTCAACAATATCGAATATCGGGTCAAAATCGAAATTCAAGATGGCGCCTATGAAATTTACCAACATCTCTTCATGGGTGTCATTTTCATGGTTTTCGGGGTCAACAATATCGAATATCGGGTCAAAATCGAAATCCAAGATGGCGACTATGAAATTTACCTAATTCTCCTCATGGGTGTCATTTTCATGGTTTTCGGGGTCAACAATATCTAATATCGGGTCAAAATCGTAATCCAAGATGGCGCCTATGAAATTTACCAACTTCTCTTCATAGGTGTCATTTTCATAGTTTTCGGGGTCAACAATAATGAATATAGGGTCAAAATCGAAATTCAAGAAGGCGACTATGAAATTTACCAACATCTCTTCATGGGTGTCATTTTCATGGTTTTCGGGGTCAACAATAACAAATATCGGGTCAAAATCGAAATCCAAGATGGCGCATATGAAATTTACCAACTTCTCTTCATGGGTGTCATTTTCATGGTTTTCGGGGTCAACAATAACGAATATCGGGTCAAAATCGAAATCCAAGATGGTGCCTATAAAATTTACCAACATCTCTTCATGGGTGTCATTTTCATGGTTTTCGGGGCCAACAATAACGAATATCGGGTCAAAATCGTAATCCAAGATGGCGCCTATGAAATTTACCAACTTCTCTTCATAGGTGTCATTTTCATAGTTTTCGGGGTCAACAGTAATGAATATAGGGTCAAAATCGAAATTCAAGAAGGCGACTATGAAATTTACCAACATCTCTTCATGGGTGTCGTCATTTTCATGGTTTTCGGGGTCAACAATAACGAATATCGGGTCAAAATCGAAATCCATGATGGCAATGATGACAAAATTTTCTTCATGGGCGTCATTTACATCGTCAAAATTAGAATTCATTCATAAACGTAAATTATATTATAAAAGGCCTGTCTAACAATAACATAATAACATGCAAAATTAATTCTTCATTCCCTAAATATAGAAATATTTACGTTTCGACTTTTCACCCACAATATTTACAAAACACATTCCGTTACCAATCTAATTAAAAAATCTCAAAATTTGATTTTGAAAGACCTATCTAATGATAAACATGCAAAGAAAAATCATCCCCTTTTTAACCAGAAGAAGCTCTACCCTTCTTATCGATTATTACCACCATATTATGTCAAGAAGAGTTATTTCATTAGGTATTGTAATCATACGGTATAAGCTATTACATAAATGTAACGTATATACTTAATCCCACATTATTTTCAAAAGACCAAAGGAAATGTCATGTATCAAACCTGAATCTAAATTTCGAAGACCTATCAAACGATACCCCACAAGGTAAGCCTCCAGTATTTTTTTCAACCCCACTTTTAGGGGAGGTATCCTTTGGGTCCTAATCTGGTCTCTAAACCAATTGATTTTTGTCAATATTAGAAATTATTAGATGTTTTACTAATTATTATTTCTCATTAAACCTGCACGATACAAAGCTAGTAGGGAAGATGTGCTACATACTCGCGGCCGCGCGCTAAACCTGCATGATACAACGCTAGTAGTGAAGTTACTTCATAGCGGTACCGTCTGCTTTCTCACTCTATCTCAATCAGACTCAATCTCCCTCCCCTCTTCTTGGATAAAAACGTCCTTCATTTTCGTGACACTTTATTCAGCCAGCCAACAAATGGATTTAAACAATGATCCCAAATTCGTTCTCTGCACTCTCGAGAACCTTGGATACGATATCCATATTGTTGAAAACATTATTTTGCGCGGCGGCCATCTTGTATTTCAAAAATGATCCCAAATTCGTTCTCTGCCCCTCGAGAACCCCGGATTCGATATCCATAATGTTGAAATCATAATTTTGCGCGGCGGCCTTCTTGGATTTCAAAAAAGACTCCAAATTCGTTCTCTGTACGCTCGAGAACCTCGGATTCGGTACCCATATTGTTGAAATCATAATTTTGAGCGGCGGTCATCTTGGATTTCAAAAATGATCCCAAAATCGTTCTCTGCACCCGCGAGAACCTCGGATACGATACCCATATTGTTGAAATCATAATTTTGCGCGGCGGCCAACTTGGATTTCAAAAATGATCCCAAAATCGTTCTCTGCACTCTCGAGAACCTCGGATACGATACCCATATTGTTGAAATCACAATATTGCGCGGTGGCCATCTTGGATTTCAAAAATGATCCCAATATCGTTCTCTGCACCCTCAATAACCTCGGATACGATACCCATATTGCTGAAATCATAAATTTCGCGGAGGCCATCTTGGATTTAAAAAAAAAACTGCGTTTACTACACACGACGTTATGCGACAGAATTGCCATCTAAAGTTTAAGTACTAAAGGAATACATCAACCAATTATCAAAAATACATAGGTATTAAAAAAAAACAAAATTCAAACTTGCTAAAGTATCAAATTACTTTAATTCCCGCAATTAACTTTAAGTACGTGTATGTGTTTGAGCGGTGTCAGTGTAGTGGTGCGTTTCGATACCTCTCTGTTTTGACAACGCGTCCTTAACCTACACGTTGCTCGCGGGCACGAATTCCAATAACATATTAATTCCAGCTACACTATTTGCTGGCGTTAAATAGTAATTACACGTTTGTCAAAGGTGAACTGTATGTGTGATGCTTCCCATTTCAGATATTTACTTAAACGCTGCATCGATATTGGATATTACCTACACTTTGTTGAAATCAGTTTGTAGCTGTTCAACATTCGAACGTAAATACAACCAGTGATTTGACTACTAAGTAAATACAAATTTAACATGAAGAACTAATTATTATACGATAGTTAGCGAGTGCCGAAGTCTCATATTCGCTTTAACTCATCATAATGCGAATCCTTATAGTTCAAATAAATATTAAAAGTCCGCCTTTAGCAATTATATTCGATGTTTGTTAGATTCAATAAATATTTCATTTTTATGACAGACTTACGGCTGTTCCCAATATTCAGTCTATCTCTTACTTGAGATAAAAATTGTAACTATCGTTGACTTTTCTGTCCCAATAAACTTATCAACGGTAACTCACCTTATCCGCACACGCTGTCTGTCAATGGGACGACGTATAGCTTACAAGCGATAGAAGTTTGTATGGAAATTGAAATTCACGCGCCCCAATATAAGGCGATAAGAATGACTTATCGGGTATATTGGGACAGCTAATTACTGACAGTAGAAGGTAGTAATTTATCTCTATCCGTAGATAGGATATTGGAAACGGCTGTAAGTGTCACTTGTAAAATGTCAAATGTGGGTAAACAAAACATGAATATTGATTGATGTACATACTTGATAAAGAAAATAAACATTTTGTATTTTGAAGAAAAAAAAAACGACCGCTCACCCAACTACTAGGTATGTTAAACCATTGACAGGAATTAAATAAATCTTTTTAAGTATCTTCTTACTGAGTACGAGGAAAAACGGATACAATTTGGTCACTGTCCAAATTATTTATATCGCTCGATAACAAAACAATCCAGGTTGCACCCCGGGAGTTGCGACAGAAGTGAAACCTAGAACATTACTTGAACGTTGTGCATTTTTGAATATTTTGGAATGGTTAAGGCATAATTTTGCATGAATTGCTATATTTATCAGTCTTCTTCTTCTCAATCGGTCACTCTTGTCAGAGTGGTCGTGGTTGCCAAGATGACGCAACATTTTCAACATTTTCCTCCACTTTTGACGGTTTGCAGCATTTCGGGAGCACTCCACCACAGGTGTCTGGGTCACTGTTTTGATAAGGTCCGTCCATCGCGTGGGTGAGCGTCTTCACGCCCTTTTCCCCTCCACCTTGCCCTGCACTATCAATCGCTCAATCGATCCTTCATTTCTGGAGATGTGACCAAAGAACTTCAGAATTGGTAGTTGCACAGTCGACGATAGCCTTTCTTTTATCTTCAGTCCTTTTAAGATGGAATTGTTAGTTCGGAAAGCCCTCCAATGGATCTTCAGGAGTCGTCTCCAACACCACATCTCTAAAGCATCAATTTTGCGGCGGTCTTGAAGTCTAGGGGGGACCAGGTCACAGCCCTGTAGAGGAAGATTGGAAACACAAGGCACCTCATAAGTCGAACCTTGGTGGTTTATGTGATCCTTCTGGCCTTCCAGATCTTATTGAGCTTCTCTACCGCAGACCTGGTTATAGCACATCGCCTTCGGATTTCCAGCTCACGACCCCCGGTATTGGAGATAGTAGAACCAAGATTTGTGTCACAGTTGGCAATGTGTTGAAATTCTACCCTGTTGTTATTTACGCGGTCTACTATCATCATCTTGGTTTTAATTCTGTTGATGGTCAGTCCGAATTCAAGGCTGGTTATTTCCAACCGTGTTAGTAGTGCTTCAATATCCTCCTTTGTTTGGGTAAGTAGTGGAGTTTCGTCCGCATATCTGAGATAACAAATTTTCCGCCCTCCGACAGATATGCCTGTAACCCAGTCCTCCAGAACAATCCGCATTATAAGTTAGTATAAAAGTACTAGCATTTAATTTGTTATTAATTACAATATTCATTTATTGCGCTATCGTATACAAAAATGAAAATTTATGTTACACTAGCTGCTGCCTGCGACTTCGTCCGCGTACATACTATCCCTGCATCTAGCGTGATAAATAGTAGCCTATATGTTGTCCCGACGTCTTATTATTTATTTATGCAAAATAAGAAATCTATTTAGTAGTTTTTTCGTTTAGCTCGGATATACAGACCGACATTCTATAAAAAATGTTTTTGGCTTCCGTATTGTTTGTGAGAGAGAGTTTGTCGAAAATTTATTGAAGTAGGCGTTATTTTGCGGAAATCCATAATAATACAAATGATTTAAGTCCAAAATCAGTCTCGTGCCATTTTTTGGCGAGACAACACGTCCTGAGAATGCCTCGTGTAGAGGGGAAACACGTGTCGAATTGTTTAAAACAAATATTGGCCGAATTAACACTAAAGAAAACTTAAATCATTTGTATTTTTACGATCTTATTATATGTATAGAATAATCGTTCAATATAATTGGGATAGTTGAATAAAAAATATATTTATAAAATATTTCTCAAAAAAGTTTATCAAATTAGATGAATTCAACACCAATTTGAAGTTTATATTTGCCACTATGTACAATAAAGTGATAAAGAGATACCTTAAAGTCTTTCAAAAAGATGCTTTTTTAAAAGTTCAAACGAATAATGTCCCGTTGGATACGTTTGTTTTATTATAGCTCTAATTGATTTTTAAGGTATCGCTCATCTCTTATCAAGTGTTCTGTCGCGACATATGATTTGCCCATTGCCCTTGTTATTTATTACAATTATAATGGCAATGGACCAGTGCATCTTTTATAATTTTAGTTATAATTCAACTTACAAATTATATTTTTGTTATTATCCCCTACCTCATATTATAAACGTAAATTTGTTTGATACGCTTTCACGCCTCAACCACTAAACCGATTTTGATGAAATTTAGGAAAGAGAAAAGTGCTTATGAAGGACATAGGTGCTTTATCTTTTATCACGAATGGCGCATATGAAATTTGAAAAAAAAAAGGCTTGGCGGAGTTGAAATAGGGCGTGGAATTTTGTATCAAAGTTCGTCATTAAAAATATTTGTTCTAGCGTTTTTAAAATTTAGACCTGTGTGGGGCAAAAGGGGGATGAAAGTTCTATAGTTGGTAGATTATAAAAATGTATTAACCACTGCAGTTTGTAATCTATTATTTGCAAAGTGAGTATATTGAAAAATAAAAAATGCTGCCCAAAGTAAATATCGCACGAAGTGTCGGTTAAAAGCTAGTATTATTTATAGTTTATAACGATTACAAAAGACTCAAATTATTGTAATGAAATAATGTCACAGCAGAATTGTCAAACCGTACGTAAAAATTAACAAGCCCCTCCGGGTTAGGAATTTTCGATCAATTCACATTTCTTGGCATGAGTTTAACGTTTTATACCCATCCCAAGAAAAGTGATCAACGGCGCTTAAGAAGTTTTAACTTCAAAAACCAAATTATTAAACTGAAATAATATTGCACGGCTGACATTCGATCCTTCGACCCACCAGTGTTTCGGTGATGAATGAATCAATGATTCTACTAGTCCAATGACTTCATGATCATTAAGTTTAAGTAGCCAAACTATAATTAGTAGTATAAATCTTTTATCCAAAATTTGGCCACAGGCCACGTGTCCTGACGCGAGTTTAATATTTTATATCCATCCCAAAAAAAGAGCTCAACGTCGCTAAGGAAGTTTTCATTTCAAAAATCAAATAAATCGTTACTTTGTGTGGAGATTGTAAATAATTATTCACAGTTACGCCCGGTGGAGGGATTCGTTTAGAATTTAAACTAACCTATGCTTAGCCGTCGCGGTCGTCCCGACCCACACGAACACTGCGCGTACAGTAAGTCGGAACTGCTTTCGATCAAAATAACCTTGTCAATGTTAACTTAGAAGGTACGTATCTCCTTGTGTTTCAATCAGTCAGCTTTTATCGAGATCTATCAATTGCGTATACAAAATACTAATAGGATATAGAGCGTATATAGATATAAGGATGTTAAAGTTTTTCTTTTCTTTTTATATAAGAGGGGGCAAACGGGCAAGAGGTTCACGTGATGGAAAGCGCTGAGGCAACCGCCTATGGGCATCCGCAACATCAGTGGTCAAGAGATGCGTTGCCGGCCTTTATGTTTGGGGGTATGCTCTCATCTTGAAGGTCTCTAAGTCGTATCGTTCGCCAAATAGCCAATTTTGATAGAGTACAGTTGGAAATCGCTTTTTAAAAGCAATCCAGTTATTGTTATGTTGTATGAATAAACGGACAGATGGCCGTTGGGGCGGTGAAGTCCTCGAATGGCAAACACGTACCGGAAGACGCAGTGTTGGTAGGCCCCCCACAAGATGGGCCTAGGAATACGTTGGGTGAAGGGAGCGCAGGATCGATCGTCGTGGAAATCTTTGGGGGAGGCCTTTGTCCAGCAGTGGCCGGCTTCCGGCTGATGATGATGAAACAACATATGATAGAATGAAGTTGTCCCGGGATCGTCAAAGAATCAAGGCTGTAAGGAATCTGAGCACATAAACGATAGCATCACTAACATGTGTGACTCGAGGAGATATGTATGAAAATTTTATCAATAAGTATTGGTACTATATTTTGATTTATCCTGTACGCTCATTTTCCTCGTACTTTTGGTATCACAGACTATATTATCATCAAAGATATACACCACTAAATACTTTTCACTTGATTTCTGTTCAGTCCCAAAGAATACACAATGTTGCGACCGACACTAAAAATCTGCAAGAATTTACTTTTCAAAATTATTCATGTGAATCACACGGCGTCGACGTCACATGCCGAAATTAAATTATTTCGAGTTGAGTCTTGAAAGTTGATTGATAAAATACATGTCCTGTTTTTGTATGGAGTGTGGTTTTCTTTGTTTTCGGTCACTTAACAAAACCAAACTGATGCCCTATGAAACGTAAAATTAAAGGCATGAAGGCATTTATTTTTTCTCAAAATTGATTCCTTTAGAATTATTTTTGATGTCATTTCTAATAGTTAATAATAGTTGTCTTACATTACGTTGTACTAATGATTTATAAGATCAATAAAAACTTGATAAGGATTTGGTTCTCGGAAACTTCCAGTGTCCTCCTCCAATCATAATCGAATCGTAACAATAACTTGAAAACTGAATGGAAAGGAAATATGTATCGGACTGTTTTAATTTAGCTTATTATCGTCTTTATTTGTACATTAGGCTTCTGTTTGCGGCCAAGGCTAAAAAAGGAGACGGCTGTGCCTGTTACTTATCTTACTTGTTAATCATAAGAAAAAAATTTTTAGAAAATCGTAAAATTTGTAATACAAATATCCGTGTCTACCCTATTATCATTGGTTTATTATAAAGTACACAAACTGTAAAATTTTTCATGATTTGTTAGTTTTTATTTTCGCTTTCCTTGCAATCTTTTCACTTGTTAGATATATAATTACTTATAGATACTAAATTACTGTGTATTTTATCAGCAACCAGTCACTCTCACTTCGCTGAAATCAGACAACCCATATCCATTGAACTTTAGTAAATCTGTCTAAAAATAGAACACATCAAAAATACGGTACATATCCCAAATGAAAACACTAGAGAGAACAATTTAATAGAAGAGTAGGCATACATCAAAAATACATATCAAGGTAACAGATACATCAAAATATTTTGATAGGAAATACTCTAGTATTGCCTTTTTATATACTATCCATATAAGATTAACTAAAATTTTATATTATTGGATTTATTTAGGATGTAGGTAGAAGGGGTTAAAGTATAAAATTGCCGTTTTATTGTAATAGGTACTTTGAATTGACATAGAACCTTCACGCTTTTGAGATTTTTGAGTGAAACTTCTTTCACATGAAGGTACCATGTAGTGATTCTATTAAAAATGTGCAACGTTCGATTATTGACTTCAGTTTTTTTTTATTCAGCTTAGACAAGAAAGATGGATACTTCGAAAATTTGTGTGATATTTGATGCAAGTTCCGTCGCGGAACTAACGCGGCAGAAACAGCTCGCAATATCAATGTTGCGTTTGGAGAGGGGGACTGCTAATTAACGCACCGTATGATTTTGGTTTAAACGTACATTAAAAGCTCGTGCACCTTTCTTAAAGGCCGCCAACGCTCCTGTGATTCCTCTGGTGTTGCAAGAGATTGTAGATTTTACGTTACCAACAATGATGACTAATTTGCGTCAAATCAATAAAATAAATTTTGATTTATCCTGTACGCTCATTTTCCTCGTACTTTTGGTATCACAGACTATATTATCATCAAAGATATACACCACTAAATACTTTTTACTTGATTTCTGTTCAGTCCCAAAGAATACACAATGTTGCGACCGACACTAAAAATCTGCAAGAATTTACTTTTCAAAATTATTCATGTGAATCACACGGCGTCGACGTCACATGCCGAAATTAAATTATTTCGAGTTGAGTCTTGAAAGTTGATTGATAAAATACATGTCCTGTTTTTGTATGGAGTGTGGTTTTCTTTGTTTTCGGTCACTTAACAAAACCAAACTGATGCCCTATGAAACGTAAAATTAAAGGCATGAAGGCATTTATTTTTTCTCAAAATTGATTCCTTTAGAATTATTTTTGATGTCATTTCTAATAGTTAATAATAGTTGTCTTACATTACGTTGTACTAATGATTTATAAGATCAATAAAAACTTGATAAGGATTTGGTTCTCGGCAACTTCCAGTGTCCTCCTCCAATCATAATCGAATCGTAACAATAACTTGAAAACTGAATGGAAAGGAAATATGTATCGGACTGTTTTAATTTAGCTTATTATCGTCTTTATTTGTACATTAGGCTTCTGTTTGCGGCCAAGGCTAAAAAAGGAGACGGCTGTGCCTGTTACTTATCTTACTTGTTAATCATAAGAAAAAAATTTTTAGAAAATCGTAAAATTTGTAATACAAATATCCGTGTCTATCCTATTATCATTGGTTTATTATAAAGTACACAAACTGTAAAATTTTTCATGATTTGTTAGTTTTTATTTTCGCTTTCCTTGCAATCTTTTCACTTGTTAGATATATAATTACTTATAGATACTAAATTACTGTGTATTTTATCAGCAACCAGTCACTCTCACTTCGCTGAAATCAGACAACCCATATCCATTGAACTTTAGTAAATCTGTCTAAAAATAGAACACATCAAAAATACGGTACATATCCCAAATGAAAACACTAGAGAGAACAATTTAATAGAAGAGTAGGCATACATCAAAAATACATATCAAGGTAACAGATACATCAAAATATTTTGATAGGAAATACTCTAGTATTGCCTTTTTATATACTATCCATATAAGATTAACTAAAATTTTATATTATTGGATTTATTTAGGATGTAGGTAGAAGGGGTTAAAGTATAAAATTGCCGTTTTATTGTAATAGGTACTTTGAATTGACATAGAACCTTCACGCTTTTGAGATTTTTGAGTGAAACTTCTTTCACATGAAGGTACCATGTAGTGATTCTATTAAAAATGTGCAACGTTCGATTATTGACTTCAGTTTTTTTTTATTCAGCTTAGACAAGAAAGATGGATACTTCGAAAATTTGTGTGATATTTGATGCAAGTTCCGTCGCGGAACTAACGCGGCAGAAACAGCTCGCAATATCAATGTTGCGTTTGGAGAGGGGGACTGCTAATTAACGCACCGTATGATTTTGGTTTAAACGTACATTAAAAGCTCGTGCACCTTTCTTAAAGGCCGCCAACGCTCCTGTGATTCCTCTGGTGTTGCAAGAGATTGTGGGTTTTACGTTACCAACAATGATGACTAATTTGCGTCAAATCAATAAAATAAATTTTGATTTATCCTGTACGCTCATTTTCCTCGTACTTTTGGTATCACAGACTATATTATCATCAAAGATATACACCACTAAATACTTTTTACTTGATTTCTGTTCAGTCCCAAAGAATACACAATGTTGCGACCGACACTAAAAATCGGCAAGAATTTACTTTTCAAAATTATTCATGTGAATCACACGGCGTCGACGTCACATGCCGAAATTAAATTATTTCGAGTTGAGTCTTGAAAGTTGATTGATAAAATACATGTCCTGTTTTTGTATGGAGTGTGGTTTTCTTTGTTTTCGGTCACTTAACAAAACCAAACTGATGCCCTATGAAACGTAAAATTAAAGGCATGAAGGCATTTATTTTTTCTCAAAATTGATTCCTTTAGAATTATTTTTGATGTCATTTCTAATAGTTAATAATAGTTGTCTTACATTACGTTGTACTAATGATTTATAAGATCAATAAAAACTTGATAAGGATTTGGTTCTCGGCAACTTCCAGTGTCCTCCTCCAATCATAATCGAATCGTAACAATAACTTGAAAACTGAATGGAAAGGAAATATGTATCGGACTGTTTTAATTTAGCTTATTATCGTCTTTATTTGTACATTAGGCTTCTGTTTGCGGCCAAGGCTAAAAAAGGAGACGGCTGTGCCTGTTACTTATCTTACTTGTTAATCATAAGAAAAAAATTTTTAGAAAATCGTAAAATTTGTAATACAAATATCCGTGTCTATCCTATTATCATTGGTTTATTATAAAGTACACAAACTGTAAAATTTTTCATGATTTGTTAGTTTTTATTTTCGCTTTCCTTGCAATCTTTTCACTTGTTAGATATATAATTACTTATAGATACTAAATTACTGTGTATTTTATCAGCAACCAGTCACTCTCACTTCGCTGAAATCAGACAACCCATATCCATTGAACTTTAGTAAATCTGTCTAAAAATAGAACACATCAAAAATACGGTACATATCCCAAATGAAAACACTAGAGAGAACAATTTAATAGAAGAGTAGGCATACATCAAAAATACATATCAAGGTAACAGATACATCAAAATATTTTGATAGGAAATACTCTAGTATTGCCTTTTTATATACTATCCATATAAGATTAACTAAAATTTTATATTATTGGATTTATTTAGGATGTAGGTAGAAGGGGTTAAAGTATAAAATTGCCGTTTTATTGTAATAGGTACTTTGAATTGACATAGAACCTTCACGCTTTTGAGATTTTTGAGTGAAACTTCTTTCACATGAAGGTACCATGTAGTGATTCTATTAAAAATGTGCAACGTTCGATTATTGACTTCAGTTTTTTTTTATTCAGCTTAGACAAGAAAGATGGATACTTCGAAAATTTGTGTGATATTTGATGCAAGTTCCGTCGCGGAACTAACGCGGCAGAAACAGCTCGCAATATCAATGTTGCGTTTGGAGAGGGGGACTGCTAATTAACGCACCGTGTGATTTTGGTTTAAACGTACATTAAAAGCTCGTGCACCTTTCTTAAAGGCCGCCAACGCTCCTGTGATTCCTCTGGTGTTGCAAGAGATTGTGGGTTTTACGTTACCAACAATGATGACTAATTTGCGTCAAATCAATAAAATAAAAATATATGAAAAATGGGTGCCTCGTGTATCGACTGATCAGCAGAAAAAAATCGCGTGTTGACACTTGTGTTGCCTTGTAGAATCGATACATAAATGAAGGAATATTCGATCGAATTGTGACATGCGATGAAAAGTGAAAAATGCAATGGCTGACGCCAGGCCAAACGTCGCAACAGTGTCCTAAAGCAATGCCTACCAACAAAAATGGTAACTGTTTGGATATCTCAGCGTGGTGTTTGTTTTCACTATAGCTACCTCAAGCAATAACAGCATATGTCTTCTGTACCGAACTCCGAACAATGATAGCAAAACTAGCAGTGAAACAGCCCCGACTCATGAATTGATCTTCACCATTATAGCTCCGTGATAATACGAGACCTCATACGGCACTACACGAGAAACCATAACTCTACAGGAACTGCAATTAGAAACCATTCGTCACCTTTGTATTCACCACACCCTGCTCCAACGGACTACCATTTTTTTCGTGATTTGGAAAATTATATATTTATTTTGTTGAATCTAGTCGCCACAGTTCTATCGTACAGACATAAATGACCTTCCCATAAGATGGCAGCAATGTGTAGATGATAATGGAATTACCATTGATTAAATAAATATTTTAAATAAAACAAAACAATTTCAATATTTCAGTACAAATCAGCATATTCATAGCTTAACTCCTGACATTAGTACTTACAGGTCCATAACCCACCGTGAACGCCTTTTATCTTTGTAGTCTTTCTAAAAACAAACGATGACATATCATACTTATATCAGTTAAGTCACGACTTACTTTCTTAGGCCGATACACTGCGACTGAAGTCATAGCCGGTAAATCACCTTGGATGGCGATTGTTACGAGAAACGGAGTACAACGTAAATTAGCTCAGTTTTTATAATATACATCATTGCTGCTCTAAAGATTTCTAAAGTTCTATATGTCCTTAAGGGCGGACCATATCCTCTAAAATTTACTTTTATTTGTAGATCAAGGGGTCCATATCAGGGCTAGATGATGACCGAACTTCAGTTTTTATTAAGTCGGGAACATTGGCTTCGAGCCAGGCTTGAGTAGTTCGCGCCTTTGACAAGGTATTGCTTGAAAGGTACTGAAGCGTTTATGCGTAGCTTGTTAGGATACGAGATTGATAAAATAGTTTAAAACTTATTTAATTTTCGTTAGTTAGTTAGTTCTACTTAATCAAAAACTATTGAAAGTATATAATTTTCTCATCTATACTAATAACTATTATAAAGAGGTTAAGTTTGTGGTTTGACTCGATTTTGAAAATTCTGTTACCAATAGCCACATTAGTCTACAAAATGTGAATCGCATTTTTTGGAACATTACGAACGCTGCCTTAACATGACCGATATATTGAGATATTTGACTGTCTTAAGTTCTGCGTATGTGATTGCAATGGAACACCAACTAATATGGTTACACTGTCAAATGCGAAGTCGCGAGTAACAGCTAGTTATATCATATTGTAACAAGTTGTCTTATATTGTGATGTCGCGCGACGCTTAATCAAAATTTAAATTGAATTTCTTTTGAGCTCTGCGCCAGCAGTGCAACAAAGAGATGATAATATATTCGCATGCGATCTCTTGATTGCAATATCCCTCTTACAATGAAGAAGCATATTGGTTTTTTTTCAATCGAAAATACTTCTTTAAAATAATATTAATAAAACCTATCTATATAAGGGCCTTAATACAAATACAAATGTTGAATAAAAAAGAAGTAGAATTGCATCCAGCAAAAATAAAGTGCGAAAATAAGATCCCCGTATCTTTGATAAAAAGAATTAATGAAAAAAAAGGATACTAATGAGCATTTTCCACAATAAGACACTTTCCCAAATGTGAAGAAGAATTAAGTAACTAACATAAAAAAATTGAACCTAATTGAGTGATTCACCATAAGGCCTACGTAGACTGGGGCGGGATGGAAAGGGATTTAATTTTTTAACAATGTCATGACATTCAAACATATACGAACGTACACCTTCCTTAAAGGCCGGCAACGCTCTTGTGATTCCTCTGGTGTTGCAAGAGAATGTGAGCGGCGGTGATCACTTAACACCAGGTGACCCGTACGGTCGTTTGTCCTCCTATTCCATAAAAAAAAAACTGAAGAGTAAGCTAACAACATCTCAAGAAAGTTTTTCTTATTTTAATTTGTGTACTTTTGATGAAAACATTTGTACGCCACTACTAAATGTGCAATCAACTGTTCCTTCGTCCCAAATATCTTACATTTGACCGACTTTAGCACCCGTGTCGTATTTTTAATATGTTTCAACTGCAATAATTCTGCAATAGAAGCAGTCTTTACTTACACTACTATCAACTACATTTATATTTACATTGCTGCTTATTATCCTATCATCGGATCTTTCGGCTTGCTGATTGACGCCAATCTATTTCCGATTTTCCAACTATCGTCGTATTCATTGCGTATACTGGTTAGGATGACCTGTGTGTTTAATCTGTCTCGCTGATGACTGGGTTTTGATGATTGTGAGGTCCCTTTGTTTATTAATTATTTACACGCGTTTGATCTTTGAAGGTAGGTCAAGCACATCATTATCATCCCTCTATGAAAATGTGGTGTATGCATGCAGCCGCGCCTATTAATATCTGTCGGTAACACTTCGGAATATAATATGGAATTTAACTGATGGACTGACGTTTGAGGCTGGCTTGTAATGTGCTCTTCTACGATTCCCATAATGCCATTGGGCACCACTAATATGCAATACGGAAAAGTGCAATCTTTTTTTGTCTCGACAGTTTTCACAGAAACATCTTTTCAACGGCTTTTTATAGTTCAAATTAAAATATAAATCTTGAGTAAATGACGAATTAAATCAATAAAATGTACACTCGGTCCTTTCTCGACTGTTTTCTAGAATTATATTAACCATTGCTTCAAATTGATAATTCATAATGTCTAGAAACAATGTTGTTTCCGTTCGTGTAAATTGAAATTGAAGTTAAGAGCGACCAGAATGTATAATAAACTGTTAAACGGATTTATGATTAAATTAAAAACTATTTAACGAGTTTTCATTGTTTTCGTTTTCATGTCAATTTCCCGAGAGCATTAAACAACATGTTACCAAATTAAATTGAAGCAAGAATATTTATTTTAATTTGCGATATTCGAGGAATTATAAAGTGTTTTATTAAATACCGTTGATAATCAAACAATGAAGGTTCCGAGTACATTCAGAACGAATTTTTTGTAACCATTGATTAATTTGCTTCATAGTTTTTTGTAGTCGTAGTCAAGAAATATGTTTCGTTAATATGATCATATTTGTATTAAATTAATGAAACATGTGTATAAAGTAAAAGCAATGTGCAGTTCCATATTAATTTATATTGATGTTATGTTTATAAAAGAGCTTTAATTTGCCAATTTCAATAATGGTAAAACGTTCGCAGATTCACTCGGTCATTATATTTGTTTGAATGTTATCTTGTACTGATCCAGGTTAGATGGTATGTGTTTAGTTTCAGTTTAGTTTTGAGTAGTAAGTAAGTAGTGCCTAAGTATTGATTTAGTTTGTTTTCAATTCGTTAACTTGCGTATATATTGTTGATTTTAACCATCGGCTGACGAACTTGGACATCGACTGTCATCATTACTTCTGACAATGAGGTTGGTAATGCGGGTCGATTTCATTACAAAAGGTCTGAATATTTTTCATCTGAAAAGTATTACTTCCAGATTGGTATCATTATAAAAAAAATCCCTGATGATGGAATCTGTCGGAAGGAACTCCGCAAATTTTTAAAATATAAAAGTCCTCAAATTTTTTTTTCAACAACCCTTCAAGCATCATATTAAGGATCATTTGGTAAACTAGAACTGATTTAAACTACTTACTTCAGTTTTAAAACAATGATCGTTGCTAAGTGCTACAAGTGCTTTGAAATGTATTCAAATATGCAAATCGAAACTAGCGGTGCTCTTCGGTTATCGGACATGAAAAAAAAAATTCCACTCTTTGAGATAAACTCGAGCTCTAGGAGTAGAGAAGTTATTTAGTAGCCCTATTGAAGCTATACCAAAAATACAGGCACATATAAAACTTAAATGTATCTTTTTGGTTCGTTGTGGATATTTTTTTATGAATGGCATGGATAATATAGGTACTTACTCTTTTGTTTTTTTTTTTTATGGAATAGGAGGAGAAACGAGCGTACGGTCACCTGGTTTAGTGATCACCGCCGCCCACATTCTCTTGCAACACCAGAGGAATCACAAGAGCGTTGCCGGCCTTTAAGGAAGGTGTACGCGCTTTTTTTGAAGGTACCAATGTCGTATCGTCCCGGAAACACCGCTCAAGTAAGCTCATTCCACAGCTTTGTAGTACGTGAAAGAAAGCTCCTTAAAAACCGCACTGTGGAGGACCGCCACACATCCAGATGGTGGGGATGATATCCTAACTTGTGGCGTGTCGTGCGAAGGTGGAATTCGGCGGCAGGAATCAGGTTGAACAGCTCTTCGGAACACTCGCCGTAATAAATGCGGTAGAAGACACACAATGAAGCGACGTCTCTACGCAACGCCAAGTGATCTAGCCGTTCACAGAGCACTGGGTCCCCGACAATTCGAGCTGCTCTGCGTTGCACGCGGTCAAATGGATCGAGCTGACACTGTTTTCGACTTTATGCCAAAATTTTCTGAGATTTCATAAGTTATGCTTTTCATGCCATATTAAGCAATTCTGTATGAGGTATTGTTTGATTTTAGCACACAATTATTATAGTGCCATTGTGAAGACATGTACTTATGATAAATAATTTGATTCACGGAAAAGGATTTGCAATTGTCTTTTCATAGGTTACTAAACACTTTTTGTAGAATATTGTATATTTCCATGCACTATACCACTATGTTAGTATTTATATATATATATATATATATATATATATATATATATATATATATATATATATATAATAGAAATCAAACTCTGCTGATCAGAGATGGAGTATACGAACAAAATAATAGAACCGGGCTATATTAAATTATATTTGGCGTGTTTACATAAGACTGCATTGCCACACGCCAATTTTACTTCAGTACACCTGACGTATGGTGACTACTATCTAAATTTAATCCACTTGATTATGATACATGTCTTTCATGGTATCCTTTAAAGAGTACAAGTATAGTAGCTCTTATAATTTTGAGTAAGTGGAATATTTTATATGATTATCAGTTGCGATTACACCGTGCAGAAAATGGTTGTTTCAATCGAGAACTTTCTTTCTTCATCCCTTTATATACCTACTAGCTTAAAGTTGGCAAATCTAGGTCCACTTTTACGATGTGATATCGACGCCAATAATTAATTTAATCCTTGTGTTCTATTTATTAAAGAAATTTTAAAGTTATGTTTCAAATTGTCGAATAAGAAATAATATCGATAATGAGATATGATTTTGTACTCAAGTAGTAAATAAGTTCACTATAAGTTTGATGTTTAGGAGATAGTCCTAGTAATTTATATCAATGGTTACAGTGATGGAATCTATTGTACTAAATTATATTTCACAAGCTTTAAATTTCTTTAAAAAACATTTTCAAATATTTAATGTTTTTCGCGGTTCTCATACTAGGGAGTGTCTAGATCGTGTTAACGCTAAAATTTCCACAATGTCGCATCCACTACACTACAGTTTCCGTAAGTGGAATATCCGCATGGCGTAAAATGCAATGGCGCATTTGCTTTTACAATCCGAGGTATCTAGCTATCGGTATAACCGCCATTGTCTCGCCATGTCTTGAGCGTTTGATAACAATCTTTTATGAGAGGACAGCATGGTGTTGCGGCAAACCTCTCATGCCATGCAATGGAATGGCGCACACACCTTATAACACCTTTTTGTTTTATACTGGCTTGTTCTTTGTTCAGTATTTAATGTTTTTAAAGCGGCGATGCTTGTAGAGAAATATTGAAATTAATAAATAGACCAGAGTTGATTTGCTCTATCATAACACATAACTAGCCCAGAAATTTTGTTTTGCATAGCGGCAATTATTTTCATCAAATTATGTAAATTCTTTCACTCTGCTTACATTCGGCGTAATAGATAAGATTGAACGACGAATTACGTAATTATATTTTTAGGGATCCGTACCGGCGGTAACTCTTTTACTAAAAGTCCCCTGTTCGTCCGTCCATTTGTCCTTCGCTCTAAGTGAGGTCTGAGAGAGTCTGTATCTCAAAAACCGCTGCCGCTGGACATCTGAAATTTTTATAAGAGTGTTAAAAAGTTTAGCCTTATGCATATTCTTAGAATTTACTAGCGTATAGACGACGTGACAGCCGGACAGATAAGGTGTGACGAATTTGTGCGTTAGCTAGTGTTATTAAAAAAAATGGCGTGCGTACAAAGTACACATGTCAGAACTGAAACTTCTATGGAAAACTTAATTTTAAATCTCGTTTATATCAATTATCCTAATTTGTTCTCTAAACCAAATGTTTGTGTCAATATTAGAAATTATTAGATGTTCTACTTACCCGCGGCCACTCGCTAAAACTGCACGATACAACGCTAGTAGGGAAGATGTTCTACTTTTTCGCGGCCGCGTGCTAAACCTGCACGATACAACGCTAGGAGGGAAGCCCGAGAGTAATACTCTTCGTCGATCGGTGTCAATCGCTCTTTTCTTTGAACAAAAACCTCCCCCTCTTCTTGAACAAAAACGTCTCTTATTTTCTCGACGCTCTATTGTGTGTAATTCGTAACAATTTTAACATCATGCTCCTAAAGAAGTTTCACTCCAAATGACTAAGAAACTAATGCCCGACTGACTTTTTACGACTTGTCAATCAAAATCGGTTCCAGTTACAGTAGATTCGCCTACCGTACAGTACAGTATCTCCGTTAGAGATGTTCTTCTCAGTCGCATGCTTTATGTTTTATGTTTTGTCTATACGCTACTTATCTATACTCTATACTAGTATTATAAAGAGGAAAGATTTGATTGTTTGTTTGTTTTGAATAGCCTCCGCAACTACTGAACCGATTTGAATAATTCTTTCACTGTTGGGAAGCTACATTATCCCCAGTTGATATAGGGTACATTAGATTTAAAAAAAAAATAGGGATCCCTACAAAAAGTCCAATAATGTAACCTAAGATGTAAAAATATGTACGCGAAGGACGTCGCGGGGTATCAGCTAGTATTGTATAGACTTACATGTCTTCGGTCTTGTAACGGTACGGAAGGCTTCGTACGCGATTTCGACTCTCATCGACTCTTATTCCTTCAAATTATTTGAGTAATTTGCATGTTTCTTTTTCACCATATCAGATTTTATAGAGCATGTAGGTTTTACTAAATAGTTGTTTAGAAAAATCTAATATTTACATGTTGAAATTCATATTTCGTATGTTTTTACATGTAAATCGTTGAGGTTAACGAATTTGTTTGAAGTTTTGCCAATCAAAATTACTTTTGATGCAAAATGAATTTGTTATCCACTTGTTCGTAAGACGCCAATGTCTTTTTAGCCTGGTATAACTATATAACATTTCAGATTGATTTGATTTGTATGGAAATCATTTTCTCATAATGAAAACTGGGTACTAAGAAATTGCTAAATATTCACAACTGTAATTGCCAACAGCGAATCCAGAGTTCGTATACAAACAATAACTAATAATAAAATAAATTTGTTATTGTAAAACTGATTACATGGATTTTTCAGATAAACCCAGGGCTTAGTATTAACTCTTGGCAGTACTAAAAATAAACCTTGTGCTAGCAATTAGCTTTGAGTTAATCAGTTTAACTCTGCACGGCGCAATAAGCCCTTTACATTATTAGGATATTGATAGATGAAGCATAAATTAGTTAAGATGGGTTATTAGAGCTAGCTCTGACGAAGTTAAACTATCTAGCCAGCTCAAAGAAGCATGATGCATTAAACATCAGACTAGGGCACAGAGTACGTAATAAATGAATGAAAATGTACAGTTGGCATTTCCTTTGATTAACGTGAGTTTCTTACATTGAAAAAACATACTTGGTAAAATTTGAAACTCTAATGTGATAGTGGTTAGTTCTATCTTTTTATATATCAGGTTATAGTTATAGCTTCTCGAAGGGAAAAAAGGGAAAGGTCCTGCGAGATCGAATCAGAAATGAGGAGATCCGTTGGAGAACCAAAGTCACCGACGTAGCCCAAATGATTGCGAAACTGAAGTGGCAGTAGACAGGGCACATATCTCGACGGACTGATGGACTGTATTATAATGTAATAAGCTTCGACTGTTATATCTATACATTGCCACAACAATTACTGCAGTTGTTTAAAATATTCTTGGTCAATAAGCAACAATGTAATACATTTATTCAGTTCAGGTTACGTATTTTGAATTTAGAACCCAATTCAGACAGTGACAGTTGACACACAACTACGGAGCAGGGGCGTTCATTGGTTTTCCAGCGCTGTACGCACTGTAAGCCTAACTAGTCGTAGTTGCGATTAATATTTAAACATTTAGTTCCTGTTATAAGGATAAATATAAGTTCACTTACCAACATTTTTCTGCCGTTCTGTCAGATTGATTGTGTTTTTTTAGCAAGATTTGTCAAATTATTCAAGTCACCAATATCATTCCACACAGTCTTCGTTGTAGAAAATAAACAGCAGGTCCAGCAGACCAATAAATTGGAATGGCGGCATCCAGCTAGCCAAGTGTATTTTTCGTAATACTTGGTATTGAAATATCTGATAGTTTTACCTTTTTGTTGAGTTAAACTAATATTTGGTCTATTAAGAGAAACAATTTTAATTTTATCTACAAACAAAATTGTGCAAAGGATACGTAGGTACCTAATGTCTGTAAACAAATTGTATTTTCGCCACACTCACGATTGAAATTTCTCCATTAGATTTTAATTTCTTGTTACCAATTTTAAACACAAAACACACAGCAACTTCTTTTTTTTTTTCCCAATACAAACACTAAATATAATTAACAATAAACAAATCAACACAAAACAAATAACTTATGTAATTAGCTTAATAATTCATGCCCGTGATATAAAGTATAAAGTAAACGAAAAGCTCTTCGGAACACTCCCCGTGATAAATGCGGTAGAAGACACACAATGAAGCGACGTCTCTCCGCAACGCCAAGTGATCCAGCCGTTCACAGAGTACTGGGTCCCCGACAATTCGAGCTGCTCTGCGTTGCACGCGGTCAAATGGATCGAGCTGATACTGGGGTGCGCCAGACCAGAGATGACAGCAATACTCCATGTGAGGCCGGACCTGCGCTTTGTAGAGCGCTAGAATGTGGGCCGGCTTGAAGTATTGCCGTGCTCTATTTATGACGCCCAGTTTCTTTGAAGCCAGTTTGGCTTTGCCCACCAGATGGCCACGGAATTGGCAATTGCTCGAGATTTCGAGACCCAGTATTCCGATACTAGGCGAGGCTTTAAGGGAAGTGTTCTCGAAGAGCGGTGATACGGCAAATGGGGTTTTTTTAGTGGTAAACGCGCAAACTTGAGTCTTCTGAGGGTTAAATTGGACAAGGTTCAACTTACCCCATTCCGCGACCTTTTCGAGAGAGGACTCGATAGAAGACACAAGTTTCACCCGGCACTGGTCGACGTTTTTCCGAGAGAGACCTGCATGGCCCGTGTATACGGCATCACCAGTGCTGTCGTCTGCATAGCAATGCATGTTGGCGGTGTCCAACATATCATTGATATGCAGAAGAAACAGCGTGGGAGATAGCACACAGCCTTGGGGCACTCCAGCGTTCACGGGCTTGGGATTCGAGCAATAACCGTCGATAACGACCTGTATGCTGCGCCCAGTGAGGAAGCTGGAGGTCCACTTGCATAAGCTCTCGGGAAGCCCAAATGATGGAAGTTTTGCGAGGAGCGCCTTGTGCCATACACGATCAAAGGCCTTCGCTATATCCAGACCAACTGCCAGGCCTTCCCCCTTGCTTTCAATAGCCGCCGCCCATCTGTGTGTTAGGTATACCAGAAGATCGCCAGTCGACCGACCATGGCGAAAGCCGTACTGCCGGTCGTTGATCAACTGGTGACCCTCAAGGTATACCAAGAGCTGGCGGTTAATTATGCTCTCCATAATTTTGGAGAGTAGGGAGGTAATAGCAATAGGCCTGTAGTTTGCCGGATCCGAACTGTCTCCTTTTTTTGGGATCGGATGGACAAGGGCTGACTTCCATGAATCAGGGACTACGCCTTTTGAATAAGAGTGCCGGAATAAACGCGTTAGCACCGGCGTCAACTCAGGGGCACACGTTCTAAGCACGATTGGAGAAATACCATCCGGCCCGCTCGACTTCCTGACGTCCAACGAAAACAGAGCTCGCCTAACAGTTTTCTGTCGGAACTGTACTTCAGGCATGGAGCTCTGACACCGCGGGATGGTCGGCGGTGTTTTTCCGTTGTCGTCAAGAGTCGAGTTGGAGGAAAAAAGAGTGCACAGGAGATCGGCTTTCTCTTTTGCCGTATGGGCCAGGGTGTCATTCCTCATGTGCAACGGCGGCATGGACGGCTGGTTGAAGTTACCAAGAGCAGCTTTCGACAACGACCAGAACTTGCGTGTTCCGGTCGGGTAACTGGAAAGCTGCTCGCCAATTAGTAGGCTCTCTGATAGGTCACTCTTTTATCAGTCTTTTATACGATTCACACATACTGGTGCTATTTTTAGTATTGACCGTAGAAGGCCGTCCCTCCCGCATCAAAGTGGCACGAGATGAGATTTCATCGTTAAAGGAAAGCGTCATCGATAGTCGTAAAAAAATAATTGCACAAAATTTTCTCGTTAAATTCATGCTGGCGTGACACAGACAATTTTCAATTTGCCAAACTTTAAAACAAACGACAAATGAATAAAATACTCAATAAATTGGCAGAATAGCATTTTAAAAATTTAAGTTTATTTTTTTATAGCCTGTATTGTTTACAAGTGGCCTGTTCTAAAAACCTTTAGTTTCACCTTGTATAGGCTGTGTAGCACAAATCTTGAACGGAGTCACTGAATGAGATGCTGAAATCTAAAACAGGGTCTTAATGGCCAAGTGTCGTTGCGAATCGTACCCAGAGCACTAACAGCTTCAGAAATTGTAATATTTATATACCCAAATGTATACTTTATATTTAAAAATTCGAGCGGCAGCCAATAGTAAAATAGTATAGATATTGTGTAAAGGGAACGCTCATTAAACGCTTCACGTAAGTTGCAATATAATTGTCCACAACATAGTTCTCAACACCCTTTGTTAAGGTATGTTTAATAGCACTGAAGTTACAGATATGTTTAATAGCACACAAGTTACTCCATGCTGCTCTAAAACGAAACCTCTGTATCCATTCACGTTGAATGCATAGTAAGAGGAATGTGCATTATTAATATAGTTGCTTTGAACGAGTATATATTACTTGACACGCGCGTTGAACGGGAATTAGGGTACAAACTAAGTTTGTTTGAATTTTTTTATTAGATTAAATATTACAGAGTATTTTACCAATTTTAGTTACGATTTATATTTCAGGTAGTGGCAGCCTTTGACCTTTAAGTATATTTATTATATCGGATTCTTCTCTTGACTCCGTGACTCCGCAGAATGTCACGTCGGTCTTTCCCCTCAACCTTCCCCGTCACCATAAGTCTTTCGAGACTTTCTTCGCCTCTCGAGCAATGTGCCGAAATATTTGAGGATTCTCTGAAAGCAAACTCGAGGTTTCAGTAGGTAATCCTTCAGGTTCTAATAGATTACTGCGTTTAATTGATGCCTAATGAGAAAACCCTTTCTTTCATTTTTCTACTATGTATGACTCACGTGATAACTTACTTTCCCTCATGGTGAATAAATTACTAATATAATACTTGTTTTATACGCTTTTGTAGGTTTCGTTTAATATTTTTTTTACATTTGTTGTTGGCCATATCGACGATATCCACAACAAAAAGCGTAAACAGAGTCCAAATTAACGAGCAAGGGTCCACAGTAATGCAGTATCAATATCTGAAATCCAAAGCCAAGTCAAAACTATATCACAATCGCAGTTGTTCTTTTCGACGCAACGTCAAGTCGAAACTGCTTTGTTTTGCATTGAGCATTGACGCGAGTTTGCCGGAGGTTGTAGTTGTGCTTCCCAGCGATCCTATCTGACGATCGTATTAGATTTCATATTTAAAAATATTGAATTTAGAAAAACAAATGCCGTGTTTTGTGGTAAATAAGTACACCATTAATTAGAATCTTATAAAAATAAATGTTCGCAGCACCCCATATAGTTTAGAAATCAATGTAATAAATAAATTTTGTGTCCTAAAATTATACATTCGATAAATTTTTATGACTAACTGCACGTCACTATTGACAATAAAGAACAGTATTTTGTTCCTTCAATGTAATTATTAATTAATACGGAACTTCATGAGTGGACAAACTTCAAAACGGCCATCATAGCGTGCCGTACGTACCTATAATCAATTCGTGTTCAGAGTTTTGTAATTATTTTTACTATATATATTCGGATTATAATTAAAAAATTTGAAAAAAAAAAGTTAGGTCAAAGTTCATAGTTTTACTAGAAAAATTTCGTAGCAGAGAGAGCTACAACGCTATACAGCTTACGATACCCTGTAAACGGAGTATGAAATATTGTAAACTAACATACAGTTAAAATCTAATATATTATGAATTGTATTTAGTTTGAGCTATAATTGTTTTGTGATGAAATTGTGTTCCATGAAAATGTAATGTTATTAAATGTAAATTGTTATGAAATTTATCGTTGATCCAGACTATTGTGCAGGCAATTATGCTAAATGCATTTTAGGTATAAATGTGTGGGTATTCTAATATAATATAAATATTATTTGTAATTACAATTTTCAAATTATTTTATAGTTATTCAACTGTTCACTGAGGTTAGTTTTTCTTTTTTATTTCGATTATATGACATAGATGCTATAATTTTCATTATGATGATTTGAAGAGGTTTTTTTTTTATAGCAGAGTCGAACAAATGAGCATACGGGTCACCTGATCCTAAGTGATAACCGCCGCCCACACTCTCTCAAATCAAGTCAGAATCACTTAATTCATGTAGGTCACGGAAATGACACTTGATGAATGTCAAAATTATTTTTTTTATTATTGAATCTACCACATAATATTTGATAAAGGGTTGAGCTAATGAGAAGAAGTAGCAAGAAACTCTTGCGACAACAGAGGAATCACAGAATATCTCCTGGCCTTTTAGAAAGGTGTACGGGATTTCGTTGTTGATACCCATATGGTATCGTCGTGAAAACACTTGCTTGTACGTGGAAGAAAGATCCTTAAAAACGGCACTGTAGAGGTGCGCCACACATCCAGATGGTGGGGGACGATATTCTTATTTGAGAGCACTGCATCCCTCATAATTAGTAGCTTTGCGATAGTACGTAGCGAGCTAATACTGGGGAGTGCCAGACCAGAGATGATAGCAATATTCCGATACTAGGTACTATTGAAGTGTTTGTCGTAAACGCGCAAACTTCTTCTGGGGGTTAATTAATGGATGTTTAGACACAAGCGCTTTACTCCATACACGATCAAATCATACAGGAATATTATATATTTTGAATGTTATAGGAACTGACTATCAAAGTAGAAGTCAATTGTATTTATTAAACACCGACCCGTTCCGCCTTCCCACGGAAAGTGGAACTCATGTGTACCGTATATAAATTCTCTTTGTCATTTTCGTTATCCATAGTCATCAAATTACAAACTAAACTTATTTACATTAATCAATTAATAAAATATGAATTGAGAAATGTTTTTTTTTAATTTTGTGTGTGACTATTAGTGCTTCACGTATTTGCAAAACTATAAATGTTATAATTCGTATCGAGAGTCCATTTATTAAATCAAAGAGCGTATTTTTTTTTATCTACACCCATGCTTTAAATCCTCTATTAAAGATTCTGAAACAGATGTCCTAATAACCAATGCATCATCCAAACGAGTGTTGTAATGTTGTACTGAATTTCATAACAACACTCCTATGTTTTTTTTTCGATCCCTTCATGCGCAAACAGTTTCAACAGACAGCCACATTCTTATTGCTCGATGCGTGGTATCTGTATGAATTTCAAAAAAAGAACATTTTCGTTTACACGCGTTCCACACAACCAGAACGTCACTCGCCGTAAAAAAAATAGGTTATTCGAATCTCCGCCATTTTCTTTTTCGATATTTTTATTGTTTTGTTAACAAAAAATGAGCGATTCATTTTAAACGCTGCAGAAGAACATTATATTCGAGTGAATTTTAATTATTGCACTATACAAAATGTTAATTACTACTAAAATAAATAATTGTTTAATTAATACTTAGTTTATTTGTAATCAGTAATGAATGATATTAGGTTACTTCTAGGACTGGTGTTTTAATGTTAGCAGTAAGCTAACTATTTCAAAATATTTTAGAGGATTCATATTCTGGGTATAGATAAAGTCTTGTATGCAACTGTGGATAATTAGGTATTAAAACACTCATGTGATACTATTATCACACGAGGCGAAGCCGAGTTTCACATTCGTGTTTTAATACCCCTTATTACACAACAGTTGCATAAATAACTATTAAAGCCTCAATGGCTGGCAGTTCAAAATGATCGCTTGTCTTGTATAGCAACATAATATTATGTCGTCTGCAAGCGTCGCGGCACAGGGGCCGGTAGCGAGTCTCGACTCTCGAGACGCGCTGTGATTATTTTTTCGTGCACTCGTTTCAATTTTCCGTTAACACTTATGATATTTATTTAAATTGCGTGGTGTAAAGGGATTTCATAATGTGCATGAAACGTCGTCGCTGAATTTTCTGTAGACATATAAAAAAGTTTGTTTCTTTCAGCATTGTTCTATTATATGTCATAAATTATTATATTAGGATCATAAAGTAAAAGACTTGAAGGGAAAGGTGGCGTTTTCAGGTAAACTATTAACTTAAATTGGTATTTCTAACATTATACACTAATCATTAACATATTTTACACCTAAGCCTTCCTCATGAATCAACACCATATGTGAAAACCGCAATTAAAACAGTTTAGTAGTTTTTGCGTTTATCGCGAACAGACACACAGATAGATGCGTTGGTACTTGGTTATAGTATGTAGTACAAAAGTAAGCCTCAGCGTGACCGGGTTAAGCATAATTATAGATAAAAATATTTTATAGCAGCCTTATATTAAAACGATGTGAGTAAATAAAAAACACAGTGAACCAATTAGTGAGAATTAATATTGGACACATGCATTGAATGTACGGTTGAATAGCTTTATTTACTTTTACGATTCGATATAACAAGGAAATAATTGATAAACATCCAATTGAAGACACAATATTTTGATAAAGTTTGCTTTTAACTAATTAATGAATATTAACACCGTTGAATAACAGGCTATATTGGCAAACACGGAAATGTTATCAATTGCATCTCGTTCGTATTTATTCTATAAAACAAATTGATTTAATCTGTGATTTTATCCAACTTTTCAGTATCGCAAATTGTTATACCATTAAATCGAAATGAATGAAGAGCGCCTATTCGATATAGATTAACTATCGAATCTAGACAACGCAATATTTCACACAACATACACAAGAAAACATAATTTGGAGATAAATAAGAATGCAAATATTTAGAGCCTTAATATTTGTCATGTAGGAATATCCTGTCTCAGTGTAAGAATATATCTATACTAATATTATAAAGTGCTGCAGTGTTTGTTTGTTTGTTTGTTTGAACGCGCTGATCTCTGGTACTACTGGTCCGATTTGAATGATTCTTTCAGTGTTGGGTAGTCCATTTATCGAGGAAGGCTATAAGGCTATGTTTCTTTTCAAAATTAGGGATCCGTAATAAAATTGCGATTTTGTAACACAAGGTGTAAAATCGAAAACCTATTTTTGCGTGCGCTGCAAAAACTATTGACAATAGAACAAAATGATGTACAGGCTATAATATAGACAATATTTTATTATTTATAAAACTATCGCGTGAATTATACTTTATATGGCAAAACATCGTTTGCCGGGTCAGCTAGTATAGTAAATAATATTGTGGTTAACGTTACTTTCAGTTACCTTTCTGTATTTCTTCTGACTGTATCTCTCATCTATTTATTGTACTTCAGAGAGCAAACAGCTTATTTAAACAACTATGCACATAGGCTATTTGTTCGGTAATTATTAAAATATTATTTTAATAATCTCCAACTTTTATTTAGTATTTACAGTTAATGAAAACCGTTTATTTTATTAGTATACACCTGATGATTCTATAGCATTGTATATCATTTTGTATACCAACAGATTTTATACACCAGTGGGAGGCTCCTTTGCACCAATGGGAGGCTCCGTAAGAAAATATTTGTAATACAAGTGCTGACCCGGCAAACATTGTTTTACCATACATACCCCGTTCGCGCTCATAGTATAATAATAATAATAATAATAATATTGACACTTTTTACACAAATTATCTTGCCCCAAGTTAAGCATATATAGCCTGTGTTATGGGTTACAAGACAATGATATATTTAATACAATATACCTACTTAAACATACATAAATTCATATAAACATACATAAATACATTTAAACATCCATGACTCGGAAACAAACATCCATATTCATCATATAAATGCTTGCACCTACCGGGATTCGAACCCGGGGCCTCTAGCTTAGTAGGTAGGATCGCTTACCACTCGGCTATACAGGTCGTCTGTATGAATTGTCAAATTATGTAATTAAATTTCAAGTCAAAAACCAGTGGGAGGCTCCTTTGCACAGGATGCCGGCTAGATTATGGGTACCACAACGGCGCCTATTTCTGCCGTGAAGCAGTAATGTGTAAGCATTACTGTGTTTCGGTTTGAAGGGCGCCCTAGCTAGTGAAATTACTTAGCAAATGAGACTTAACATCTTATGTCTCAAGGTGTCGAGCCCAATTGTGGTGCCGCTCAGAATTTTTGGGGTTTTTCACGAATCCGTAGCAGGGCGTATCACTTACCATCAGCTGAACGTCCTGCTCGTCTCGTTCCTTATTTTCATAAAAATAAAAAATAGATTCATGGCAAATAAGCAAAACCTTTTCATTATAAAAAATTATCCAAATCCTTGTAGCCGAGATAAAGCGATATTTAATATATAAAATTCTCATGTCCCGGTGTTTGTAGTTAAACACCTTCGAAACGGTTTGACCGATTCTCATGAAATTTTGAGTGCATATTGGATAGGTCTGAGAATCGGACAACATCTATTTTTCATCCCCCTAAATGTTAAAGGTGGTCCACGCCAATTTTTTTTTAAATTTGTTTGATTATGGTCAGCATTAAAAAATACGTACAACTTTAAATTTCCACCCATCTACGATCAACAGTTACTTTTGTAACGCGATTTTAATATCGGCAATAAAACTTTTGCTGGGTCAGCTAGTGTGTGTATATTAAAAGGTTTGAATGTTTAAATAGTTCAAGAATAATAGTGGTTCAATCATACAATGAAGTGCCAAAGTTCTCATTGTAATAAATTAAGGGTCATTGTTCTGATTTCGATTACATACCTACGTATTCAGATATTTCGTTATTTCTCTTAACCATCGTTTAAAAAGCTACCTTACTCGGTTAGCAATTATTAACAACAATAAGATCAGTTTGGTATTTAATTTTTGCAGAAGGGTAGAAATACTGATAGATCCTGGAACTGGCCACATATAATAAAAGAGATATGAAAAAAAAATATGTTATTTAGCTTGGATCTTGTTCACTATGTTACGTTCTGAATTGCAAGATTCCCAACTTAGATTGTCATTTTAAAAATTGCATGTCAAATATAGAGAGAAAATAAATCTAGAAAATATATTTCATGTTCGCTGAACCTGGCAGACGTCATGCGCTATGAATACAGTAAATAACGGTCTCCGTGTTCAATAGCGGGATATCAATTTTTAGGGTCTGTTTTTTTTGTATCTGAGCCACTCACTCGCCCGTATGCATGAGTCCGATTTCTGCAGAAATTTTATGAGTTTTGATTAAAGAAACACAAAAGACAAATAGTTTTATTTTGCAACACCAGAGGAATTAATGGAGCGATGTCGGCCTATTCGTACGCCCTTTTTTTGAAGGAACCATGTCCTCCCGGTAAAACCGCACAAGGAAGTTCATTCCACACTTTGGTTGTACGTGAGAGAAAGTTGCTTTAAAACTGCACTGTAGAGGAACACCACGAATCCAGAAGGTGTATCCTTATTTTAACGGCGTGTCGTGAGGAATTAGGTTAAACATCTCTTCGAAACACTGTCTATGATAATTAATGCGGTAGAAGACACACAATGAGCGACGTCACCACGCAAAGTGAGTGATCTAGCCGTGATCTGCCATTACAATACAGTGCCGCTCAGGGTTCTTGAAAAACCCAAAAAATTCGTAGCGGCACTACAATTGCGTTCTTCACCGTGAGAAATAAGATAAATCTGATTTGCCCAGTAATTTCACGAGCATGACGCAAAGGGCTAGACATCGCCTCCTTAGACCATATTTTAGGGAAGGGTCGTCCCCTTCCCGTCCTATGTCGCCTCCAAAAGCACTGTCATTTAAGAGAGCATGATGAAAACTGTCACGAGAACTCTACCACATAACAATAAAGAATTAATTTAAAATATAATAAGCAATACTCACTAATACCTCTACTTACAATTAGAAAAAGTTTCATATATATATTGGTTAAAAACAGTCATAATTTTAAAATATTTAATTTAGATATAAGCGTCTCTCTTGGTGATATATATTTCCATGATACCATGATTTCCCCGAACAGCTCTTTTCTGCAGCACAAAAATATAATCAATATCAGCAGCCATCAATATCATTACCCCATAATAAGATAGCATTTGACATAATGCTGTGAAAGTAACTAAAATAAACCAATCTTGCAGTTTTAGCGTCGGTTAAGGAACGAATCTTTTTGACTGGGTATGCAGCAGAACTAAGTCTAAGTTTTCTATATGAGGGCTCCATTGGAGTTTGGTATCTAATGTTATTCCAAGAAAAACAGCGGTATCAACTATATGTTATGTCTCGCTTTTAAGCTGTATATCGATTGATACCTGTTTAACATTAGGTAAAGTAAACTCAATGCACTTCGTTTTATTACCATTAAGTAATAAGTTATTAGCTCCAAAATAATGTACAACTTTAGTTAAAGCATTGTTAACAGCATCCAAAATTTCGTAAACAACATTGGATTTAAACATTATTGATGTATCAGCAAACGATACAATTTGATATTTATCCTTTGCGTTTTTATTTCTTCTTTATTTTTAATATTTTTTTATATAATACAAAATGAACGATTGGTCCAGAGGATAGCTTTCCATTGGTCTTTTGTAGGCTACAACTTAATAGGATGTTATTACGTCCAAGGCATTATTTCTAATACTGTATTTTTTCCTTCTTTGTATCAACATTTTAATATGTATCGAATGTCTTCATTAGGTTCACTATTTTTTTAGAAAGAAAAACAAATGAAAAATAGCCGGAAAGAAGTTTTTATTACAATTTTTTTTATTGAATTAAGACCTTTTTAATAAATTCTAATAACCTGGTTAGTTTTAATATATAATTATATTAAAACTAAAAAAAAATATGTGAGTATTCGGGAATAATGTACTCTAAAGCCATCGGAAATGTGTAATCAAAGTATCGTTTTACCTTTGTGTTATAATTACACCACTATGATTTTGATAATGATGCATGAAATATTAACATTTAATTCGATGAATCCATTAACAATTTTGAATATGAAAGTCGAGAACAAGGGTATTAAGTTCAGTACCGCAACAAATACAAATTAATTTGGAATAGGCGATGAAATAAACGATATTGGTAAAATCAGTTCATTTGAAATCCGTATTGGATAGTAATTAAACTTACATCACGTCGATATTGTGATTTTATTTTAAATTATAATTACTTGCTGTTTTATGATGCAAGCTATCTGCATGTACTATAAACATCCTTTTAAATTGCTTTTTGTTCTCTGGATCGCTATGTAATGTTATCTACACAATTAAATTAGTTCGCTATTCCTTATTTTATTTATCACAAACCCTTATCCTTTGTAGAATACGAAAACGAAAATAAATCGTTTGATTTAAATATAATTAAATAGTTGTAAAGAGAATAGACTTCTCTTCGTTATAAGTCAGTGTCAATGACTCTGACAAATGTCAATGGGACTTGGTGATTAGCAATATAAACTTAAAAGATCATCATTGTGTATATCGTGAAATAAAATAATTATAAATTTATCTCCATAAAGAATCGGCATCGGCTAAACATTAAGTGTCGTTTCTTTTAATTACAGGTAATTTGCTATCTAGCTTAAATGTAATATTTTGTATACCTAAAATTATTTAACCTATAAACTATTAATTACAGCGAAACACAACTTGTTTTTGTTTGACGGTGTCTAAAATATCTTATATAAATAATAACTTTAATTTTTGACTTGTTTCTCATTTATTCTACGATCCGTAATAATGAAACAACATCATACATATTATTTACGATATATATTAAATTTATTGCGATTGCCAATGAAGTTTTCACTTCTGCCGTGCAGTCTTAAGCACACACTCTATTTTTTATACTTGTTTTTGGGTAAACTCAACAAGTATCTACTTATTTCAATAATTTTTTCACCTATACAAAGTACACCGGGGTGTTATTCATTGAAATGGACCACTAAAAGTAATTGCAGAGAAGTAAAACAAGGTTTTTGAATACGTGTCCATTTACGTGTACATCATTGGGCGGACGCTGCGAAAATGATTGAGATAAAGTACCACAGATATGATTGTATATCTCATATTTTATTGCAATTCCAACCGTTTGTGCGTTCACCGCTAAAGTCTCCCTTTGTCGTATCCCCTCGATTCGAGATCACTCCTCTAACTGCCACAACCTGTATTGGCATACTTGGCGTGGATATATTTTCGACTTTCAGTTGGGTGGTCACTTGAAAGGGAAGGCCAAACTGGCCTCTAAAAAGCTTGGTGTACTCAGTAAGGCGAGACTACTATAAGTCTCTTGAGTATGGAATCTCAATTAAACCATGTAAGCCGCAATCCTATTAGATCAATTACAAAACTTAACATTCAGACATTGTCCAATGCGAGCTAATTAACAAAAGCTGTACTAATAAAATAAAGAATAGCTACAGCTACAAAATTACCTCCTTTATACATAGAAGGAAGTGGTGGGCAAAGGCTTGGTCATGAATATATTTCGAATTACCTATGCATTACATTTTCTCTACGTCATAAACCTCTAAGCTTATAAAGTATGTGGCGTTAAAATGAAATAACATAGAGTGAATCACAAAAGTTTGTGCTCGTTGATATTACGTTTATTATAAAAAATCTATGTATATAATAAATTGTCTGGATGTTAAATTTTTTTCAATTAAAAAGTGTTTTATAAATATTGATTGTATTTGTTTATGTGACCGAGGCCAAAAAACTACTAAACGGTTACATTATCTGTGCATCACATCGTCGCTTTGTTACGGTGTGCAAAACAAGTCTCAGTAGGATATTATAATTAATAATAGGTTATAGGTTATCACGGGCTACTATCCGCAACTCGACGACTATGGCGCGCCTATTTTGCGTGGTGAGGTGGGCGGCTAATCTTGCCATCCCAGCTCAAACATCTGATGTCACCCATGACCTCGGGGAGAGTCCTCGGTGACCCCAGGTGTTTGGCCCGGTAAGTGGCCACACTCCTACACTCCAGAATGATGTGTGCGGCCGTCTCTTCTGCCTCTGATGTTTGTTAAAAGGGCCGTGGCCCGTTATAACATGGGTTAATTTACGTAATCTTTGGCGTGGGAGTTTTAGTAGCTTGCGAGAGAGCCTGAAGCCTTAGAGTAGGGCCTCTTTTGCTTGTCTACACCCTCTCACTTCCGTCCAGTATTTACTTTGTAATTCCTTGGTATGTTCTCGTATGACCATTGTAGGCCATCTAGAGGGGAGGGGGACGATTGGATCTGGTCCTATTGCTATCATCTCCGAGCCTTTCCTGGCCAGTTCATCCGCAGCAGCTTTGAGGTGATAGTGTTGCTTTGAAGAGCTTGTAGTACTGATTTGCTATCTGAGAGGATGCGGATTGAGTAATCCTTTACCTTTCGTGCCAAAGTAGCTGTGGCCGCTTCTATGATACCCATGCACTCTGCTTGGAAGACAGTGTTCTGAGCTCCTAGTGGTGCGGCTATTTTTATATTTAGATCTTCCGAGAACACTCCGTATCCTGTACCAGATCTTGTTTTCGAGCCATCGGTGAAAATCCTGAGGTATATAACATTAAAGTCCTCTTTTGGTTCTTCATACAACTGTATTTTGTATTTCTTATCGAATATGTATTTCTTTGGAGACCTGTCACTTACCGCGAGCAGCAGAGGCTCCTTTTCAATCACCTCAGTTAGGACCTCTGGATATGGGGGTTGATTAGTTCTCCAAAGATGTAGTGTCTTCAACCTTACTGCGGCGGAGGCCGCCTCTTGTTTTATAAAGACATGTAGAGCCGGTAGATTTAGCATTGTTTCTAAGGCTGCAGTAGGTGTAGTTCGCATGCATCCTGTGATAGCCATACATCGTCTTTGAAATCGTTGTAGTTTATTACACGTGGTTCTAAGTCTAGTGCGTGACCACCAAACTACTGCACTATAACATATCACAGGCCGTATCACAGCTGTTTAAAGCCATAGTACGATTTTCGGGGCAAGACCCCATGTCTTCCCTATCATTCTACGGCATTGCCAGAAGGATATTGTAGCCGTATTAATCTTCGCATCTATGTGGGCGCCCCAGTTTAGTTTGCTGTCAAGTATTACGCCTAAATACTCTACATCGCTTGTTAATTGGAGTTCAGTGTTAAACATTTTCGGCAGTTTGTAATTATCTAGAAATCTTTTGTTTGTGAACAATACCAGTTCCGTTTTCGTTGGGTTAACTGTCAGATCGTTATCTATGCACCATTTTTCCACGATTTTTAGTGCCGCATTTGTTACTTCACATACAGTATTGGCAAACTTTCCGCACATCAGTATAGTTAGGTCGTCTGCGTAGCCTACAGTATAGTAGTGGTTTTCGTTGAGGGTGGCAATCAGATCATTTACAACCAAGTTCCATAGAAGAGGTGAGATTACACCTACTTGGGGACAGCCTTTGGCAACTATAGAATTCTGCGTTTCACCTTCATCGAGTATATAGTATGTTTTCAATCCATAATGTCAGAGTTGTACATACACCATGTCGTTGTAGGGCTTCTTTCTTTTTTGTAAATTTTGTCTTATCGAAAGCTCCTTCGATATCCAGGAAGGTTCCTAGACAAAAGATCTTTTCCGAAAATGCACCTTCTATAACGTTCGTTACAGCGTGTAGTGCAGATTCAGTGCTTTTACCTTGACTGTACGCATGTTGATTGGGGTGTAAGGGTATATTCCGCAGGTAATTTTACCTCAGTTCTGTTTCGCACAGTCGTTCTATAATTAATAAATAACTATTTGTTTTTTCAGTATTATATAATACTAGGATGCCGCAGTCGCTCGTCATACCCCTTCGCTGCGGCGCATATTAGAGCGAAGCGAGGTAAACTAAGTCTGTATAGATCATGAACATTCGAAAATGATCAAAGGATAGCCAGTGATACAATTAAAACTTATTGTGATTTGAACAATCGACTCAATTTTTATATAAATATAAATAGCACGTGCTAATTTACAATAATTTGTAAACCATGTTTGTTTTTAATTATAATAATTGAATCAAGTCGAAATTCAAAATTCTGTCTCGACTATAACCCAGAAAATTTCGAAAGCTTCCTATGAGTTAAATTTTTTTTAAAATCGGTCCTAAAATGGCCGTGAAACAATTTAACACAGAAATCAATTGGAGTCACCCACCCGGTGGTCGCTCAGCTTCGCTTCGCTGATTATTATTGTTATTATGATGAATAAATCAATGAAAGTTTCTTGGTTAAGTAATGAAAAGGATTTTATTTATCTGGCAGTACTATTTTTAGGGACAAAAGTCAAAACGTAACGATAAAAACTTCAGAAAAAAAGGGATAGTACGAAAATATCACGACACATACCTAACGGTAATGAAACTGCAAATCGTACTGACGCAACAGGACGAGCGCGACGGGGTGAAAGGGGAACTGGAAGAGGCTTCACGTTCCAGCGATATCCAGGGATAATGTGACCGTGTAGAATTATTCTCCGATTTATTAAATGCTTCGTGCTAACTGCGTTCCGAATTACGTAACGTTAAGTATTGGATCGGTTCACATACAACAAAGTTACGTAGCTATGCGATATATGTCTCTATAATAATAACATCGCCGTGTCAAAAGCGCCGGGATAGCAAGTAAAAGAGCAATCCTATTGTGCAAAATATTATATTTCCAAGCAACTTGCACATCAACGTGTGAAATGAAATCATGGAATAAGCGAGTGCCTTTCAATAATACTTGTTATAATAGTTGTAGCGTACTTGAGTTAGTGTAACTGTTCGTGAATGTGAATATTACTGAACAAGTTTTAAGTGCCGAGAGCTTAAACTTGTTGTTAACATGAGCATTCAAATGTATTTACGTATCGTATTTTATTTAGCGAGCGACAAGCTTATAGTTATACGAAGTTTCTTATTCGCTTTTAACAGGAACGCTTGGATGAATCATGTTGCGATTAACATTAAGTATTTTGTTACGTCAGTGGTGATACGTACGTGCGCCATCGCGGAAATAATAAAGGAAGCTTCCTTCACCTTAAAATGTCGAGCTCTGATGAATACTCGATTTTTGAAAAATGGGGTAAAATGGTAAAACCAGTAACGAAGTTAAAAACGGTAACTCAATAATATAGCTATATTCTGTATAATGACGAAGACAAGTATGTCAAGTTCATTTTTATACGACCCTGAATCGGGCAGAGCTCTATGACGAAAGTAAACTCTTGTGCAAACAGAGCTTTATGATGTTAAAATCATGCATCAGCGATGCTCAATTAATGCAGGTATTCAAGTGATTTTGAAACTGCCTTATAATGCGATCTGTATGCCCAGTCCCGGATTTAAACGAAGCTTTTTTCGGTGTTTAAAAGGCTTCATGAATATTAGACATTTTTACAGTTCCTTACGCAAAAGGTAGCCAACATGAACTGTTTTTCAAATACTCCGATGTCCGTCTGTTTCCGTGTATTGTCCGCCAGATTTATCTCATAAACTGCAATAGCTAGACAGCTGAAATTTTGATATTCTAGTGTTGATATCCTTTATCAAAGACATTTAAGGATTTTTTAAATTAGACCGACACTACAATCTGTTGCTATGAAGTCTGCGGCAACCAATTTTTGCTGGGGATATGGGCGTGGCGTCCATGACTATCGAATTTAACCAATCACATCGATACCCGCCAAAAGCGGTATGACGCGTCAATGAATGCCTGAATATTATACGACTTAAGTTCTATCATAATTTTACTTTAGCAGCAACTGTCGTGATTTGGGAACATTATACAGAATAACATACGATTTAATATTTATATTTATTATTAAGTATACTATGTACAATTGTACCCACCGGTGATAGGTAATGTAATAGTGAGCTTTGATTTGAATTGTTCGACTGTTCGATTTTTACAGCGAAGCGGATCAATTAGGCATTTTTGTAGCATTTCGTCTCGCGTTGCCACACTGTGTCTGAATGCAGACTGAACGCGCATCAAACGTAATTTTTTTAGTAAAATGCGCGGTTCAAGAGGTATGCTTAGCGGCCGAGTTATTGTTGGTAGGGGATCCATCGCGCTCATTACATAGATGACGAGCCGCCGATCAAAATGATAAGGGGCGAAGGAAAGAAACTATTGGCAAATATTTGCAGTCGGATTGTTGTATTATAAATTTAATGTAATAGACTACGATCCGAAAAATTCACGCAAATCTGTACCGAAGAGACAACTTGCTTTTTAATACTTGAATGTCATTAATCCTGTTATAAGTTTCGGGAGAGTTTGTTGAACGTTGCAGCGTGGGCGAAATGGCTTTTTCCGAAGGTTTTATTTTAAACACAATACATTACATAGTGGAGTCATTAAGTCCAAGCTTTTGCTATGATTTTTGACGGCGTGGATTATAGCGATGGGGACGAGATATATGTAGACCTAGCGAGTGATGAATGAGCGAAATTAAGAGAAGACACGTGTTTAAGCCACTTTAAATTTGAGCTATAATGATTATATTGCTCGCCATTAAAAGAACAAAGTAAATTTCAATGAATTGATTAGTGTACAGTCACTGATACCACCACTGTTTAATGGAAATGTTCAATTTGGGCTAAAAGTAATTTATTAATTTCTAAAAGGTAGCAATGCCCCTGTGAGTCGTCTTATATTGCAGGTGAATGTAGGCGGCGGTGATTACATAAAATCGGCTGGCCCGTATGCTCGTACTCGTCCCCATTTGTACCCTCTTCCATTAAATTATAACAAGAACTGTGAAAAAAAAAATTGACTTAAAGACCGGCTATGCCTTCCTATATTGACTAAGATGTGTGGTCGACTACCAATTTTAAACAAAGATTAAGTAACGAAGATAGATTATCCGCAAGTCGTTCCATTTTAAAAAAAGTCAATATTTTGAAGTACGAAAGACCCCTGTGACGTAGTTGGGCCCTGTGTCCCTATATCCTTATTTTTTAAGTTTATTTGTCGACCACAACGACGCGCGCTTCAGGTTTCGTATGGTAAAAATTATAAGATATTTCGACCGAAGCGATAATTGAGTGATCTTATAATTTTGTACTTTGGAATAAAACAAGCACTTCATACTACGGACAGCTTTCCACGACATTTTAGTGAAAACTGCATTCACATCGGTTTAGAAATTCTGAGCGTATACAAACGCACAATCAAAAATTCTGCTTACGTGTTTCGTGTAGTTTTTTGAAAAACATTTACTATAAAAACACGAAACGCGATTTTATTACGTGTTAGTGAAATGTGAAACAGTTGGGATAAACTAGTGATATATTCCGGCACTGAACTTCACTATAACCTCATTTTATGCTTGCTTATGTTCGAAATGTTCTCGTCGCTCTATTGTATTTCCTACATGCGCGGCATTTCACTGAATTTGTTTTGCATCTGCGAATTAATTTTATGCAGGTAATTTATTTTGTATGTGTCTTTCTAGAAAATATTTACAGCGATGGAGGTTGGTAGCGGAATAAAGTTGTGTCAGAGGTCTTGTTATTAACATTCAATTTAGCAAGTTACTTTGAACACGTAATGATAAAATTAAATTTATCAAACTTTATTACTATCATTAATAATGTTCCTTATGAACATAATTATAACATTTTTTTTGTATCCACCAGAAAGCAACGTCCGCATCGTAATAAAAATTCGGGGAAAGTTTATATCAATAGTGAAGGTTCGTGTCCAATGTGCTTTTATTTGTATTTTAGGCTGTGACGCGATTCAACCATTGCGAGTGTTTTAATTAAAATGCCGTGTATTGAGGTTTATTCACGCTACACGATGTTATTTTGCGTCCGAATGGTTTCAAAATATTTTTCACTGAGGTGTTTAAAATTAAAACCGTGTTTATTTTTGAAATAGAGAGGCGTAAACGTTTATTATTGTTTACTAAAAACTTTACACATCAATTTAGAGGTGAAATTTCTAGTGCAAATTTGATATAAACTATTAAGCCGTTTTCAGTCGTTCTCAAGTTTCTAAAGTGTGAATATGTTGCGGCACGATTACTTAACGCTTACTTACGTCTTACTTCACTTTAACAAACATATACTGTCTTGGTTATGATGGCATACATTTTCTTGTTTAATGTGTTGCTTTCTAGAATCAGTATGAGGGGAAACTTTCATTAATTGTTGTCGAAAGTTTGAGAGCTGCCTCACTGGGTAGTCGCACTTTACAAAGAAACTTTTCAGCTACTAATTGGGTCTTCAACTCAGAGAGCACCACGATTCGTTTAGCAGTGCAGTGAAAGTTATGGGTCTATTGTACTCGTATTTAATTTTCTCTCCATCTTGATCCCAGCGAGTGAATGAATAATTCCTGTGTGATTTCCATTAGCTGCGAAAGATAAAGTTGATCTGAAGTATAATGCTTTTGCGATATGTTTGCTAGTTTAGAGAGAATTAAAGTTTACTTAAATTAATATTGAAGTTCTGTTTTGTATGCGTTTATTATTACTTAATATCGACTCAAAGCCTGGGAGTAAACTCCAATGAGGGCGTCATAGGCCAGTGTGTATGGTAGAAGAAGAGTAAAAGCTTTTTTAATATAGGAGAGTCTTATGACAGAGTCTTAGAAAGTAGCGGGCCCTTGTCACTTGCAATTTCGCAGTCTAGCAGTAAAGCCTCTCCCCAGATACCCATTCCTCTTGATGGCAGTGGTCCTGAAAGAGTAATTACCCCGGGAAGATACGTTCTCCTAATTCCGTGCATCCAGATAGATACCTTTATAAAAATATGCTGAACTAATTTATATAGGTGTTTTAAATTGGCGGGCATCTTTCCAGTCATCCGTCCGGATCGCGTCAGTTCCCTGCGTTGTCAAAAATCCGCCCTTGATAGCTTTTAGCCAGCATAGAATTACATCCTGGCCCGGCCCTAACGGCAGAAGAGAAGGCCGGTCTTCTGAGCACTCATTCCAAGTTGACTCTTTGCAACTTTGAAAATGTTACCTCTGACTATCACGGGGTGTTATGCGTTAGATAGAAAGTTGTTATTTACTGAAGAGGGCCGTATGGCTTTGATTTTTACGCTATCGCCTTTACTTTTCTTGGAAGTCCCATGGAAGTCGGCCATTCTATCTCCAAAAAATGAAACAGCTACAATCCGGTTTAATACAGTACTATTTCTATAAGTGTTTTTCCGTCTAAACTGTCAGGTTTTAGCATTCCTAGAGAATCACCACTAGACCAATGACTGACAGTACGGGTTTTGATATAGTCCATAGGATGGTAATAGTCTAGTAAGCTTTACATAGAAATGGGTGATAGAGCTTCTATAGAAACTTCCCTCAAATTATGGGGCTCTTGCCCTGCACAATGCTTGACTTGACTTGGGTACCTTCAAAATTAATATGTATATACCTACTTAAAAGGCTGACAACACTTCTGTGATATATCTGGGACCGCAATAGAGTGCAGGTGGCGGTGATCACTTAACTATCACTTATTTAATAAATTGTATATTTGTCTTGAGTGACGGCCGCCTGAACCGCTGCCGCTTCAAACTTAATATTTCCAGCGATAAATCGATTTTTGGAAATTTCTCCACCACGAGGCTAAAAAAGGGTTAAATGAATATCGATATGTAGGTTAAATATAATCCACGTCGTTTTCAAAGTAAACGTCAATGTATGACATTTGATATACTTCTACTTCAGTAGAAAGTTATTTCTACTTGTAATATTTTTTTGAAGATTATTACAATAAGAGGTTCTTTTTTATGAAAATAAGGGACGAGACGAGCAGGACGTTCAGCTGATGGTAAGTGATTCGCCCTGTCTATTACAATGCAGTGCCGCTCAGGATCAACTGCGCTCGTTACCGTTATCAAGTCTCATTTGCCCAGTAATTTTTCAAGCTACGGCGCCCTTCAGGCCGAAATAGTAATGCTTACACATTACTGCTTCACGGCAGAAATAGGCGCCGTTGTGGTACCTTCCCATAATCTAGACGGCATAGAGGTGTCTTCAAACTGACACTGTTGACTTAGAAGACCTCGTCTTTGTGGTAGCTCATGTCAATTATCAATCTGGCGTAATGATGGGTTTAAATAAATGTGTCGCATTGTTCTGCACATCTCACCTGTATCTGCCCATAAGTATAACATATTAAGTGATGCAGTGATCAAGCCGTTGTTTCTCCTCGTTTTAGCTATCGATTGACAACATTGCGATGAGCACACGTATTGAGAGCGGCGGCACGCGATACTTAGATCTGTCCGACACTTTCTATCTCGGTGGCATCGAGAACAACAAACGGCAGCGAGCGTTCGCTAAAGGAGTTAAAGCAGCCGACTCCAGCATTATGGTAAGTAACACCTCGTTTCATTTAAAATGCAGAAATATTCTAAAGTATTTGTAAATTTCACGATTATAATATCAAGAAGACCTTAACCTTTTTTTACGAAAGGCGCTTTTATGTACAAAGTTGAACACAACAATAGTGTACGTACACAACTTCTCATTTTATACGTCATTGCTATATATGTATTTATTTACAATCACTTACAATAATACACACAAATATAAAAAGTAGAACTAAATGTAGTGTTTACTTACAAATAAACACAGCGTGCACAGAAATAATGAATTTTAGGTAATAATATATAGAATAAGTTAAGAATTAAACAGTTTTTTTTAATTAATAAATGAGTAGGTTTTATTTTCTAATATATAATATATATATTTTCCAATTATAACATTATTTAAAATTTTACATAAACATGGGACTGGGGAATTGGTAGACTTTGTAAACGTTATATCTATACTAATATTATAAAGCAGAAGATCTTTTTTGTTTGTTTTTTTTTTCCGCACTATTCTTTCGATCTTCTACCTGTTATATTAAAATTATTATATTATACATACAACAGCCTTGCTTCATGAAAAATATAGTATTTGCTTATATAATTTATACGTCTAGATCTAGCCTCTTGCTGTTAAGCAACGCATGACAACAGTCCACGTTTACTACTTTAGTGTGTATGGCAGCTATGTATTACACTCGCGATACGTCAGTCACTTTGTTTTAATGTGCGTGTGTTACTGAAAATAGTGGCTAACAGTTTGCCGGTTTTTTCGATGTGTTCATAGCTGTCACAGACTATCTAGACGTACAAATAATTTAAAAGTATTTGCGATATTAATTGAGCCAGCCTTAAGTATTGATTACATAACAGATGGCTTTTACATTAAAAATAAAATAAGATTACATTTTACTTCCCTTTTATCGCTAGGGTTGTATCAAGCCAATCGAAGTGGATGATAAGATATTTGGACTGCCGAACGCGGTAGTGACATGCGGGGTGACTCCCAAATGTGTCTGGTGGTACCCCTGCCACTCAAGCGTCAGTCCGCCGTGCCAACCGAAAGCGACTTGCGAGCAACACGGCGTTGACCATTTCACCTGCAAATGCGACAGTGATCTCTGTATCAACCCTGACTATGCTGAGAAATATAAGGTAACTCTGTGACCATATTATAATATCAATGTTCCGTGAACCGTAGGAAATGGACTCTTGCCTGCTCTTCTCATGGGATAAGAGGGCAAACAAGATTGTGGCTTACCTGATAGTGATAACAGCATTGTTTAAAATAGATCATTTGGCTTTGCGTAGAGACGTCGCTACATTGTGTGTCTTATACCGCATTTTTCACCTGATTCCTGCCGCCGAAGTCCACATTCGCACGACACGCCTAAATTAGGATAACTGTATCGTCATTTGGATGTCTGGCGTTCCGCTACAGTGCGGTTTTCAAGGAACTTTGTTCCACGTACAACAAAACTGTGGAATGAACTTCCTTGTGTGGTATTTCCGGGACGATAAGACATGACACCTTCAAAAAAACCGCACATTACTAACGTCTTTTACTAAAAGACCAACAATGCTCCTGTGATTCCTCTGGACTGGCAAGAGACTGTGGGCGGAGGTGATTATTAACATCAGGGGAGCTGTACGCTCGTTTGTCATTTGTGATCATTGGTACTAAGTAAGAAACATGTCCGGAATTCTAAATATAGCCTCAAATCATCAATCAAAGTCGACTAAATACCATTACCATTAAATGTTTTCAGTAATCATCGAACATACATACATGTCGAATTTTAAGCCACAAATTACTGTCAACTTAAACAATCAGTTATTTTATTGTTGTCCACCCGCAGGTATTTTCAAAATCCAGCAGCGAATTAGAACTGGTCGCTTTATACCCGCTGACAGTGCAAGAGGGAGGTGTTTCTGTTATAACAACACAGAATATTGACGTTATATTAGACCATCACAAGTACGGCGTGAGACCTTCTGGCGTGCTGCTGCACGTGGCGAAGAAACCTCAGTACGGCAGGATCGCTGTAGACCTCACGTCGCTGAGAATCTCCCCGCAGTACACCAATTACGTGGATGGTGAGAAGTCCAAGCAATTCTTCACCTTGATGGACCTATCAAGGGATAAGGTACGATATCAGGCACTATTCTGTCAAATTCATTTAATTTTTCACTTCTGCCGTGTGTTATTAAGCATTTTACTGAATACTTGAAATTAATTAAGATAAAATACATGTTATCGCCATCGTTATACATTTTAAAAATCCATCAACTCTAATAAAAACCCAATTGAACGACAAAATAAAAATTAACCTTCTTTTCAAACTTATAATTATAAAACTCTGTTCAGATTATTATTATCATAGTAACGACATCTAGTAATGAGCAGTCATAACACGAGAAATTCGACGGCGACTAGAACTATGGGTTCTAGACCAAGTTTCACTGTTATCTATAAAGTTTCATAGCCTCGACATAGATGTCGCTGTGTCTTATTTGTTTACAGTGTTAATGATAAATATTTAAAATTCACAAAATTACCGTCATTTATATATTAGACGTTGTTCTACTCTATTTCACTACACATACCTACTACAGTTTCAATGAGGTTTAAATACTATGGAAAACTCAACTGGCATATATCAAACTGATTTCTTATATTTATACATTATATTATGAAAAGTGGACCAGTAAAATATGTAATAAGTATATGTATAAGTTAAAAAAGGAAGTAAGAATCATCAAAAAAAAACTAACTTGTAACGCACGCGTATATTCCACCACGCGGCCACGTGCAAAGCCATTTAAGCTACTAACTAGCTAATGTTTACTGGTACGCAGACACCTTTCTAAAACCGTATATCATATTAAAACGCGCTTATAACCTTATTAAATAAATGATCGCTCACTGCTTACAGGTTCGGTACGTTCACGACGGTTCGGAGAATCACCAAGATGCCATCGTCCTCGAAATGGAGCTTATTCCAGAGACAAAGTTCACTCTACCGAGCTACCTGCAGGGGCGCAATACGTTCGTGCTACACGTCAACGTGACACCTGTCAACGACCCGCCCGTGCTGAATTTAATGTCGGGAAAAGTGCTCCGATTGACTCAGGTATTTAATTTAATCAACGAATGAAGAATATCATCAAAGTTTAGTTTCTAACTTCAGTATGCATTAAAGACAAAGTAATTAGATAGAAAATTGTAAAACGTGATAACGTCTTAGGAGAACACTGATGAAAAATTGCATACTTTTAACTGAGTTAATTGATGATTGAATTTTTCAATAAATTTACATTTATTTGTTGATTCAAATATTTTTTCCTTAAACCAAACCACACTTTAGGTCGATCGTGCCTCTCTATCGCTTGTTCATCGCTCTCGCTTGCACGTCCGGCTCACGCGGAATGTGACAATAAGTTGTACCTTTTCGTACGTGAAGCCGGCGTTCATCGATTTTTAGGACGTTATCATGTCAAAAATGGATATGAGGCTTAGTTTCCGTAATATTGACTTGTCGAGCTAGGCTAGAATTATTTTACCCTATTTACGCGTTAATTTCTCCACGATCGTATCCACCAAATGGAAGACCCTAAACTCGTCTTGTGCGGACAATTGGTCAGTATATATACGACTAAAATGTAAACTTTCCCGTATCGAAGTCCTTGGCATTGTCGACAGGATATATTATATATATATTTAATTCAAAAACCGTAAAATCGTGAGCTGATTTTTAACCTGTTTATGATGTTATGTTTTCTTTATATTTCAGATTAATCCATCTGCTTCAATTAATTTGTATGAGTTGCTTTTAAGTAGTTGCATGTTTTGTATCGCACGAGCCACCGATATTAGTGCTAAGTGAGTATATTTGTCTAACTAAACATTTTCGGTGTTATTACAAAAAAAATAATTTAAACATGGCTTAGACGTGTGTTTTGTTAAACAGTTACCTAACTATAACAACGTCAGTGACCTTACAATAATCACGTCTAAAATGGAGAATCGAAAAATCTTTTTGTATTACAAAACAGTGTTTAGCTTGTGTTTAACTAAAACGTCGATAAGCACAACATAAACTGAAGTGTACAGAAACAATTACAGGAACGGAACGCAATTTTTGTTAGCAGTCATCTGTCTGTAGCATCATATAGTATAAATGTTCCATATGAATATAATCTATCCGTTAGACACACCTTAGACATGCTTCGGCTCGTGTTTAAATATAAGCAATGTCTAAATATTGTTTAACGCTAAACAACAGAAACACAGATTTGTAATAGAACTTAAATAAAACAAGTGTTAAACCCAGATTTTTTTTTGTAATAACACAGTTTATATTATTTCTTTATTTTATTTTAACACTTAGTGACGATAGTGCTATTTTGTACCGAATATATAAATGAATACACATATAACACAATAACACCAAATAAATATATGGAGACAAGTCAACTAAGTGATAAACGCCGCCTACACTTAACCTGTTCTTATTCGTTTTTTTTTATCTATTACCTACAATATGCATGCAATTTTATAGTTGTTGTGCAAATTAACTTTTAAAGTAACATTTAAAATATCGATAAAATCAGTTTGAATGCCGCTACATTTTGGATAACTTCAAAAGCCACGTGATAGTTTACTTTATTTAATTGAAAAGAAAGTAGGTATTTCTGAAGCAAATTCCAAAAACTTTGTTAAAAGTAAACTCGATAAATTATTTTTCTTATGCCATAAGAATGCTAATTTGCACTAGCTTATGACTAAAACTACTACAGTTATATCACTCCAGAGATACAAACAATAGTGGATCATATGCTAAGGGAGTAAAGAGCTGTATAACGTCATGGGCCTGATAGCCAATCGTGAGCGTAGTGAAGCGACGGATTCAAGCCGTCAAAGCCTAAGACAGACTTTATTCTAGAGGCCGATACACTACATTTCGAAACGGCTACAAAACGTCAAAATTTGTGAGGAAGGGATTGCTAGCTGTGATTAGTTTAATTAAGTTTCGAGGTTCGATTTCGTTTTACAATCAACCAGAATGTATTCACCATTACGTGCTATGAGAGATCAAAGATAAAATAAAAAAGGAGAAACGTAGACACGCAAGAAGAATTTATTTGATAATTTGTAGTAGATATTTTAATAATGTTTAACTTTCAGATATTTAATTTTTTTTGGTAGTAGATAATAATTAATAAACTTAACGACATTTTAACGTCAACGCAACGTGAAAATTTGAAACGTGACGAGGAAACATTCGCTGCATTTCTTGCAAACAAATTTTCTCGACTCTCTTGTCTTTCAGTATTATTTAAAATAAGATCGATATCATGATCCTGTTTTGCTTTGAAAACAGTACTTCAAACGGGTTACTCAAATATGGTGCAAGCAGGTGCATTGTATACAAAAAATACGACAAAATTAAAACATATTTTCAAACCCAAATTTTTGGATTATTTACTCAGTTTTTTAGTCAGAGTTGTGGTTGTCTTTAAAGCACCAACTTTTGCCTCTCCCGCGTTAGCGCGACAAAAATATTGATTTAGGAATCTTAAAACAGAGAAGGCTTTAAAAAAATCTCTTATATGATATAATGATAGCTTGTTAGATATTCGACATCAGATCAAAAAAAAATCGAAACACCGTATGCTCTAATAGACCAGTGCTGAAGGCCTTTTAAAATGATAAGTGAACAAAAAAATGGTAAGATGAAACCCATTGGAAAAGGAAGAGAATATAACAAAAATGAAAGGAAAGTCGGGAAGTGGAAAAGGAGGGTGTTTCAGGGTAAAAAATGGTTAATATCGATTTTATTAAAAACCGTTGGATCGAAAGTTCCGCGACACTGGTACTATGGTCTATACTACTCAAATTCAAATCGTTTTGATAGGAAATAAAGTCTTGCTTTACTTTGACATTACGTGGAATATAATTGGACACTATCGAGCATGGGGTGTGAAATATCTTTTTTTTTTTTCTCTCAAACACTACAACACTACTTGCAGTATGACTTTTGGTCCCGATAAATCCGATAAACGTGGCTTTAGACGTCATGTTTATCAATCGATCAATAGTGATGCGTTTCGAAAAGTTGACTTGCTCATAAAAGAGTGACTTAATAAGAAAATAATTTATATAACGTTGTCAAAAATTTCACGCATGATGTGTTATAACAGTTGTTAGTATTAAAAAATTACAAACGCATGAAATAAACATTAAGTTTTAAATCGTACCTGTGAAGCGTAAACGAATTAAATGAATACACGATACTTACCAAGGTGTATTGCATGTGCAAATTAATTCTTTATTTCACATTCATAAAAGTACATGAAAGGAATTCTTAAAATAAAAAGTAAACATTTGAGTTTGGTGATTAGTTAAGTGTTAAGTGTTTAATATTTCATTTGTTACTCCATTTAATAAACGTAATGGAAATTTATGTGATTTACTAAATAATACGACGGTTTCAACCAGTGTGTGTTGCCAGTGATGACTTACGGTACGCAGACGTGGTCGCTAACTATGGGCCTTATGAGAAAGCTCATGGTCGCTCAGAGGGCAATGGAGAGGGCTATGCTCGGGAGTTTCCCTGCGTGATCGAATCAAAAATAAAGAGACGCGTAGGAGAACCTAAGTTACCGATATAGTCCAAATGATTGCGAAACTGAAGTGGCAGTGGGCAGGGCACATAGTTCGGTGGCCGTTGGGGCAGTAAAGTCCTCGAATGGCGACCAGGCAAATCAGACCAGATAGGCCCCCCTCAAGATGGATCGACAAACTGGTCGAGATCGCCGGAATATGTTGGTTGAGGGACCGATCGTCGTGGAAATCTTTTGGGAGGCCTTTTGTCCAGCTGTGGACGTCTTGCGGCTGATGATGATTAACTAAATAATATAATATATAGCACCTTAATGTCTCAAGGTCATGTGTGCAGTATGCTAAGTTACTGCTTAACAGCGTATTGGGTTTCAGATCGTTTCGTTACTTAGTCCCCTAAGAAATTATCGCACACTGATACTTACTTCATGGCCGTTTCATTGGTACATCGAAACCATCTTGCACTCCGCCCATAAACGCAGGAAAAGGTCTGGAGATTGTATATTCTAAAAATAATATAAATATTCCAGGGAACGCGTAAAGTGATAACTTCAGCTATTCTTAAAGTGGAGGATCCAGATACGTCGCCGGCTGACTTGCTCTACACTGTTATACACGGAAAGGGTGAGGCAAATAGGTAAGTAACATAATACCTGTCGGCGTTAAGCCAGGGTTTCCTTGAATTGTCCATCGTGAAGAAATACAACACTAAGAATTTCTCAGTTTATTGAAGCACAACTGCTAGTATAGATATGAAACATCTTTACATAAAACAATCGCTTTTATAGCTTCTACAATAGATGAAACAGAGTAGATACAACTTCTTTTAAAACACAAATAAAATTAGTTATTGTAAAATAATTCGTAAATACAGCTCAATAAATGTTTTGGTGAATTTATATAACTTCAAATGATTTATATAATAGTTTGTTCATTTAATTTGAACAAACATTACGAAGTAAGAAAATGGCGCTGCAAGCAAGTTTCGAAATACATTTAAGAAAGACTTATTGCATAAAATAATAAAGTTTGATACAGAATAACAATATCAATTCTAATACAAATTAATTTGAACATTGACACATTCAATTAAGTATTTAAACAATAAATGAAACATCAAACATCTTCAAAACATTCAAACAGTCAAAACAGTGTCTATTAAATTAGTTAGACCTTAATAAATAACAGTTTTATGTTTACAAATAGCTATTTGTATTTAAATCTTATATATTTCAGATATATCTATAATAATATATTCATTTTAACGATAAACTAAAACATAAATATCAATAGTTGCAAACAATTGACGGTAGGTGGCGATTTGCGCCCATATACCATTACCTTGTAAAACTATATTAGGTTGACTTTGTTAACTAACTACTACTACTATTCTTCGTATATGATACAGGATCGTTGAGTGGGACCAGGCCATCGTCGTGAAACTATTATAGATATCAAAACACTTTTATGTATAAGTAAAATGACATCAATAACTTTTTAAAAATTATACGTGAAGTATCCAAATTTTATTTCAATCACTCTCATACATTTAGTTTGAAATTATTAGAGTTAGATTAGATTAAAAAAATATTGATGTTATTTTACTGATTATGTAAAGTACTTTCGATATCAGTTTAAGGTTTTCTGATACCTGTAATAGTTACGAAATCGCCTGGTCATACATAACGATTACATCCTGTATATGAGAAAGATAATATATACATTACACACATTTTACATATATGGCCTTTTCAAACGACCTTTAAAATACTTTCTTTAACTGTACGAGTATTGTAGTGCATCGTATATATTTTTTCGTTCCTTATTTTTATGTCAGTCATCAAAAGACTAGCACAATGCTAGGTTCTCAAACCTGCATATTATAGTAACACCGATGGTTTTAACTCCCTTCACAGACAGCTGTATTTGTGAAAAGTCGTAATTCAACCTTCCTACTTCAACTATATTTTAACAGTAACGAATTTATTATCACACATTAATACGTAAAATTATAATAAACGGACAAACAATGTACACATCTCACTACATAACGGGCAAACACACTACGATTCAAATTTTGTAAAACAATGATTATTTAATATACTTTAGGTAATTTAAAAATTTAAAAATAGTGTTTACGTCTTCTACTTTTTCATAACTTAGGTACCACTCAACATCTCGAGAATTCAATCTTGTTGTAAATTAGTTTTTGGAAACCTGTGAAACAGTTGACCTAGTTTGAATCCGCGCTGGCTCAACTTATCTTTGAAGCTTTTTATCGATTACAATTTGTATTTAACGATACATACCCAAATGTTTTTAAATGTGTTTGTTGTTTGCGTCACTTTACATATATTGTAGTTGAAATGATTTGTAAAACGATGAAGCTGTAAATGTTGATTTAAAAGAGTGGCACTGAGTTTCTTGCCACTTCTTCTCAATAAAGCTCAACCTTCTGCGAAGGTGCGGTAAATGTAAAAATAATAGAAAAATTTAAATTTATAAGTGTAATTTCCTTGAACTACATGAATAAAGTGATTTTGATTTGGTTTGAATTGGAACTCCTATTTCAATACTTACATTTAAAACATTTATTTTCTCATACAGTGGTCACATAGAATTGTCTGGGCAACCAGTGGACACATTCACGCAGCAAGATATAGACGCTGGCCTTGTAAGCTTCGTGCATGGCTCTCCTACCGACAAACAGCTAAACAAGACATCGCTGCGACTTACTCTGCAGGTTTGACGTTGCTGAATATTTTTCTAGCTAGCATTTTTGAGGCCAATTCGGCTTTTTCTTTCAAGAAAGGATATAACTAAACATCGCTTGATATGGCGACTCCAAGTATGTCTTTACAGACTGTGGCAGTAACTGTGGTAGGTAAGGATATTACCAGTGGGAGGCTCCTATGCACAGGATGCCGGCTAGATTATGGGTACCACAACGGCGCCTATTGCCGTGAAGCAGTAATATGTAAACATTACTGTGTTTTAGTCTGAAGGGCGCCGTAGCTAGTGAAATTACTGGGCAAATGAGACTTAACATCTTATGTCTCAAGGTGACGAGCGCAATTGTAGTGCCGCTCAGAATTTTTGGGCTTTTCAAGAATCCTTAGCAGCACTGCATTGTAATGGGCGTATCAATTACCATCATCTGAACGTCCTGCTCGTATTGTCCCGTATTTTCATAAAAAAAGTGTCCTCAAATCGATGATATACAACAAGGGAACCTCTTTTAAATAAACAATAAATAAATAAATTCTTTATTGATAAAAAAACAGGCAAAAGGACAGCTATGATAAAAACATTGAATCATGGATTTATGTTTGATGGCAGTAATGTTTTTCAGCCATCTCCTCATCCCTAGGATGTTGAATGGGAGTGGATGATAATGGGTCTTTTTTATTTTATTAAATGTTATATTTAAACAAAGAGTGTTGTTATTACTCATGTAAGTGTATGTGCGTTATGTCCACATTCAGATAAATCACTTAGAGAAAGGAATTGAAAGCAAGGAAAGCTAAACGGTATTTTTTTTATAGCACCCGATACTCGTTTCATTTTTTTTGCATTTATCCTATGAACCTGTTCTTGAAAAGGTTGAGCCAGGCTTAACACGGCCCTATAATAATGTAAAGGTACATATTAATACGAAATACTTTTACGGCCTTACATATATAATTGGTATAAAGTTATAACTTAGCAAAAACCAAGAAAATTCAAAATGTTTACAAATAGACATTTTGCTTACGATTGGTTTATTCGGACGTATAGCGTTTCCCACGTTTATTTGCAAGGCAGCTTGTCGTTCGGAAAACTTCTTAATTATCATTGTATTGACAGAGTTGTCAACGATATTGTAAACATTTTGCATATTCTTTGTTTATGCTTAATTATAACTTTATACCAATTTTATTTGTAAGGCCGTCTATGTTTTAATCCCGATGTTTTCTCGGAAAATCCACAGCGTCTAGTTAACTACGCCTTTCAGGTTATTACATTAAAGTTAAACAAACAAACAGTAGAATGGAGCACCTGAAATTTTTCCCTCAACTCTGAATATAATTTGATACAGATAATTTGGTTGTTTATATTTATATAGTTTCTTGGCTAGTTATGAAATTATATATGTATATTGTAATATGTTATGCGTTATCTGCGTATATCACTGTGTCACATATATCATCAATGACAAAATAATTCTTGTAATATTAAGCAGATTTCGAATTTAGACTGCATTTTCAGCGTAGTTTTATTTTTTATAATTTTCATATTTGGATTTTGTGCTATCTTCCCACTAACATACAGCCAGTTATTGTCTGTTTCATACAATGATCGGATTAAGGGTTTCAAATTACTAAAGATATCTACAGTTTATCTTACAATATCACCAATATTCTAAATTCAAAATTACTAAAACATATTCATAGGAATTAAAATAATGTTTATGAAGAACTAGCTGACCCGGCAAACGTTTTTTTTGCCATATAAATTGTATTGATCTTTTCCTTGCTAGTTGATAAGAGATGGCGCTAGTTGTATTCATTAGTAACAATCACACTCCTTTTATATTTTGTATAATTCACGCTATTTTTTTATAAATTATAGCCTTTTTGTTATTCTGGTGTGTAAGCTATATTATTGTAAAGTTTCATCAAAATCTATTCAGTAGATTTTGCGTTAAAGAAGTTCAAACATACATCCAGACATACAAACTTTCACATTTATAATATTAAGTAGGATATCCTTACCTCTTTTCGAATCTTGGATCATTTGTACGTCTAGATAGACTATGACAGCTGTGAAAACGACGAGAAAAATTGAGCTTAGAATTAACCTCTATTTTGAGCAATGTACACACACTGAAGTATAATAACCTTTTAAAACTTTCGTGAGTCATTATTAAATTATTTATTAATACGGCTTTACTCATGTTTTTGTCGGTGTCGGTGCCGACTATTTCGGGCTATTTGGACCCCTGATGAAGGACCTCCGAATGGCCCGAAACTAGTCGCCACCGACACCTTCAAAAACGTGAGTAAAGCCGTATTAATAAATAATATAATAAACCTGGACCGCTTCTATCGGTTATTAACAGCAAGTGACTATCTAGATTCTAGACGTATAAATTTCGAAGAATTTTTAAATTTTTGACGAAAATGTATTTTTAGGTATCAGACGGCATAGAGACTAGCACTCCGGGTGTGCTGCGTATATCAGTGATGCCACTGCAGATGCGTCTGGTCAATAACACGGGACTGCAGTTAGTTCACAATTCGTACGCATTAATCACTGCAGAGAATCTGACATTCGCGACCAATGCGGAAGAAACTAGCGTGCATGTCAAGTAAGTAAACAAAAGTATAATACAATGTATGACTAGTACTTAATTAGGCTATATAGAATACGAATAGGATAATAAGAGAAGTATTAATAAGTAAAAATATTTTTTGGTTTTAAAAATACGGACGTAATAGTGTTTTAATAAAGATACATAAAAAAAATACTCTTATTTTAATCATGTGTATGTTAAATATGTGGTCCCGTGCATGTATGCACCCGATTGACCTTTAACAAAGAGATGGCGACAATCTGTGAGTCGCATTACATCTGCCCTTGATAACAATACTTCATGACGATTCCCACCTCTCTGTAAACAGCGTAGTAGTAATCGAAAAGAAATGCTATGTTAGTGTTTGTAGTGTACAATGCAAAATTTAATGTCAGCATTTGCGCATTCATTTCACACGCCTTAACTACCACTTCTATTAATTGGATGCACTTGTCTGTAGATTATTAAAACTCCCAACAGTTTTAAAATAAACGTTATAATTAAACATCATTCTTGTGTACGATCAAATCAAATTAATCCATATATTTTTTAAATAAGAGTTAATGCGCGTTAGTCCTCAAATCCACTTGATGGAAATCAACAAAGAACTCGAAGATATAACATGCGTTATATGCGTTGAACACACCCAGACTATATAACGTTCGGGAAAAAAAGATAAATATTTAAAAATACTTGATGGATATATTTCAGATATGACATCGTGAAACCGCCGCAGTTTGGTGTTGTCGAACGTCTCAGAGTTTTGGATGGCACCTGGCAGACCGTAGACTCATTTACCAGCGAGATGGTCGCGTTTGGTCGCGTACGCTATATGCATCTACTGGGAACTCCGACGCATGACGAATTCAAGGTACAAAATATATTAACAGCACTCTCCACATTTAGTTTTTACAATATATATTACCTATCTTAATTTAATTTTTTCAGTTCAAAGCCTCTGTGGGGTCGATCCGAACGAACACTTTATACGATTTTCGCTTAACATTTATAAAACTAGAACTGTATCAAACCACGAACGAGGAACTTTTACTGAATAATACTAGAGAAGCCTTCATCTCTTCCAAGCACCTGAAGTTCCAAACGAGACCGCTTATGCAGACCGCGGATAAGATAACGTTCACTATTCTGAAAGCGCCTAAGTACGGAATACTCCATTTGTCCTCCGGCAAAAACCATTTACAAGTCCCTGATACATTTACTCAACAGGATATCAATACAGACCAACTGTGGTACAGATTACACCGAAGAGCCTACTCTCATATACAAGATGAGTTCACTTTTGTTGCTAGCGCTGCTGAATGCGAAAACATTACTGGTGTTATGACAATACGTCACGCTCCGGGGCCGGCTTTATTGGAACATCCATCTGGAAGGTTCCATACGACCTTAGAGCGGTTACAAGTCACAGAAGGTTCTAGAATGGTTATTCCGGCGACTCATCTCAATTTTCAAACGGACGATGTGACTAATCTCGTTTTCAATATCACTCATCTGCCAAAACACGGCAAAATCGAGGTGATAGGGGATAGTTTGAAAGTCGTACGGGAAAATACAACGTATTTCACACTGCAAGAGTTGAATTTCGATCATGTTTATTATGCACACGATGATTCAGAAAGCAAACATGATTCTTTCCATTTCATGGCCCTCAGTCCGGAGCCGGAAGACTTTCAGTACGTTGGAGTTTTCCACATTGACATAATTCTCAAAAACGACAATAGCCCACTCCGGGCTAGTGAATATGTATTCCACATCGTACACGGCGGAGCAAGACTTATCACTTCACGTGATTTAAGTTACTCCGACGCAGATTTAGATACGAAACCTTCTGATATAGTGTACACAGTGCAGAGATTTATCAAAGACCCACCCAACGGCGGTATATATAGAGCTGATAACCCTTCAGAGCAAATAGCACAGTTCACACAAGACGATATTAATAAGAATCTAGTGTTGTTTAAACATCAAGGAAAAGAATATGGGAAATTGTCTTTCTGGGTATCGGATGGGTTGTTCGATGTGAATGGCAATTTGGAAGTGCAAGCGTCGCCTCCATTTATAAGGATGATTCCCACTAACGGGTCCATAGTTCAAGTTGGGATGGGAGTTATTATTACGAGTAAGGAAATGCAGGTTAGTTGTTTTCATGTATATTTAGAAATCGTTTGAGACACAGTTGACTGTGTGTGTGTGTTTGTGTGTACATTCTCCTGCAACAACAGATGAATAACAAGAGCGTAGCCGCTCTTTTATAAAAGTGTACGTCCCTTTCTTGTCGATACCCATTTCGTATCGTTCTGGAAACATCACGCAAGGGAGATTTTTTAGTTGTACGTGAAAAGGAGTTGCTTGAAAACAGCACTAGAGGAACGCGGTTCCGCTGCAGAAATCAGGTCTTAAATTAATTATTAATTGATGTTAAACTTCTTTAATGAAATGAAAGGGCTGAGCGAGCAACATAAGGGTAAAATGCGACCTAAACTGTCCGCATCCCCCAGACAATTAAAGATGGCATTGTTGTATTCGATTGCCATCTTGCAACCCTATATCGGTTTGGTGGATGGAACAGAATAATATAAACATCGTGATACAAAAATTGTTGTAGATCGTAGAAGGGCGAAAATTTAAATTTGTATTTATTTTTCAATGCTGAATCATAATAAATTAAAAATAAAAAAAAAATGTCAAAGAATTTAAAATAAAATGGGGACACATTTAGGGGGATGAAAATAGATAGTAGCCGATTCTCAGACCTACTGAATATGCATATAAAATTTGGTAAAACTCAGTAAAGCCGTTTCGGAGGAGTAAGGTAACTAACATTGTGACACGAAAATTTACATGTAATATATATATATGGATGTAGAAATAAAAATGCTTTCTATTATTTGAATTTTATTCAATTCAATTGATATTTTGTAGGTTGACACAAATATGAATTGTCTAGAAGAAGATATCCGTTACGAAGTAATACAGGAACCCAAGCACGGGTTCATTGAAGTGGGAGAGGGCATTGGTGATGTTACATTCACACAGTTGGATATCGTAGCTGGTAGAGTTTCATATAGGCACCGGGATCCTAACACATCAAATGATGCAATTAGGTAATCTATTTATATAAAACATAATGTATCTGTGTGTATGTTCACTATTACTATGGCTCATGATAAAAAAATCAAAACAGTTTTTTTGTTTGTTTTTGTAAAACATTTATTCAGTTCAGGTTTCCTTCAAACAGTGTCAGTTGACACACTACTGAGGAGAGAAGTGTGCTAACTTTTTTGTTGACTATAAGCTCACTTTTGCCGTTCCGCTATCAGACTGTGAACGATACGTTTATAAAAAGTCATTGATGTCTACAAACAACAACGACGAGCGAAGAACTGTTTTTCAACGCCTTCGGTGAACCTAATTAAAATGTGCTATTTCATTCATTAGCTTACTTTACCTGTTATATGTGTATCCGGCATTATATAAATCAAATCAAAAATATTTTATTTCGTAGGTAAATTGCATGTAATATGTCATTTTCTCATATAGCTCGTTCGGAAGCCAGTATTCCTTACAGAAGGACGGGCAAGAAAGGTTGATCTTTCAATACAGAATGTTATTACAAAGTACTAATTTTCAATTAAATTTACAAATAATTTCAATTACATCATATGCAAATTGATGCAACAAAAATACTCTGACATCAATTATTAAATGCCTGACACGAATAAATCAAAAAATGTTAATTATTAAGTAAGTACATAGTTATAGTTACTGACTTACATAGTACATACATATAGTACTATTGTACTATATGTAAAAAATACCCAGATTACAGATACTCTTCTTTTACAGATTCAAGGTGATGTGCTTGGAGGCTTGGGGCGAGGGAATATACCCCATAAGAATATATCCCTCCAGCTATTGGGAACCCTTGAAAGTGACGACTAACAAACCGCTGTTCGTCGAGGAATCAACGAGCGTCAATATTACCAAGGACGTTCTCGAGGTATTTTCATTAATATCACTATAACAGCCAATGCTTCAAGAGTATGTAACACCGAGTAAATATTACCACATACTGTGAACAATTCATTCATTTTGAGAAGAGACACTAATCGGTCAATACTATCTAAGATACTCTTGAAAACAAGCTATTTATTTAATTTTTTTTGTCTAAAGTTTAAGAGCTATTAACATACACAGAACGTATGGATTCTCGAATTCTCTCTTAAAATTTAACGGCCTTACAAATAAACTTGGTATAGCTGAGAATAAACCAGGAACATGACTTACATTTTTTGAAATTTTACTTTTGATTTATGATAATGAGTAATGAGAGTATAACCTCATACCATGTTTATTGTGAGGATGTAAGAGTTTTTTTTTAGAACAACATATAGGTAACCGACTGATGTAGTCTTAAACATATGAAAATATATTTTTATGTTAGTTAAAAAAAAATGTAATGATTGTAGCAAAACTTCTACTATTCCTGTGCTTATGCAAAAGAGCAGCGAAATAGGTTCATTAGTGCTTTATATAAATTATAGAGTATTCTTATGTATTTATTTTGAGAACATAAATTACTTATTTATCATCAGGTGACCTGTGTAACTCAACCATTCTCCGATTTTATCTAAAAAAGTTGCATAATTCGTCCCACTTTCGGTTGCAAGTTAAATTCTTAGTGATGACCTCGGGCTCCCATATGTTGCTGGAAAATTTATAAGTTCATCATCCAAGCATATTCATTATATGTTTGCACCTAACACAATGTTAAAGCTCGAACATTATCCCGTTTGACCTGTGTTCTTTCTATTCTTTCCCTAAGTTTAAACCACTCCCATATTTTGACAAACAAATTATAAAAGAAATATAACAATCGGTCAAACTGCCATAGATTATTTTTAATTGGTTCAATCGTTTCAGATAATGCACCCGCAAATTGAGCCTTCAAATATCGTGTACCAGGTTACAGAAGGGCCGTATTTCGGATGGTTAGAAATATCTACAGTGCCAGGCATAATCGAAGTCGAGAACTACGAAGAGCCTGTATTAACCAAAATGTTCGACCAATCAATTATAAACTCGAACAAACTGATCTACGTTCAATCGGGAGTTAATCGTACCAAAGACAAAATCAAAATGGATGTCACCAATGGCATTGTTTGGTTGACATCTGTGGAGCTAACTGTTATTATAATACCGGAGCATTACTACGTCACGGCGCTGAATGTGACTGTACTTGAAGGTGAATCTACAAGCTTAAAGCAGGATTTGTTTCAAATTGCGACTGAGTATTATAGAGGGAAGGTAGTTTTATATAAATTGATTCGGAAGCCGAAGTTCGGGAAGGTACTCATGGGCGAACAGGAGTTAACTGTACTACCGGTATTGAAGCTTAACTCAGGAAATATACAGGTGTGTAATTGTGTCCATAACTAAGAAATTGAAGATGCATGCTGTTGTATTATAAAATCAAAGATCCATTTTTAATAGTAACTGAAGTAGTATTTTTTACATTAAAATTTAGGTTAGCGCCCATTACAAAGATTTCAGTCACTTTTGTCATACCCATTATGATAACAACAGAAAATGTTACAAGAACCATACAATTGTCTTAGCAACAGAGTAATAATGATATTATCATCAGCCGGAAAACGTCCACTGCTGGACAAAGGCCTCCCCAAAGATTTCCACGACGATCGGTCCTGCGCTGCCCTCATCCAACGTATTCCAGCGATCTTGACCAGATCGTCGGTCCATCTTGTGGGGGGCCTACGAACACTGCGTCTTCCAGTACGATATGAACAACTATATTTTACAATACATGCAAACGCTTCATAATGAATATTAATTATGTTTTCCATTCTGTATTAGTACGTTCATGATGGTTCCGAGGAGACTTTAGACGGAATGGAATTAGTCGCTGTGTCTGAGAACGGGAAGGAAAGTGAGCCGTTTAGTGTGACGATCAACATTGCAGCTGTCAACGATGAGCCCCCCATCGTGGCTGCCAATACTGGTCTATGTGTGTGGGAGGGGGGAACATTTATATTCACCCGGAATGAACTCTGTAAGTAGTTTGATTGCATTGCACGATTTACCACCATTTCAGAAATACGCTTTATGAGAAGTAGCAAACTATTTATTGCCATTCTTTCAAATACATTTTTACAGTTGCAATATTTTACAAAATATCTTTGATGCAAACGGATGAATACTACGTTTCGACTTTCTTGAGTAAGCTTAAACCAAAGTAATAAAATTAATAACTTCAAAATAGTTATTGAGTAGGAACAATAAATGCATCAATCTAGACATCCTAAATAAAAAAAGTTCCATTAAACTTTATCTGATGTTGATAACAAACTACAGTTTACAAATTTTAAAATACGACACAGAATAGACGAGAAATCTGAAATCATTCCTGTTACATTTTTCACCGGTATTCTATTAATTCTTTGATTATTTTCAGATGTGAACGACATAGACACGCCATCCGAAAATGTGATAATTCGAATCGTGGATATAGTTTCAGGGTATATTGCTATGAAAGATAATCTAGAATCTCCCGTAAACCACTTCACTCAAGCAGATATAGACCAAAGCAGGGTCGCTTTCGTGCATACAAGTATGTTTATTATTATTTTATAGGAAGTCTAGATTATACAGCTGATAAATGGATCGACGAATGGACTTTACAAGTCAAATAAATAAATTGAGATCAAAATGTTATAATTTAGTCGAGTAGACAACCATATACATATACATATATATATATATTGAATGAGTTTTTGAACACTACCACCGCTTGGGAAAGAAATGGCGCTCTGAGAATAAACGGCGCTAGAAACGTTCCTAGCTTTCTTTTTTCGCTCTCTTTTTAATATTATTATATTAAAAAGATATTGTACTGTGATTGTTATTACTATAAAATAATCATAACCTAGTCCCAGGGTGTCCGATCACTTAGATAATCAGCTGTGGAGTAGTAGGAAATCCTACTTATCTAATGTCTATCTATAGACACGATAGAGCCATTTTTTAATAAAACATTTAAATTTATTTATAGATAATGCCTGAACGCTGGCTGGGACTTTATTATAAAACTGCATACATTTACCCTTAAAGCTATTATGTACCTTATGAAGCCTACTAGAATAAGTTACAAGCAATCTCTTATTTCTAGTGTTGTAATAATGAAAATCACTATTTAGAGCAAATAAATTTTAACCCCCTTATTCATAATGGTCCGCTACCTTTAAACAGCCGCTAAGGAGTTTTTTCTCATTCTGACTTAGGTCAATAGAAGAAGACAGGGTGAGAATTAGCAATGCTTTAAGTTAGCATACTATTATGATTAAGGGGGTAAATGTAAATTAAGTAAACGCGCAGGATTCTTACAATGTATTGCCACCGAGTCATTCGTACGCTTCGCTTGGAAAGCTTCATGTATAAATTGTTTCTTCTAAATCCCTAATTAATTTCGATTAATGTGAGCATAATATATTAGTGATTAGTTGCATTTATACACTCCATATATATTTTTTATTTCAGATGGCACAAAAGGAAAAATGATATTCAATGTTACCGATGGTGTACACGACCTATCCAAAATTACATTTTTGATAACAACGAAAACAGTTACACTCAAGATAGCTAGAAAACACACATTGCGAGTGTTTCCGTTGATGAGAGAGCCTATTAACAACTACCATGTGATGGCAAAATGTTCAGACCCTTCCAGAGATATTTTGTTCAAAGTCGAAAGAGCACCGACGCTTGGAAGAATTGTAATGATAAGCGGCGATAATTCCCATAGATCTATTAAACAATTCACTCAGCTGGACATAAATAAAACAATCGTTTATTACGAACACACTCATCCATTCTCTGATTTAAACACGAACGACTCCTTCGTGTTTAGCGTCGAAGCCGCCCTGGCGAAGCCGGTTACTGATCAAGTCTTTAATATCGATATATCTGTGTCTTCCGGTGGCCTGGCCAAATATGTACACATACCACAAATTAAAGTTCCCGAAGGTGGCACAGTTCCGATGGTTATCAACGTGACTAACGTTATTCAGTATTTAGAGACTCAAGCTGCGGTTCGACAACCTCAAGTAGAAGCACAATGGTCTCAACCAACACACGGTGTCCTAGACCCGCCACTGTCAACATTAACACAGTCTCAGTTAGAATCTGGCTCAGTTATCTACAAACACGATGATACAGATACGTTAAAAGATGAACTCGACATGGCATTATATCTGCTTCCCGATTATGTTCTGCTCTGTAACGTTACTATACCTATAACCGTCATACCGGTGAACGATCAACCGTTTAGGTTGCAAACCGATACCCCACAAATACAAGTCGTGCAAGGAGAGAATTATACAATAACCAGGCTAGACCTACTAACGGAGGACGCTGATACCGACCCTTCAGGAATTCTGTATGATATTATTAGCGGGCCCACTCAAGGTAGAATAGTGCTGGTCGACAAAAACCAGACGATCGACGAGGCGCCGTCTATCAACAAGTTCACACAGGAAGACATTAATAATGAAAAAGTTATGTATGAACATTCGGGGGTACTACAAACGGCTACTTTTTACTTCCGCGTATGGGACGGCCAGTTCAAACCGACATATACAGTGTTTACAATAGACGTAGTGCCGGTTATGTTGAATGTCACTTCGTTATTTCCAATAGAGCTACAACAAGGGTCTAATGTAGCTACGGTGACGACGGAACAAATTCACCTAGAGACGAACGCAAGGAAGTCTAAAGTATGGTACAATATAACCAGACAACCAACCCACGGGATGGTTTACGTGGGTAGAAATCCTGCCATGTACTTCTCTTATACCGACCTGGTGGACAAAGTTGTTATTTACATGCAAAACGATATGACCGTCGCGAACGATAGCTTTGAGATGATAGCGTACGTTTACAACAGTAACTCCACGCAGCCGTTCTCGATAGACGTCACGGTACAACCCTTGATGGATTTGAGCGATTTAGTTATTGAAGGAATTAAAACCAAAGTTACACTTAATAATTTGGACGCGACCGAACTTGCGAAATTGACTGCCAGCGATCCCGTGTACACGATAATATCTAAACCAAAGTATGGTGCAATTAAAAAAATAATTAGGAGTTCTGGCGAAAAGACGACTGCTAGAGAAAGGGAGATAGCATACTTCACACACGAAGATGTTAAAGCTGGATTGATTTATTACGTGACAAAGAGGAGGCTATATGAATACAAAACTATCGAAGATGAGTTTACTTTTCTTTTAGCTGCAACAATATTTCAACCAGCTTCGGGTACTGTTAAGGTTGTGCTCGGCAAAGCGCTGCGTAACAGTCTCCCAGGTCCCAACGATCCAGAGAGCCATGAAGACGTTCCTGTGAGTATTTGAAATGCTTATATTTTTCATTTAGTTGTTTAAGACTGAGATCTAAATAGAACGTAATTAAAATTTGCTCAGACTTTACTGACGTAAAATTTAGCTGAGTGTTAGCTTAGCATTTTATTTATGAAAATAAGAGACGAGACGAGCAGGACGTTTGGCTGATCCTGACCCTACCCATTAAAATGCAGTACCGCTCAGGATTCTTGAAAAACCCAAAAACACTGAGCACTACAATTGCGCTCATCACCTTGAGACATAAGATGTTAAATCTGATCAGTAATTTCACTAGATACGGCGCCCTTCAGACCGAAACACAGTAATGCTTACACATTACTGCTTCACGGCAGAAATTACCCATAATCTAGCCGGCTTCTTGTGCAAAGGTGCCTCCCACTGGTAGGCATAACCACTGAAGGAGGAGTAGGATACTGGGAAATTCACATAAATAATATAAATACATATATTATATTCCGCGCAACCAGGTGTGATAAATGATTTTACATTTTCAGATGTCAGGTGCATCAAGATCCTACTACATGATTATCATATTGGCCCTTTTAGGAACAATACTAGCTGTAATCGTGATTGTCGGTATACTTAAGTGTCGCCGATACACGGCTAGGGATCAAAACGCTATCGTTAAGATCCATGGTCAAAGTCCAGGTGCTGTCGCTCCAATACCGTTACCGAGACCACCTGATCACTTGATGCCTTCACCTACGCAAGGAACGCCGCCAATCAAAAGGTAATATTTCAAATTTTCAATTAAGAAATCGAGCGAAAGCAGTAATAATTTGAGATCGTTTCAAATCTTTACTTTCAGATTTCTGTTTTAGAGCTATCAAGCTGCATTCATTGCTTGACCGACGATCAGCGCTGACGTCGATCGACCGTTCAGCTGACAGTAAACTTGTTTGTGCGTGTACAATTGCGAAGAAAAATGAATCCATTTTTAACCTCTTTAATATGTGTATACGACTTAAGGAAACGATTACGGAACTTAAGTCGGAGAAGATATTATCATGTTTTCCCAATTATTATAGTGCGCCTAATTGAAGGAAAAATTTGTACAATATATTCGAAATTGCCAGAACACGAATTTTTGTTTACGATTTTTGATGATGATGTTACACACGCACGCACGTACGGTCGGTCAAGACCAGATAAAGATTGTAAACAGGTGTTCAAAACATTTTCATCAATATCTTTGAATATTGTAAAGAATTTATATATTTAGAGGGTTGTCTAGAGCTGCCAGGCTGTGATTCCATAATTAAAATCATTATCACAATAACAGCAAAAGTCAACAAGAAAAATAATAGTTACGGATTAATAATAACAAAAAATGAAGTTAATACGGTAACGAAAAAATACGTATCGCTTCGAAAACAATCCAAACAGGAATGAACTTGTTCTCAAAATGGCGGATCAAATGTTAACAACTGCGATACTGACTGCTTTCCTGTACCACGAAATTGGCAAGGCCAGCTATCGTCGACCACCTGGCTCCATTATTGCGTACGAGTGACAGGGACAGAGATAATAATCGCACGCAATCGCGATGTAACTCAGTAATGGCCCGTTTTTTTACATTATTTATATCGTCTCACTGGCCTTAGTCCAACTTTGCCATTTGACTTTTTTCCAGACTTGCAGTTTTGCCGGAAATCGAGATTAATCGTTTTTTACCTTTAAAACTCCCCCCTTTTTCCACTTCCCGAGCCCAGATCGCCCGTAATTTAATTTTTCTTTAAGTTTTATTATATTCTCTTCCGTTTCTAACTATTTTTTTTTTGTTTCCAAAAATTATCGACACTGGTCTCTTAGTATAGATTACGTCTTTGATATGTTTGACAATAATCTATATTTCGCTCATTACAGATACGTGTCTTCGGACCAGTCCGTGAACACGGGTGCTAGCACACCTTTGCATTCAGCTGGAAGCGTGGCATGCAAGGTGACCCAGCTCGCGGAGGGTTTGCCTGACCTGAATGCCAGATACCCATACGGCACCGATGATCACACCGATGTTAGTTCTTTTAACCATTACTCACATTACCCACAAGCATATAATATACATCTGGAAGACTTTTTGATCTATTTCTTTCTGATGATGAGACTGGATTTGTAAAATTTTACTACCTAAATCTTGATCGTAAATTCCGCTAATATTTTACTCCAATTAATTCTACGCGAGGCTTCCTTAGGAGATGTTGACTCGCCAAATTTTGTCCCGAGACAGTCGAATGAGCCGGAAACTGCTCTTTCATACCTTACATATTGATTGCTATACATTGATTGAAGATAAACATTAGCAGAATTTACACTCAAGATAAATCATAAAATTTTGAAATTTAATGATTTCTGTAAAATAACGCCTAATTCTTTAAATATTTCACTACGTCAAAAAAAAACAAATACGATTTTTAATTATGCACTACCATTATTGAAGTACCATAAACAATGAGCGGCGTTGTATATACGTACACATTAACTTATAACAGATAACATTGAAACATTCATTCATATTTATTTAGTGACAGAAATGTTCAAAGTATTGTATACGCTCATAAGAAATTCATTCATTATTTTACGAAACGAGACGTCCTTTTCTTTCGCATATTTCGTTGGCGATGTATGTTGTTTTTTTATCACTTGAAATACGACATTCTTTTTAGGTTGGTATTCAAAGCGCGGTAAAAACACAACTATGCCTAAAAACGCACAGGCAGAGTTTTGCTTCAGGCAATTTTTGAGCGTGATTTTGGGTCTAGTTGTTTATTGTACGTCAATTAATACCATTCATTCATTATCATCAGACATAAAACGTCCACTGCTGGACAAAGGCCTCTCCCAGAGATCTCTACGACGATCGGTCCTGCGCAGCTCTCATCCAACGTATTCCGGCGATCTTGATCAGATCGTCGGTCATCTTGTGGGGGGCCTACCAACACTGCGTCTTCCGGTACGTGACCGCCATTCAAGGACTTTTCTGCCCCATCGGTCATCTGTCCATCGAGTTATGTGCCCTGCCCACTGCTACTTCAGCTACGTAATCACCTGGGCTATGTCGATGATTTTGGTTCTTCTAGGGACCTCCTCAATTCTGATTCGATCTCGCCGGGAACTCTGAGCATAACCCTCTCTATTGCCCTCTGAGCGGCCATGGCCATTCATATATCTTTAAACTTAAAAGGCGGAGGACTGGAGTAGCTATGAAGCGAGCGAGTCTGCATATCCGGTTCGTGGTGGAGCTCCCTCCAACCCGATGTTGCGGCGCAACCAATACTGGGTCTGACCCACGTATAGCCACTCTCTGCCGAAGCGACCCAAACCTGGTAAGTCCAATGTTAATATATGATGAATATCAAATGTTTGTTTCTGAGAATCTTATATCTTTAAACGAGCAATTCTTGTATATAAATATAAAATACTAATCTCGGAAACGGCTCAATTTAAAAAAAAATGTTTTATCCGTGTTTTAATGAGAAACATCTACAATAACATAAGAATACAAAGGTAAATTTCGCCACTATAAACAAGACTATAATAGCTCAGATGGGACATTGGGTGATCCGGACTATAATAGCGCAGAAGACCCCGATTTGAATCCGGATCTCCTATTAGATTTTTGTGTTCGAGTTTTGTTCATTCTTTAAAATCCGAGCAAGGCTCAGTCGTCCAGATATATACTGAGTTTAGGACTAACAGATTCGTGTCAATTAATTATGATATAAATTGTGTAAACAAGCTAACAGTATTGCACAATAGTATAATATGAAAAAAGTGAGGTAAATTGCTGAAGGTTGCAGTACATCAGCCGAGTGTCTAGTGGGCAAGTTGGTCACGAATTTCATGTCCACTTTTTCAACAAACTTGCGAGGAAAATATAAACATGTATTGCATAAATCGTTATTTTTTGCAAGCGCCATATGTAAGGTGGTTGATTACATATACGCCACACAAACTACTTTAAAATTATAATTTAGTGACAGAATGCATATTTTTTATAACAAATTATTGTGAATTATATATATTTTTTTTTAATATCAGCGGCATAAGACCTCTTTGTTGTTACAAAAAAAACTTTTATCGGGTTAAATTGAAAATGCTCTGTATACTCTCATATAGTTTGCAGTTAGGTACTACCTTAGCTTTGCAGGGATAAGTGTATTATGCACTAGTGCGTAATATTATTATGCACGTGTGTGTTATAGTTCGGCTTAAGAACGAGATGCAATAAGGCTCACTTTACGAGCATGTGTGTTGAAAATATTATTATATTACTAATTGTGTAGTATACATAATGGGATCATATTGGGATGGGATGGGGGATGGTCTGTAGTAGTTCAAATATTAAGCTTTTTAAAAATATTATTTTCGGTTGTTACAACTAACTTATTTAATTTTCTTGTTTCAGTTTCGTTCGTGTTCAGCGACGAGATCGGGGGTCCTCTCAATAGAGAAACGCCTGATAGGCACGGCATAGAATTAGTTCCTACACCATTTCTACTGAGTAATTATAAAAACCCAACCAAGGTTTCCAAATACCCGAGCTGTGAAATCACACTGTAAATTCAACCGTAGGTAGGTATCGTTTACAACGGAGTACCACCACACAAACTACGTTTAACCACAGAAATAAGTCAAGATAGAACGGTGTGAAATGCTTATAGTAATTTTACGTAATATGGGTTGCTTTTCTATACACTTATTAAGAAACAGATCTAGAGAACAGCCGTTTGCTACGTACAGATTGCACGGTTGTAAACTGTAAAGATAAAGTTATGGATCCTATTATATAAAAGGAGACATTTTATATTATCAGTAAGTATTTTACCATGACCCATACAGCCCAGTACCTATACTGCCCACTGAGCTAGAGGTACAGGGTTCTAATCCGGGTAGGCAAGTATTTATATAATGAATATGAATATTTGTTTTCATAAGTAAGTCATGGATATATGTATTTATGTATGTTTTATGTAATTTTTGTTTGTCGATATTATTATTATTTAATTTCAATAAAACTAAATTTAATAAGAAATCAAATACCACCGACCCTTTAAGCTCGTCAAGTATAAATTTAATTTATCTTTTACATCTTCACTAAGCAAGAAATCCATGACTTTGCCTATATAATTCGCATATAAATTAGCACAAATAAAACATGGATTGAATATCACATATTTATATGTAAACTCTTGTGAGTTTCGGTTCTGCGCTCGTCTGTTAAATACATTACACGCGCGAAACGTAGTACTTTTATTGAAATCGTTCTATATCGAATTATTTTTGTGGTGTTTAAATGTCAACACGAAAGATTATCCTTCACTGTTCTCACACATGTTACACTCTAATGTGAATCAATTAAGTGCATTGATAAATACGAATGAAAACATATTTTGTCTAACGAATATATCTTTGTATAACACTTGGAATATTACGAATTGTTAAAAGCCGCAATGCGATGTAATCGTAGTTCTATGGCGGTCACTGTTAACATCATAAATGACCAACATTTACGCGTAACGCGCGAGTTGAATGCAGAGATCAGGAATACGATAGTGCTGTGACCTAATTATAATTTATAACGATAATCCTGAGTGTGTCGATAAATTTAAACAATGCTTTAAGTTTACCATTTTAATATAATAATTTTATATCAAATTATTATTCTGCCGTCTTGCCTTCTGTTGAACACACATGTCTATAACAGTTTTCGACATTTTTCTTTCTTTGCGATGAATAAAAACTCGTTTACTTTGGAACCGAACCTGATGGACGGATCAGTTATTATTAAAATGAAAAAAAAAATCGCAACTTTAGTATTAAGGTGATAACACGGTAAGCGACAACTACGGCACAGCACTACTCTGTAGACGTGCGCTGTGAGGCGTGCGGGGGGAGATGTTTCACCCCAGGCCCCGACTGCATTCAACTCACGAGTTCTCTGTACTTGTTTTGTAACTTATGTCGATAAAATACCAAATAATGATCATGGACTTTTCAATAAGGGTTAGATTTCTCTATTAGTAGGGGACTCGTAATTATCATGTCAAGTACCATCAACCCTTTTTGTGTGAATCTTCAATTAGATTAGTGCCAACATACATGATACATTGTCGCTAGGTAAACAATGTAAAGATTATACACGAACTTACACGATAGTATTATTGTGCCAAAGAAGTTGTTATTTAATGAGTAAAGTAGAAATATTGATTGTGGTGTGATCGTGGTATTGTTCGTCACCTATTTCTATTCACCTTTGATACCAATCCTGACGTTAAAGATATCGTTATAACATCTATTACCGTACCTTTTCGTGGCTTGTGTCCACATTTATCGAACTCGGCTATTTAATTATGGAAAGACAGAAGAAGAAATTATGGAAGAAAGAGACTATTCGTCGATTATTTAAATTGCATCAGTGATTCATGATTGAAACATTTATTTGATGTTAGTAAGTTTTTTAAGGTAGTTTTTTAGGTTGGTACAATTTGATAGCTAGGTCCGTTAGAGTTATGGAAAAAAGACTACAGTTGGAAGGATTATTACCCTCATGTCATGTCAAGTGTTTGTTAACGTTATTAAAACAAATTCGTGTGCGCCTTGAGTGAGAACGTGCCGATTTTCAACAAGTCTGAATCTGTTTGGAGTGCGAAGTGTCCTTCATTTGTTCCGAGCATGTTTCTACGCGACGTTCTGTACACTTACGAGTTATTTACGCGAGCTGAGTTGTGTCTTATACACAAGCCCTCGAATTAATCGCTCATCTTATGCGAAAACTCTGTCATCAACTAAATTCTGTAAATTATTATTTTTTTTAATTGATCCTTTTAAAGACATGTCTCATATGAACTCAGTAGAGCAGCATATTCAAGATTCTACATTTACTACGTGGATCAAGTAAAATACCCCGGTTCACATAAAATTTATTCGATAATCTAATTGTAACATTTGTAATTTTTTTTTGTATGCGGTAGAGAGTAGAGTTTATAGGAACGACAATTGGTTTTTAGAGGCAGAATTAGTTTTGTTTAGCCATATATTATTGTATAACGAAAAAGCGCCGCTCGTGTGTAACTAGCCTATTTAGGTAACTAGCCTTCGTGTGTATAAACCAATGAAGTTGGCGAAAGCTGAACTTATTTTGGTTAGCTATTGTGTGCTATGAAATATGTCTGCAAATATATTTCTGAATATTACAAGCCAAATATAGTGCCAAATATATATTCTTACAAAATAAGTCACCCACTCAACTATTAATTATATCAAGTTAAAATTATTTAAGTTAGTTAATAATTCTATTAATTTTAATGATTTTATCTCGTTAAGAAAGCTTAATATATAGTTTATCATAACTGGTTATTATATATACAGCGAATACAATACAGGGTTGAATTTTATTGCCAAATACCAAAACCAAAATTGACATACCACTTGGTATTTTGTTATAGTCATTGAGTTGCTTTATTACTATTCTAATGTTCCATTTTTATTTGTAATAATAAGACTTGCAATGAAATATAGAATGGTATAATTCCCGCGCGTTAAGAATGGGACAGGCGCCATCTTGGCTACGTCATGGTAGTCAATACCTGATATAAATATAATTTCTAAATGAATGGCTTTAAAAACTGTAAATTATGTTGAAGTCTGTTAATAAAAGTACATGATACACCGAAATTACTCTGACATTTATTATTATTCAAGATAATTTTGTTTATGATTTCTTTGTTTACTTTCTAAAGCTCTAGTACCGACAAAGCTCATTGGTTTGCAATTCGAACTTCAGTTTGTTACAGATAGGCACATTATGATTAATATCTGAAGTGACGCGAGGAAATTCGCTATTTGTTTAATAATTATAGTCGGCGAAAAGTTTATTGTTAACACACCAGATGGAGCCACCGTTGTTGGTAAGAAAAGTCTATCAAATCTTAGAAATACATTTTGCTTTGTTCTGTATAATTACACACGTTATAATAATTATTATTAATATTTGAGAATATTCAGTTTGAAATGTGTGTACACGGATGTTTTATTGCGAAATGTTAAAATGTATTTCTTTGATTTGCGAGTTACATTTACAGTTTAAATTTGTTCACAGTTTGTATGCAAGCTAAAAATATTTAAATTTATATCATGTTGACTTCTTTCAGTTTAATTAAAACTACAATTTCCTTTCTTTAGCTTTGTGTTATGATAACTTCTTATTAATATTATTTTATATAGTATTGTATGCGGTGGTTCCCTGTAAGTTTATCTAAGATGTTGTCTGTATTAGATGGTAACAGTATAAAAAAAAGATTTTACTCTTAGTCGGACGCTAGAGATTTTAGCTAGAAAATTTGAAAATGAAATGTTGCTTATTGTTAGTAAGGTGTGGTAATAGGAAAGAAATTGTATTTTCCATCAGCATTATGGGAACCTCCGTTCATTTGCTAAAGTCAGTGTACACATTGTTAAAATATAACTAAATAAATTATATTATTGTATTGTTCGGATGCCAATATCGTTGCAGTTCATTTAAAACTTCTATGAAATGTACTAATACATAATAATTGTAATGTTAAATTATATCTAAAACATTTAAACACAGACAGACACGTCGAGACATACAAAAACTGCGTATTTATTACGTATTTTAATTAACAAGCGCTTTAGTTTAGCAACTAAAACCGGTAATATTATGAATCCGATACTTCATAATAGTATTGCACTGGAGTTTGGCACGCGACACTCTCGCGCTATCTATCTTGATATGGAACTGAAAACAACCAATATTGTTAATAAATATGTTGAAAAGACAGATTTGAACTGAATTATTTCTAGTATTAATGTTTACTCATTGTGAATGTATGATAATGTATGGTAACAGGTGCTGTTCTTCGGTTCACACTGTCTAATACTATACAATATATACTACTGGATGTTTTAATATTAATTGGTCACTTATTTCACTAGTGTTACTTACAATATATTATATTTAATATAAATCTAATGTGGGATAGTAACCAAACTTATTAACCCAATGCAAAATGTGCAGTATGTTATCATAGTATTGGAGTTAAATTATTGTAATAAGGTAAATATAAGGTACTTAAGTAATGATAAAACAAAATAGCTGTAAAAGCAAGTCATGAACAGAATATGTACATTTTCTGTTTTCTTTAATATGTATGTTAGCGTAGTTTCTGATTTAAGTGTAAATGTACTTTAAAATATCTTGATGTGAAAGCTCTTCGATTCCTATTAATTCCATTATTTGGATGTTTTGAAAGCAATAAATGTTCAAATTCGGAAGGGATAGTTTTAAGAATGGAAATTTATTGGTTCTTTCAATAATAATTAACGAATTTTAATAAATAATGCAATTTTATGAAAAGGTTTCATTTCTTTCTAACTGTAGTGAAAGGGCAAGAATGAATCGCATGGAGTTTATCTGTATCAGGGAATAATTAAGACAAGAAAAATTAAATTAGCAAACACACTTTGTCTTTGAAATACACTGATCTGCAAATCTAATTAGGTACACTTTTTTTTTCTAAACTAAAAGTTAGAAATTTAAAACAAGAATTTTTTTTTAGAAATTTTATTAGCTACCTTTGAAACTATAGTCGATATTAGTAAAATTTTTAAATAAAAAGAACAAATATTAAAACAGACATTTTTATGTAGGCAGTACAGCAATGACGTTCTACATAGATATAGACAAATCAAGTATAAAAACAAAACGAAATATGGAACAAATTACACCATAATAATTCGATTGCTGTATCTATACATTGCCACATTTACTGCATTTGTTTAAAATGTTCTTGGTCAATAAGCAGCAATGTAAAACATTGACTCAATTCAGGTTTGATTCGGACAGTGACAGTTGACACATGACGAAAACGAATGAAGAAAAGTGAACTTACATTGTCTATAAGCACAGTTTTGCCGTTCCGCTACGGTTTCAACGGTTTAAAAAATAGTATACAGGGGATTTAAGGGGCAATGAATCGATCTAGCTAGGTTTCAATTTTAAAAATGGAGTTTTATCAGTGTTTTTACATTAGAATACAAAGGTAAATTTCGGTACTATGTACAAGACTGTAATAGCTCAGATGGGACATTGGGTGATCCGGAAAGCAGAAGACCCCGGATCGAATCCAGATGTGTACATTCTTAAAAATCCGAGCAAGGTTGGGTCGTCCGGATATTAGTGTTAAAAAACACAAATAACATTGGTCTTCTCGGACATTAGTACACCTGGGTCTACCATTACAAGGTCTTCTCCTTAGATGGTTTCCAGTCCATCGTACCTCCGGACCGTTCGTAATATCACAGCCACCATTCTTGCAGTACGATTACCTCGTTCCAGAAAAGTTTTGATCCTAGCTCAGTCTTCAGGTAAAAGAGGTATGATGAATAAAGCCTAAGTGCTTCTGTCGAACTAAGCTTTTCTAACAAGACTCATGGATCATGTAAAAATGAAAAGAAATGGCAAAATTGCCATTCGTAAAGAATTATGTTTGTATTTGTTTTTTTAAGCAATTTTTAAAATGTGACACTTAGTTTTGTAGGCCAGTGTAGAAACTATATCCGCATGGAACTGTTACCTATTTTTTTGTTTAAGGGTAAAAAACAGTATATCTCGATTTCCGGCGAAACTACAAGTCGGAAAAAAGTTTAATAGCAAAGTGAAAGTTGTAGGTAATAAAAAGACCTGCAACTTTTGTTTTTACACTCTTTTCACTTAACCTCAAGTAGTACTTACAATTTAGTGTAATAATGGACGCCACGCGTACGGCGTAGTACCTTCGAAGCAACGAAATACGAAGATATTATATTAGGGGAGTTGGGATATCTTAGACTTGAGACGCTATAGTTAAATACGTCAACTTGACGAATGACGACAAAATGCTACTTGATAGGGGTGAGACGTATTTATCGTCACAGGTATTTGTAACAGGTATTAAAATATCACCGGTTGTGACTGTGACAAGATATCAAAAATAACAGTGACAAGTATTTGGAGTATTTTGTAACAACTAGTATTTTATAACACCTAGTATTTTAGTAACGACTGTTATTTGAGTAACACCTGTTATTGAACAAGTATTTGATAACAACTAGTATTTTAGTAACAACTGTTACTGAACAAGTATTTAATAACAGCTAGTATTTTAGTAGCAACTGATATTTGAGTAACAACTGTTACAGAACAAGTATTTAATAACAGCTAGTATTTTAGTAGCAACTGATATTTGAGTAATACCTGTTATTGAACAAATAATTAGGAGTATTTAGTAGGTATTTTTTTAACAGTAGATACATATTATAGTAGATACGTATAGTGATACAGCTACAATTGTGTGATTTGTAGGTCTGTTATATTATTTTTAATTCAAAGGGTAATAAAATAATTATGGTTCAACTATTCTTTTAAAATATATGGATAAGAAAAACCCTGTTTACTTTTATTGTTTGCTGAATATTTTTCTTTTAGACACATTTGTAAATAATAGATACATCACTTTCATACATTTATTTAACATACTATTGTTAAGATAACATGGGTAGGTACCTAATTAAAATAATGAAGTAAATTTCAAATGGAAGACCCTGTCTCTGATATCATTTTTCGTAATCGTATTTATTCACAGTTATATTGTGCCTACGAGCAGGAAAATAAGGCTCACCTCTTCGAAAGAAAAAACCTATATTGGTAATTTGATAGTACCTACTGAATAATATATTTTTATGATGTTTATTTCTACTTTATTATCTATATTATCAATATATTATAACGTAACACCAATGTACCCACTCAATCTATGCAATTAAATGACTTGATTTGATTTATTGTTGAAATATTCGTATGATAAGGGTACATTTTAATTGTGTACTAGGTAAGGATCACTGTTTAAGCATAGGTAGTATTGAAACATAATGAATACGAAAGTATAATGTTTATTTTTATTCCATCAAAACTATAAAAATAATTAATAGGTCTGTACAGCTTTACCTAAACAGACCTTTTGAAATTCGAAGTTACCACAAGAGAAAGTACTATGTAATATATATAGATGGCGCTAACAAGTAACACCAAACAACGAAAAATATACGCCTCACTACAGTAGTTAGTATATTATCACAGATAGTATTAAAATAAGAGCTAGTATTTTGTAACAGGTATTTGTCGCTGTTGCTTTTGAGTCACAGTCATACCTAGTATTGCATTTTGCCTAGTACGTCTCAACTCTACTACTTGATAGTTGATACAAACTCATCACAGGTTTTGTAATAAAAGGTCTAAGTTAAAGTTGGAATTTAATTTAATAAAGAGTCTCTAATAGGCATAAACTACCTATAATTAACCCCACAAAAATATATAGTATACTTTTAAAATATTTAATTGACAAATGGTATATATACAGTTACCAGTGAACATAAAATGCGTGTTCTTACTTTCAAACAGCGACAGTGTAACGCCATCTGTTGTCATCTATGAAGTTATGATTTTAATTTATCATTTCAATTATTATTTTTGAATGACGTTTTATCTTTAAGCTTATTAGTTCGTAGAAGGTTTATTTTTATATAAAGCACTAGCTGACCCGGCAAACGTTGTTTAGCCATATAAATTATTTTTACAGTTACACCGCTTCTTGGACATTGCAACATTACTTTATTTTTCTAAAATTAAAAGAATTTTTCTAAAATAAACCTTGGTTACTCCTTATTCCATCAGTTACCTGCCAATAAAAGTCCCGTCAAAATTGGTCAAGCCATTTCAGAGACTAGCCGGAACAAAAAAACAGACAGACACAAAAATCGTGAAAAATGTTATTTTGTTGTATGTATCGTATGTATATTCGTTGTGGATGATTTTTTTTTAATTTTATTTTTAGATTTTTAGTGAATCTGAACTACACTAACTAATAAGATGTCTAAATTCTATGTAGATTAACTAAATTTTATAATGCACCAATGAACCTAATCACATTGCAATTTTATTACAGACAGAAATTCTGCCACAGATCGGACCCTTACTGTAAGTCGTTAAGGAGTTCCATTGGTCGTCATCATATTTGACTACGAGAATGACTTGACCATAACGACGTTACGTTAGGTGACTCAAATATCCGGATAGCATAAAATAGATTCGGCCTAGTATCGTTACTTTGCTCCTAAGAATTTGTTATGGATCCCATAAGTAGATCTTAACTAAACTACCTTTGAAGTATATCCTTTCCAATAAAAAAAAGAAATATCGAAATCGGCTTGCGCGATATTGAATTATTCGTAAGTTTGTTGCGCACATACTCATACCAATTTTAAGATTTTTATGGTTTTCTTATGGTTGCCATTGCCAGATCTGGACCAAATTATATGGAGCTCACGGGAAGCATCTGCGTAGACATAGTAATATTCTACCATATTTAATGAATAATGTGCCCAGATTGTTAGATTTGTCATCAATTATAAAATCATAAATATATTTTATCTACACCTAAGCTTTAAATTCTCTATTATACATTCTGAAACAGTTAGGAATTGGCAATAACTAACTTTAAAACACACAATGTCCTAATAACCATTACATCATCCTAATGAGTGTTGTAATGTTGTACTGAATTTCATAACAACACTCCTTTGTTTTTTTTTCGATCCCTTTATGCGCTAAGAGTTTCAGCAGACACCACATTTTTATTGCTCGATGCGTGGTATCTGTATGAATTTCAAAAAGGAACATTTTCGTTTACGCGCGTTCCACTTTACCAGAACGTCGCGCGCCGTAAAAAATAGTAGGTCATTCGAATCCTTTTCATCGTCATTTTTCTTCGATATTTTTATTGTTTTGTTTCCAAAAAATGAGCCATTCAAGTTTTGACAAGCACACCGCCAGATATTTTAAGCGCAGCTATGTAAGTTACTACTAAAATAAATAATTCTTTCATTAATACTTAGTTTATTTGTATATAATCAGTAATGGATGATATTATTAGGTTACTTCAAGGACTGACTGTTTTAATGTTAGCAGTAAGCTAACTATTTCAGAATCTTTTAGAGGATTCATATTCTGGGTGTAGATAAAGTCTTGTATGCAACTGTTGATGATTAGGTATTAAAACACTCATGTGATACTATTATCATACTCGGCGTCGCCTCGTGTGATACCGTGAATCCACATTCGTGTATTAATACCCCTTATTACCTACACAAAAGTTGCATCAATAACTAATGAACAGCTTAATTCATTTAAAACGCAAATCAAAGGAAGGCGAGTAAGAGGATATAATATATTATAAACTTATACCTAGAGACCAATATTATTAATAGTAGTCTGGCCATAAATTCTTTATAGTGATTTTATACGACGTTTTTATGACTAAAATTATTATTTTCTTTTTCTATTTTTCTATGCAAAATTTAGTACAAGGATATACTTAGAAGCTAATAATAGGTAATAATCGTGGCTGACTGTTTACAACTTGTCAATCGAAATCGGTTACAGTCACAATATTTATACAGGTGTTACCTATTTTCTGTAGCATACAGATTACAGAACTAATCTGCGCCAGTCAGTTTACACTTATCTCAACAACATGAATGAAATTTAGATGTTCAGCTACCAGGCTCGCATAAAATAAAGGAGCTATGGATAAATATGGAAATAGTGAAAACACGTTATGAAAGAGGTGGATATATAATCGCCTATGAGTTGGAGGAACACAAACATGTCATAAATATTAATTGACACCGCCTGGACGATGACGCTATATTCTATAAGATCCAGACTCACAAAAATGTCTAGTGCAAGGACTGACAATGTACTACAAGCCTATAAACACAGCGTGCAAGAGAGAAGAACATCTCCAACGGAGATACAGCAAGATAGAAAAGGAAAGCGAATCTTTTGTAACTGTAACCGATTTTAACAAGACGTCAACAGTTAGCCACGCTCCATAGTTGTACGAGTAGAAGGCGACATATAAGGTATCTATAAGTTGTCCCTAAAAATACCATATCTAATTCAAGGTTAATGCATTTGTTACTATACAGGGTGTAATTGTTAAGTGTGACCAGGCGATTATTCCGTATCTGTTACTGATATCAAAAAACTTTAATCTGATATCGAAAGACCGCTGTTTACTTAATTAGGAAAATAACATCAATAACTTTTTAAAAATCAAACCAGAAGTATTATAAGAAAATCTTTTGATATTAAACACGCCCAAACATTTAGTATGAGATTAGTAGAAAAGTCAATGTTTCGCACAATAACGACTCTCACTCACTCAAGGTCTCTTCGAACATTGATTATTAGTTACCTACTATGACATAGTCAATACTAAAAAAGCACAAATAAATGATACTTAGTTATAAAAATCTAATAAACACGCTTTCAAAGAAAACCAAAGTAAAATAATTTACAAATACTACGAATAGTCTCTGTTTACTTATATGATAATAACCTTTCCCACACAAACATTTATTAATAATTCTTTTAAATTTCGTAACACATTTGTTTTGTACATTTTCTGGGATCATATTGTAAAAGCATATACATCGCCCAATAAAAGGCTTACTAACTCAACTTAACCGAGTAGTATAACAAGGTCATGCTGGTCCTCGAGTTAATATTATGATTATCTCAGTTTTTATTAAATTCCTTAATGTGCTTATGAACATATAGAACATTATCAGGAATATATTGAGAAGCAATAGTCAAAATGCTTATTTCTTTAATTTTTCTCTTAATGATTCTATTCTTTATCTGTCTGTGATCAACCTTAGGTTACAAAATTTAAGATGATTTTTACAAATAATCACCCCGACCCCTCATTTTGTAACCCTGGTTTTTATTATTTACATACACAAGTCACTATACGTCACATCAAAATTTATCTTTGTTCAATAGGCTTCTTCATAATGGCAAAATACATTGTGTAGTACACACGTACGTCAACTTGAAATCGACTTTAACCAACTCAATGGAATGGAGTTTGTGAATGTTTATTATGGAGGAAACACACACACTAAACAAGTGAATATAGAGCTCCAAGCCCCATTATTGTAAGATAGAATATGAATGTTTTTTTCCGAGCCTTGGATGTTTGTTTCTTTAATTGCAGTGAACGCATATAAAACAATATTGTGTTAAATATATCATTGACTGACGACACACTTAAGCCTATTTATTATTTAGGCTTTGTTGGGCGAGAAAAGTTGTACTAAAGTGTATTAATTAAAATATAATTTGAATTTAAATTTAAATAAGGACTGTGATAATGCATAATATATACTCAGGTGTTACAAATGTTATGATGAACTGCGTTATCATCTTGTCTGCGGTCAATTCACAGTCAACGTTACAAAGTTGCGTGCCAATCATACGTCCGGTTACCAGGAGCTCATATATTTGTTGGAGTAAATTTATCTTGGCTCTCTGTCTTATTTGTTCATGTGTCTCTGAATAAACTTTTCGTCATCAATAACGCTATCGTCTGCGAAAAACGAAATCGGAAGTACGCAACTCAGATCATATCGATACATTCATGGAATCGTATTTTTAGTTGTTTGTTATAATTCCTGCGGCGGAGTTTGTCATGCTCGTTAAAGTATTACTGATGCTGTAAAGCTTCATAATAAGCTACATAACTGTTACTTATTACCTTTTTTATTTTTTACCGATTAAAATAGGCTAGGAGTATTATTAGTTAGTTAGTTTAGTGTGCGTGATAAGCTACGCCTTACACTCGCGATTTGTATGACACTTTATGTTAGTGTGCGGGCATTGCTCAAAATAGAGTTTCGTTCTAAATTATATTTTTTTCGACTTTTTTTATTTCTATTTCAACCTTCAAGGAGCTTTTATTCTGTCAGTTTGAAACGACGAATTCCCCTGATATAGTTCGTACAAAATTTTAATCGGTTGAGTAAATATGGCATGAAAGCGTAACAAACTAACAAAAACATGCGTAAAACTATATATTACTAGGTTTTACCCGTCCGCGTGGAATAGTTACTATGCGCTGCATTTTTTATTTATTAGATACTTTGCATACTTGGTCTGGCCATATATATACTGTTACAATTAAAAGTAATCAAAATAACATTTGAATTGGAATCTGTCATTATTAAAAATATAATTGTTCATTGAGTTTTCTCATTTTGGCGCCAATACATTTTGTACTATATTTTGCGATATTAAAATAGTGTGGGGTGAGAGAGAAACTGAATCGCTGTGATTGCATTGCACAAAGTAGGTATGGAGCCAGATGCAATTTTTAAAAGTCTCCATACGCTTGGTATTAGTGAAATGTTTATGTACCGGGCTATTAATACAATGTACAATGAGACCTCCTCTGTCTCTCCACAAAAGATCTGGCCGTCCACGTAGTGTTCTTACGAAAAAGGTGGCCCAAGCAGTAAGGTAAACACTTCGAATAAATCCTGTCCGAAAGCAAAAGATTTTATCTCGGAAGATGAAGATAGCACCTCGAACCATGTCGCGTATTTTAAAAGATGACGTAGGCCTTGTAGCCTATAATAGACGTACTGGTCATTTCTTAACTGATAATTTAAAAAAGAATAGGATGATAAAATCTAAACAATACTGAAGCGGTACGCAAAGGAAAGTCACAGAAAAATATTGTTTACGGATGAGATTTTTTTTTACAATTGAGCAACATTTTAACAAACAAAAATTTTGAATTCAAAGACAAATTAGAGTCGAACTATTTACCTATATCGTTCGATAACTTACTTACGTGCGTCATTTGTCAAATAAGATTGCAAATTGACATTTTATTTTGAAATGAACGTCATCTCGCCTGATATCAGAGAGAATATAGAGAATATATAATAGAGGTCATATTGAATTTATTTGTTTTTTGAAAAATAATATCGAAATAGATGTTATTATTGCTAAATAATTATAGATAAGAAATTTGTTGTAACAAAACAGTCTTTTTTACACATTTTTTATAAGCTTCAACTGTATGTATGTTTGGTTGTAACCGACTCATTTGGGCGCTATTTTGACCCACTTTAAAAGATTTCGTTGGAACTTTGTAGTTTTATCGAGGACCGATGACAATACATTTTCAATTTGCAAAATAAGATTTTTGTTAACTTATATAATTTTCATCTATCATCTATAAGGCAGGAATTGATTTTAATTTTAAATCTCTTTCTATTTTGTAGTTTGATTTTCTATGAAAAGCGTGTTTTTTAGTTTTTTTTAAACTTCTATTTCTTATGGTGGTAATGTGCGGTTCTAGAAGGCATCATGGAGGGTTTATTGTTGTTGTTTGTTTATCGGCTAATTAATACTTATGAGGTACAATAGTGATATTCACAAAATATATAATATAATACAATTTATTTATTTAAAACTATCACATAGTGCCTACCTATTTAGTATGTTTCGATATTGGTGCGGGAAGAAATGCCTCGGTGCGTGGAACATCATGCACTGACTTTTTAAATGTTAAATTAATAATAAGAGTGAGTGTTTTGTGTCTCTTAAATGATCGAAATTAAAATAAATATGTATGTGTGTGGAATTCGCACACACGATAGTGGTGAAACTTCTGAAAAGTTCTTTAAGAAATACCCATTGAAAAGTATTGAAAAAATAAACATTCGCTTCATGAGTACTTCTTGTAGTAAGACTGAGAACGTGTAATGTTTTCTATCTCATTCTCTCGCCGGCTGAATCCTATACATTTGCCTGTTTGTGTCTCTATCGTCTCGCTTCTTGGTTTTATCGAGCTTCAAATCACTACGATTCTAAAGAATTTTCACTTCAAAAATACACAAAGGATTAATCACCCACAATCAAGCAATACATAATATTATGTTAACATTACCTACACAAAAATAGTAGATTTTACGAGTGCACAAAACGAACCACCTCGACATTACTATCAGCTAAAAGTCTCGGATAAAATGGTTTTGTGGACGAGTTATAAACTCTTTTCATTTCGATTGCGAGGAAATAAAACACTAGTATAACATGGACATGACAGGACTGTTTCCCGCCGCTTTTTTTTATAATCTTACGACTTTGGTATTAGGCTTGGGCTCCAGACCTATACAGCCTACTATTCAATTAATTTTGTGACACATATCTATATATATATTTAAATAATAAAATAAAATACCGTATTTTAATTAAAATTTTAAAATCTTTTATGTCTTATAAACACATGAGGCAAATAAATTAAAGTAAATATTATAAAATAACATATTCTATCTCTGAACTTTTTATTGTGTTTGGCTGTATAGCTCATTTTCTTTGCCTTAGTATAGATACATTTATGAGTAGATACGTTAATGCACTTGTGCACAAAAAACGATTTTGTGCAGCCTATTTCGTGCACAAATAAGCAATTTCAGAGCATGAGAAGTGAAAATATAATTTTTCACAACTTCATTTAGCAAAGTATTCTCATGTCTATACTTGTGCACTATTTATATATACCAACTTAATTAAATGAGTCTTAGAATATACCATCGTATAAATGACCTGACAGCCCGTCAATGCGGGACCAATTTTGATTTGTCAATCTGTGCATCAGCTAGTGATATAATCTTCAAAATAGTAAGCTAGCTAATTCGAAGCGTGGCTGACTGTTTACGACTTGTCTTGAATTTCCGTTAGATATCTTCTTCTCTCTCTATCGTCTATACGCTACTATATTGTAAGTCTGTGGTCAGAGACGCGGGTTCGAACCCGCATTGTAAATAAACCATACTGAATGCTGTCTGTAATTGGGATGGATCAAGGATGGATCAAGTAAATTAAAATATTCTCATTCCACAAAATGGATGCCACGCTGATAAAAAAAATTATTTAGAAGTAGAGTATTTAAATTATTTTTACGATGATCTTTCGGAAGTGACAGGCTCACACTTTACCGATTTCTTTATAATTATTATATTGGCAATTTTTTTCATAATAAAAACATGATGAAAAAGACAATTTTTCCAAAATATAAAGTAGAAATTCAGTTGTTAAGAATAATCTTTTGAGTTGGAAGCAAATTTTGTTTTCAAATTTCCAACAGACAAATATTTATTTAAAAAGATTATTTACACCCGTAAGAATGTAACTGAGGCTAAAAACATTATATTTAGAATTTTGCCTGTTCATCTGTGCGTTTGTCCGCGGAAGAAGTGACATACAGACGTGACGATTTATATAACGTTTTTGTGTAACGTTAATTGGTTAACGTAGTAAGAGATTGTTTCATTCAATCGGGTTACAATTAATTAAAGAGTAAATTGATGACGATCGACGAAGACAGCGAATGTTATCACTCGTTTATTTATATTTTAGAAAGAGATGGAGAGTCTATCCGTCCTACTCCTCATCCCAACTTCATACATTTACAACTCCATATAACTTATACGCTCCTGATACAAAGTGCACGTAAAATTGCAACATTGTATGATTGTGGGTACATAACTAATGACAACCCGGTCATACCTCGCTTGTATCCTACCCGTGTATGTATGCCTGGTTAAGCATATGCAATAGTAGTTGGTCATGAAATAAATTTTAATTGTAAACAAGCTAATTTGTTCAAATGGCCATTATTGGTATATTCTAGTAAACAAACCTCATTTTCAATGTTACTCTATGGAAAATATTTGAACCTCAATAGCTTTTGCTAGAAACCCAAACTCAACGATTATAACCTTTTCTAATCAAGACCTTTCTAACGATATATTATATATTTTACATACTTACATTTAATGTGGTTGCTAAAGAATTCCAGTCTTTGCGCTCTATATTATATAGACGAAATGTTTTGCGGTTCATATGATGTCAAATATCTAACGGATCCCAAATATGTATTTAATTCGTCAATCAATCATGGATTTGATATAATGATAATAAGGGACGAGACTAGCAGGATGTTCAGCTGATGGTAATTGATATGCTCTGCCCGACACTATGCAGTGCCGCTTTTTTTAAAACCCAAAAATTCTGAGCGGAACGTAATAATATAATATTGATATTCAATTGAATTAACAGTTCAGATAAGACACAGATAGCCTTCTCTAACCTATGTGTCCCTGGTACAAGATACCCCCTTGAGGGGTTTCAACTTATCAACTTATCGTGTCAAGCGCTTTATGTTGTATAGACGTGTTTATTTATCTTAAGTTCTTAGAATAAAACAATAAGAAAAAATTCTTTAAAAATTTTTTCTTCTTTCTATTTAAATAGATTATGCTAATATAATTATTTATAGATAAATCTAGAGCCGGTTTTTCCCTAAGGTTACACTGCGAAAACTAATGAACCGATCTGTATCATAAGGTGCAGCGTGTTTCGGAGATACCATGATATGATTTATGGTGATAACTTATCTGAAACCTATATATTTTTAACATAGAATCACCTATACAATCGCAATACAATTAATTCAGTCAATGACGTTTCATTACATAATATGACAATTCATATACTGAGCGGGTTCAAACAACGTTTGTTGGTTTGGCTCTTGTATACAGGCTGTCCCAAAATTATGGGACATGAAGGGAAAGTACCTTAAATATCGTAGATAGGGTATTTTACTGAAAGAAGACTTTATGTTATTTTTAAAAGTTAGTAATTCTGCATTCAAAGATTTTCTAAAAATTACTTGCCTCGTCTGGGACTCGAACCGACTTAAATGTAAAAAAGCACCCCTACTTTTATGATGCCAATCGAAAGAATGGCCAAAAACTCTTCTTAAGTAACACAGTATTTTAAAAGAAAGGAGAAACGTAAAATGTTTGAGTCAAATTTCAAGAAAGTTATTTATAGCCGACGACGACGTCCCAAAAGTAGAGATATTATCATTCCATTGATAGCCTTGTTTATTCGTAAATAAGTACCCACTTCATAATTAAAATACTTTATAGCGTAGTTTTTTTAGTTTAAAAGTGATACGAGAACGTGGGCGAGTTACAAACAGAATTGTGCCATATCATATCGAGTATTCACCGTAAAATGATAAGAAAATCAAAAGGTAGCGGACTCATTAAAATATTGTAGATTTGCGTAAGACAGGAGGGATCACATTTTGAGCATTTAATTAATTAATTTACAAAAAAAAAATACCCACTTAATTGACTACTTTCTCATATCTACATATTATAGGGGTGTTTTTTTTACATTTGAGTCGGTTCGATTCCCAGACGAGGCAAGTTATTTTTAGAAAATCTTTGAATGCAGAATTACTAACTTTTAAAAAGAACATAAAATCTTCTTTCAGTAAAATACCCTTTCTACGATATTTACGGTACTTTCTCTTCATGTCCCATAACTTTGGGACATCCTGTATAATACTAGTTGTGAATACCCGCTTAGCTGGGGCATTTTTGATTGTATAGTTACTTGTTAATGTCAATAATCTAGCACAACTTACTTTACAATTTGATCATATTAATAATTTCTAGATCATTCCAAAAATTTTCTAAAACATTTTTATTTGATTAGAATCCTGAGCGGCACTTTGGTCTTGGTTATAAGACACACTACGCTACAAACGGCCCACGTGGAAACGTGACACGTGTATAAATTAAGAATGCCTTTTAGCCAGCGCCAGGTGAACTTAACGTGACCTAGAAACGTGGTTCACGTGATGGAAAAAAGAAAATAAAAAGAAATTCACAAAACAGAGATCAAGAGCTTTATCGCAAGCCCTTGAGCCAGATCCCTTTGTTACCTAATAATGCACATTTGGGGTCGAGATAATGGGTTGTTGGGGTCTTCTCATAACCTTCTAGCTTGTGTTTTAACGCATGGGTATAAATATGATGCCACTGAGGTCAATTATCATTCAAAGTCAAAATGAAAAAATACTTGAGTGATATAAAATCAACAGATTGCTCGTCAACGTCAATCACTAAAAATAAAAAAAAAATATAAATACATGCTTATCTCACAAAACTTTATATATAAAGTATATTTTAAAAATAATGCAATCTAGTAAAGTAACATTAGGATGGACATAAAAATTTATAAAAAGTTACAACTACTATAACTTCAGTACTGTAACCCCTTATTCATAATAGTCTGCTAACTTAAAGCATTGCTAATTCTCACTCTGTCTTCTTCAATAGACTTCTATTGACCTAAGTCAGAATGAGAAAAAACATTCCTAGGCGGCTGTTTTAAGTTAGCGGACCATTATGATAAGGGGGTTCTATTTACTTCCATATTGTAATATCGTTTAAGGTTATCATTAATATTGTAATAAGCCTTCGACATGCGTTTAAATAATGATTAAAAAAAAAATGATTTATATATAGATAATTCAGATACACTTTTGGGTAATTTATTGTAAAATTTAATAAATGGTATACAACGGATACCAAAGAATTATTTTATTTTACAGAGCCTAGTATTTGCTTGTAGCTATTTCTATTATCGCTTATTTTACTGTACAGATTAATTATAATACTTATGCACGTGCATGGGATTGTTATAAATATATTGGCCGTCATAATATGAATTTCTTTGATCTTTCTCTTAGAGATTCTCGTGGGCTCATTCGATATATGGCACGTGGTCACGTGGCATTAACAAAAGAATTAAAATAAGTATTGGCATCATATTTTTCAATATTTTATAATTATTATTAACAGTTGGAATGGTAGTTCAGGCTTCATATTTACAGTTAAATAAATAAAGAGTCAGGTAGTGAATCTATTTACACCTCAAATAACTTTAATCGTCAATAAATTCTCTCATAGAAAACAGGTCCATACAAAACAAATATTGGAATAAAAAATAATTATGGGTCCCCACTCGAAATAAAAATTATCCTATCTCTCAATTTGGACTAAACTGCACTACATGAAGTATTCCCCCATTAAAATCCGTTAGTTAGTTTGTTTGGGACTGCACTGGAAACAAACATCAGGACTCTGGATTTATATATATTAAGAGAAATACTACTATTAATGTTTAACCAGAGTACCCATGTTTGTCTGTACAACTAAAGATTCAGTTGCATATATCTATATTTATATATCTATAATTTGTGCGTATCTAGGTATTACGTACTTCAACCGCTTTGGTAAGACATGAGAAGATCCGGCTCTAGAGGCTCTACAGTTTTTTTCCCCGCTTAAACATTATTCAATACAGAATTTTCTGCCTGAATAAATTTTCAACCAGCATTACAAATGCATGTTCTGAGATGGCGTAGTATAAATCAGATACTGTAGGATTATAATAACAAATTCAGCGCATATTCGTGTTCGAATTATAAAGATTTCTGTTTAGGATGGAATACATAATATTTAGCCTGTTGCGTTGTAACAGAGATGAATGTTCGTGGCATATTCAGCTGAGGTACGGTCACGGTCAAGGTTATTGTGCAAATGGTTCTTCTGATTGGAGATCTTTTATGTATCTGCCTGGATCTAGCGTTACTATCACGTCACTAAGATAGCGCCTCATATAAGATATTACTCTGAAATGGATCCCATAATCAAATCCTAACCAAACTCCCACCAAACTAAATTTGAAGTATTTGCTTTCCAATAAAAAAGAGTTATCAAAATCGGCTGGCGTGATATTGAGTTTTTCGTAAATTTGTTGCGCACATACTTATAGCAAATTTAAGACTTTTATAGTTTTCTCATGGTTGCCATTGCCAAATTGATTCACCCTGTCGAAAGTTCTGAGGTAACAAACATAAAAAAAAACATACCGACGAATTGAGAACCTCCTCCTTTTTTGAAGTCGGTTAAAAAGAGCGACTCTATTGTTTTCATTTCTGACTGTGTCCTTTCATCTGTCCCACTCGGATAAGCGAGTCTTGTCTGGGGACTTGTCAATAATATTGTACCATATTTAATGAAAAAATATTCGTTTAATTAAATTACTTTCGCTTTTTGCATATCAATCTTATATAAATAAAATAACCTTACCGATGATAAGTCACACCACCTTTATTTTGAGTCGTTAATGCATTATTTAAGTACTTTTTATAGCACACTTAAGCTTGTTTATTGACACACAGACGACTTAGGTGAAAAGTGTGCTTACATTGTCTTTAAGCACACTTTTGTTCCAATATTTAAGCACCGTTCCGTTATCAGACTGCGAGTGATATGTCCTTATGTATAGAACGTCATTGACTATAACCCTAAATTCTTATATTTTCAGTTAAACGTCCATCGGTCAAAACTGCACCCCTTAAATTGAATAGTGTTTGCGAGATTTGAGCACAAACATAGAGACACTAAAATTGTAAGCATATACAAACTATACTAAATATTATAAAAATGTACAAACGTAAATAAATTGGCTTGTTACAATTTTATTACATTATATAATTACAACATATAGGAATTTTAACGCACCTAGAAGGAATATTAATGCTGCTTATAATAACTGAAAATAAGAATCTTGTAATCAACGGAAACATTCCTTTATATCTAAAAAGAAACATTTTTTTTAATTACGCTGTCCACACCTAGGATCGAACCGGCTAAAATACAAAAAAAAAATAATCCTGTTCTTTATTAGCATCAATCGATAGTGTCAATAATAATAATAAAACAAGGAAAACAATTTAAATTAAAGTATAAAGAGACGTCCATTGGATCATTTAAGGTGTTTGTAAATTTAAGTAAGAGCTATTAATAATATAAATACATTGCAGTTATCATTACAAATGTTTGTTATGCAGACTATAACCGTTTATACCTAAGTATCTACTCAGAGATAAAAGGGTTGTGTTACTATGGGGCGAGTTGAGTTGAATGTGGTGTTACTATGGGGAGAGTTAAGTCGCAATAACCAAATGCATGTTATTGACGTAAATGCGTCCTGGAATAATTGAATAGCGAGAGGTTATCCATAAAAGTGATGTTCTTCATAAATTATTTTCGATACATCGATATTTTCAAATATGTCATCGATATATCGGCTTTATTTAAAAAGCTTATCGTAAGTTAGCTAAAAAATGATATCGCAGTTTATGTTCCAGTATATTTTTTTAAACATTAAACTATATAAATGTAAGGAAGTGTTATAATTCTTATTTTATTCTTATTTAAAAGATAATCATGTGTAGGTACCATTATTTTTCTGTATGAGTATAAAATATACTACAAGATTGATAATAGCAGCAACTCGTACAGATGCTTTTTAATATTTAGTACCTACAAGAAATATTTAACAGCTATTTCGTTTGATAGATCTGATATTGTATTTTTTAATAAAAGTAAGGAATGAGACGAGCAGGACGTTCATTTGATGGTAATTGATACGACCTGCGCATTACAATGCAGTGCCACTCAGGATTCTTGAAAAAACCCCAAATATTCTGAGCGGTACTACAATTTCGCTCGTCACCTTAAGACATAAGATGTCTAATCTGCCCAGTAATTTCACTAGCTATGGCGCCCTTCAGAACGAAATAAAATAATGTTTACACATTATTGCTTCACGGCACCCATAATCTAGGCGGCATCCTGTGCAAGGGAGCCTCCCACTGGTTAGCAGTATTAGCAACAGCCAATAATATAATGAAATGCAATGTAAATAAAACGGGAATCTAAGATAGTAGCTCTTTACAATATTACATTTTGTTTTAAGATAAAAAGTAATCTAGGAATAGTGAAAAAAAATATAGTGTAAATAAAGAACAATAGATTAAGTTTACGATGTTTGTTTGTAGATTAGTTAAGTTTTATTAAAAAATATAAATAAAAATGATAAAAAATATCGACTATGAATATCGACATTTCAATATATCGATATTCTTTATCCACAGTCCTAGTTCGAGTCCTCTCTCCTCACTTCAGCCCAACGTGCAGTATTCAGACTGCGTAGTTCAAAGTTGCTTGTAGCTGTTGACGGACGTCGGACCACGGATTTCTTGTTCATTCACTTTTTAATTGTCAAATCTGTTGGCAATTCAGTGATACATTTTCATACTGCATTTCTGGTGGAATCTTTATTTCCGGTAAGTAATCTGTTTTCAATGTCAATAAAGTGTGTTTATGACAAAATTTTCCATAATCGTTAGTCACAATGTAAACATTTCTATTTTGTTTTTGTATTTTATTGATTGATTTTGTTTAATACATTTCTCGTCCTTTCTTTTTAATGTAATGGTTATAAACTGTATATTTATATATATGAAAAAATTTAAAATTTGTATAATTGAAAGATTTGGAAAAAATATTAACACAATAGATTTGATAGGATTTAAAAAAAATATTTTTGTACATAAGTGTGAAATCGCATACAAGATAATACTATCAAACGCAGTTCACGGTCGTAGACGTAGAGTAGGTATATATATTATGCATTGTTAAAAATAAATAATACATCTTATTATAGAGTATTTAATATACAATATTTGAATAACCGTAATGATTAACAAATAATATTATTATGAAAAGTGTAAATGTTTGAAATAATAATATTTTAATATTAAAATTACGTTTTTTTTTTTAAATTTAGACATGGAACGAAGTGGTGGAGCGTCAACTTCGGGTCCTGGAAATCGTGTACTGAGTGTAAGTATCGTGTTTGTGCATACATATGTGTTTGTTTGTGTGTATATTATTATCTTGCATATTATCATATCATTAGTACATTATCTTCTTTGTATGTATATTATTATAGTGGAGTTTTGCCCCTATAAGAATATACGTAAAAGCCTTGCAAGGCACCGCGACATTTTCGTGTCTCTTGTAGCTCAATTATTTATGAGTCATGAAACCAAAACAAATTAAATTCAAAATACTTTATACTTGCCAGTGAGAGGCTCCTTTGCAGAGGATGCCGGCTCGATTATGGGTACCACAGCGGCGCCTATTTCTGCCGTGAAGCAGTAATGTGTCACCATTACTGTGTTTCGGTCTGAACTCTGAAGGGCGCCGTAGCTAGTGAAATTACTGGGCAAATGAACACCTTCTGTCAAAGTGACGAGCGCAGTTGTAGTGCCGCTCAGTATTTTGGGGGTTTTCAAAGTATCCTGAGCGGCATTGAATTGTAATGGGCAGGGCGTATCAATTACCACCAGCTGAACGTCCTGCTCGTCTCGTCTCTTATTTTAATAAAAAAATACCCATGGTGCCCTCAAATTTTTGAGGTAGGATTATGAGGTTTTTTTTCTGTAGACTGACAAGATATATATCTTGATTAAGAGCTGTTGATCTATGTTATATTTCAATTTATGTTTACTTCTGTTATGTTAAAAACAAATGGTCATAATACTTTTTGTTTTTTTTTTTTTATTATTACTTATAAAAAGTGTCCCTTTAACTGCTGGAATGGGTGGTAGTTTTTGACTTACAATAAGTGATTTTATATCCTATTTTGAAATAAAAATATTTGAATTTGAATTTGCTCAATTTAATAACCGATTTAAATATTGTGTCTCCTGTGACACTTAACTAATCTGTACTGGCTATGGTCTTTATTTGAGCTTAACAAATAAAGTTAATGTCATAGTTAAAACTTAAAAGTATAAAAATATAGTATTTGTCGTTTTTATTATTAAAGATCATGGACTAGTAAAAAAAGAAGGACTCCGTGCCGTGATGTTAGCAAGTGAAGCACCTTTATTTAGTGTGTGTGGGGGTACGGGGTATACCAGATACACAATAATTGTTCTCCCTTAAAGAATCATATATCCACAAATACTGTTATCGTATTGTTTTTACACTTATTCAAAACGCACGACGGCATTTTTAAATATTTTATTGCGACGCAACTATTCAATTGTGACGCAAACGTCACAGACGATGGCATATCTCATAATGGCGGCCGATCGGCTTGTATAAAATTTACATTTTTTGCCGGGGCTATGTATTTACACGTTTACCGGCTTGTTTTGGTGCTTCACTGTTATGTAAGGTGACACGGAGTCCTTCTTATTTTACTCGTCCGTGTTATATAATTCTTGCAAGAGCAGATGTTTCATATAATCTAGTTCATTCTTTTCCACTGTTATTATTAACTTAAATGCATCGGAGGTTAAGAAACGACAATCAAATCCGAATATTTTTAACATGAAACTTAGTATTGTTTAGTATTCAAAACTGAACGTGGAGGTGTCCGTCTACATAATAAGATCGGTGAACATATGTTTTCAAAATAGATGAGGTACAGACTCCAAAACATAAGATGCTACATAACTGTTAGGTACTTGTTATGCTGTGCCAAGCACATACAATAAATAATTGTGAATAATTTTTGTTATATTTGGCACACCAGTGTGAGGCTCCTTTGCACAGGAAGCCGGCTAGATTGTGGGTACCACAACGACGCCTATTTCTGCCGTGAAGCAGTAATGTGTTAACATTACTGTGTTTCAGTCGGAAGGGTGTCGTAGCTAGTGAAATTACTGGGCAAATGAGACTTAACATCTTATGTCTCAAGGAGACGAGCGCAATTGGAGTGCCGCCCAGAATTTTTGAGTTTTTCAAGAATCCTGATTGTAATGGGAAGGGTGTATTAATTACCATCAGCTAAACATCCTTCTCGTCTCGTCCCTTATTTTCATAAAAAAAAATAAGTGCGGAAAATTATCATGCGGCGATGGAATCTTCATATAAATTGTTTACAATCATATCCAACGAATTTCTTGACAATATGGTTTAAATTAAAGTTTTATTTTATTTTTATTGATTGTAAGTGGAAACTTTTAAGAAGCATTAAGAAAACGTACAATATAACAACTTTGTTTTAAACGTACAGCGTATTGCGATATATTACTTTAGATAATATTGTTATTGGAGACATCGCTGTAAGGAATGCGATTGCTGGCTGTGCGAGGGAAGTCACTTAAGGAGATAAACGAACATTAAATATGATGCACTGTAGTAAACAATAACATACGTGAACTCTATAACAATGACAATAAAAACATCATTCTTAAAAATATTTTATAGTATCAAGGTCTCGGACGCGGTCAGACTCGTTTGGCTGTTGGAATCCTTTACAGGAAGAGATGTCTGTATTGTATATGTTGTTTTTGGTACATTTTAAGTCGTGCTTTTGCTGGCGTTAAGTTTTTTAATTACAATATTAGTGCTTGCGATAAGTAAGATTTATCTTTTTGTTTATTTTATTTCTTGATCGCCTTGGTACGTATTGGGTGAATCAGTTTATTATTTAACACTTCACAGAATAGTTTATAAATCCTCTTAGATCAAGTATATTCAAACAAAACAAATCTTATAATTAAGAATTATTATTTCGGGAAAGTGTACCAAGAATACTGGCAGCATTTCCACGTTGGATAGCTAGGCTGATCCGTTGATTGAAATAGCTGCCAGCGGTTGGGTTTCCATTAGCCTTATTGAGGCGCGAAGATAGTACTTTGTACAATCTCCGCTCATCTGGATCCCACGGGCCAAGTGTCCGACACACAAAGGCACAAAGAAGTAAGACTGACTGAGGCCGACATATTTGCCACGCTTGCTGTCTTCGGCAGTCGAAGCAGCAGCCCCAGCACTAACTGACGTAACTTGGACATGAGAAGGCCAGAGTGTCAACGCAAGTCGGGTTCCACGTATTAGTATAAATTATTTATCGTGAGGGCAAAAGAAACTTTAACTGGATACTGCTGTCTTTAATAATACCTATTGGCAAACAATAAGAAATCATTAATATTAGCGGATTATAAGCTAGGTCCTAAATAATCATTAAGGTCGACACCCACCTCCTTACCACCTGCTTGCTGGCTGAGCGTCTTTCTTATCTTTCGTATTACAAGCTTTACAATTTTTATTATTATTTACAAATGAACTAATATATTCTAAAATGTTACTGGCACTGACTAAAAAATAATGAACCGCGAATTGAATAAACTCGACTTCGGCGGGACAGAGCGAATGAGGGAAGAAAAAATTTGTTCATAATATTGTTCATTGTACATATATTTTTCATTTTTGTAAATTAGTAATCACATATAATTTATATTCTTCCGTTTTATATATTAATTGTTTAGTGCGCTTCCCCATTACTATGGGGAAGCGTACGGGTAGAAGGCTGACGAACGGCCAGGCGGACGAACCAGACGACGACTTTCGCTCATCCGAGTCCTGGGTATCTGACGCGGAGGTGACTGAACGGCTGATTGTGAGAAGAAAGGATAAAAAGAGGTATACATCAATATAACAGGTTGTATGATGAAAATTCAACTAGGAAGGAATTTAAATTATTTCTCAATCGGATGCAGAATGAAGGCAGAATATCGAACAAGTAATCGTTATAGTTTGCCCGTGCCCCCAAATTATAAGCAGGTGAATTGGAAAATGTTTAGCCATTTAGTTCTTTCTTAATTTACTTCTTGGATGTAAAAAGAAACTTTCTGCTGCCAAGCAGTCTATCCCTTCCTGTCGTTTTTTAAAACGTTCTACTATTGATAATTTCTGTGACATTCTCTTCTTCACGAATCTCTCACTCAACACTCAAGTGTCCTCGGTTGCTTTGGTGGAATCAAAAGTGAATGGAAGTAATTTTAAATGCCAAAACGCATACAACAATTTCAAAAATAACTGCACATGCACGGTGGAGATAAAAAGAAGAAATTGTTGGTTACAGGTGAATTGGAAAATGTTTAGCCATTTAGTTGTTTCTTAATTTACTTCTTGGATGTAAAAAGAAACTTTCTGCTGCCAAGCAGTCTATCCCTTCCTGTCGTTTTTTAAAACGTTCTACTATTGATAATTTCTGTGACATTCTCTTCTTCACGAATCTCTCACTCAACACTCAAGTGTCCTCGGTTGCTTTGGTGGAATCAAAAGTGAATGGAAGTAATTTTAAATGCCAAAACGCATACAACAATTTCAAAAATAACTGCACATGCACGGTGGAGATAAAAAGAAGAAATTGTTGGTTACAGTGTTGCAATTTAGATATAAATATAGGAGATATCTATAACCTGGAAATAAATGTGTCAATTTTACAAAACTTTCATTCCTCACAGTGTATTGAATGATAGCTGGTTTCCGGATTTTCTACAAAAGTACCTCTGACTATGTTCCAAATGAGTTACCAAACTATGTAAATGTATGTCTCGATGGCATTATTAAATATATGTTACGATAGGAACATTTTGCCATATAATCCTATAGTTCTCACGTCTTGTGTTGAGAAGATATTTGAGCAGCAAGATTTTGCCCTGTACTTTCCCCGGGGCGTATAAAGAATAGGGGAGTCCCAGGCCCATGGGTGTCGTAAGAGGCGACTAAGGGCTTTTTAGAAGTGGGAGAGTCACGCTGCCGTCTTATGACGTCAGCACAATTGGGCCAGACTCGTCCGGGTTAATTACCACACTCGCACAGAATACCGGCGTGAAGTAGCGGCCTAGTGCCGCTATGTTTCGCATAGGTTAGTGTCGAGGACCGGAGGCCATCCCTTCCCCCCCCCCACAAATTATGAGAGCGGTCCGTAAAAAGATATTACCCCAGGAGGGTACCGGCTCTACCAGAGCCGGAGAATCCCTCCCCGAGCACTCTCGCTCGGGCCGCCCTTCGTATTCTGGGGTGGGCACAGAACCGCGCATGAACGAGGACAAACGAGGCAGTAACACCACGGCACCCCGCTCCACGCTCAACGTGGACTTTTGCAATATCAGGGGAATTCACTCCAATTTAATCGCCGTCCACCACCACCTTGAGACGGCACAGCCGGCCTTGTGTTTCCTTACGGAGACGCAGATATCTCGACCTAGCGATACGTCATATTTAACGTACCCCGGGTACAAAATTGAGCACAACTTTTTGCCTCATGCCGGGGTATGTGTGTACGTTAGGGAGGATATCTGCTGTCGCCGTCTCGGCAATTTTGAGGGTAGGGACCTGTCTACTCTCTGGCTCCCGCGTAGATTTAGACGACCGCGTCCGTATCTATGCGTGTGTCTACAGGTCCCATAGTGGTAACGCAGAAACCGATCATCTCATGGGCTGCGTTCAAGCGGCAATTGACGTCGTGCTTTCACAGATCCCCTCCGCTGAAATCGAGGTCTTGGGTGATTTCAACGGGCACAATGCCGAATGGCTTGGATCACGTACCACAGACTACGCAGGGCGATCTGTGCATAATTTTGCATTGGCATATGGTCTGTCCTAATTGGTTGAGTCGCCAACGTGGCTCCCGGATGTGGATAGCCACATGCCGTCCTTATTAGATCTTCTGCTGACTACACATCCCGATGGTTACCAGGTATTTGTCGACGCCCCTCTCGGAACGTCCGACCATTGCCTGGTCAGGAGTGTAGTGCCTATCCGACGCCAACGTCGCAGACCACCAGCGACCCGCCGCGTTTGGCACTACAAGTCAGCAGATTGGGATAGGATGCGTTCCTTTTTTGCATCCTACCCTTGGGGCAAGGTTTGTTTCCCTTCGGATGATCCTAGTGCCTGCGCCATTGTAGTAGGCGATGTGATACTGCAGGGCATGGATATTTTTATACCAAGCTCTGTAGTACCGATCGGTGGCAGATCACAGCCCTGGTTCGATGCGTCAGTTAAAGCAGCATCTGACTGCAAAAAACAGGCGTATCGAACTTGGGTTGCGGCGCTGGGCACAAAGGATCCGAACTGCAAAGTTCTTAAGAGGAAATATAACCGTGCCTCCAGATTTTTTAAGCGGCAAATCGCCCGTGCGAAGTCTAAGCACGTCGTCAAAATCGGCGAGCAGCTTTCCAGTTACCCGACCGGAACACGCAAATTCTGGTCGTTGTCGAAAGCTGCTCTTGGTAACTTCAACCAGCCATCCATGCCGCCGTTTCACATGAGGAATGACACCCTGGCCCATACGCCAAAAGAGAAAGCCGAGCTCCTGTGCGCTCTTTTCGCCTCCAACTCGACTCTTGACGACAACGGAAAAACACCGCCGACCATCCCGCGGTGTCAGAGCTCTATGCCTGAAGTACAGTTCAGACAGAAAACTGTTAGGCGAGCTCTGTTTTCGTTGGACGTCAGGAAGTCGAGCGGGCCGGATGGCATTTCTCCAATCGTGCTTAGAACGTGTGCCTCTGAGTTAACGCCGGTGCTAACGCGTTTATTCCGGCACTCTTATTCCAAAGGCGTAGTCCCTGACTCATGGAAGTCAGCCCTTGTCCATCCGATCCAAAAAAAAGGAGACAGTTCGGATCCGGCGAACTACAGGCCTATTGCTATCACCTCCCTGCTCTCCAAAATCATGGAGAGCATAATTAGCCACCAGCTTTTAGTATACCTAGAGGGTCACCAGTTGATCAACGACCGACAGTACGGCTTTCGCCATGGACGGTCGGCAGGTGATCTTCTGGTATACCTAACACATAGATGGGCGGCGGCTATTGAAAGCAAGGGGGAAGGCCTGGCAGTTAGCCTGGATATAGCGAAGGCCTTTGATCGTGTATGGCACAAGGCGCTCCTCTCAAAACTTCCATCATTTGGGCTTCCCGAGAGCTTGTGCAAGTGGACCTCCAGCTTCCTCACTGGCGTAGCATACAGGTCGTTGTCGACGGATATTGCTCGAACCCGAAGCCCGTGAATGCTGGAGTGCCCCAAGGCTGTGTGCTATCTCCTACGCTGTTTCTTCTGCATATCAATGATATTTTGGACACCTCCAACATGCATTGCTATGCAGATGACAGCACTGATGATGCCGTATACACGGGCCATGCAGGTCTCTCTCGGGAAATCTTCAACCAGTGCCGGGAGAAACTTGTGTCTTCTATCGAGTCCTCTCTCGAGAAGGTCGCGGAAAGGGGTAAATTGAACCTTGTCCAATGTAACCCCCAGAAGACTCAAGTTTGCAAGTTTACCACTAAAAAAACCCCATTTGTCGAATCACCGCTCTTCGAGAACACTTCCCTTAAAGCCGCGCCTAGTATCTGAATACTGGGTCTCGAAATCTCGAGCGATTGCCAATTCCGTAGCCATCTGGAGGGCAAAGCCAAATTGGCTTCGAAGAAGCTGGGCGTCATCAATAGAGCACGGCAATACTTCAAGCCGGCCCACATTCTAGCGCTCTACAAAGCGCAGGTCCGGCCACACATGGAGTATTGCTGTCATCTCTGGTCTGGTGCACCCCAGTATCTGCTCGATTCATTGGTCCTCGTGCAACGTAGAGCAGCTCGAATTGTCGGGGACTCAGTGCTCTGTGAACGGCTGGATCACTTGGCGTTGCGTAGAGACGTCGCTTCATTGTGTGTCTTCTACCGCATTTATCACGGAGAGTGTTCCGAAGAGCTGTTTAACCTGATTCCTGCCGCCGAATTTCACCATCGCACGACACGCCACAAGTTAGGATATCATCCCCACCATCTGGATGTGTGGCGGTCCTCCACAGTGCGGTTTTCAAGAAGCTTTCTCCCTCGTACTACAAAGCTGTGGAATGAGCTTCCTTTTGCGGTGTTTCCGGGACGATACGACATGGGTACCTTCAAAAAAGCGCGTACACCTTCCTTAAAGGCCGGCAACGCTCTTGTGATTCCTCTGGTGTTGCAAGAGAATGTGGGCGGCGGTGATCACTTAACACCAGGTGACCCGTACGCTCGTTTGTCCTCCTATTCCATAAAAAAAAGCAGCTTTTAAAACAGCGTCTCGAATTCTTTAGATAACAAAATTGTCTTTTGCTTAATAATCAGTATGGTATTCGCCGAGGTCGGCCTTTTCGTGAGTGTATAGCGCAATTACAGCTTGATGTGCAAATTGGATGCAATCTTTTAACCTGTAGTGCTCCACTTGACACCACCGTTATATATGGCTCAACGACGAAATCCATACGACCTCATTCGATTTCTCGCTCAATTTTTGTTATTAGGAATTGCAATTTACTTTGAACTTATAAAAGTCGAAAAAAATTATAACAAACACAATGGGGTTTTGGCATACATAAGTTAACGGAATTCAGTTTTTATCGGCCACCGACGTGATAGTGAAGTAGGCAGAATTTGTGTTTTTTTTTTCGTAACTTCACCTGTCCTTTTAACTTGCACACGACAACTTGGTGATGATGCCATTGGTGGTTACCGAACCAATGGCATCATCACCATAGTAGTCTCTTAGCGATCTGAAATAGGTTACAAAGATTATATATATATAAAATATTATATCAAATAAAAAACTTCACGTATTATAACTGCGGCTCCACATGAGTGCCTTGAAGCTCCGCGAACAGGTGTTAACGTGAATATGGACGGTTTTCGCGGGGTCGCCGTAGTGTTATGGCTCGATGAATTCTTGCTGGTAATGCTGGTCTAAATTGGGTATCTGCTTTGGAAATAATTGGAGAAACTTTCTGAAGCTCATAAATATTCAACTGAAATACAATTTTTTTTATTCGCCACTGGGGTCAGAATCGAAATCCTCTTTCTGATTCGATCTCGCAGGGAATCTCCGAGCAAAGCCTTCTCCAAGGCCTTCTGAACGACCATGAGCTTTCTCATGAGGCCCATAGATAGCGACCACGTCTGCAAACCTTAAGTCAACACACTGGCAATACACACTGGTTGAAAACCTTCGTCTTCAGACACTGCGGTATTTGGGACGAGAAGATTTTACGGAGCAATTAGCAATTAATTATCACTTAAATTATATAATTAATAAAGAATTTCTAACCATAAGTCTTTAATTTGTTACCTGAAAACTTTCTACTGGGTCAACCGATTTTAATGATTCTGTTTTTATTTCAAAACCGGTGCTTCCCATTTGGTCAGTGCCAGCCAAGGCAGGTTTGTACCTAAATATAAAGTTATATATTTCATATAGAATTAAATAATATTATATACAATAAAAGTCTATTTAGTACCCATGATAACGCCAAGATCTTTAATTTGGTTCATTAACTCTTTCTATTTTTTGATTATGCAGAGTGTAATAATAATAATATAATTTTATTCTTTGAGGACCTGATTATTTTACATTTATCCACGTGTAAAAGGATAAGGAAGGAGGAAGTCCTCCATGGCATGCACTATATTATTTTCTGCAAATACAAGCAAATGTGTATCCACAGAGCAACCTCTGAAAAATCCATGTTGATTGGGTAATGTGACATCAAATCGCTGGTGAAAGCTGATCTGTTACATTCTTCTGCAAAACTTTGCCGAATTGGTACTAGAGATTGGCCTATATTTATCTATGTTAGTAATTATTCTTAATCATTATTGTTTTTATAAGGTGATTGGTAAGACTAAAGCATCGAGAACACTTTCTTATTAATAGTCTCCTTAACAATCTAATTACTTTTCAATTCAGAGACTTTTATTTATCTTGCAAGATTTTTCTTCTTTTTTTGATTTCTCCAGGATTTAAATATTCATTCGAATAGCGATGTTCTTCCCTGCCATGCACCACAAAGGTGAAAATGTCTTTTGAAGTAAACATTATGCAATCAATGTTGAAATAGATCCAAATTTAACTTAAAGAGAGGAGGTTTATATTATATTATTGTCAGAATGTTCTTTCTAATTGTAAATTAATCTATACGGATGACGCAAAAAAATTAATGGTGTTTCTTTTACAATCCATCATCTTGAAAATAAGAAGTATTTTGATATTAATAAATATGCTAGTATTTTTACTATTGTAGCAGACGCTATTATTTTAAATTTAAAATCGACTGTAGCTATTAAGTCAAAACTACAAAATCGTTACTATTCAGTAAGGCCTGATAAAGTTTTGAATTTGTACAAAATTGGTTAATCGCTATAAATTGAAACCAAACTTTTGCACGTTTCTCATGCTTAAAATTAGGAAAACGGTTGACCCCAAAGGCTTTCCCTGCAACTTCCCACTAATTCCATACCGCCCGTATGTCCGCCCGTTCGCCACCCGCGCGCCCTTACCAGTTACATGAAAATAATGGGTGTGTGGGCAGGAAAAAATTAAAATGGCCACAGGCAGAAGTATTCAAACTTTTTTAATTGTGCTTCATCATCATCATCGTCATTTCAGCCGGAAGAAATTAATTAATTAATGTGCTAATTTTGTATTATATGTTGTTATTTTCACATTTATTCAAATCTCGAACTATATCTTTATGACTTTGGTGTTTATTGGAGGAAATTTTATCTTGTTCAGTAGGACTATTTTTACTTTCATTTACATGACAAATTTCATACTATTAAAGAAGGATTTCTTTGGTCTATGTAGAGCAAGATTAAAATGTTCATATCGGCAAACACTCTTAATCTTCATTAAAAACACTTATTAAAACATTAAAACTCATTTCTTATATTCATAACGTCCTTGTTTATTCTCTAACAAAATCCCAGTTCGTTTTCTCCAAAAACCCAGAAATAGTTGAAAATTTGTGAACTATCTTCGTGAGACATCCTTTGGTTGCACTTCAATCTGCATTTGTTACGGTTGTACGGATCTTTCAATTCTTGTTTTGTAATAATGTTATATAACAGGAAAGATTTCCTGTTTACATTGGGAGAGTCGGATTTACATTTAAATCTTTTGGTAGAATTGGTAACTTAATTATCAAAGTGGATGTCGAAAGTGGCTGTGCTCTAGGGAGAAGATCACCGTGTAGGTTCATACTACTATCATTAAATCTGGCCTAGCAGGTCTTGCAAATGTATAAGGCTATCATCAAAATACTTTCAAAATAAGAATGTTTAACAATTTCTGTAGTACCACATCCGATAAAAATGTGGAAGAAAAAAACGAATAGCAAAGTCGTACTACCTGTGTCGTCGTGAACATAATGAGATCAATTAATTAATTTATTAAAAAAACTACACACATCAGAAAAGTCTAAGCAACATGTATGATATTACAAAATATTCAAAGTGCATAGGTACGTAAAATTTTTTGTTATTGATGACATACTGGCTGGTTGTAAAAAAAAAATTCGATTTAGTTTTGTTTTTTTTTTCATAAAATTTAATGAAAGGGAATTCGTTTGAATTTAAGTGCGTTTTTATTGCTACGTTTGGTCTTGATTTTATAATTTTACCAACCATTTAAATAAAGTTAGCGACAAAATTGAATTGTTAGATATTCTTTACGTCATGGAGCTACGTCATTTCACGGCAAATTAAATGCCAAGAGCTGTAGGGATGTCGCAAGCGGGAAGTTATCAATCTCAGGTATCTCGGCATTTTGGCATTCATAGAAGTATTATTTGTCGTCTTTGGCAGCGCTACAATAATGCAAGAAAACCCGCTGAACAGCATTCAGGCCGTAAAAGGAGCACAACCACTCGGAAAGACCGGTACATACAACTGACTGCAAGACGCCACTCGATGTTAACCGCTCGAGAGATAAGTTTGAGGCTACAAAAATCAAGTGGTGTTAATGTAAGTCCCCAAACTGTGCGAAATCGACTGCATGACTACGGCCTACGAGCGCGGCGCCCAATTAGGTGCCCACCGATACGTCACGGGAATCGCGCTCGTCGAAATGAATGGTGTAGAGAACGCAGAATGTGGATCCAGGAACAATGGGATATAATTATGTTTTCCGATAAGTCGCGATTCGGGTTTAGACCTGATACAAGAAGGGTGCGAGTGTACCGCCGGCCCGGAAATACTGAAAGGCTCGGGTGCATTCAGAAAGTTCATCCATAAAGTGGCTCAACAGTTATGGTATGGGCGGGTATTATGGAGAACAGGCGAACTGAGCTCGTATTTGTAGTTGGAAACATGAACGCTGAAAATTACGTTGAGGATTTTCTGAGACCTTATGTCCATCCATTTGCACAAACCTTTGGCTCCGATTTTACTTTAATGCATGACAATTCGCGTTCACATACAGCTCGACGAACTAGTCACTACTTGGCAACGGAGAACGTCCGGATATTGCCCTGGCCTGCACAATCGCCAGACCTCAACCCCTCCAGAGACGTATTTTGAAGGACTTAGACGGAGTAACAACAACCCAACAGCTGAAGGATTTGCTACAATTCCATTGGGAGTGAATACCGCAAGATGACATAATCATTCTCATTAATACAATGAATAATCGTTGCCGTCAAGTTCTGAATAACAGAGGAGGCCATACTTTGTATAAAATTACCCTATTGTTTCACAATAAATTCATTTTCTTTGGAAATTTCATTTTGTTAAAAAATGTGTAGTTGCTTATGTACTTTAGTTTCTGCAGTATATTCTAATATTGTTAATTTCTGTTACTAAAAGAACTTATAAAGAAAACAGCTATTATTTTTACATCATAGGTCCCTAAAAATATTATTTTAAAAATAAAATACAACGTTATAATTTGAAAAATCCATCCTAAAATTTAAATTATTACATGTTGCTTAGACTTTTTTAATGTGTGTATTTTAATTGACTAGTTTAATAGTTTAATCTCGACTCGTAGGTACGAATATGTGTAACAGAGAGTAACAACATATCACAATACAATCCTTATGATTACCACAGAGTATCTAAGTAAGTACACGTATCTTTCATAGGCGTTAACAATACCGATATATCCGACAAAAACGTGTAAGAAAGGAGCGAGTGAAGAAATCTTACCATATCCGATAAAAATTAAAGAATTCAAAGCGCATAATAATGTGGTATGTGGTACATCCGACACAAACAATAAAATAATAGGAACTGGTACAAACTACATCTTAAGTCCCTTCCTCACCTATTTACTCTCATCACCAATATCAACCTAATAAGGAGTGGGTAATGAGTAATTGCACAGAGTACGGATGGATGCTTACATATAATAAATAGTATGAATGTGTTGAAAAGTTTGTCAAATAACATAAAAAAACTAGGTTATATTTAAGATAAAGCGTTGGTAAAGTTTCCCATATTACAGAATTAAATGCAGGGTTGTACTTACTCCATCCGAATCAGTATTGACTACATGTTTAGATTTCGCAGGGGTCATTTGCCCTGCTCCTAGGGTAGAATCAAAAAAGTAACGCATCCTATCCCAACCAGCTGACTTGTAGTACCAAAAGCGGCGGGGTCGTTCTTTGTGACGTAGCATCGGATAGGGACTAAAATACAAACCAGGCAATTATTGCGTCCCAAGACGGAATTTGTCGGAAACCTGGTAATACCTTTATGTGTAATCAGGTGAAAATCAAATAAGAACTATATATGGCATTGCATACTTGGAAGCGACGAAGTCAAATTAAGCAATTAGGATAGACCTAACGCCAGTGCAAAATCCGCAAATCATTCTGCGTAGTCGGTAGTCAAACCACTGGGCACTATGCCTCTTAAAGTAATCCTAGACTACAATTTCAGGAGGATTGAAGATTTTTGTAGGGGTTCAGTGGAATCATTTCGTCAATTACCACCATAGGACCGGTAGACATACGAGTAGATAAGGACGAGGTCCTTAAAATGTGCGCACAGTCAGACAGTAGAAAGCCCTCAAAAATACTGAGACATCAAATATAGCCTCCTTATAGAACAAACACACAACTTTGTACCCGTGGTGTCCTAAATACGGGCATTAACTCTTAGCGGTCCACAGGTCCATGTCGTAACATGACACTGCCGGTACATCCACGATCAACGACGAAATCCACACGGCCTCATTCGATTTCTGTTCTTATTTTGTTATTAGAAATTGCTTTTTTCCTTTGAAATTATAATAGAACAAAAGTTTGTTAAATTCTATAGAAATAAGAACAAAGACAATGGGGTGGTGGCATACAAAAGTAAACGGAAAAGCGTGGACTTCAGTCTTTATCGGCCACCAACGTGAAATTGAAGTGCGCAGAATTTTTGTTTATTTTCGAAGTTTCACTCTATATATTTTGTTAAGTTGTTATTTTTACTATACACTTAAACTGTAATTACAAGACATTAGAATAATTATAATAGTATAATGTTGTGATTGTGTTGATATAAATTCGACGTGAAATAGTGTCCATTCAAATTTAGTATGGACTTTGATGCGCCGTTTCCTTTGTGTGTTATTTACTATTAATTTACTTTGGAATATGTTGAAAAATGTTTAACTTACTTGGAAAACTGTCGTCAAATATATGTCAGTAGTTATTTTGTCCAAATATAGTATAGCTTCAGTTTATAACATACACAAGAGATCTCGCACTTCAAGGTCGATCAAGGTCAAGTTACTATGAAAGAATGTATATTTTAGATTTGTTTTAGATAGATCATATGAAATTTATTATTAAACCATAAACACTAAAAAAGAATCATTGAAAATACTCATTTATTCTAAAATGTTATATTTTTTTAGGTTTTTCAATTTTGTGTTGTGTGTGTAAAATAATATTAAACAAATTATGAATGATTATACATGGTCTCATAGCTTCTTTCGACAGCTTACAGATACATACTCTTGAATAGCCTTTAGTCGCCTTTTACGATACATAATTTTTTTTAGTTCCTTAAGATTTTTGTACGATGGTTTGTAATAGATAAACTCTTGATTTTAAAAATTGAACTTTTAGACGTTGCATTTTCAGGGAGCTATATCGATGTTGGCCTTTTTTCAACTTAAGAGAGGACGCTAGCAGCGTTATTCTATACAAACGTATTCCCCTTTTTTCTCCCTGGATAATGCTTCTAGAGAGGAGATTTTATATATGATATGATTGAGATATGCTAAATCTATGTCTGTACGTTTTGCTTTTTTCGATCAACTAACGACATAAGAAAATATGACTATTCAAACATATTAGAAATGCCATTTTTATACCGCCCTGTTCAGACGAACACGTAACAATTTTGAAAGATATTAAAGAAAAAAGGAAAACGTACCGACATAGACACATTCTTCCAAAAAATATTGAATCAAAATTTTTTTGGTAGGTTCCATATTCTAGAGGAAAACAGGAGAATACGAAACCTCTATTTAGTAAAAATTTTGTAGGTAAAATCGGTCTGAGCTGCATTTGTCCGTTTCGCACTTTTCGGGGGAAGGCTGGAGGTGAGGGGCGTTGGCTAGTCAGTTCGGAGCATAACTTATGAGTTAAGCACATAATATAAAGTGCATCGCCCAGATAAACCCAATTCGGGTAGCAGGCATTCGTAGAAATTATTTCTAGATTTTTTTCCACGTTCGCATAGATCCGTCATCTTTTTCAATTGTTTCATAAAGTTAGTTCCTTAGAGCTCCATAAAATAATACCTATAATATTATAATTTTGACTGTGTAAATTTTGTTGTTAAAACTAGTTGCTTTGTTTAGTTTTAAACCAAGTTGATAAAACAGGCCTTTTCAAAAATTAGGCCTTTCTTATGTCATCCAGCTGATGATGATGAGGATGAAACACGATAAAGAATAATTGTGTTTTCTTTTCAATTTTAACATGTTTTTTGTGCAGTGTAAAAAAATGAAATTACTGAATTTCAATTTCTATTCCATATTTCGTATTAATTTCTTCAATTTCATATTGCATTTTACTTCCACAATCCGCTTTTGACATTGTCCAGTCCAGTTTACTTCGAACATACAGTAGTACCGTACATAGTACAGTAGTACAGATTTGGGAGTATAACAATGACTTTAATAATTCCGCAATAATTGAGGTATTTTTCGTAGCTTACAGACTTTTCCAAAATTTTTCGCAGTATTACGCTTCGGCCTCTCTAAAGCCTACAATTCATCTTCACTCTGATCAATTGTAGAGTGTTGAAGCTCTTCAGCTTTTTAACTATAAATTTAACTTATACAGAGGAGACATATCACTTATCAGGCTCAAATTCTAGCCGATCTAATTACATTCTTTACATTTTACACTTTTTCAATAATTATATTTATTTTTCATTCGTGATTGAATGTAAAATGTGTCATCATCACGAAAAAGTCCTTCCCGGTGTCTGTCCCTATGAATGCATAGGATCTTTAAAACTACGTAACGGATATTGATGCGGTTTTTAATAGATAGAAGTGTTTGTAGGCCCCCCACAAGATGGTCCGGAACAGGTTGGATGTCGGTGATCTTTGGGGGAGGAAATTTGTCCAGTAGTGGACAATTTCCGGATAAGATTATAATAATGATGAGAGAAACACTGATCATTTTAGAGTTTTCTAATGTGATGTCGTTAATAAACACATTTATTGCGCGTACATTGCAAACGCTGGCTGACCCGTAGGAGATAGATCAAATTGTGCTAGAGTATTGTACAACATTGTTGTTCGACGACAAAGTGCGCTATGGTAGGTATATATCTATCACTTAGGGATAAGTCACAATAACCACTATCCTTATACATGGCTTATTTACGAAGCGAATTTAAGCAATACAGCATTAAAATTAAGTCTACATTGTGCATTTTATATAGATCAACATGGCCTATTACAGCAATTAATTTAAATGAATATTTTAGAATGTATTAAAGAATTAAAATATATATTGACACATCGATTTTTCAGTAGGTAGTGAAAATATTTACTCAAATTCCGATTCACAAGCCGAGGGTGAGCAGAGTCAAAGTACCTATAGCAACGTTACAAATCTGTGTATCAATAGACGGGGTCAAAAACTAATTATGAGCGAGTGCGGAGTACAAAGTTGATAAATTAAACGAGAATCGTGGGGTGTGCGCACCCCATCATATTGCATTACTCACACAAAACACGGGATTCACATACACATAGATCGTTGTGTTTCGGGCGCGGCGCGACGTCAATAGTTTCGTCAAATACCTATTTTTCAAATTACGCTTGACCCGGGTCCCCTCTTAACTATGTTACGTCCTTAAACACTTTAAATAAATTAATGCATTATTTACATAACTGTGCATGGAAAATAAATTTTATGTTCAGATTATATGTAAGTATACTTAATAATAATAATACATCTTTATTTGTTGCAAAAAAATACAATTTTGCTTAAAACTGCCCTAAACCTCCAAACTAGGACAGCCCGTGACATGGGGATCAGTCTCTTCCCAGGTGTGCTATGTAAAATGTCAAAATAACAAACATCAACATATATTAAGATGACTTACAATGAAGGTTATCATAATATATATTATATTACTGTACTTATGCTAAACATTAATAAATATTTTACTTAGGTATTTAAATAATGAAAAATATTCACATAAACAATATAAATATGTATATTATAATTTATTCAAATAAAACAAATCTTATAACTATATTTCAATACTTTGACAACATCAAATAAAAACTATCATTACTTGGAAGCGTACCAAGAATGCTGGCAGCATTTCTGCACTGGATAGCTAGGCTGATCCGTTGACCGAAATCGCTGCCAGGCGTTGGGTTTCCAGTAACTAAGTAGTAGAAGTAGTGGTAGTAGTTTTTTTGTGTATGGCTTTTTTAGGACTTTTCAATAACAATGACATTAAAAAGTAAAAAAAAAAAAGTTAAAAAACCCACTTCAAAAACGGAGAAGTATGAAACCAAAACAATATAGTGTATTATAAATACTACTCTAAGTACCGGGAAAAGATCAATAATACACATAATGTTAGTTTCAAATGTATTTAAATTAAGTTACTTCAGAAACCATACCTACAATTAGGTGAACAATTAATTCAATCATTCAAATATTTTTAAAACGCTTTTTCCGGGATTAAGTTTAGTTCTCATCGCGAATTATCCATTATATCATGCCAGTGGTAATTTGAGTTTACGAAAAGGAAAGAAGTTGATTGCATTTGATGAGTTTTTGATCAAAAATTCGTTCACAATGGCCTTTTGGCACATCGTGGTGCAAAATCCAAGAGTTTATTGAACAAATCAGGCCCTTCTCGTCGAATTTGCTTTATTTTCTCTTAAACTGCGCATTACGTTGAAATAAAATACTTTATTTACCGTTTGAATTTTTATTGTTCCCCAAAGAATGCTGAGTGCAGTCAACATGACTGACTATTTTTGCGTGGCTTTTTGATCTCGGTTCAGTTGGAAGGCACTACTCCGAATCTTGTTGACTAATTTGCGTGTCAAACTCGTAAACCCACGTCTCATCACCAGTAAGAATACGTTGCATGAATATTGGGTTGGAGTTGACTCGTTAAGGCATTGGAAATTGAAGAAAGAGTTAGCTGTTAGCCGAACAACAACATATTTAATACTCAAGTTCCAAACTTTAATGGGGATTTTCAGTGATATTTTCCTCCAATTTGCGATCTTATATTCAGTTGAAGACGTTGACGTACCTAATGGATATATATAGGGTGTCCCAAAGTTATGGGACATGAAGGGAAAGTACCTTTAATGTCGAAGATAGGCTATTTTACTGAAAGAAGACTTTATGTTATTTTTAAAAGTTACTAATTCTGCATTCAAAGATTTTCTAAATATTATTTGCCTCGTCTGGGAATCGAACCGACTTAAATGTAATAAAAACACCCCTACTCTTATGATGCCAATCGAAAGAATGGCCAAAAACTAATAACTCTTCTTAAGTAACATAGTATTTTAAAAGAAAGTAATCAAATAAGTAGGTATTTTTTTGTAAATTAATTAATTAAATGCTCAAAATGTGATCACTCTTGCCTTATGCAAATCACCAATCTTTTAATGAGTCCGCTAACATGTTGATTTTCTTATCATTTTATGGTGAATACGCTTGAATCGCTATGATATGGCATAATTCTGTTTTTAACTCGCCCACGTTCTCGTATCGTTTTTTGTATAGCTATTTTTTACGTATCCCCAAAAGAAGAAATCTAATGGTGTAAGGTCCGGGGATCTGGCCGGCCATCTAATCGATCCATTCATACCAATCCAAGTAGGAAAACATTCATTTTACGTTGTTCCTTTCTTTTAAAATACTATGTTACTTAAGAAGAGTTATTAGTTTTTGGCCATTTTTTCGATTGGCATTATAAAACTAGGGGTGTTTTTATTACTTTTCAGTCGGTTCGATTCCCAGACAAGGCAAGTAATTTTTAGAAAATCGTTGAATGCAGAAGTACTAATTTTTAAAAATAACATAAAGTCTACTTTCAGTAAAATAGCCTATCATCGATTTTTAAGGTATTTTCCCTTCATGTCCCATAACTTTGGGACATCCTGTATATACATAATATGTCATCATACTAACACATCTCAGCCGCTTTCAAACGCTCTGTTCCACTAATAAGCACGTTTTTTTATAAAGTCGATTCACCGTAAGCCTTTTGTAACTTTTTCAGTATGTAAGCTATGAACACATATTGCACTTCGTAGGAGAGATGTGTTAGTTTCATATTATGAGGATATTACTACTTAGTCATTCGGTTTTTTTAATAAAACCGTAATGTAGTGATTTAATATATTTGGAAACAAACCCCACTCCATAGGTTTCCGAAGAAAAAAAAGACAACTAGTTTTTCATAAAAAAATTATGTCGGCTGTTTTTTCTGCATCAACGTACTTCTGTTTTCTACTTACCACTTTATTGTAAAATGCATTAATTTTATGGAACAAAATATAATCTATCAATAGTAAGATCATAACTACAAAATATTGTAATGTAAGCATGTTTTAATAAGTTTGTACGTAATTAGAACAATTTACCTTTACCTAAATATTTTTACATTTATTACCTATTACTTTTCATATTACATATTTATATACCTTTATTATAAAAAAGCAGCTAAGTACGAGTGTGTCTCGCGCGAAGGGTTACATAGAAGTAACACAGCATTAAAGTTCATGTAGTTCGTTGTAATGATTTATGACGTATTAAAAAAACCTTCTCAGGAGAATTCGTTCAAATTAATTTTCAGTGCAAGTTTGCGTATTTTGTATATCATATATTTTTTTTAAGTTTGATAATTCTCTTATTTTAGAAGTTACAGGAGGTGGGGCACACATTTTACCACTTTGGAAGTGTCTCTCGCGCAAACTATTCAGTTTAGAAAAAAAGTATATTAGAAATATCATTTTTTAAGAACTACTCATAGGTACGTCACACGTAAACAATTTTTTAGTTTCATTTCTAAGTATGGAAAACCCTAAAAATTTTTGTGTGAAAACCTTAACTTGGTTCACAGTTTATATCTACTCAGCAAGTTTCAACAGTATAGTTCTTATAGTTTCGGAAAAAGGTGACTGTGTGTGACATACGGACGGACAGATAGATGACGAATTTATAAGGGTTCCGTTTTTTACCATTTGGCTACGGAACCGATAAAAGAATTCCCACATGATAACATTTTGTTTTATTCAGTTTTAGACTTAGTTTGACACTAAAAAAATATATTTATTTTCATTAAAAAGTACAACAAATGTAGGGAATGTCTCAAAGCATGTCCACTAGGCTTAATAAAGTTCACACGAGTCAAGCCACCCAGAACCTTCGAGTTCATTTTAAGAAGCAACATAAAGATAACAATATAACAAGACCTTATAGACATAAAGGTCAGACAGAGGAAGCAGTTATATCAACACCCTGGACTTCAAAGAACGAATTTATTAAACAATGAACTCATAAAAATAACATTATGAAGGAATGTCACAATGAACTCATTAATGGAACACATTGAAGTAATATTGGGGATTGGTATTCAACAACATCCTACACAACGGTAACCCTCTTCCCGCGCTGCAGTACCGCACCACAGTATATATACAGAAGCATTGGCAAGGAGCATCATTTACATTACCATAGCTTAAGTAATACATTTGTTAAAGTAAGATAAGAATTTTGTAATTATTAAATAAAATCAGATATTTTGACTGGCGCCCAACGTGGGGCCCAGCAACGTTAAAGTTTACCGACACAATAACGCAATCATAAGTTATTCCGTTCGTCATTCAGTAAATTTTCGCGGAGTCTTTTAAGACAGAGAGCTGGGAACTACAGAAATAAATAAGTCAAAAGAAGAATGCTGAAAACATCGGTCGTCATCAACATATTGTGAGTACCGAGTAGCATTATCCTTAATCAAAATTCCATTTATCCTGAAATCCCCAACTATTGTATTTAAATCTAAGTAAGAAGGTGATGTGAATCACCCTCCTTCTAATAGCGAGGGCACTTTAAGTTCGACTCATAATTTGTCAAACGATCGTAGAGTCCCTAGTGGCCAACAAGTCTTCACAGCAAAGACAAATAACGCAACTATGGACCCAAAAAGTCTTATTGGTTTCATCCCATCGTATAATGGAGACGCTTTTACTTTATATAACTATATAAATTGCGCAAAGCAATGGTTAATTATCGCAGGAGGTGATAAACCTGAATATGTAATGTTATTATTAAGCAAATTAGAAGGCAAAGCTGCTATAAGTATAAGCATGATAGATCATGGTTTTAAATTTTCAAATGTTGAACTAGCACTTAAACAAGAATGCGGAGACAACCGCGAATTTAATACCTTATTAATAGAACTAGCTAATGTTAAGAGAAAAGGATCATATAAAGACCTTATATTCGAAATAAAGCAAAAACTCTTTTTTATAAAAAGTAAATTGATGGACAAATATAACGAGCAAACTCTAGTAGAAGAAGTGATTAATCCATACATGAATACGGCACAAAAACATTACGCAATAGCCTACCATATCACGACCAAATTTATGTTTCCAATTGTAGTTTTAACGAAACGGCGACGAAAATATTACAACTAGAAGCTGAAGGGAGGTTTGATAATATTAAACAAAAATTTTCAAATATACTTCCACCTCCGCGTATTATTAATAATAATTCATATCCACAAATTGTTAAGCCAATGTATCCACAAAACCAACAAAATCACAAACATACCTATCCGCCAACACAAAGATCAATAAATCAAAGGTTACAAACAATCAGACCAAACACGCAACAATATTATCGACAACAATATCCAAATTAGAATAATGTTTTTCGATCACAATCTCAATATTTTAAATAATTTCAAATTCAAAAACCTATTCAAAAATTAGTAAATGAAACAGAGGATGTCTCTATGAGAACAGCCCCTCAATTAAGACCTGGACAGATTAATTTAGGCAGAGGAATGATAGATGAAGAAGTGTTTCACCATGAGGATGAAACAGAATTAAACGACGAACAATATTTTCAATACCCACATGAATATAGTCAATATTGTGAAGAAAACGAAATTGAAAATGAAACCCAAACAAATTTTCAAGAGCTACCCAAGCAAGAAAAAGAATCATAGAGTTCAATCAAGTCGTATTTACCTTATTTTGAAACAGAAGATCCTAAATTAAAAATTCTAATAGATACGGGAAGCCAAAGATCATTTATTAGTACAGAAGCCGCTCAATATTTTTCAGAATATTATAAACCTGAAAAATTTACAGTTAGAACGTCACACGGAACAACACACCATGACGGTTTAGTAGAAATATTGGACAAAATATTTTGGACCTGGAAATACTCCTATGAAATTTTATATTTACAATTTTAGTAACAAATATGACATTTTAATGGGCACCGATATGATTGAACAAATAGAAGCAAAAATTGATTTAAAAGAGCGAAAGTTGCTGTTACCAAATAACGAAATCTTAATATATCACATGACAGATGAGGACTCCCTTAATATTAAAGTTCTATGTGAAACTTACAGAGACCTTTTCACAGAAGATGTTACCAATAGTGCGACTATGTCTATAAAACATAAAATTAATTTAGTTGACGAAGAATCTATTTACAAAAGACCCTTTAGGTTACCACAAATACAACAAGAAGAAGTTAATAAACAAATTAACAAATTATTAAATGAAAATATAATTCAACCTTCGGAATCCCCTTGGTCATCCCCAGTTTATATTGTTCCAAAGAAGATGGATCAATCAGGTATTCAGAAATGGCGTATGGTTATTTATTATCGTAGGTTAAATGAAAGAACCAAGTCAGATAAATTTCCCTCACCAAATATTGAAGAATTATTTTCTAAATTACAAGGTAATAATTATTTTAGTACTTTAGACCTTACTTCCGGATACCATCAAATTTTAATGGATAATAACTCCATAGAAAGAACAGCATTCAGCACACCTACCGGTCATTATGAATTCTTAAGAATGCCTTTCGGTTTAAAAAACGGTCCCACAACTTTCCAACGCATGATGAATAACGTGTTAAAAACTGAAATTTCCCGAAATATATGTTTAGTATATTTAGATGATATAATTATCTATTCAAAATCTAAGCAAGAACACATAAATTAATGCCAACAAGTTTTTGAAGCGTTACGAAGAGCTTATCTAAAACTAAATAAAAATAAATGTATATTTTTGACCGAAGAAATAGAATTTCTCGGTCATGTTTTAAATAAAGACGGTTTAAAACCTAACCAATCAAAACTGGAAGGTATTCAAAAATTTCCTATCCCTAAAACATTAAAAGAAATAAGAGGTTTCTTAGGATTAATTGGTTATTATAGAAAATTTGTACCAAACTTAAGTAAATTGTAAAACCACTCACAGAAGCGGCTAAAAAGAATGCAACCATAGACATTAAAAATAAAAGATATATAGAATCGTTTGAGACATGCAAACATTTATTAATTAACGCCCCAATATTAGCATTTCCCGATTTTAATAAAACATTCGTAGTCACTACTGATGCCTCAGATATAGCATTAGGTGCAATAATAAGTCAGGAAAATCATCCTATAGCTTATGCATCAAGAACACTGAGTGACACTGAACAGAAATATAATACCTGTAGTATTAAAAAGAATTATTAGGTATCTTATGGGCATTGACTCAGTACAGACCATACATCTACGGTAGAAAATTTATATTAAGAACTGATCACAAAGCATTAATGTGGTTATCAAAATTAAAAGAGCCAAATCAAAGACTTACTAGATGGAAACTAAAACTACAAGATTACGATTATAAAATAGAACACGTAAAGGATAAAGAAAACCATGTGGCTGATGCCTTGAGTAGAATTCAACTGCATCATACAAGTTGTGACTCAATACAAGCTCAATGCGGTGAGGACATGTCATTGGATAGCATTCCAACGAGTGACAACATGACACCTATAAACAAAGGAAGCAATTCTTGGATGTCGAACAATGCCTCATTGTGTAGCACAGTACACTCTTTCAACAAAACAGCGATCAAGGTATACCCATCATAAACAGTTATCCACCTAAACGACTAAGACGTGTAGTTTTCGAGTTAGCTCCTTATAAGAACGTGAAGTACGAAAAAGGTATGTGGTATTTTTATATTCCACCTATTGATCAGGAAGATTCCATTAGAGAATATATGTTAGAATATTTAAATAAAGAAAAATATGCTTTTATTATACCAAATGATGAGTTATATTATAAAATTTCGGAAGTTTATAGAAAATATTTTGATCAGACTAAGTTTAAACCTGTTAGATATACAAAAAGGTTAGTTGAAATAGATAATAGGGAAGAGCAAATAAAATTAATTAAAGAATATCATTTGTTAGATAATAGGCACGCCGGAATTGAAAGCGTTTATAAACAGTTACGAGATAAATATTATTGGGAAAACAGGCGAAAGCAAATTAAAAAATACATAGTTAATTGTGAAACTTGTAAAAAGGAAAAATATAACAGACACCCTCATAATACATTATCAACGGAAACAGAGACACCTTACGAACCTATGGACGTATGGCACATTGATTTCATGTCTTTAGAAAGACAATGGTACTTAACTATTATAGATAAATTTTCTAAATACGCTATAGTCAAACCAACTGAAAAAAGTAGAGTCTATGATACCTTATGTAAAACCTTTGCTTTAATAGGAGCACCAAATAAAATTGTTCATGATGGAGAACAATCCTTTGTAGTGAAATTATTCAAGAACTTTTTAAAACCTATAATATAAGAAATCATATGACTTCACCTCAACATCACAAATCAAATTCAGATGTAGAACGTTTGCATAATACTATACAAGAATTATATCGTCTTCAAAGAGACTCAGAATTGGACCAAAATCAAAAGATTAGTTTTATTACCCATTCATATAATAATACAATGCATACCGCCATAAATATGACGCCTTTTGAGGTACATTTTGGTAGGAAACATAAGTTGCGTAGTTTTGATAATTTAAGAGTAGCTATACAAAGATACACAGCGCAACATCGCGATTTTGTAAGAGATTTAAATAAGAATGTTCATGATATATTAAAAAAACAAAAGGAGACTAGAAACAATAGGATAAATAAACAAATAAAGCATCCTAAAACATTTAATATAGGTGATACAGCTTATTTAAAGAATAGTATGGCAGAACGACATAAAACTAAACCAAGATTTTTGGGTCTATACCAAATTGTCAGTATAGAACCGCATAATAAATATAAATTAAACAATGGCAAAATATGTCATGTGGGAGAACTCATAATTGTTTCAGAATCATCTGTGTCATTGGATTCAAGTTCAGAAAATTAACACCAACCGAAAACTTAATATTAGTAGAACTAAAGCCTACTCGTATAATAGAAGGAGGATGGACAATTATTCATAAATTAGATATTAAACCTATAAAGTATAGTTTAGATAGTATACAGAGTTCAACAAAATATGCTGTTGCTAGATTAAAGTCTGAAGATTATAAATATATATATCAAAGAATAAATATTATTTTAGAACATGTAAAGGAAATATGTAAGCATTTAAATATTCAAAGTAAGAGCCGTGTAAAGAGAGGTCTTATAAATGGATTAGGATCAGTTATTAAATCAATTACTGGAAATTTAGATCAAAATGATTTAGATAATGTACAGAAAGATCTGGAAACTTTAAGAGTAGCTTATAATAAGCAAATATCTATAACAGATGAAACTTTAGAAGAATATAATAAACAGATTGCAAACATAACAAAAATACAAAAATAAATTAAAAGTCAGATTCTTGGTGTATTTAATAATAAAATTCGACAAAATGTCGCTATAGCATTATTGTTACAAGCACAAACATTACAAGATGTGGCTGAAAGGTTAACAACAGCCATTACTTTTGCTGAGCATAAAATGTATCACTATAGTATACTCCAATACCATATCTTAGAAAAAACATTACTTAATATACCTAAGGAAGTAGTTATTTCAAATAATATTAATGATATAGAGCCAATTATAACAGTTGATAGTAAGATAATAAATGAAGTAGCGTATTTTATAATAAATATACCTTTAGTTAAAAGAAAAGTTTATAAGGCACGAAAAATTGTACCTATTATCCATAACAACTTCTGTTCCTATCCTATAATGCGAAAAGTAACTCTAGCATATAACGATGAAGAAATTTATGAAATTAATGACTGCTTGGACTTTAATAATTTAATATGTAAAGGAAGCTTAGTAGAAACGAAAACTTGTAAAATGGAAATATTATATAAAATGGAAAGTGACAAATGTCAGACGGTTTCTATAAAATGTCCTTTGGAACAGATATCTCAAATATCACCAAAAGCAATATATATGTACTTTAATAAAACTACTGAAGTGAGTGTTAAGTGTAATAATCGTCAAGAAACCTTGTGGACAAAAGAATCGAACATTTTATATGGAGAAAATTGTGAGTTAAAAGTGGCTGGAATGAAACTTTTTCAGACAAAGGAAACAAATGAAAAAATTTTCATTGCTAACATTGAAACACAAAAAGTTGAAGCATTTTCTGAAATAGAATTAACATATGATGCTTTAGAAATAAAATCTAAATTAAAACAGCTAAAACAAATACAGTCTTTTAGTGAAAATACACAACACGAAATTATACAGTACAGTTGGATAACAAGTATAACCATCATCATAATTATTGTTGTACTTGTTAAATTCTTCAGACCCAAGGTTTATTCAAAACCATGGACTTCAAATTTGGAGGGGGATAGTCAAGCCACCCAGAACCTTCGAGTTCATTTTAAGAAGCAACATAAAGATAACAATATAACAAGACCTTAACTAAGACATAAAGGTCAGACAGAGGAAGCAGTTATATCAACACCCTGGACTTCAAAGAACGAATTTATTAAACAATGAACTCATAAAAAGAACATTATGAAGGAATGTCACAATGAACTCATTAATGGAATACAATGAAGTAATATTGGGTATTGGTATTCAACAACATCCTACACAACGGTAACCCTCTTCCCGCGCTGCAGTACTGCACCACAGTATATATACAGAAGCATTGGCAAGGAGCATCATTCACATTACCATAGCTTAAGTAATACATTTGTTAAAGTAAGATAAGAATTTTGTAATTATTAAATAAAGTATTTTTTTTAAATATCTTTAAATCAGATATTTTGACTCACGTGTGAACTGTGTGTTATAGTTACCATGTATTACGAATTCACAACTGTTATTGTACAAATTGTGGCGGTCATACTCAGATATGACAGACTACTAAGAATATAAATAAGACATACCAAGATACATAATAGCTTTAAGGGTAAATGTATACACTGTTGTAATAAAGTCCCAGCCACTGTTCAGGCATCACCTATAAATATTTTTTAGTGTTTTATTAAAAAATGGCTCTGTCGTAAATCCTACTACTCCACAGCCGAATCTGAAGTGACTAGATTATGACTATTTTATAGGAATAGCAATGACAGTAAAATATTGTGTATTTAACTAAAAAGAGCGCAAAAAAAGACAGCTGTGAGAGTTTCCGGCGCCGCTTCTTCTCTTTCAGAGCACAATTTGTTTCTGAAGCGGTAGAAGTATCTAGTATATTAGAAATGACATCAAAAAGAATTCTAAAGAAATAAATATTTAAGAAAATTGCCTTTATGCCTTTATGATCTTATTAAAATAACACTGAATTTGATTTAAATGACAACTACATATTATATACATCCACGCAAAAATGAAAAACATTTGTACCAGTCTAAAAACAATAAAAAACAAAGATTTAATTTTTTGGAACCTTAAACAAATCATCCATTCCCGATTGACTGAATATATATTACCTATCAGTAGGGCTATATACAAATTAATAAAAGGTTAAACTATACTTTTAGGTCGAGGAACTCAACTGCCTGAGATGTTCACTGATTGAAAATGTAGCGAATATACCCCTGCCAGGTGAGGAGCAAGGAGCTGTAGAAGTAGAGGTAAATTTATGTGTTTTATATTAATAATTATTTATATTATTGACACTTTTTAATTTAATAAACAATATTATCTTAATATATATAATACAAAAACATACTCGCATAACCTGTAAGGTTTATGTGCCTGGCCCAGTCTCTTCTAATCTCTAATCTTGACTATGCAGATTCAATTCTATCTAAATCTTACTAACGAGCAACTTAACAAACTTTAGCGCCTTCAAAATTTTGCAATTAGGTTCATATTTGGGTTACGCAATGTGATCACCAGTTTAACAGTGGGAGGCTCGTAGCACAAGATGCCGGCTCGATTATGGGTACCACAACGGCGCCTATTTCTGCCGTGAAGCAAAAATGTGTAAGCATTACTGGGTTTCGGTCCGAAGGGCGCCGTAGCATGTGAAATTACTGGGCTGAACTAAAAAACTGAAATGAGACTTAACATCTTATGTCTCAAGGTGACCAGCGCAGTTGTACCGCCGCTCAGACTTTTTAGGTATTTCAAGAATCCTGAGTGGCACTGCATTGTAATGGACAGGGCGTATTAATAACCATCAGCTGAACGGCCTGCTCATCTCGACGCTTATATTCATAAAAAAATGATCACGTATCTGAACTTCGGACAAGGCTCAGGTGGTTCCCAACTCGATTTCGCCGGAACACTCAAATTCTTTCTCTTCTGTACCAATTCTTTGTGACTCTCACTCATAAAAAAAATTGTTTATGCTCAACTCAATAAAAAAAATTGTTTATGCTCATGAGCCGCAGTCTGAAGCTCTTCGTATTTTGTGCGTTCCTCATCACACTACGACCTTTCTTTCCAATTCATTTGTGGTTGAGGCTATCAAACTGTGGAAAGGTCTACCTATTTATATATGAAAGGCTCAGACGCTCAATGCATTCAAAAACTTATTAAAAAACCATTTCGTAGAAAAAGTTGTTAAGTTAAAATGTTTAGTATAATATAAACATATAATTTATCTTTATATATATATATATATATATGTCGAAAGGAAGAAGGGCCATTAGTTTTTAAAAAAGCGCAGCACCACTGACCTATTGGTCATTGGCTCTGCTATAACTATACTTGTCCTACTTAGCAGGTAACATATCTACATTTAGCCTACTTATAGTTTAATGCAACTGCTGAACCTGTTTTGTAAAGCTCTAACAGGACTATTAGAAAAAGGAAATGATACAAGAGAAATAACCATTTTTATTTAGCTATCAAACATGATCGCGTAATCCTTTTTAAAGCATAGTAATAACATAGAAAAACAAGTAAATAGCTATAACATAATCTTTTAAAGCACAGTGATAGCACAGAGATTCAGTATAGAAAAACAAGTAAATAGCAATAACAATTTAACTAAGTACATAGGAATAAAGTTAATAGTTTTAGTAACTCACAAAGTTTTCGCTACGACTGCTGGCACCGAACTGAGCTGCGCGCAGTTAAACAACTGGTTTTATACCCTCGCTATCGTTCGCGTGTCAGCCAGCCGACAGTTATTCACAATACTTTTAAATTAGGTAACTACCCACAAAATAATTAAGTGACGTTTTTAAATAATTGCTACAAAGCAAATTCAACTTATTTTTGATTCAAACAATATTCTAATATCAGTAATTATTAACTAAAAATTATTGAAACTAATCTAAGTTCAAACTCATAAATAATCATATTCGGAGTCATTAATTAATTTATGTAAAACTGTTATATATATAAATGTTAAGTCTTATTTTTTCCTTCTCTTCTGTGCGTATTTCTAACAATATAAATGTAAGTTGTGTGTATGTTCATTCATCCTGTATTATGCTAATTTATTGCCTTATGTCAAGTTATAAATAAATCCCCTACACCTTTAGGTTACCTGAAACAGATCGTTGGATAGCGATAACGTCGACTAAGTGTGCTACCGTATCTATTATTTTGTACATACAAATTGTAACTTTATTTTATACGTTCAGTGCAATAAAGAATTTTAAAAACAAAAACAAAAACAAAACAAATTTTATGTACACGTATAATTTGTTGCAAATAGCACTTTTATGTTCACCACACACACAGTTTTTTTACATTCGGTACACGTCTTCTTGAACATTATTTTCTTTTTTGATGTGCATAGACTGCTGGAGTGCCGAAATTTAACTTGAGTTTGCTCATCAGCTTCTTCAGGCACCTCTTCAGTGGTTTGAGAATATTTTCATTATTCTCTCTCAAACGTCTTGACAAATTAGGGATTTCCAATCTAAACGATTATTGGTCCGTCTTGTGTACCAACACTGTCAGAGAGTCAAATACAAGTCAAATTACAAAATGCTGAGAAAATAGAGAAGCATATTGTGCACTTTCATTTCAATTCACTCTTCTTCATTCATAATAAAAACACTATTTGTGCCCCTTTCAACCCTCTTCTAATACCCATGATGTTGGAACTATCCTAAAAGATAATAAGTACCTAACCTACTTATATATTTACCATACATAAATAGAAATAAGCAAAAAAATGGTGTGCGTAGAAAGAACACATATCAAAAGGGATACTTCTAAACTTAGAAGACTAATTTTTAAATCTCGTTTATATCAATCATCGTAATCTGTTCTCTAAACCAAATGTTTTTTGCCAATATTAGAAATGATTAGATTTTCTACTTACTAGCGGCCGCGTGCAAAACCTGCACAATACAACACTAGGAGGGAAGATGTTATACTTACCTGCGGCCGTGCGCTAAACCGTGCACGATACAACGCTAGTAAGGAAGATGTTCAACTTTTTGGAATCCGCGCGTTAAACCTGTATGATACAACGCTAGTAGTGAAGTTGTTCTACTTACTAGCAATGCCATGTGCTTCATGCTACGTTCGCCCTTTCTCACTCTATCTCAATCGGTCTCAATCTCCCTCTTCTTGGATAAAAACGTCCCACATTTTCGGGACACTTTATCGGGCACATATAGACACTGGATTTCAAAAATGATCTAAAACTCGTTCTCTGCACCCTCGAGAACCTCGGACACGATATCCATATTGTTGAATTCATAATTTTGCGCGGCGGCCAACTTATATTTAAAAATGATACCAAATTCGTTCTCTGCACCCTCGAGAACCTCAGATTCGATATCCATATTGTTGAAATCAGATATTTGCGCGGCGGCCATCTTAGATTTCAAAAATGATCCCAAATACGTTATCTGTACCCTCTAGAACCTCGGACTCGATATCCATATTGTTGAAATCATAATTTTGCGCGGCGGCCATCTTGGATTTTAAAAACGATCCCAAATTCGTTCTCTGCACCCTCGAGAACCTCGGATACGATATCTATAATGTTAAAATGATAATTTTGCACAGCGGCCATCTTGTTAATTTTCCTCAATTTAGTAGTGGATATGAAGACTGGCAGTCCTTCCACGATATGTTTGTGTCACTAATTCACAATAATGAACGTTTAAGTCCGGTGCAAAAGATGCAGTATCTTAAGAGCTGTCTTCGTGGTGAAGCGGAGAACGTGTTAAAGAATCTTCTTCTATCACAGATATTAATTACAATGAAGCTTGGCTTCTACTCATTAAGCGTTACAATAACAAATTAGGGATTTCCAATCTAAACGATAATTGGTCCGTCTTGTGTACCAACACTGTCAGAAAAGTCAGATCAAAATACAAGTCAAATTACAAAATGCTGAGAAAATAGAGAAGCATATTATGCACTTTCATTTCAATCACTATCATGAAAAATTAATTTTATTTGACACAAATAAATTCATTAATTATAAACTGAAAATAACCAATGGTAACCTATACCTACCATTTAGAGTTAAGCGACAGCTGGCTACTTTAGTAGCTTATAGTCTTAGTGAACAAACTACTTCCTCTGTAGTATTATTTAATAAACATGCCTCTATTGGGCAAAATTGTAAAATAATCGACATACAAGCCTCTATTGGGGAATTTATTAGTACTAATTTACAAAAATATAACAATGAAGATTTTTCTTCAATTAATTTAAATTAAGTCATTTGACAAGGGAGGACAACTCTTGCAATATCATACAAAATAGGCAACATTCACCAAATATAAATGTTACTGCTAGTGATAATCATAACATAAAGGTCATAAATATTGTTCACCAGAATATACAAGGTATCTCAAGTAAGGAATTAGAAATTGAACTGTTTTTGAGCTGCTGTAATATAGATATATTATGTATTACAGAACATTGGCGTAAGAGTCATCAGCTCCAGTTTAGTTTTAGAGAACATAAAGTAGTCAGTTCGTTTTGTAGAAGTAGGGCAATGCATGAAGGTTCCCTAATTATTATTAATAATAGATTAAAATGTAAAAACAGATGAGATATTATTAATCTCTCTATAGAACAACTAATTGAGATAGCTTGTATTGAACGAGAGCAATTTATTATTGTAAGTGTATACCGCCCCCCACTGCATCATATGAACAATTCCAACATAGAATGGAGGAGGTACTATCAAAATTTAGCAAAACCAACAAGTCAATTATAGTGTGTGGAGGTTTTAATAAAAACTTGCTTGAACCTTCGGCCAATTGTACTAGCCTTAAAAATTTATTTCAAAGTTTTAATTTGTTCATTGTATTTTGGAAACCTACAAGAATCACTTCTACAACAGCAACCTGTTTAGATAATATTTTTACAGATGTTAATATTACTAGTAAACTCATAATTAATAATCTTCAGTCCGACCATAGTGGGCAACTTACAAAAGAAAATACAAGATTGTACAATGTCAGACCATTATACCAGTTACTAGTTGCCGTCTTGAGAAGTTTAGAAATAATATGGTAAATACGATACCATTTTTACACTGTGGTGAAACTGCTAATTTTCACTATAACTTAGTCTTCAATTGATTCTGTGAGTAATTTGACAGGATTTTTACTCCAGTAACGGTGACAGTAAACAACAAACATTGTTTTAATGATTGGGCAACAATGGGTATCCACAAAAGTTGTAAACGCTTATATGACCTTTATTATGAGAAAGATTACAATAATAGTGAAGAAATTAAAATATATGTAAAAAAACACTCCAAGCTCTTTAAATTAGTTTGTCATGAAGCGAAAACACGTTTCATTGCAGATAAAATTAAAAACAGTAATAATAAAGTAAAAGCGACTTGGAGTGTAATTAACAATGAAACTGGTAGATCGAATTGCCGTAACACCTCTATATGTTTAAATATTAATAAGCGCGTTATAAATTCGGAAATAGAAATTGCAAATGAATTTGATAAATACTTCTCCGAAATCCCGATTGTCACGACCAAAGACCTTAACTCTTCGCCAAAAGCAGCATATGATATGCTTAAATTACACGTACCAGTATCTTCCACTGATTTGAAATTTAAGTATGTTACGTAGCGATATAGTAAAAATCTTCAAATTAATTAACCTAAAAAATACAAAAGACCAATGGGGCCATTCGACTAATATTGTAAAATACATACTTGACATTATAGCACCTGAATTAGCAATATTTAATGAATGCATAGATGAGGGTGTGTTCCCTGACCTCATGAAATACAGCAAAGATGTACCATTGTTTAAATCGGGCAGTTTTTTTGGCCCTGCTAATTTCAGACCTATTTCAGTGCTGCCTGGTTTTAGTAAAATTTTTGAAAAACTTTTGCTTCAACAGCTACAAATGCATTTTTGTAAATTAATGAACAAAAATCAGTTTGGTTTCACTAGGGGCTTATCAACAATTAATACGGGTACTAAACTCATTGAGCACATCTTTGACGCCTGGGAAGAGTCACAGGATGCATTGGGCATTTTTTGTGATTTGTCCAAAGCATTTGACTGCGTCCACCATGAAACTTTACTCCTAAAACTAATACATTATGGAGTGAAAAATAAAGCCCTAAATCTGTTAAAATCATATTTAAGCGAAAGAGTTCAGATAGTCAATGTAAATGGCAACGGTCTTCGGGTATACCTGTGGGAATAGGTGTTCCACAGGGTTCTATTCTCGGTCCTTTCTTGTTTCTTATATACATTAACGATCTACCGTTTGTGGTAGATGATAGCCATGAGATTGTATTGTTTGCCGATGATACTTCACTTATTTCTAAAGTGCGGATATTGATGACGAGGTAAACAATGCACTCTCAAAGATAGAGCGTTGGTTTGAGACGAATAATCTGCACTTAAATCTCTCTCTGCACAAAATAATCTTTGATTCTTTCCAAATTTAATTATATGGATGCAGCCATAGGTCCACACTTATTGGAGCGTACTAAACGTCTCATAAAACGTGTTCAAAACGCTTGTGCACGATATTGTTTCTCCATCCCGCGGCGAGACCACGTTACTCCTTATTTAAATACAGAGTCATTATTAAAAATGGGGAGTCGTATGAAATTGCACTTTGCTACTTTACTATTCGGCATAATAAAGAACGAAATCCCTATTTATCTATTTAAAAAGTTAAAATGGAGAAGTAATGCTAACATTCCACATAAGACCCGCGCTTCGCACGACTCTTTAAATATACCCATCTTCCACACATCCGCATTTCGTGGTAGCTTTCGCTACGCAGCCAATAAGTGTTGGAATAACCTGCCACCACCATTTCGAAATTTGAACTCAAAGGAATCTTTTAAGAATAACTACGAAAAGCTATTATTGCAAGAACAAAAACTAAATTAAATACATCGACTGTAGTGAGGATGGGTATCATAATGGATATATTTTATCTATATAATATTAAATTACTCATGCATTTTTTATATATATTTTTATTATAATATACTTGTGTAGCTAGTGGGGATGTACGTTAATGCGTGTATCCGCATCACTACGTGATAAATACTTTCTTTTCAGATTTATAAATTTATTAAGTTCTGAGCTTTGTTTGTTAGATATAGGATACGATAAATATTTAAATATTATAATTATTTTTCCACACATTACTGCCAAAATAGCTTGCACGGAAAAAAATATAGGAAGTTCATAATATCAGTGTTAGGAAAATACGTCCTAACGTTTGCTGAGAACTTTCCTTTTTGCGAATCGCGCTGCTGCCCCGTTAGTTATAAAATAATCCTTCCGTGTTTTAAAACATTAATAAAATTTGGTGGCAGTTTTTCGCAAATAAAAAAAAATATTATATTATTTGATTTTTTCACGACTGTGTCGGTAACTTATCTAAATATCCCGTCCCAAGACCCTCAGGAAAAAGGATATCTAGAGTTATGATCCTGTTCTATCCCCCCATTTAAAATATTGTGTGATCGAACGGTCGATCCTTGGAGTTGAGTGTCAGATGTGGATGAATGATATGAAGACGTTGACTGTGTGTTTGAGTATGATTGTGAAACGAAAACGGTATCTCCAAGCACCTTACTAATTATGGTGGAAGAATGAAGTGCTGCTTGTATTTGTAGTATGTGTATGTTAATGTTTGCATCTAATTTGTCACAATACCGCTTAAGGCTCTTCGTCACTGCACCCGTGGCTCCTACTACAATCGGAATAATTGAGACGGTGGTGTTCCATAGCCTGGAGAGTTCCACTTTTAGCGGGTGATATTTGCTAATTTTTTCTATTTCCTTAGCTCCAATGTTATAGTCCGATGGTACCGAGATATCTATAAGGTAAGAATGGTTGTTTTGTTTATCTATGTGAATAAGATCTGGTCTATTGTGAGTAATTGTAATGTCAGTTTGGACAGGGATTTCCCACATTAGTTTGGCTATACTATTTTCTTTTAACATCGGTTGCTTTAGTTCTTCCTGCCACCATAACTTGTTTACATCGATTTCGTTCTTCTTAGCCAAGCACCAAAATACATATTGAACTAAATTATTGTGTCTTTTTACAAAATATGTTCAAGCGAGTTTTTCGCATCCTGCTAAAAGATGTTGTACGGTTTCGTCTTTATTTGCACACAAGCGGCATTTGCCATCTGTATTTCTTTTCAATATATCGCGTTCGTGCTGTCGCGTTAGCACTTCCTGATCTTGTATAGCAAATAGAGACGACTCCAATGTTGGCGAAATAGGTTGTTTCTTCAGCCATTTAAATGTAAGCTCTTTGTCCACATTGGCAAGGTCGAGGACCTTTTTAGGGAATTGCCCATGCAGGCTCTTGTTTCTCCACGCTTCATTCTGTTTCTTTATTAGGCTATTTTTAATTTCAATTTTGGTGTGATCTTTGCCCGTTGTTAGCTTCAGTTCTTTTTCTATTTCATACGAATCTTTATAAATTGAATGTGTTTCTCTGTTCTTATCGTGTTGTGTTATTGCTTCTATGAGTTTATCATTTTTTTGTTCTAAATATTGTTTATATTTCAAAATATGAGCTTTGTATAAGTTTTCTAAATTAATCAATCCTCTGCCACCCATTGCTATGTGTAAATAAATTCTATCCACATCTGCCTTTTGCTGGTGAGCCTTCTTTATCGCTAACAACTTACGCGTCTTCATATCGATCCGTTTTAAGTCGCTATTTTTATAATTTATGACTCCAAATGAGTACATCATAACAGGTACAGCGTATGTATAAATCCCTTTTATTAGATTTCGCGCATTTAAATAAGAATTTGTAATCTTTTTAACTCTCCTAAAATATTCTTTCGTTAGTTGGTCCCTTATGTCGCTATGATTTATTTTCCCAGATTCGTTAATTCCTAAATATTTGTATGTTTGGTCTAATTTTAATTGCTTAAAGGTATTTCCGTTCAGTAGTATATGTTCATTGCCATCAGTATGGTTTCTATAGCCAGCGGTTATATGAAGTATATTACATTTATCCAGGCCGAACGACATGCCTATATCTGTAGTGAAAATTTCGACACTATCTAGTAAAATTTTTAGGTTGGTTTTATTGTTTGCATAAACTTTAAGGTCGTCCATATATATTAAGTGATTAATCCATACGCTGTCCTTTAGATGATATCCTTTGTTTTGATATTTCTCTAGAATAGTAGAAATCGGATTAATTGCTAAGCAGAATAATAATGGAGATAACGAATCTCCCTGAAAGATACCCCACCTAACATAAATCGGCTCAGTAGTGTAAGAGTCTGTAGAGCCTTTTGCCGTTATAACCTTGTTCTGCCGGTTCTAAATAAGGCGAGTAAGGGTGTTGGTTGTTGTTGACTATTAAAGTTCTCGCGGCGGAATAAATAATGTCATTAGTACCTCGGAGAGTGCAATTACTTACTAAAATTATTGGTAAATAGTTATCGATTATGGTTAAATTTTGCAAAAATTGTCTATTGATTTTAGCCTTCGGCAGGTAATCGCGCTCTTCGATAGGTATTTCTTTTGTTTCAGCTTAACATTGTAGGAATTGGATAACAAGAGGGTTCTGCTCTTCCACATTATCACACGTTACGGGACAGTGTGCTATCTCTGAATCAAATCTGTTTCTACTCTGAATATCTAAAGTGTCTTGTTCATTGGTTTCTTCTGTGGTATTATCTAAGACTAAAGTTGACGTTGAGTTTGTGTGTGTGTCTATATCGATGGGATGAGACTGGTGCATTTCGTTTTCAGCGTTGTGTTTGATTTGGTTCAGTAGTTCTTGCGAAATAAGGTTATGTTTTAAAATTCGACGTGCTTGATTAGATAACGTATTTCCATTGAATCGGTGTATTTTTGGGTTGTCTGGGTTTCTCTGTTTAAATAATTGCTCTAGTTCACTGATATACTCCATTGCCTCATTTTTTGCTTTAAAATAACAAAACATTAGTTCCTCTTTCTCTTGTTGCGTCCATCTTCTTCTCCTATCACCGTAAAATATTTCAGTGTTGTGTGATGTGAGTACTTCATTGTTTTCTGTGATAGGTGTTATAGAATTCTGTGTTTGAAGTGGTTCATTTTCTATTGTTTTTTGTATTGTGTCTAGTGTGTTTTTCGGTAATACATTCTGTTTAATTATCCTACGTGCCTGATTCGAAAGTGTGTTGCCATTAAATTTATGAATTTTAGGGTTATCTGGGTTTCTGTTGCAAAAAAGTTGTTGAAGTCTCGCTATGTATCCTGGTCCTCCTAATTTGGCTTTAAAATAACAGTATATTAACTCCTCCATCTCCTCTGTTGACCACTTTCTTTTCTTATCCTCGTTTATATTCGTGGTCGTAACAGATGTGCCGGCAGAGTGTTGTGTGGGAGTGAATTCCCCTCTCTGCAAAGCATCACCCGTTTCCCCCCCTCCCCGTTGTTCGGCTGTAATACGTTCAGGTTCCCCGACTTCTGCCCGCCTGCTCAGCAGAGAGTCACTGACGGTCCGTATGCTGTCACGCCCAGCGTCAGCTCCAGACGTGCCCCGGCGATCACCCCCGGGAAGCGACCCATTACGTGTATTTCTTAATTGTCTCTTCATATTTCCTTTTAAAGGCTGCTTGCTATAGCTCCGTTAGCCATCGATTAAGTTACCGTCTGACACACAGACTTCGATGTTCCACCCCTCACGTGGCAAAAGTGTTGTAGCCGGACGTGGAGTTAGGCTTTGAGGGGCATATTATGTTATATTATATTATATTATATTATATTATATTATATTATATTATATTATATTATATTATATTATATTATATTATATTATATTATATTATATTATATTATATTATATTATATTATATTATATTATATTATATTATATTATATTATATTATATTATATTATATTATATTATATTATATTATATTATATTATATTATATTATATTATATTATATTATATTATATTATATTATATTATATTATATTATATTATTTGATTTTTTCACGACTGTGTCGGTTACTTATCTAATTATCCCGTCCCAAGACCCTCAGGAAAAAGGATATCTAGAGTTATGATCCTGTTCTATCCCCCCATTTAAAATATTGTGTGATCGAACGGTCGATCCTTGGAGTTGAGTGTCAGATGTGGATGAATGGTATGAAGACGTTGACTGTGTGTTTGAGTTTGCTGTGTGTTGTTGATGTGCCTGCGATGATTGTGAAACGAAAACGGTATCTCCAAGCACCTTACTAATTATGGTGGAAGAATGAAGTGCTGCTTGTTTTTGTACTATGTGTATGTTAATATTTGCATCTAATTTGTCACAATACCGCTTAAGGCTCTTCGTTACTGCACCCGTGGCTCCTACTACAATCGGAATAATTGAGACGGTGGTGTTCCATAGCCTGGAGAGTTCAACTTTTAGCGGGTGATATTTGATAATTTTTTCTATTTCCTTAGCTCCAATGTTATAGTCCGATGGTACCGAGATATCTATAAGGTAAGTATGGTTGTTTTGTTTATATTATATTATATTATATTGTATTATATTATATTATATTATATTATATTATATTATATTATATTATATTATATTATATTATATTATATTATATTATATTATATTATATTATATTATATTATATTATATTATATTATATTATATTATATTATATTATATTATATTATATTATATTATATTATATTATATTATATTATATTATATTATATTATATTATATTATATTATATTATATTATATTATATTATATTATTTTTTCACGACTGTGTCGGTAACTTATCTAAATATCCCGTCCCAAGACCCCCAGGAAAAAGGATATCTAGAGTTATGATCCTGTTCTATCCCCCCATTTAAAATATTGTGTGATCGAACGGTCGATCCTTGGAGTTGAGTGTCAGATGTGGATGAATGATATGAAGACGTTGACTGTGTGTTTGAGTGTGTTGTGTGTTGTTGATGTGTCTGCGATGATTGTGAAACGAAAACGGTATCTCCAAGCACCTTACTAATTATGGTGGAAGAATGAAGTGCTGCTTGTTTTTGTAGTATGTGTATGTTAATGTTTGCATCTAATTTGTCACAATACCGCTTAAGGCTCTTCGTTACTGCACCCGTGGCTCCTACTACAATCGGAATAATTGAGACGGTGGTGTTCCATAGCCTGGAGAGTTCCACTTTTAGCGGGTGGTATTTGCAAATTTTTTCTATTTCCTTAGCTCCAATGTTATATTATATTATATTATATTATATTATATTATATTATATTATATTATATTATATTATATTATATTATATTATATTATATTATATTATATTATATTATATTATATTATATTATATTATATTATATTATATTATATTATATTATATTATATTATATTATATTATATTATATTATATTATATTATATTATATTATATTATATTATATTATATTATATTATATTATATTATATTATATTATATTATATTATATTATATTATATTATATTATATTAAACAGTAAAAAAACAAAGTGTTTACGGTTCATTAGACCAAACACAGCGGATGTACAAACCAACGTACTTATAAATGCCCAGAGATTGGAACTTGTGGACACTTTTCATTCATAAGCACATTGAGGAATTTTCTAGAGACTGTGACATTCATAATGTTAACACGAGGAACAAAGATAAACTTGGTATGCCTACTACTCGGTTGGGTCGAGTTATTAAGTCTTTTGTTGGGCGATGTATATGCTTCTACAATATGATCCCAGAAAATGTACAAAACAAATGTGTTACGAAATTTAAAAGAATTGTTTAAAAACGTTTGTGTGGGAAAGGTTATTATAGCATAAACGATTTTCTTAATGACACCACGGACTGGGATTAAAGCGAACACCCTCAGGCTCTTTAATTATAAATGTTTATTGTACGATATTACATTGTAATCCATATTTTATATATAAAAAAAAAGTCCACTGAGTTTCTTGCGCCCATTCTTCTCAGGTCTGAGGCAGCCTCTTTTGAATGGGTGGTAGATTTTGACGTTCAATAAGTGATTATAAATCCTATTTTGAATAAAAATATTTGAATTTGAATTTGAACTACGGTCTTCTTGGGTATCACGTTAGATAAAAAGCTTCAGTGGGGTCCACATATTGCCCATCTAGCAGATAAACCGCAGAGCTGATCTGCGGCATATGCAGTTAGAAAGATTAGAGAGTACACGAATGTTGCGACCGCTAGATTAGTGTAAGCGCAAGTGAAGGTCCGGCCTCACATGGAATATTGCTGTCATCTCTGGTCTGGCGCACCCCAGTATCAGCTCGATCTATTTGACAGCGTGCAACGCAGAGCAGCTCGAATTGTCGGGGACCTAGCGCTCTGTGAACGGCTGGATAACTTGGCGTTGCGTAGAGACGTCGCTTCACTGTGTGTCTTCTACCGCATTTATCACGGGGAGTGTTCCGAAGAGCTGTTCAACCTGATTCCTGCCGCCGAATTTCACCTTCACACGACACGCCACAAGTTACGATATCATCCCCACCATCTGGATGTGTGCAACTACGAAGCTGTGGAATGAGCTTCCTTTCCGACATGGGTACCTTCAAGAAAAGCGCGTACACCTTCCTAGAAGGCCGGCAACGCACTTGTGATTCCTCTGGTGTTGCAAGAGAGTGTGGGCGGCGGTGATCACTTAACACCAGGTGACCCGTACGCTCGTTTGTCCTCCTATTCCATAAAAAAAGTGTTCTTTAGTTATTTTCACAGCATCCTGACGTACGGTATATTACTATGGGGTCATGCTGCTGATATTGATATAGTGTTTGCTCTGCAAAAGAGAGCTGTTCGTGCTATATATTAGCTTGCTTATAGACAGTCTCTCAAAGAAAAATTTCAAGAAATAAATATTATGACTGTTCATTGTCAGTACATTTATGAAAATTTAATATATATTCACAAAAATCGTCACCTTTTTGCTCTTAACAGTGATTTTCATTATTATAACACTGGAAATAAGGGATTGCTTGTAATTAATTCTAGTAGGCTTCATAAGATACATAATAGCTTTAAGGGAAAATGTATAGACTTCTATAATAAAGTCCCAGCCACTGTTCAGGCATTATGTATAAATAAATTTAAATGTTTTATAAAAAAATGGCTCTATCGTAAATCCTATTACTTCACTGCTGAATATCTAAATGATCGGACAGCCTGGCAGAAGATGAGAAACTGCAATACCCGATTGGATCACGAATTACAATGAACGATTTATATGTTGATGATCTGATGACGGGTTGCGAGAACGAGACGAAAGCTACTCATATTTATGAAGAATTGAGCAAGCTAATGAAATTAGGAGGTTTCCAATTTCGGAAGTGGAGCAGTAACACGAGCACTTTTTTGAATTATATCGGACAAGACAAAATGGGAGACAATGAATCAGTCAGCATTAAAATGGACAAAACACTTAAGATTTTAGGAATCACTTGGAATAGAACTGATGACACTTTCGAATATGAGATAAAATTGCCTCTAATAGTTATGCCAGTCACGAAGCGTAAGGTTCTTTCTGACATTGCGATGTTATTTGATCCGCTAGGATGGGTAGCTCCTACGATTACGACAGCAAAGGTTTTTATACAAAAACTTTGGCTTAGCCGCAATTGAATGGGATCAGGAACTCCAGGAAACATTTACTAAAGTACTGGCTGACATATCGCCAAGAGCTCTACACGCTTTCACATTTCAGCATTCCAAGATGGATCGGAAGTAGCAACAGCGACCAGCGTCTTGAACTTCAAGGTTTTTGTGACGCGTCTAACGTGGCTTAGGCTGCCGTCGTATATACTCGGGTGATAGCTGGCTGATAACGGAGAAGTACGAGTCAACCTCATCTGTTTTAAAACAAAGGTTGCCCCAGTTAAACAAGTGTCTGTTCCACGGTTAGAGTTATGCGGCGCGGTTTTGCTCGCTAAGCTTCTTTCGGACTTATCCAAGGTGCTGCAAGTACCAAAAGAGAACGTAAATGCATGGACAGACTCTTCAGTAGTCCTAGCATGGTTAAGCAGCCATCCTTCAAGATGGAAAACCTTCGTGGCCAACCGAACCTCAGAAATATTCAACCAAATGGATAGCAATCAGTGGTGTCATGTAAGGTCAGTAAACAATCCAGCTGATTGTGCATCCAGGGGTATAAAGGCAGCAGAATTAGTAGTACTTAAACTGTGGAAAACAGGTCCTAGTTGGCTGGAAAATAAAGAGATAAAATACAGTAAGGGAGTTGTAAAGCAGACAAATATTGAAGAAAAAAAGAGTGATAAAATATGTCTAGCACAAACAATTGATAAAACAGATTTGGATGAATTCATTGAGAGGTTTTCAAATCTAACGAAAATGCTGAGAGTTATTTCTTATTGCAGACGATGGTTGGAACTAAGAGTCTCAAAATATTAACGTCAGAAGATTTCAGAATTCCCAACAGTGAAAGAAATGAACAATACATTGTTAAAGGTGATTGGTGTTGTACAAGCGTCCATATTTGAAGAAGAGATAGACAGCATACGGTCCCGTGGAAAAGTTTTAAAAAGGAGTGCACTGCATACTCTTTGTCCAATAGTAGATTCTAAGGGAATATTAAGAGGCGGCGGTCGCTTGGACATAGCAGAGCTTCCTTACGACAAAAAGCATCCGATAATACTGCCTGATAAAAGTCACTTTACCAAGTTAGTTATTCGAGACGCCAATCTCAAAACTCTCCACGGTGGCACCCAAATAATGTTGAAACACATAAGATATAATTATTTTATTATATGAGCAGTTCAAGGTAAAAATTATTACAGAAGCTGTATTACCTGTCGAAGATATTCTTCCGCAAATAAGACTCAGCTGATGGGACAGATTCCAGCAGTAAGGCTCAAATCTAGCAAGGTATTTAAATCGTCTGGAGTAGATTTCGCAGGGCCTATAAACCTTCGATGTTCACCTGGCAGAGGGTCTAAAGCATACAAAGGATATATATGCCTTTACGTTTGCATGTCAACTGGGGCCATACACTGTGACTGAGACATAAGCAGTGTCAGATCTAACAGCTCACGGTTTTATTGCCGCGTTTAGAAGGTTCACAGCGAGGCGCGGACATTGCAAGGACATATATAGTGATAATGACATAAACTTTGTAAGATCGAGCAAACTGCTGATCGAGTTGTTTAAAAACGCACAATCATCATGGCCCAACGAAATCATACAAAGGTTAACACTCGAGTCAACTACGTGGCACTTCATCCCCCCTTACTCTCCCAATTTTGGTGGTTTGTGGGAGGCTGGAGTGCGCAGCGTGAAAAATCATTTAAAGAAAATTATAGGCGACAGTACTCTAACATAAGAGGAGTTGACAACTGTATTAACTCATTTCGAGGCGTGTCTGAATTCACGTCCCATCTCTGTCTTAAGTGATGACCCGTGTGATCCTCTCCCACTCACGCCTGGCCATTTTTTGGTCGGTGAACCATTAATTAACGTAGCTGATGAAGATCATCAGGGTAGCAATGCTATAGGTTTAAATAGGTGGAAGTTGTGTCAAAGAATAGTTTCTAGTTTTTGGAAAAGATGGTCGAAGGAGTATATTGTTAACTTAAATCAAAGATATAAATGGAACCAAAAACTAGCAGAATCCAATGTCAATGATGTAGTAGTTATACGAGAGGACAATATCCCACCAGCTAAATGGCTTTTAGGTAAGATTATTGAAAAATATCCTGGCCAAGATAATGTTACAAGAGTTGTTATGGTCAAAACTAAAAATGGTATTATAAAAAGACTAGTTAGTAAGATTAGTGTTTTAACAAATTAATAGTTGTAAAAAAAAATATGTGATTCAGACATATTTGGCATCGTGGGCGGTGTGTCTGTAAACATCTAGGTATAGTTCAAAACGAGTTAAAGTAATGAAATAAAATTTTGTGATTAGTTAAGATTTAAGAAAATTTATGTTTACAGTTAGTTAAAATTGCAATCTCCTGTGCCAGGAGTTGAATCTGTTGCTATATTGTTATAATATTGCAATCTTATGTGTGTGACAAATTGTAGTTCTTTGTATTTATGTTTATTATTAATATGTGAAGGACGAGTTACGTCCTTCGTGGGCGGATTATGTTAGAATCATTTTACGTTCTTTCGCTTAACATCCAATAGATGGCGTTGCCCATATACATTGTAACATTAAAACACGCAAACATTTGTCAAAGCATTATATCTGAGTATGTATGGTACAGGTTAGTCGGTTAGTTCTGGAATAGCATTGAATAGTGTCAAGTTAAAGTGAGTGTGTTCTTTATCGCAGTCCTACTGTGCAAGTTAAACACTTTGAATATAATATCAACATAATTAAATGTCTTACGAGTATCTGTCTTATATTAAGGTTGCTACTGATTAAAGAGTACTTTAAACTTAAGTGATAATTAATTAAAACAACATTATAAACAAAGTAAAAATAACAGCAGTTAATAGTTATTTAAATGTAGTAATTGAGATATCATATGGCACTCCATGACGTTGGTAGGGCATGTAAACATATTATTTTAAGGGGTTGTAAATTACTTTGTACAAAATTAATAAAGGAATTTTTAATTGTTTGAATAGGCAACGTTCCGCAGTACCGCGTTTCCACAGCGTGCGGTAATACCGCGATACAACGGCGCGAGGCGGTACCAACGCTTGCTGACGCGTAGGGGGAACACTCCAGAACCTCGCTTTGGCGGCGCGCGGCGTTATTGCAAATCCATAAGGCGCAAATGCAGCGCGCGGCCTCACCGTGCCACCGCAGAGCGTGAGAGCAGCGCGCGGCCTAACCATGCCTCCGCAGACCGCGAGGGCGGCCCGCCGCTTTTTCGTTATCCAGCTGAACTCGCATACTACTTGTGCACAGATTAGTTTTAAAATGTTCTGTGTTCGTGCGCGCACTGTTTTTAAAGATAAAAAAAGTACTTAAGTAGTTTTATAATTAAAAAAAAAACAATAATTTTTCGTATAAATCTCATTTTCGCGCCAATCTGTCTTAAGTATTATATTAATATTGAGATTTTAAAATAGAGTGGGGTGATTTATCCTGTAATGCCAGAAAAATCAAAGAAATTATGTCCGAAAGCAAAATTATCTCGGGAAATGAATATTGCATCTAAAAACTTGGGTCTAAAATTTCTTTAGACAATGGTCTAAAGAAATTTTTACTGGTAAGAAATTTATAATTCAGCAACATTTTAACATAACACGACTAAAATTTTGTTGGAGAATTGTGGGCACTCGATCAATCTCTACCATCCAATTCTTCATTATTTACTTTAGTAGTTTGAAAGAATGAACCCTGGGAAGACTAAGTTTACGGCATGGAAGCGATTAGACAGAAAAATGAATGCTGCGATTATATTTAGCTGTATGCTATTTATGTTGAGTTAGTTCCACTCTGGAATTTATATTAAGAATTAAAATAATACACAAACGCAAATGAAGGGTACATGTTTGTACGAGTGGAACATCGCACATCACGTTGCGCCCTGTCACCAGTTGCGCTGGCGCGTGCCGTGTTTCCACATTTTCCCCCAGTTCACGTTCGAGCATCAATCGGTTCGCGTGTGCTCATAACCATTTACCATTATAACCATTTAGACTAAGTTCAGTAAACTAATTGTTCTTAAATCTAGTTTAATTTATGAACCAAACATAAATTAATCTGTACGGCAACCAGAACACCGTACATATTGGTCCTTCGAGCCGGATCAAAGCAACTAAACCATTATTAAGACCAGCAACCCCACTGTCTTACGACTCAGATCGTCAGGTAACAACACTAATGTCGCCTGCCGAGGGGAATTCGTACTCCACATCTAAGGAACAGTTGACGTCCCAGGGTAGTTCTAGTCGAGGTGAAGATATGCTACGAAAGCAAAAAAGTAATTTTAAAGCATTAAAACGCGCCATTGAAGGTTGTGGATATAGAAGACATATCCGAACCTTGGGAAATTGAGGACGTCTTGACCAAAATAAGGTCGAGGTGGTCGGTCATCGACTCCCTGCATTGGGAGATCGATAGTGAAGGAATAGATAATGATGAATACGAGGCAGCCTTCAGTGCCTACGAAAATAAGTTTGAAAACATGCAAAAAGTCTTATGATCAAAAATGTATTCTATTAAATATAGGGAAAAATCTACTCCTCAAATGGAGATACCAACATTTAGTGGCAATTATCATCACTGGTTATCATTTAAGGATTTGTTTTGTGAAACCATACACAAAAACAAATCCATACCAAATGCACAAAAGATGCAATTTTTAAATAATAAATTAAGGGGTGAAGCCGATAAACTTAAAAATTAGTTCAGACAATTACTCAATTTGTTGGGAAATTTTAAACCACAGATATAGTAACATGCGTCTTATTTTTAATTCGCATATTCACATATTACTGAATTTACCAAATCTGCAACAACAGTCAGCCGCACTTATTAAAAGATTGCACGACACCACTAATGAATGTCTGAATGCTATTAAAGCAATGGGGGTCGATATAACATCTTGGGATCCACTAATTGTTTACATCTTAGTCCAAAAATTAGATACAGAGACTCATAACGACTACATAGAGTCACTACGGAACCCGAGGGATTCACCAACTATCACAGATTTTTTAAGTTTTTTGGAAATTAAGTTTACCTCATTGGAGTCTACAAAACGTAGACAAGATTTTCGGTCAAGTAGATTCAATCCGACAGGCATTCATGAAAATCAGAAGAGCTCATGTAAAATAAGAAACAATAATTATGTAAATAAAAATATTCAACATAAGTCGATTATTAACCATTCATCAATTAGGTTGAACGATATTGCATTACAAAGGATGTGCATACTGTGCAAAAAGGAACATTCATTATTTCAATGCAAAACATTTTTAGATTACTCACCAGAAAACCGACGAAGAACCATTGAAAATAACAACTTATGTACGAATTGCTTAATAAATCACTCAGGCATGGAGTGTAGATCAGAAAAAACATGTAGATTTTGCCAAGAAAAACAACACACTTCTTCATAAAGCTTACATAACGTACTTACCAACAAAATCAAGTCAGCATGCAGTGGAAGAACCTAGAAAAAGTAATATATGCGTTTCTACCTTACCCCCACAAGTATCTCCTAAGCTATTAGCCACAGCGAAAATTAATATTGAAGCTTTAGACGGTTCCCAACACGTCATGCGCGCTCTGATTGACCCATGTGCAGAATCTTCGTTGATAACAGAGAATGCAGCACAGACATTAGGCTTACCACGCATCAACCGAAACTGTCTGGTTGTAGGAGATGGAGAGAAATCTATAAGCAGTAAGGGAGCTATTAAAATCACCATATGCTCATTAATGAATGACTTTAGCATTACAACAGAGGCGTATGTCATGAAACAAATAGTCGGCAACTTGCCTAACCAATCGTTTACCAAACCAGAGTGGCCACAAATTAATAAATTAACTTTAGCAGATCCAGAGTTCTATTTGAAAAGACCTGTAGATCTTATATTAGGTGTAGAAGTATACGAACTAATCATACTACCAGGCTTTATTCGTAAAAGCGCAATGCAACCTGTTGCTCAAGAAACGGAGTTGGGTTGGATCTTAAGTGGTGGTATTCAACTACAAAATAATTGCCATGTCGTCAAAATTGATTTAAAGGATATTCGAAAATTTTGGGAGATAGAGGACATTTCGGATAATGCTGTGGATGGATATGAAAACTGATGATTTCTATTGTATTCAGCAATATCAATTAGAGATGCAACGCCAACCAGATAGACGTTACGTTGTGAGATTACCATTAAAACCAGATTTTAAAGAAAAATTGGGAGAGTCCAGAACCAAAGCGGTCGCCCAATTTCACCAATTAGAGAAACGTTTTATCAAAAAAATAACCATTGAAGAGAATTATAAGCAATTCATTAACGAATACATTGAATTAAACCATATGAAGCAATGTTCCGGTAACCAGACACCGGAATCATATTTATCACACCATTGTGTGATACGCGCGAAATCATTGACCACTGCAACTCATGTCGTTTTTAACGCATCAGCTAAAACTTCGACGTTATACATTAATTCGTTAAACGATTTAATGTATAGTGGGCCAAAGCTACAGAAGGATTTACTCACCCTTATTATTAGTTGGCGTCAATTATTGCTTTTACTGCTGACATCGAAAAAATGTTCAGGCAAGTGTTACTCAATGAGAAAGACCAACCTTTGCAAAAAATTGTTTGGCGTGACCATCCCAAACAACCACTTAAAAATTACCAGCTAGCTACTGTTACATACGGCACCAAGGCTGCACCATTCCTAGCTATGATGACTTTAAAACAGTTAGCCAAAGATGAAGCTCATCGTTTTCCTGAGGCAGCAGAAGTGGTGAATACCAGCTTCTATACTGATGACGTATTGCACGGGAGCCATGACCTTGAATCCGCAAAAAGGTTAAAAGCAGAACTTATAGCCCTGTTAAGTTCGGGTGGATTCAATCTCAGAAAATGGTCATCTAATAAACTTGATTTATTTGATGAAGATACGGAGAACAGTAGTAATGATCACACATATATTTTCAAGCACCAAGAATCAACAAAGGCCTTGGGATTACAATGGAAACCAAGTGATGATAAGTTTACGTTTAACCTCATATTAGAAGCATCGTTAAAACTTACCAAACGCACTTTATTGTCTGACATTTCAAAAATATTCGACCCACTTGGTTGGTTATCACCTGTTACAACCAAGCTTAAGTTGTTATTCCAGGAAATTTGGTTACTTGATCTTCAGTGGGATGATATATTGCCAGAAACCTTTGTATCTAGATGGGATACCATAAGAAATAACTTAAATAATAACATAAAGCATATTAATATACAACGTTGGCTACAATGCAACGCTAATGACACCATTGAGCTTCACGGATTCTGTGATGCATCTGAAAAGGCTTATGCTTGCGTTATATACGCTAGGATTCATAAGAACGATCAAAACAAATCGTCGGTTGTCATCGTAGCATCAAAAACACGGCTTGTTCCGTCCAAGATGATTATTTCGCTACCTAGACTAGAACTATGCGCCGCTGTTTTACTATCAAAATTGATAAAAAGAACTTGTAAATGTTTGTCTAAATTTAATATTAAGAAAAAAATAAGATATTTGGTTGGTCTGACTCCACAGCGGTATTAGGATGGTTGAGCGGAGATCTTAATCGATGGAAACCATTTGTGGCGAATAGGGTCAAACATGTCATAGAACAAATACCGTCATCATGCTGGGGCTATGTACAGTCCAAGGACAACCCTGCTGATTACGCAAGTAGAGGAATCACGGCTGACCAGCTAGTTGAACATTCTATATGGTGGTCCGGGCCAGGTTGGTTGCTATCGTTTGAGGAAAAAACCACAGAAAGTACACCCTACAGTACAAACGAAGAGATTAAAATTTCAACACAAATAAATGTGTCAAAAATAAATAGAAACCTTATTAAGCAGACAAAACAATTATAAGCAAGTATTGCGGGTTATGGCTTGGATGCTTCGTTTCTCTATGACATTGAGTAACAAACCATCATATCTAACAATACCAGAACTGCGAAAAGTTAATATAATTTAATTAAAATATGTACAATCATTGCAATTTTCAGAGGATATATTAAAAAGCACAAGCGAGCGCATTCTAGGAGTAAGATTTTAAATTTGCATCTTTTTCTGGATGACCAAGAAGTTTTAAGAGTGGGGGGACGAATATCAACAGCAAATATAATGAATTATAACATGAAACATCCTTTAATTTTACCACACAACCATCATTTGACGGATATGCTTATTGGTTATGCTCATAGAATGACTTTCCATGGCGGGGCACGTTTAACGCAATCATGGCTTCGTCAACAATATTGGAATATAGGCGAATATAGTGCAGTTAAAATGAGGTTAAGAAAATGTATTATATGTAGAAAGCATAATCCTACGAAACATAACCAATTAATGGGTGATTTACCACCAGCTAGAACCAATATTTCGAGACCATTTTATCATACAGGAGTAGATTTTACAGGGTTTGTTGATATAAAGTCAGCCAAAGGACGAGGAATTAAATGTACCAAAGGATACATTGCTGTATTCATATGCATGGCAACCAAGGCTATTCATCTGGAGCATGTATCCGATCTTACCGCGTCTGCATTTTTAGCAGCTCTCCGTCGACTGTCAGCTCGTCGCGGAACTCCAGGTCACATGTACAGTGACAACGGAACCAATTTCATAAAAGCCAACAGAATGCTGCAGGAAGAGATGGTCAACTTGAAATCCTTAATAGACGACCAGTTCTATACGCAGATAGCTGAAATGCAAATTGAGTGGCATTTTTACGCCCCGTCTTGGCCCAGTTCAGGAGGCCTTTGGGAAGCCGCAGTTAAAAGCCTTAAATACCACTTGAAAAGAGTATTAGGAGAACAAAGGTTGACATACGAGGAATTCTCAACGCTATTGGCTCAATTAGAAGGGACTCTGAACTCTAGACCCTTGTGCCCCTTAAATGAAGACCCAGATGATTTAGATTTCCTCACACCAGCTCATTTTCTTTCAAGTGGTCCAACATTAACCATAGTTGAAACTGAAAAGGATTTACGTACCAGATGGCAGCTCACTCAAAAGATATTTCTTGATGTGTGGAAGAGATGGCGAACGGAGTACCTAACACAACTGAACGCTCGGTCTAAGTGGCTTTGTACCCAACGCAAAATAAAAATCGGTGATATTGTGATAATTAATGACACTAATCTCCCACCAGGCAAGTGGGCCCTGGGCAGAGTTGTGGAGCTTCATCCGGGAAACGATGGGTGGATCAGAGTAGTAACTGTCAAGACCAAAAACGGTACTATCAAAAGACCTGTCGTAAAGCTATCTTTATTGCCAGTAGATCAATTTACAAACCAAAATAACCATGATACTAATTTGGATCCCGAAACACCACCAAAAGTAAATCAAAATTAGCAATCTGCAATACAACCAACAACATCTAGACGGAGAAATAAAAAAGGAATTTACCACTACGCTACCATGACACTACTTTCGTTCACATTTTTTATATCTTCGTCGGAATGAAACCATAGGGTTGTTAATATAAATCAAACGCAAGGTTAATATTTTGATAAGATATCAAAAATGCTTATCGGCCAAGATGAATGGAAATTAGTTGTTTATTATGATACAGAACCACATTGGCAAGAAATTACATTAGAAAAATATATAGACTATTTAAACACTACGTGCACAAATCTATCAGGCAAAGTTCATTATTACAAGTACGTCATAGTAACGAGTTGCAATTATACAATAACTTATTGTCAAGTAATAGGTTCCCAGGCGGGCCCGCTCGTCGTCGACGCGGAGTTATCAATGGAGTGGGTTATGTTGCACATTCGTTGTTCGGTGTACTCGATGACCATTTCGCTGAACAATATAAATTAGATATAAATCTTATAAGAAACAACCAAAACCATTTAGTTCAACTTTGGAAGAATCAAACATCAGTTATAGGATCTAGAATTAGGCAACTGAAAACGGAGGCAGAGCTTGGTAACGAGATGTCCTATCACGACGTACACCATTACGTCGTGATCTACTTGGTGATGGGAGTGGCAGCCGCTGCGGGCTCGTGGTGGGGCTGGCGGCGGTGGCCCGCGCTCCTCACCCCCCGCGCCCCGCGATGCCTCAGCAGGGAGGCGGTCCGTTATAGTGTCAGTCATCAGTGAACAATGTGTTAGTGCAAAAGCAGAGTGTAGTGATTAAAGACCAATGGTAGTGTTAACAAATCTATATCTCCTATTGTGTTTAGGTATAGTTATAGTAATGAGAATAGAGAAATAAAATAGAGACTGTACGCTAACGTACATTAACCAAAATTAAGATTAATTGTTGATCACCATGTACCATTTTCATTATTCATGACCATTTCACCTTACTTCTCTAGGGGGAGCATGTACGAGTGGAACATCGCACATCACGTTGCGCCCTGTCACCAGTTGCGCTGGCGCGTGCCGTGTTTCCACATTTTCCCCCAGTTCACGTTCGAGCATCAATCGGTTCGCGTGTGCTCATAACCATTTACTATTATAACCATTTAGACTAAGTTCAATAAACTAATTGTTCTTAAGTCTAGTTTAATTTATGAACCAAACATAAATTAATCTGTACGGCAAGCAGAACACCGTGCAATGTTAGTAAGTATGCGGTAAGAAATAAGAAGTCTTTTTGTTTGTAATTTAATAGACTAAGTTTGTAAAATTATAATAAGTTTTCAATGTTAATAATAATAATAATCTTTTGAAGTTAATTTGTAATTAGCTTTAAATATTGATATTATGTAGTTTCTCTTAATTAATAATTTATAACAAAACATGATTGTAGTAGGTACACGGTAAACTCCCCGAGAAAGGGTTTATGTTTGTACATAGTTCTAAGTAAAATTGTAAAATTGTTTGTTTGTCCACTTCTATACCACCGAACCGATTTTGATTAAATTTAGTATATAATTAATAAGATTAAATAAGTTTGTCATTCTTATGTTATCCTGACGCACTCGAATAAATCCCAAAATCACCAATTGGGCTCCTTTCAATAATGTTTGGCACATGGTTTGTTTGTGTTATGATTTTTTGACAATAATGACAATTTATAAGTTGATGTTCTGAAATTTCGTTACAAGGAAGCGAATGAAATTATGTGATGATTCATTTTTATTGTAAATAGTAGTAGAAGCCCTATTTAGAAATATATACAAATAGAAAACTGTAAAAAGGAAATAAAAATTTCATAAAAAACTTGTGGTACAGTTTCATTTTTATATTTTCATTTCATCAAACGGAACTATTTAGTGCAGGTCAGACCGATCTGACTGAGAAGTGATCTTGAAATTAAATATAGTGAACAATGACGTTCTATGTAAATATGGACATGTCATTCTGAGTCTGAAAGCGGAACGGCAAAACTGTGCTTAAGGACATTGTAAGCACACTTTTCTCCCTAGTCGTATGTCAACTATGTGTCAATCACGAAGTCTAAGTGTGCTACAAAAAAGTACTTAAATAATACTCTAACGATGCAAAAAAAGGTGGTGTGACTTATCACCGGTGAGTTTATTTTATTTGTAAAAGATTTTTCATTAAATATGGTACAAGTATTGTCAAGTATTCACATCCCTTTCTATTCAGCTTGTCAGAATGAGATAGATGAAAGGACGCGACCAGCACACATTCAGAAATGAAAACTATGGAGACGCTCTTGTTTTAAAGGCCCAGTGAACAATGATTAGCAACATTGTATTTTGTGTATGGAAAGTCATTGGCGGTGAATGTGAACGGCTTTCAAGACCGTGAACATTTACAAAGTAGAGCTATTTACACGGTATCACAGACGTATCGTTACCTAGTGATAATTGATACTTGTTTACACCGCAAATCTGTAAAAGATAATCTTATTTAGATTTTCCGTAAACGAGATAATGAAAGAGAATTGGCGCTAGTTGGTGGCAAGCGATAGTAGTGAAGAATTTTACAAACCAAATAAGTCGAGTGTCGTTTGCTCGAATCATTTACTTGAGGCTGATTTATATAACCACTAAAGGATTTAAGCGTTTAAACATTCATGCTCAAAAATAATTTTTCAAATTCAAATTCAAAAACACTTTATTCATGTAGGTCACAGAAATGACACTTATGAATGTCAAAAAAAAATATAAAAATATTGTTTCTTATTGAATTTACCGCTACTTCGTAAAGGGTTGAGCTAATGAGAGGAAGTAGCAAGAAACTCATTGCCACTCTTTTAAGTCAAGATTTACATTTTAGTTGTTTTACAAATCATTTCAATTACAATATATGTCTCAAAAGTCAAAAACTGAAAGGCTTACATGAGTAAGTCAAAAAAGAAAAAAAAGTAAATTTATACTTATAAACACAAGAGTTAATGAGTAAAGTAGATGCATCAATCTACACATACCGTAAATAAATAAATAAATAGAGGCATTATGTGAGCATTTCATAAAATAAAATATATAATAACTTTAACTTTAAAGGAAATAATAATAATAAAAAAACACATCAACCAGACCTCCCGGTAACAAGATCATCCAGCCCCCACGAGTAGCACCCGTTCACGAGCATGACGCATGGACAAGCCATCGCCTCCCTCGACCATATTTTAGGGAAGTGAACGACCCGCCCCACGTCGCCGCCACAAGCAGAGGCATTTAAGCGAGCATGACGATACCTGTCACGAGAAATCTACCGAATAACAAAACAATTCAAGTTCATCTAGATATTATGCAATACTTACTACTTAATGCCTCTACTTACAATTTTGTTTCAAATTACATAACTCATGGAAATGATTATTAAAATTGATTAAAAAACAGAAACAATATTAATATTTAAATTATATAACTATAATGACATTTATCAAACTAACACAGACATGTAACAGCCCAGCAGCTCAGTCCCAAGGGTTCTTTAGATCCAGATATTCAGATATTTTATAGTACCCTTTTGTATACAACTTTTTCTTTAGCACTGATTTATATTCATTTAAAGGTAAGTTCTGAATGTCAATAGGGACCTTATTATAAAAACGTATACAAAGACCTCTAAATGAATTTGTGACTTTTTGGAGTCGACTTACATGAACAGCAAGCCTATCCCTGTTTCTAGTATTGACATTATGAGTGTCACTAATTTTTTTAAACGAATTTATATTTTATTTACATAAACAAAGTTTCTCATATATGTATTGCGATGTCAAAGTCAAAACTTTTATTTCCTTAAATTTTTCCCTTGGTCTCTTGGTCCTAATTTATAGATGGCACTAATAGCTCGCTTCTGCAGTGTGAAAATGGTGTTAATATCGGCAGCAGGTCCCCAAAGTAAAATACCGTATGTCATCAGACTATGAAAATAGCTGAAGTAGACCAACTCGCGGTATTTTCATCCGTAAGTTGCCGAATTTTTTTAACTGCGTATGCTGCAGAACTAAGCTTTTTCGCCAAATTCATAATATGAGGACCCCACTGAAGTTTGGTATCTAAGGTAATCCCTAAAAATACGGTTGTATCTACAGGTTTCAACTCATCGTCTTTTACTACAATATTTGTGTTTACCTGTCTTACATTAAGTAGGCAAAATTTAATACATTTGGTTTTTTTTTCATCAAGAAGGAGATTATTCGTAGTGAACCATTCCACTACTTTGGAGATAGCATTGTTCACGTCATCAAAAGCAGTATGCTGTCTATGTAGTTTAAAAAGTAAAGAAGTATCATCTGCAAACAAAACTATCTCATGTTTATTTTGTACAAAGTATGGTAAATCATTTATATATACAAGGAATAGGAATGGCCCAAGAATCGAACCCTGTGGAACGCCCATTGTAATGAGAGATCCAGCTGACCTCTTACTGTTCACTTCAACCATCTGAAACCTGTTGCCCAAATAAGACTTTAGAAGGCCAAGTGCTTCTTCCTTGATACCATAATGATGTAGTTTCCTGATTAAGATTTCATGATGAACACAGTCAAATGCCTTGGATGAATCACAGAAAATACCAACGGCATCCTGACAATTATCCCAGTCTTCAAAAATTTGCTGAATAAGCTCAACACCAGCATCTGTTGTTGATCGACCCCTTGAAAAACCAAATTGTTTAGTGCTCATTAAATTGTTACCATAAAAATGATTAAGCAATTGTTGTAAAATAAACTTTTCAAATATTTTAGTTAGCGTCGGTAGAACAGATATTGGTCTAAAATTTGTGGGGTCAGAAGAACTACGGGCTTTGAATAATGGAATGACTTTACTCTGTTTCATCAAATCAGGAAACACACCATTGTCAACACATAAGTTGAATATGACAACCAAGTATGGAGCAATGCAAGAGCAATCAGCTATGGAGTGAATTATTTTAACGGAAAAGCCATCAAGATCAGCAACCTTTTTCAATTCTAATGATTTAAAGGCTTTCATTATATCATGAAAGCCACATAATGATAGTTTTAATTTTATGTAGTCGTAGTATTGTAAATATAGTTATAAGATTTGTTTTGATTACATCATTGTAAGTAACATGAGTGAATTTGAACTCTATTTTACATTCATTTACATTAGACATAATTATAGATTCAGCAAGAGTGGCAGATGACTTTAGGGCCTTGGTGGTGGAAACTGGAATATCAGCAAAAAAATTTTCAAAATCATCCGCAACATCTTGGTCTGTATCCAAGATTAAATATAACATTACATTCACCTTTGGTAACATCAATAACAGAATCATATATCGCCATTTTGATGATATAAATTATTTGTACTTAAAATAAAAAATAAACATACAGACATCAAAACAAAACCGAAATGTATTGACAATAAGAGTTCCATTTTTACAATTTTACTAACGACAGCTCATAAAAGTTTTAAGTTTACAATTATTATTTCTTGTATATTATGTTATTTATGAATGTATTTTTGTTGAGGGTTTATGACAATAAGATAATGGACAAAAAATGATCCATTGATTGGAAAGGTCAGTGTTACTGAAATCTCCTACGCAAGCAGATAGCACTTACTGTCTACGTCCGCTACCTACCCTAAAACTTGTTTTTGTAGTTTGATAGTTGAGCTATACGCACTTGTTTATAAAAAAATATTAAATTTCGTATTACATTCGCTGCAACAACGCCTTTTTTACATCATTTCCTAAATTGTCCTAAAATATACTACCTCAATCATCCCGCAGCAGACAGGGTAGTTGCGGTATATTCGGAGTATTATCTTATCGTTCCAAATGTGTCGTTGTCGATTTTGCGAGTAGACCTCCTGGTACGTTACATACATTCCAAGACTAAGTATTAATAAAATATCAAATAACCTGTTATTACTAATCTTATTCTATACCACCTTTATTATAAGACTTTGCAAGCCAGAACTTATTATAATCATCATAACTAATATTATTTAAGAAAGACGCTCACTAACAAGAAAACTCAAGTTCCGCAATCAAGTGGTTATGAACGCTATGTATTCTGCCTACGATTTCACTTCTGGTTGATTAATCTATGATGCATACTATTTGTCCTTGTCGCGCTGCAGTTGACATCATAATCTCTATCTTGCTCGAACCACCACGTTAATAATTCGAGATTTATTTGTAAATAAGAAATAAAATCGTAATAAAATACAAATTTCTATTCTTTTATATACTTTAGTACGGTATGAAATACCTTCACTCTTATATATCTTGCAAACATAGTGTTTACATTTTCTTAACACACAGGTTGGCATTTTAGATTATTATTATCACGCCACGAAAACGTTCCGCTTAGCTCGCCGCTATTAGCCGACTAAATGAAATTACGACAATTGTCTGAATTTGTCTGCAATATTTTGCGCGTGTTAGTGCGATATCTACCACTTTATTGTATATAATATCATTGTTCACAGATTGTAAATGTAGCAAATATACCCCTGCCAGGTGAGGAGCAAGGAGCTGTAGAATTAGAGGTAAATTTATGTTTTTTATATTAATAATTGTTTATATAATTAACATTTTTTAATTTAATAAACAATATTTTCTTATTATATAAAACATACTCGCATAACCTGTAAGTTTTATGTGCCTGGCCCAGTCTCTTCTAATCTCTAATCTTGACTATGCAGATTAAATTCTATCTAAATCTTACCAACGAGCAACTTAACAAACTTCAGCGCCTTCAAAATTTTGCAATTAGGTTCATATTTGGGTTACGCAATGTGATCACCAGTTTAACAGTGGGAGGCTCGTAGCACAAGATGATGGCTCGATTATGGGTACCACAACGGCACCTATTTCTGCCGTGAAGCAATAATGTCTAAGCATTACTGTGTTTCGGTCCGGAGGCGCCGTAGCATGTGAAATTACTGGGCAAATGAGACTTAACATCTTATGTCTTAAGGTGACCAGCGCAGTTGTAGCGCCGCTCATACTTTTTAGGTATTTCAAGAATCCTGAGCGGCACTGCATTGTAATGGACAGGGCGTATTAATAACCATCAGCTGAACGGACTGATCATCTCGACCCTTGTATTCATAAAAAAAAATGATCACGTATCTGAACTTCGGACAAGGCTCAGGTGTGTACCAATTCGTTTTCGCCGGAACACTCATATTCTTTCTCTTCTGCACCAATTCTTTTTGACCCAAAAATTCCGCAAAACTCAATAAAAAAAATTGTTTATGCTTATGAGCCGCACCACTTTGGAAGTGTCTCTCGCGCAAACTATTCAGTTTAGAAAAAAATTATATTACATATATCATTTTTTAAGAACTACCCATAGATACGTCACACGTAAAAAAATTTTTAGTTTCATTTCTAAGTTTGGAAAACCCCTAAGATTTATTGTTTTTTTTTTTTCTATTTTTGTGTGAAAACCTTAACTTGGTTCACAGTTTATATCTACTCAGCAAGTTTCAACAGTATAGTTCTTATAGTTTCGGAAAAAAGGGGCTGTGTGTGACATACGGACGGACAGATAGACAGACAGACATGACGAATTTATAAGGGTTCCGTTTTTTACCATTTGGCCACGGAACCAATAAAAAAATTCCCACGTGATAACATTATGCTTTATTCAGTTTTAGTTTAACACTAAAAAAATATATTTCTTTTCATTAAAAAGTACAACAAATGTAGGGAATGTCTCAAAGCATGTCCTAGGCTTAGTAAAGTTCACACGTGTGAACTGTGTGTTATAGTTACCATGTATTACGAATTCACAACTGTTCTTGTACAAATTTTGGCGGCCATACCTGAGTATGGCCGCCAAAATTTGAAATATCTGAATATGACAGACTACTAAGAATATAAATAAGACATACCGAGATACATAATAGCGTTAAGGGTAAATTTATACACTGTTATAATAAAGTCCCAGCCACTGTTCAGGCATCACCTATAAATAAATCCAAATGTTTTATTAAAAATAGCTCTAAAATGGCTATGTCGTAAATCCTACTACTCCACAGCCGAATGTGAAGTGACTAGATTATCATTATTGTATAGGAATAGCAATGACAGTGAAATATTATGTATTTAACTAAAAAGAGCGCAAAAAAAGAATGCTGTGAGAGTTTCCGGAGCCACCTCTTCTCTGTCAGAGCACAATTTGTTTCTGAAGCGGTAGAAGTAAGTTAAATTACTAAAATAACACTGAATTTGATTTAAATGACAGATGCAACTACATGTATCCACGCAAAAATGAAAAACATTTGTACCAGTCTAATAACAATAAAAAACAATGATTTAATTTGGAACCTTAAACAAATCATCCATTCCTGATAGACTGAATATATATTACCTATCAGTAGGGTTATATACAAATTAATAAAAGGTTAAACTATACTTTTAGGACGTGGAACTGAACAGCCTGAGATGTTCACAGATTGTAAATGTAGCGAATATACCCCTGCCAGGTGAGGAGCAAGGAGCTGTAGAGGTAAATTTATGTTTTTTTATATTAATAATTATTTATATTATTGACATTTTTTAATTTAATAAACAATATTTTCTTAATATATAAAATACAAAAACATATTCGCATAACCTGTAAGGTTTATGTGCCTGGCCCAGTCTCTTCTAATCTCTATGCAGATTCAATTCTATCTAAATCTTACTAACGAGCAACTTAACAAACTTTAGCGCCTTCAAAATTTTGCAATTAGGTTCATATTTGGGTTACGCTATGTGATCACCAGTTTAACAGTGGGAGGCTCGTAGCACAAGATGACGGCTCGATTATGGGTACAACAGCGGCGCCTATTTCTGCCGTGAAGCAATAATGTGTAAGCATTACTGTGTTTGGGTCCAAAGGGCGGAGTAGCATGTGAAATTACTGGGCAAATGAGACTTAACATCTTATGTCTCAAGGTGACCAGCGCAGTTGTCGCTCAGACGTTTTAGGTATTTCAAGAATCCTGAGCGGCACTGCATTGTAATGGACTGCGTATTAATAGCCATCAGCTGAACGGCCCGCTCATCTCGACCCTTATATTCATAAAAAAATGATCACGTATCTGAACTTCGGACAAGGCTCAGGTGGTTCCCAATTCGATTTCGCCGGAACACTCATTTTTTGCGTTCCTCATTATACTACGACCTTTCTTTCCAATTCATTTGTGGTTGAGGCTATCAAACTGTGGAAAGGTCTACCTATTTATATATGAAAGGCTCAGACGCTCAATGCATTCAAAAACTTATTAAAAAACCATTTCTTAGAGTCGTCAAGTGAAAACGTTTAGTATTATATAAACATATACTTTATCTTTATATATATATAAATGTTAAGTCCTATATTTTTTCATTCTCTTCTGTGCGTATTTCTAACAGTATAAATGTAAGTTGTGTGTATGTTCATTAATCCTGTATTATGTTAATTTATTGACTTATGTCAAGTTATAAATAAATCCCCTACACCTTTAAGTTACCTGAAACAGATCGTTGAATAGCGATAACGTCGACTAAGTGTGCTACCGTATTTACTATATTGTATATACAAATTGTAACTTTATTTTATACGTTAAGTGCAATAAATCATTTTAAAAACAAATTTTATGTATTTTGTATGTATTTTGTTTAGTTTTTCAACACACACAGTTATTTTTAAATTCGGTACACGACATCTTGAATATTATTTTCTTTTTTGATGTGTATAAACTGCTGGAGTGCCGAAATTTAACTGGAGGTTGCTCATCAGCTTCTTAAGGCACCTCTTCAGTGGTTTGAGAATATTTTCAATATTCTCTCTCAAACGTCTTGACAAATTAGGGATTTCCAATCTAAACGATTATTTGTCCGTCTACACAACACTGTCAGAAAAGTCAGATCAAAATACAAGTCAAATTACAAAATGCTGAGAAAATAGAGAAGCATATTGTGCACTTTCGTTTCAATTCACTCTTTTTCATTCATAATAATAACACTATTTGTGCCTCTTTCAACCCTCTTCTAATACCCATGATGTTGGAACTATCCTAAAAGATAATAAATACCTAACCTACTTATATATTTACCGTACACAAATAGAAAGTACACATGTCAAAAGGGAAACTTTTAAACTTAGAAGATTAATTTTTAAATCTCGTTTATATCAATTATCGTAATCTGTTCTCTAAACCAATTGTTTTTTGCCAATATTAGAAATGATTAGATTTTCTACTTACTCGCGGCCGTGCGCTAACCCTGCACGATACAACGCTAGTAAGGAAGATGTTCAACTTTTTGACATCCGCGCGTTAAACCTGCATGATACAACGCTAGAAGCGAAGTTGTTCTACTTACTAGCGATGCCATGTGCTTCTTGCTACGTTCGCCTTTTCTAACTGTACCTCAGTCTCCCTCTTCTTGGATAAAAACGTCCCACATTTTCGGGACACTTTATTGGCACATATAGACACTTGATTTCAAAAATTATCCAATACTCGTTCTCTGCGCCCTAAAGAACCTCGTATACGATATCCATATTGTTGAATTCATAATTTTGCGTGGCGGCCACCTTGTATTTAAAAAATGATACCAAATTTGTTCTCTGCACCCTCGAGAACCTCATATTCGACATCCATATTGTTGAAATTATAAATTTGCGCGGCGCACTTCTTGGATTTCAAAAATCGTCCCAAATTCGTTCTCTGCACCCTCGAGAACCTCGGATTCAATATCCATATTGTTGAAATCATAGATTTGCTTGGCGGGCATCTTGGCTTTAAAAAATGATCCCAAATTCGTTCTCTGCACCCTCGAGAACCTCGGATTCAATATCCATATTGTTGAAATCATATATTTCCGCGCCGGGCATCTTGGCTTTAAAAAATGATCCCAAATTCGTTCTCTGCACCGTCTAGAACCTCGGATTCGATATCCATATTGTTAAAATCATATATTTGCGCGGCGGCCATCTTAGATTTCAAAAATGATCCCAAATACTTTATCTGCACCCTTAAGAACCTTAGATTCGATATCCGTATTGTTGAAAACATAAATTTGCGCGGCGGCTATTATGGATTTAAGAAATGATCCCAAATTCGTTTTCTGCACCCTCGAGAACCTCGGATTCGATATCCATATTGTTGAAATCATAATTGCGCGCGGCGGCCATCTTGGATTTCAAAAACGAGCCCAAATTCGTTTTCTGCAACCTTTAGAACCTCGGATACGATATCTATAATGTTAAAATCATAATTTTGCACAGCGGCCATCTTGTTTAATAATATAATAAATAATTAAAAAATATTTTATTAGTATTTAATTTATGAAACTTTTTTGTCTTTTTCTTTATGTATATTTATAACCTTACTATACCTGAATAAATAATTTTCTATTATACTTATTTATAAAAATATTTTAACAATTATATTCATATTATTTCTTCATCATTGCAATCAGATCATTACCAAAATAAATAGAATTTGTTATTTATATGATCATAATTAAATGTTGGTCCTGTCTTACGAGTATCTGTCGTATATTAAGGTTGTTACTGATTAAAGTGTACTTTATACTTAAGTGATAATTATGTAAAATAACATTTCAAAAAAATTAAAAATAACAGCAGTTATATAAATGTAGTTATTGGGATATCATATGGCGCTCCATGACGTTGGTAGGGCATGTAAGCATATTATGTTAAGGGGTTGTAAATAACTTTGTACAAAATTAATAAAGGAATTTTTAATTGTTTGAATAGGCAGCGTTCCGCAGTACCCCGTCTCCACAACGTGCGGTAATACCGGGATACAACGGCGCGAGGCGCTACCAACGCTTGCTGGCGCGTAGGGGGACTGCTCCAGAACCTCGCTTTGGCGGCGCGCGGCCTCACCGTGCCTCCGCCGACCGCGAGGGCAACGCGCGGCCTCACCGTGCCTACGCAGACCGCGGGGGTAACGCGCAGCCCCACCGTGCCTCCGCAGACCGCGGGGTCAACGCCCAGCCTCACCGTGCCTACGCAGACCGCGAGGGCAACGCGCGGCCTCACCGTGCCTCCGCCGACCGCGAGGGCAACGCGCAGCCTCACCGTGCCTCCGCCGACCGCGGGGGCAACGCGCAGCCTCACCGTGCTTCCGCCGACCGCGAGGGCAACGCGCAGCCTCACCGTGTCTACGCAGACCGCGGGGGCAACGCACAGCCTCACCGTGCCTACGCAGACCGCGGGGGCAACGCGCAGCCTCACCGTGCCTCGGCCGACCGCGGGGGCAACGCGCAGCCTCGCCGTGCCTACGCAGACCGCGGGGGCAACGCGCAGCCTCGCCGTGCTTCCGCAGACCGCGAGGGCAGCGTCTCGTTATCATTTATATTTAGATGCACCCCGGCCGCGATGTAGATGCCTAAGGCGCGGTAGTGTGCAGCAGAGTACGGCAACTATTTTCAAGCCTATGCTCAAACTATTTTCAAGTGAAACAACGATATAGATGAGCGCGACACAACAATGCATTTATTATAACCTGATTCCTGCCGCCGAATTCCACCTTCGCACGACACGCCACATAACTTGTGGCGTAACAGGATATCATCCCCACCATCTGGTAGTATGGCGGTCCTCCACTGTGCGGTTTTCAAGGAGCTTTCTTCCTCGTACTAAGCTGTGGAATGAGCTTCCTTGTGCGGTGTTTCCGCGACGATACGACATGGGTACCTTCAAAAAAAGTGCGTACACCTTCCTTAAAAGCCGGCAACGCTCTTGTAATTCCTCTGGTGTTGCAAGAGAATGTGGGCGGCGGTGATTACCTAACACCAGGCGACCCGTACGCTCGTTTGTCCTCCTATTCCATAAAAAAAATCGTCCGATTCTGATATTGAGTTCCGGTAGCAAGGTATTCAAATCGATCTTGTGCCCCTTTTCCTCAAACCACATGAAACCAATTTTAAGTCCTCATCAGCGTGGCTTACGTAGTGGCAGATCCACCATATCGACTCTTGCCGTTTACGTCTCTGACGTAGATAAAGGTCAGATATCAGCAAAGGCTTCGACGAAGTTGACCACGGCCTACTTTTACATTAATTATACCATCTTGGTCTTCACGGAAGCTTGCTGAATTGGTTTGTTTCCTATCTGTCTTCTAGAAGCCAGAAAATTTCGGTTTGTGGTTTCGAGTCGGATATTTATGTCGTGAGGTCAGGGGTTTCACAAGGTTCTCTCTTAGGTCCAATACATTTCTAATATTTCTTTTAGGAATCACCCGCGACTTCATTGAATGTCATGATGTGCGTGGCATACAAGCATGTAATAGTTGCTGTAATAAAACAGCTATTGTTCTTAGGGCGATATCTAGTTGGAGCGCAGCGGAGACAATCCTTCATCTGAGCTTTATAATAAATGAATATATCGAAATATTTTTTTGTTTGATGCGCGTGTTAGAATGGCTACGAGAAATAGAGTATAGGGTAAAAAAATTACAAGTAAAGCGAATATGACAATCTAATAACCTTTATATTAAAGTAAACTACCGTCACTTTTATAAATATATTTATTAAGTCATAAGTTCGTAAAGAAGCTTTGACATGGGGAGAAGTATCGATAAGAAACTCACAGCTCATCTTTTAAATCAGTATAATATTTGTACATATTGCAAGGTGTCTTTAATAAATTATACTTATATTAAAATACTAAAATAACACTTACTAGCCTCATTTAACATTCACAAGAGGTGACGCTATTAGATTATTAATAGATGTTATATTTGAAAGGATAATAATATTAGAACAGAAAATAATGAATAACAATTATAAGTACTTAACTCTGACGTGTCCGTTCGGTGCAGCAGCTACGAGCCAAATGTGTCTAAGCGCCACTGCGCTGCACCAACGAAACCTTAGCAGACTTAGGTTTGCGATACTAGCTCGAATAGCGAATCAGGAACAAGCTCCTATTGGCTGTATTGACTTAAAAATACAAATGAGCTACTTTTAAGTTTTGAGATAACAAACAAAACTCTTTTTACTTTTAATTATTTACACTAGGTTTATTCAGTGTTATTTACTTCTATATTATTATTAAATGATTACGTAAAAGCTTAATAACTTAAAAATCTAACATGCGCACATATGAAACACCTATCTTTGTCTCTCTCTATCAGTTTATTTATATAGATTTGTAATACATGTTATATAGCGTCAATTGTAAAATCTTTCTCACATACTTTTATCACTGTAAACTTTCACTATGTCAAATCGCACTCTTCCTCGTGCGCACAGAATAGTTTAAAACTGTTCTGTGTTCGTGCGCGCACTTTTTTAAAAGATAAAAAAATACTGAGTTTAAGTAGTGTTATAATTAAAAAAAAACAATAATATTTCGTATAAATCTCATTTTCGCGCCAATCTGTCTTAAGTATTATATTTATATTGAGATTTTAAAATAGAGTGAGGTGATTAATCCTGTAATGCCAGAAAAATCAAAGAAATTATGTCCGAAAGCAAAATTATCTCGGGAAATGAATATTGCACCTAAAAACTGGGGTCTTATCATTGTCTCAAGAAATTTTTACTGGTAAGAAATTCATAATTCAGCAACATTTTAACATAACACAACTAAAATTTTGTTGGAGAATTGTGGGCACTCGATCAATCTCTACCATTCAATTCATCATTATTTACTTTAGTAGTTTGAAAGAATGAACCCTGGGAAGACTAAGTTTACGGCATGGAAGCGATTAGACAGAAAAATGAATGATGCGATTATATTTAGCTGTTTGCTATTTATGTTGCGTTAGTACCACTCTGGAATTCATATTAAGAATTAAAATAATACACAAACGCAAATGAAGGGTACATGTTAGTAAGTATGAGGTAAGAAATAAGAAGTCTGTTTGTTTGTAATTTAATAGACTAAGTTTGTAAAATTATAATAAGTTTTTAATGTAAATAATTATACTAAACTTTTGAAGTTATATTGTAATTAGCTTTAATTATTGATATTATGTAGTTTCTCTTAATTAATTATTTATAACATAACATGATTGTAGTAGGTACACGGTAAACTCCCCGAGAAAGGGTTTATGTTTGTACATAGTTTTAAGTAAAATTGAAAAATTGTTTGTTTGTCCACGTCTATACCACCGATCCGAATTTTGATTAAATTTAGTATATAATTAATAAGATTAAATAAGTTTGTCATTCTTATGTTATCCTGACGCACTCGAATAAATCCCAAAATCACCGATTGGGCTCCTTTCAATAATGTTTGGCACATGGTTTGTTTGTGTTATGATTTTTTGACAATAATTGTCATTATTGTCTGAAATTTTGTTACAAGGAAGCGAATGAAATTATGTGATGATTCATTTTTATTGTAAATAGTAGTAGAAGCCCTATTTAGAAATATATACAAATAGAAAACTGTAAAAAGGAAATAAAAATTTCATAAAAAACTTGTGGTACAGTTTCATTTTTATATTTTCATTTCATCAAACGGAACTATTGAGTGCAGGTCAGACCGATCTGACTGAGAAGTGATCTTGAAATTAAATATAGTGAACAATGACGTTCTATGTACATATGACATATCATTCCGAGCCTGAAAGCGGAACGGAAAAAATGTGCTTAAAGACATTGTAAGCACACTTTTCTCCCTAGTCGTATGTCAACTATGTGTCAATCACCAAGTCTAAGTGTGCTGTAAAAAGTGCTTAAATAATACTCTAACGATGCAAAAAAAGGTGGTGTGACTCATCACCGGTGAGTTTATTTTATTTGTAAAAGATGGGCTGGAAAAAAGTGTTATTTACACTTTTTGAACATTAACTAAAACGAATAATTTTTCATTAAATATGGTACAATTATTGACAAGTATTCACATCCCTTTCTCTCCAGCTTGTCAGAATGAGATAGATGAAAGGACGCGACCAGCACACATTCAGAAATGAAAACTATGGAGACGCTCTTGTTTTAAAGGCCCAGTGAACAATGACTAGCAACATTGTATTTTGTGTACGGAAAGTCATTGCCGGTGAATGTGAACGGCTTTCAAAGTAGAGCTATCACACGGTATCACAGACGTATCGTTACCTATTGATAATTGATACTTGTTTACACCGCAAATCTGTAAAAGATAATCTTATTTAGATTTTCCGTAAACGAGATAATGAAAGAGAATTGGCGCTCTTTGGTGGCAAGCGATGGTAGTGAAGAATTTTACAAACCAAATAAGTCGAGTGTCGTTTGCTCGAATCATTTCCTTGAGGCTGATTTATATAACCATTAAAGGATTTAAGCGTTTAAACATTCATGCTCAAAAATAATTTTTCAAATTCAAAAACACTTTATTCATGTAGGTCACAGAAATGACACTTATGAATGTCAAAAAAAAATATAAAAATATTGTTTCTTATTGAATTTACCGCTACTTCGTAAAGGGTTGAGCTAATGAGAAGAAGTAGCAAGAAACTCATTGCCACTCTTTTAAGTCAAGATTTTCATTTGAGTTGTTTTACAAATCATTTCAATTACAATGTATGTCTCAAAAGTCAAAAACTGAAAGGCTTAAATGAGTAAGTCAAAAAAAGAAAGAAAAGTAAAATTAATACTTATAAACACAAGAGTTATTGAGTAAAGTAGATGCATCAATCCACACATACCGTAAATAAATAAATAAATAAAGGCATTATGTGAGCATTTCATAAAATAAAATATATAATAACTTTAACTTTAAAGGAAATAATAACAATAAAAAACACATCAAGCAGACCTCCCGGTAACAAGATCATCCAGCCCCCACGAGTAGCACCCGTTCACGAGCATGACGCATGGACCAGCCATCGCCTCCCTCGACCATATTTTAGGGAAGGGAACGACCCGCCCCACGTCGCCTCCACAAGCGAGCATGACGATACCTGTCACGAGAAATCTACCGAATAACAAAACAATTCAAGTTCATCTACATATTATGCAATACTTACTAAAGTACGAGTATGTAATTGGATTTTTTTTTTCATTAAGAAGGAGATTATTCGTAGTGAACCATTCCACTACTTTGGAGATAGCATTGTTCACGTCATCAAAAGCAGTATGCTGTCTATGTAGTTTAAAAAGTAAAGAAGTATCATCTGCAAACAATACTATCTCATGTTTATTTTGTACAAAGTATGGTAAATCATTTATATATACAAGGAATAGGAATGGCCCAAGAATCGAACCCTGTGGAACGCCCATGGTAATGGGAGATCCAGCTGACCTCTTACTGTTAACTTCAACCATCTGAAACCTGTTGCCCAAATAAGACTTCAGAATGCCAAGTGCTTCTCCCTTGATACCATAATGATGTAGTTTCCTGATTAAGATTTCACGATGAACACAGTCAAATGCCTTGGATAAATCACAGAAAATACCAACGGCATCCTGACAACTATCCCAGGCTTCAAAAATTTGCTGAATAAGCTCAACACCAGCATCTGTTGTTGAGCGACCCCTTGAAAAATCAAATTGTTTAGTGCTCATTAAATTGTTACCATAAAAATGATTAAGCAATGTTGTAAAATAAGCTTTTCAAATATTACTTACTTAGTGTCGGTAGAATAGATATTGGTCTAAAATTTGTGGGGTCAGAAGAACTACCGGCTTTGAATAATGGAATGACTTTACTCTGTTTCATCAAATCAGGAAACACACCATTGTCAACACATAAGTTAAATATGACAACCAAGTATGGAGAAATACAATCAGCTATGGAGTGAATTATTCTAACGGAAAACCCATCAAGATCAGCAACCTTTTTTAATTCTAATGATTTAAAGGCTTTCATTACATCATTGTAAGTAACATAAGTGAATTTGAACTCTATTTTACATTCATTTACATTAGACATAATTATAGATTCAGCAAGAGTGGCAGATGACTTTAGGGCCTTGGTGGTGGAAACTGGAATATCAGCAAAAAATCTTTCAAAAGCATCCGCAACATCTTGATCTGTATCCAAGATTTTATCATTTATTTTTAAACTAAAATTTAAGTTGCGAAGTTTGTTTTTTCCAGTCTCACTGTTTATTACTTGCCAAGTTGATTTTATTTTATTTGAACAATTTTTAATTTTATTACTTATATACATTGATTTTGCTAAGGTACATGAGCGTTTAAATATCTTTGAATATATTTTTACATAGTTAGCAAACCTTCCTGAGTGATTATACAATTTTTACTCATAAAGTGAGTATAATTTCCTCCTGCTAATATGAATTCCCACCGTTGCCCAATCACTGAAAGACTAGTTATAAAAAAGGCATAAAAAGGCATTTATTTTCTCAAAATTGATTCCTTTAGAATAATTTTTGATGTCATTTCTTATACTACTAGATACTACTACCGCTTCGGAAACAAATGGCGCTCTGAGAGAGAAGAAGCGGCGCAAGAAACTCTCCCAGCATTTTTTTGCGCTCTTTTCAATAAAAATATACAATATTGTACAGTCATTTCTATCGCTATAAAATAATCACAATCTAGTCCCAGGCTGTCCGATCATTTAGATATTCAGCAGTGGAGTAATAGGATTTACGACACAGCCATTTTTTTATAAAACATTTAAATTTATTTATAGATAATGCCTGAAAAGTGGCTGGGACTTTATTGTAGAAGTGTATACATTTACCTTTAAAGCTATTATACATCTTATGAAGCCTACTAGAATTAGTTACAAGCAATCCCTTATTTCTAGTGTTATAATAATGAAAATCACTATTAAGAGCAAATAGGTGACGATTTTTGTGAACATATATTAAATTTTCATAAATGTACTGACAATTAACAGTCATAATATTTATTTCTTGAAATTTTTCTTTGAGAGACTGTCTATAAGCAAGCTAATATATAGCACGAACAGCTCTCTTTTGCAGTGCAAACACTATATCAATGTCAGCAGCATGACCCTATAGTAATATACCGTACGTCATGATGCTGTGAAAATAACTAAAGTATACTAATCTAGCGGTCGCAACATTCGTGTACTCTCTAATCTTTCTAATTGCATATGCCGCAGAGCTGAGTCTATCTGCTAGATGGGTAATATGTGGACCCCACTGAAGCTTTTTATCTAACGTGATAAATACGTTGGTTTGTACCTCCGCTGTGTTTGGTGTAATGAACCGTAAACACTTTGTTTTTTTACTGTTTAAGTGCAGATTATTCGTCTCAAACCAACGCACTATCTTTGCGAGTGAATTGCTTACCTCGTCATCAATATCCGCACGTCGCTTCACTTTAAAAATAAGTGAAGTGTCATCAGCAAACAATACAATCTCATGGCTATCATCTACCACAAATGGTAGATGGTTAATATATATAAGAAACAAGAAAGGACCGAGAATAGAACCCTGTGGGACACCTATTTCCACCGGTTTACCCGAAGACCGTTTGCCATTTACATCGACTATCTGAACTCTTTCGCTTAAATATGATTTTAACAGATTTAGGGCTCTATTTTTCACTCCATAATGCTTTAGTTTTAGGAGTAAAGTTTCATGGTGGACGCAGTCAAATGCTTTTGACAAATCACAAAAAATGCCCAATGCATCCTGTGACTCTTCCCAGGCGTCAAAGATGTGCTCAATGAGTCTAGTACCCGCATAAATTGTTGATAAGCCCCTAGTGAAACCAAACTGATTTTTGTTCATTAATTTACGAAAATGCATTTGTAGCTGTTGAAGCAAAAGTTTTTCAAAAATTTTACTAAAAACAGGCAGCACTGAAATAGGTCTGAAATTAGCAGGGTCAAAAGAACTGCCCGATTTAAACAAAGGTATAACTTTGCTGTATTTCATGAGGTCAGGGAACACACCCTCATCTATGCATTCATTAAATATTATTGCTAATTCAGGTGCTATAATGTCAAGTATGTATTTTACAATATTAGTCGAATGGCCCCATTGGTCTTTTGTATTTTTTAGGTTAATTAATTTGAAGATTTTTATTATATCGCTACTTGTAACATACTTAAATTTCAAATCAGTGGAAGATACTGGTACGTGTAATTTAAGCATATCATATGCTGCTTTTGGCGAAGAGTTAAGGTCTTTGGTCGTGACAATCGGGATTTCGGAGAAGTATTTAACAAATTCATTTGCAATTTCTATTTCCGAATTTATAACGCAATTATTAATATTTAAACAGATAGAGGTGTTACGGCAATTCGATCTACCAGTTTCATTGTTAATTACACTCCAAGTCGCTTTTACTTTATAATTACTGTTTTATATTTTATCTTCAATGAAAAGTGTTTTCGCTTCATGACAAACTACTTTAAAGAGCTTGGAGTATTTTTTTACATATATTTTAAATTCTTCACTATTATTGTAATGTTTCTCATAATAAAGGTCATATAAGCGTTTACAACTTTTGTGGATACCCATTGTTGCCCAATCATTAAAACTATGTTTGTTGCTTATTGTCACCGTTACTGGAGTAAAAATCCTGTCAAATTCCTCACAGAAGGAATTGAAGACTAAGTTATAGTGAAAATTAGTAGTTTCACCACAGTGTAAAAATGGTATCGTATTTACCAAATTATTTCTAAACCTCTCAAGACGGCTACCCGTAACTGGTATAATTGTCACCTTTTTTGGCCTGACATTGTCCAATCTTGTATTTAGTTTTATAAGTTTCCCACTATGGTTGGACTGAAGATTATTAATTATGAGTTTACTAGTAATAGTAACATCTGTAAAAATATTATCTAAACAGTTCGCTGTTGTAGAAGTGATTCTAGTAGGTTCCCAAAATACATTGAACAAATTAAAACTTTGAAATAAATTTTTAAGGCTAGTACAATTGGACGAAGGTTCAAGCAAGTTTATATTAAAATCTCCACACACTATAATTGACTTGCTAGTTTTGCTAAATTTTGATAGTACCTCCTCCATTCTATGTTGGAATTGTTCATATGATGCAGTGGGGGGGCGGTATACACTTACAATAATAAATTGCTCTAGTTCAATACAAGCTATCTCAATTAGTTGTTCTATAGAGAGATTAACAATATCTCTTCTATTTTACATTTTAATCTATTATTAATAATAATTAGGGATTCTCCATGTATTGCCCTACTTCTACAAAACGAACTGACTACTTTATGTTCTCTAAAACTAAACTGGAGCTGATGCTAATGCTATATTACAGCAGCTCAAAAACAGTTCAATTTCTAATTCCTTACTTGAGATACCTTGTATATTCTGGTGAACAATATTTATGAGCTTTATATTATGATTATCTATAGCAGTAACATTTATATTTGGTGAATGTTGCCTATTTTGTATGATATTGCAAGAGTTGTCCTCCCTTGTCAAATAACTTAATTTAAATTAATTGAAGAAAAATCTTCATTGTTATATTTTTGTACATTAGTACTAATACATTCCCCAATAGAGGCTTGTATGTCGATTATTTTACAATTTTGCCCAATAGAGGCATGTTTATTAAATAATACTACAGAGGAAGTAGTTTGTTGACTAAGACTATAAGCTACTAAAGTAGCCAGCTGTCGCTTAACTCTAAATGGTAGGTATAGGTTACCATTGGTTATTTTCAGTTTATAATTAATGAATTTATTTGTGTCAAATAAAATTAAATTTTCATTGTTGTGGAATGTCGCATTATACAAAGTTGTATTTAATTTAAATATTTTTCTATTTTGCTCCTGTGTCAAATCCGAGGAGTATGAAAATGTACACATCATGAAACTATGAATTAATTTTCTGTATATAAGATTATATTCACCTTTGAAAACATCAATAACAGAATCATATAGTTCATTTGGGTCCTCATAATAATTTAAATTAGGTAACTTCATTAAAGTATTTGATCTAAAATTATTTAGGCGACTAGTGTTCACAGGTACATATTTAACACTGTACTTAGGTTTACTATAATTAAAATTAAAAGTGGTTAGTAGGCCACAGTGGTCTGATTCTAATTTATTTATAATTGACTTTGACTGTGGAACAATATTGGTAAATATATTATCAAGACATGTTGATGTAGTCACTGTAATTCTAGTTGGCTCTAAAAATTAATTTACTAGATGATAGCATCGAAATAGGGATATTAGCTTAGTGCTCAGGCCGGATTTTTACTAATAAATTGACATTAAAATCTCCACAAACAAGAATATTTTTATTACTAATTTTAAGTAATACTTCATCATAATTTTTTCAAAAATGTCTTATGATGCAGCTGGTGGTCTGTATACACTCATTAAAACAAACTGCTCAAGCTCTATACAGGCTATCTCAATAGTTTGTTCAACTGACAGGCTCACAATATCTGAATGTTCTTTATATTTTAAACTGTTATGAATCAGTATTAGAGAGTCTCCGTGTATTGCATTTAGTCTGTTGAACGAACTAGCAACCTGGTGCTTGCCAAAATTAAACATAAGCTGATTACTTTTTAACCAATGTTCTGTTAAACAAAGTATATCAATATCATTATTATTTAAAAACAACTCAATTTCCAAGTGTTTCCCAGACAAGCCCTGAATATTTTGGTGCACCAGGTTAATAAAATTTTTATTATTAAATTTATCTAATACGGGTGTGCTATGCTTCATATTCAAGTTATTATTTTTTGTTGTATTAGATTTCAAATTTCTGCCGGAGTTGTTCTCAGTTGTCTTATAAACTAGTTTAAATGGTTTGGAAAATCTTATCATTAAAAGTATTGAAATCTCTTTCCAAAGTCAATATATTTAGTCAAATTGGCACACACAAAGGCCAATTTAGAAAAATTTATGATTCGACAAAAGCTGTCCTGATACCCTGGAAAAAAGATGACTAAGTCTGGAAGACAAATTCTAACAAATTAAATTTATTTCAGGGAAATAAACATTTTAATAACCAAGTTTACCGAATTATTTTATGTAGATAAAAAGGTAATGTCCAAGTGTTTTTCAATACAGTAGAACTTTACAATTATACTGACAGTTATTTAATGATTTACTTTGCAAGTTTAGTTCACTTGGATCTCTCTCTATTCAAATTTTTCGATTTAAAATACCATTCACTTCGACGGTAGTGACACCTGAGGAAATACATGAGACGACTCGAGATGACTTTTACTATGCGGTTTTGCATTTATTAATACTTAAACTTTCCTCGTGTATCACATTCTGATGAATTCATACAAAATTCTGACTGAAGAAACGTACGTGCACTCGATGTTCGCTTTGTTGTAAAAAGACGATTTGAATTTAGACCAGAGAAATGAGAAAATATAAAATTTACTCTATATTCTCTCATTTGCGGAGCGGCAAGCGTCGCGAAACCGTTGCCGATCGATGTAGTGTGATGTGTGTCGCGATAATTGTGACTAGGGCCGGAATGACGTAGCAAGAGTAGCAAATGCTACGTGCCACTAAACCCGCCTACATCAGCTTGAGCAAAATCTTTTTAATTAAATAATATTTACATAGGGTACTAGCAAAGAAATGGTCGGTTTCGTTTAGTCCAATAAGGGAAAATTTATTGTAAAATAAACTTCTCATATGGATATTGACGTTGACGAGCAATCTGTTGATTGTATGTCAATAAAATATGTTTGACTTAGAATATATTTTTGAGAATATAACTCAATCATTATGATCAGTGCTTAAGAACACCGTTGTTAAGATAGGTACAGACTCTGTATAAATATAAACTTTGAAATATGAACTAAAATATTCACAATTATTTATATACTACATAATACCGTTAGACTCATAATTTAGATTTTTTTTTAATATTTTATATGGTTGTTGCACTCACAAGCTCGAACTTTTGTATTTGTGACTGCTGAACATTATTAATTTTTACCACTTTCAACTTAAAATCCAGATCAAGGGCCCTGTGATAGAATTTGCTACGGGCCCCGTTTGTTCCCTGCTTAGTCCGGCACTGCTCGTATGTTGATAACCTGATATTACCAAGTATAATTTATCTGTTATTGATTCGTGTTCTCCTGGTACACTTGTTTACGGGCTTTGAACGGCGCAACGGCCACAGCCCCACACACTATGTATCACATCTACAAGTATGTATAGATTGCATTGGCTCTTTTGAATGCACCATTGTGAGTGTTGTGTAATTTATCAATTTCAATAACATATTTAAACATTTCCTATTAGTTTATTTTAGCTCCACTATATGCTTTTATCGGTACTGAGCTTGGAACACGCTGAACATTATTGGTTGATAGTGTTTAGCCTCCTTTTTGGGCAAACCGTTTTCTTCAGTATAATTTTATTCAATCCTAGGAGGATTTTTTTATAACTTTTTAAGGATAAACGGATATATTATGCAATTTCTGCTGCAACTGTGTCAATTAGAAGTTGATTTCTCCGATTTCCATATACACCATCTGAAAATATTAAATGAGTATATGATTCGTGAATTTGCCAGTAATAACATTATAGAAAAAATGTGCTTGTTATATTTTATGAAAGCTGTGGTACCTGTCACCTTTGCCACTTTCAGTCGAGCCTGTAAGTCCTTTCATGTGCTCCCTTTGAAACTCTAAAAAACTTCAAAATAAACCATTACTCTTGTAAACTTTTCTATTCTCCTAGGAATTTGCGTGAAAAATTTCAGATTTATCGGTTGAATAACGGCTGGTAACAAATAATCAATCCAATAATGGAAGAAAGAAACAAAATACTCGCATAAGTTAGGGATTAGAATGTTATATTTTCTAATCAAGTGCATAGATAGAAAAGAGAATATGCAGAAAAGCATAGATCTATCGAAGATCTATTCAATAAAACTTAATGTCGCAGGCACAACGGTCAACACAGCACATTACGTCATATACTGTGATCTACATCGAGAAAAATTTTAAATTTAAATAAGTCAGCTGTAAGTTGCACACGTATTTGATATGTGTATTTTATAAAACATGTTTCTCTATTGTATGTAAAATTACAGCCAAAGTCAAACTCAAATCATTCTTATTCCATTTTAAACTAAATAAAATATATAATCGAATCAGCTTTTTAGTAAATGAGTTGGTTTATATTAGGATTTTAAAAGACGTCTTATTTTTTAATAATTAATTTCTATATCTTCAACTCTAGTAAAATGAATGTGTATTTAAAGATGAGCCAAAACTCTAAAGAGGTAACGCAAAATATTAAAGCCTTTTTCGTATGTAACTTTGAAAAAAAAATAAAAGTCTCCTTCTTCTTGGACAAAAACGTCCCATGTTTTCGTGTCGCTTCATTGCGTTTCATCCGTAAAACTTTTGCCTCATGCGCGCAAAGAATTTTCACTACAACAAATCCTGGAGGGCCAAGAACCTGAGTACAAAGATTCTAAAGCCGGAGGCTGTTAAGTGTTAAGTTAATTAGTCTTCAGGTGCAGTATTTTTGAAAGTCGCGCTTAGTGGATATATTTGTGGCCAATTCTCACAGGTAACCTGAGTAGCATCCCTTTGACACACACTGTCACACAGCTGCTATGTAATATCTTGGGGAAAGTTGTTTATTTATTCTTTGTAAAATAGGTTCTAGGTTAGTTAAAGTTGTAATTTTTCTTAATTATTCTGATTTATGTAGCAATTTAATGTTTCATGTGTGTGTCAAATAAATCATATTATTATTATAAATATCTGATTTGAAATTTTGGATGATTAAAGAAATTAGCGATTAATGCAAGAAATTCTAATAACTTTTGATTTTGAAAAAGATTTTTGTCCTGAACGATAACAATTTATAGTCGTTAAAAATTAGACAGAATTACACAATTACAGGGTGCCAAATTATTGTTTTCTGTTGTTACAATGAACTTATGTCACAGCGGAATTATCAAACTGTATATACCTACGTCAAAAAAAGGATCTCATACAAAAGTTAGTATTCAATAAAAATTAAATAAATTCAAATTCAAATATTTTTATTCAAAATAGGATGTGAAATCACTTATTGAAAGTCAAAAAAAAACTACCACCCATTCCAAAGTGAATGCCTCAGGCCTGAGAAGAATGGGCGCAACAAACTCAGCGGGCTTTTTTTTCCATCAAAAATATGTTTTACAATTAAAGTAACATTTTACAATTAAACTTATAAGCGCTAAACCAGTACACGATGTCAGATAAAATATCGTTCACTTCGTCATACATAGCTTGGTTTCTTTTCACTTTGAAAATCAGTGAAGTGTCGTCCGCAAACAATACTACCTTATGTTTTTTCTCTATAAGATTAGGGGGATCATTTATATAGATAAGGAAGAGGAACGGTCCAAGAATAGACCCTTGTGGTACCCTCATACTGAGAGGAGTCCCAGGAGATCTCCTGCCATTCACGTCGACCCTCTGAATTCTATTGTTTAGATATGAAGTTAGAAGATCGAGCGCAGTTCCTTTTATGCCATAGTGGTATAGCTTCCTGACCAGCGTTGAATGTTGAACACAATCAAAAGCCTTAGATAAATCACAGAAGATGCCAAGTGCATTCTGCGATTCCTCCCAGGCATCAAAAATATTCTTGATCAGCTCAACACCTGCATCCGTTGTTGAACGTCCCCTAGTAAAGCCAAATTGTTTCAAATGAAGTAACTTTATTAAGGTTAACAAAAATTTTACTAAGAGTCGGCAAAACCGACACAGGACGATAGTTGTTCTGGTCAGAAGAGCATCCCGACTTAAATATTGGTGTAATTTTACCAAGTTTCAGAAGGTCAGGAAACACGCCACGATTAATACAATTATTAAATACTATTGCAAGATATGGTGCTATGGCATCAATTATTGAACTTATTATTTTAACAGAAATGTCCCATATATCAGCAGTTTTTTTCATGTCTAGAGATTTAAAAGTTTTAATTATTTCTCCAGGGCTAACAAAACTAAAATTGAAACTTTGTTGACATCCTATAACATTTTCCAGAAGAAGTGACTCAGCAACACTGGTGGAGGAGACAAGAGTGTTTGTGATAGAAACTGGAATCGCAGAAAAAAAAATCTCAAAAGCAGTAGCAACTTCCTGCTGAGATTGAATTATTGTATTGTTTATTGATAGATTATATTCAATGTTGCGGTCTTTCAATCTTCCAGATTCCCAGTAAATAACATTCCAAGTCATCTTTATTTTATTTGGTGCATTTTTAATTATTTGTCTGATATGCATAGACTTTGCAATAGAACAATCACTTTTAAATAATTTAGAGTATTTTTTAACATACTCGAGAAAAGATGCATCATGATTATACAATGATCTCTCACTATACAGTTCATATAGCCTTTGTCTGCTCCTATAAATGCCTGCTGTTGCCCAATCATTAAATGACAGGAGACCACCTGATTTGACTGTCTTAGAAGTAAATATAGAAGCAAACTCTGTTTTAATTATTTTAAATAAAATATCATACATTTTATTTGGATTAATATTATATTTGAATAAATACAAATTTGAGAGTTTTACTGACACATTGCCTCTATATTTCTCCATTCGCCTATTATTCACAAGAACAAACGTAAACTCGTTAATTTTAGTACATTTATTGACCTCAATATTAAAAGAGGCTAACTGACCAAAGTGGTCTGAACTTAGTTTGTTAATTATTGCCTGAGAAATGGGCTTATAATTGGTAAATATGTTATCAATACAGCTTGTATAAATATAAATATAAATATAAATAAAAGACAAATAAATAATACAGTAAAAATTAAATCCTATCGCTCAAGTTGGACTGTAAACTGCACTCGGTGCACAAAATTTCAACTGCAACTAATACTAAGCCCAAGTGGGCGTACTCGAGCCATTCTTGAACAATGTGTGACGCTGAGGTGCCAGTTGTTCTGTTAAACTTAGATAATAATTGAAACTAAAATGCCGGGTAGCGTTGTAAAACTTTGTAAAAATAATACTACAAGAAATAAGTAAGAAACTGGGATCACATATATTAGACTTCAAAAAAAGTGTGTACGTGTAATCTTTACGAGCGATTGTAGAAATACTTAATAATAATTAATTATAATCCAATAAATATAATAATATTGACACACTTTTACACAAATTATCTTGCCCCAAAATAAGCATATAGCCTGTGTTATGGGTTGCAAGACAACGATATATTTAATACAATATACTTAAACAAAAATAAATACATATAAACATACATACTCGTAAATAAATATTAATAGGACCCGGCGCACGAGCTACTCCACGTGTTTTGAAATGCGGCCGTATTTATGGGGCTCGGTGCACGTGCACGTGTTTTCAATTCGTGTTGTAGTATTTGCGCCGATACGGCCATTCTGACAGGCGGTGCGCTTTCTGCACCAGCCTGGTTGGTATTTGTAAGTTGTAGTGGATTCTTATAGAGTCTCGTTAGTTCTTATCGACTGTTATTGTAACCGTAGGTTGTCGAAGGTTCTCGAAGAATCTCGTAAAGTTCTCGAACGTTCTCGTAGAGGATTGAGTGTTTTCGTAGATTTCTCAAAGATGTTCTTAGAGAATTGGGAGGTTCTCGGATATTCTCGTAGAGGATTGGTAGTTTTTCGCAAAGTTCTCGGAGATTCTCGTAGAGGATTCGGAGGTTCTCGTAGAGGTTTCGGAGGGTCTCGCAGATTCTCGTAGGTTCTTGTTGACCTGCAAGTATAGAAAGTTTTTCTGAGTAGTGCATCTGTTATCAACTTGAGTGGCTTTGTTGTAGTTACATAAACACAAATGCTATAATTATAACTGAGTAGTTAAGTTAACTAGTAAGTTACTCCTTATTACATCAGCTACCTGCCAATAAAAATAAACCCGTCAAAATCGGTCCAGCCATTTCAGAGATTAGCCGGTACAAACAGACAGACAAAAATAGTAAAAAATGTTATTTTAGTGTATATACCCCATATATAATTATATACATGTAGTAAAAAACTGTTATTTCAATATTACAAACAGACACTCCAATTATATTTATATGTATAGATGAAAGAGTAAAATTTTCTTGAGACTCCGCCATTACATTATGCTGATTATTAATTTAATTTTATCAATCATATTTTAAAATTTTCACTCATAAAATAGAATATTTGAGAATAAAAAATTGAAGGATTGATTATTCACACATATCAATATGACGTAGTTAGTGAATATTAACGAATATGGCTGTATGGGCGCGAACCCTTGCCTGTCCTAATAAGGGATGAAGAAACAAAAAATTTAACGAATATCGCAAATGTCAAAAAATTATAAAACTTTATATAGTTACGGGGTGTGGCCTTTGATAAACGACTTAATTCCATCTGAAGCACTGCGCAGTGCACCTTTAATTACAATCAGCGCAGTTCTAGGTTTCATGTTATTGATCCAGCTCAAAACAGTCTGACTTCGCTGCTTTATGAGTTCCCGGTCATCCTATGCACGTAAAATACACTGTCTCTGTGGCAATAATTGCGAATGCAACGGTTGGCATCCTTTATCTAAAACAAAAATGGCGTGTGTACAAACTACACATGTTAGAAGTGAAACTTCTTTGGCAAACTAAGTCTTAAATCTTTTTAAGATATTATTAAAATAATAATTATTCTACATCCCACGCTTTTTTATAATTAAAAATATAATATTTTTTTACACTATTTTCAATTTAATTTTTTTTTTCTATTTTTTAGTTGAATTTTAAATAAAGCGTGTTCTTAAGTTTTTTTTAAAACTATTATTTATATTGGTCGAAAACGTCCCACATTTTCGTTTTAAATTAATATTATTGATATTGCGTTTCAAACATAAAAATTAAAAATACTCTAATGCGCGCAAAGGTGTTTATTTTATACTCTTGAGTCTTCGAAGTCGGTGTATTTAAACGTAAACTACGTTCTTAATTTTTTCTTTTTAATGTCATTAATCAAGAAATCTATAAGATTTCGTTGCTTGTTGCTATGGGTAGGCCTACGAAAGGTTCCGCGTGCCTTAAGCAATATAGATCCCCTGTTTCATGTTCTTGTGAGACACTGAAATATCGTGTAGAACGTCTGTTAGCTATTAATAACAGGTAGCCTAAGAGTCACTTCTCTGAAAACGGGTTTATAATAATAATATATATTATCAAACTAAATGAAAACTCCTAAAAACGCTTAACATAAAACTATAACAACATCTGCATCCACGTAAACAAAAATATTCATAAAAATCTTCATAAAATTTTTATGGGACCAAATCGCAAACTAAAGAAGAATCACGAAAATCGGATCAGAAATCTCAGCGTTATCGGTGTACATACATAAAAAAATACAAATCGAATTGAGAACCCCCTCCTTTTCGAAGACGGTTAAAAATATTACGGGCCGCCCTTAAGTGCCATTAGTACTACAGTTACTATATCATAGTCAGTAATTAAAACATAATTCAGTTTGTGCAACGCATTTTATGTGCGTTCAGTAGCTTAAGTACAATAGTATGATAACTTGTTTGTAGTATTCGAGTAAAAGGATGCAAGATATGATGCCAGTGATGGCATAATACCCGCCACGGACGTTGCCGTTCTGTATTTAGCCCCGATATCACCAATGACACTTCGAACTGAGTTTAATAAACTCTGTTTTACTTTAACCAGTTATTTCCCGTCTTGATCTTGATTCGAAAGACACCAGTATAATAATATATATTTTGGGTGTTCACGAAAACCGAGTCAAAACTGTCATCGATAAGTATGAACAAAATCAAAACGTTTTATCTAAATGCGGCAGTTAAAATTTAAACGGGTTAAGACTATACCTAATTGCAATTAAATATATTATACTCTTTTTGTGGCAGTGAAATGCGAATTGAATTTCTAAACTTCCATTCTTTTTCACGTAAACTTGGTTCAAAGTGTTCTTATAGCTATGTCACAGATAGCCTTTGCAAATCATGTGTCCCTGGTGCATTGCCCTCCTATTCACGTTCCCTTCTTTAGAGGTAGACAAATTCCTTCTAGAATAGGTAGGATTCCTGTCTGATTCATACAAGTTCACCAGCGTGAGTTGTGGTGGCACCACCGGCTACCAAGCGGTAACCGCCGATTATTTAATAATTAAATACTGTCGAAGGTACTAACAGACTTCTCAGATTAATAAAATATAATCTGCTGATGAATAACATGGATGTTTGTTTCCAAGTCGTGGATGATCAAAAACGTAATCGGAATTAAATATAGTATCGTTGTCTTGCAACCCCTACCTTAGTATTTATTCCTATTACATATCTTTTCTTACTTAATTCGTAGTTGTATTTTTACAAAAAAATATTTTCTATTTTAAAAGTTAAACTTATATTACATTGCCTCAATGTTTTTATTATGCATATGCTGGGCATATTATATTCAAGATACTTATACCAGAGAGAAATAAAATAATACCCACAGCAGAAGTTATAATTTAAGTGTAAACATACAATTATTAAAGTAGATGTTACTTACTTCACAGCAAACGCTATTTTTCATGTTAAACGTGTTTGATGTTAGTAGTACTTCTTTAAACAAATAAATACATTATTTAATGCAAAGTAACTTGCAATTCCTGTAGCGCCCCAAGTAACAGGGTTGCATGAGGTAGTTGGAGTTGTAACTGAAGGAGGGGTATGAGCAGGGGGCTCAGGGGGGGGGGGGTTTATAGAAATTGAAAGAGGTTCGTACTACGCGTTATCGAGTGGTGGAAGTCGACATGTAATGGTAATGTTATATTAACCGAGTCCAAAGTTGTTAGTTATTCTATGAGGATCGGATAGTATCTATATACCCATATAAATATATAAATTAATTATTACAGACACATGAGATATACAAGCTCAGGTCTTCTTCACATACAACGCTGAACAGAAAGCAATAAAGTTCTCCCTTCTGATTCACTTGCCTTGCTCCACACAGTCTTCCTCTATCGCTCCTTCTACATCTTTTGTTAATATGTCGATTGTCTCTGAGTCAGACACTGTTAAGTGATCGTAGTAATTTCTAAGTAATGTCACGCCTTACATTATATTATCAATTTAGTTGGCACTCGCGCTTTTGTACTTATTCTCATAAAACACGAGAACCCTGAACTATAAAACTTCCTCAATACTGAAAAGATCAGGTGATTTGTTTATTTGAAAGATATGAGAGATGAAAGTAATCACTTATTATCAGGTAATCGCCAGCCTTTTTGTCTTTCTGTTATAAAAACACTGGTTTTTACCCGGGGAATGGTCAGCGTTTATATCCCTTTATTTATGTCAAATATCATTGAAATAAAATATATTAAAAATGTTTAAGTTATACTTCTTGAGGCGAGTTATGAAAAAATATGAGAGTGATACTTTAAGATGCGCGCGCATCACTAACATATAACACAAAAGTAACAGGGTGAAGTTGGTTCCTAAAATTTTCTGGCGTTTGCGACATTCAATATTTTTCTTTTGGTTTCTTCGTCCATTATTAGGACAGGCAAAGGGTTCAAGCCAATACGTAATTCGTTATATAATGATTAATTGTCAAAGCCATCTTTGCAAGATTTTTATAATATTGTTCTTTCTACAAGAATAGCATAGAAGAATTTCTACAAGCATAGAAGAATAGAATAGCAGGAGAAATAAATAATTTTAAGGATTTTTGCTTTGTTATGCCAAAGAAGTATTACTTCTTGCGTGGATTGGTACATAAGTACAGACACACATTTTATTTCAATCCCGGATCTCATAAGTACTTCAGAATTCTCTAATACAACTCAATTTAAAACTAATAATGACTGCTTTATTAAAAGTTTTGGCCGATTTTAATTTAGTCTTGTGAGGCATTTCGAAACAAAAACATTTACACATTGAACCTGCGGAGTTCTGCGTTTATTGAAATTGAATGCGCTGTGCAGTATAATAAATAAATAGAATACCTTATCTATCTTATAACGTCCTAGTAATCGAATGCAGGATGCGTTCAGCTGAAAAAAACATCTTTCTCTCCAAATATTTCCCGATGCTAACATTACGATAGTGACTGTTTCTAGAAAATTCGCTAATAACATTATATTCAGAGGCAACAGTTAATATGTTTAAGTTTTTCAGTTAAGGTTAAGACTTGGTTATAAATAGCGTGAGAATAGACCTCTTCTGCAGAACAATCATGGTAGTTATGTCGGCTGTATTGCCGCATATTAATATACCATGGGACATAACATTAAAAAAAATACAAAAGTGAACTAGGCGCGACTTCAGCCCCATATTGAAAGGGGTCTCAGGATAAAAAAAAGTTTGACGTGTATCAGGGGGTCTACTCTCTTTGTCCGAATCGAAACTTCGTAAACGAACGAAATTTAAACGAAGCTTCGATAGTGACCCTTCTCTATTTTATTTTCGGACACATCGACGAAGTTCGGAACAATAGACAATATTCGTGAACGAATGGTGAACGATTGAAATGAACATTATTAATCAAACTAATTTGAAGAGTTTTATATCATTACAACGTTAGGAGGTATTAAGTTATGACAACCAAAAATATCTGTATTACAGACGCAATGTAAATATGTCAAATTAGAAATTATAGTTTTTTGTTTGAATTCCTTAAAAAGTTTACTAAAAAGAGTTCTCAATTATGGTACTTATAAAATGGTCTCTTATAGTGCTATTTAACACACCTCGCAATCGCGATACCTACTCATTCTATCAGAAAGTTTCAAGTAAATAAATATCAGTTATATATTTATTTGTTTTTTTTTTTTTTTCACTAAAAATATTGCCTCTACACATTACCATTCCTTTATAGGTACATCTTTAGCTGCAGCACATATGATGCTAGCTATGAAGCTATACATTTTATTTTATATGTCTGAATAGGTACTTTTTGTTAGCTGTAAGTAAGTTTTCCTGTTATTTAATAAAAAAATAAAATAAAAAATATATTTTGTTCTTTTATTAATAACAAAAATGAGATTTATTTTAAAGATAGGAATACCACTACTGCTAGAAAGGAATAAGTAAGATAAAAATCTACCTTTATCCTTTCTAACAGTTGTACTAATGCAGTTCATGCCCATCGACTTGCCTGTAGAGCTTGAGGTGAAGACGCAGCTGATTAGGAGAGAACCCGCCTGCTTCATTCACATTGAAATTCATCCTCTGTGAACTCGGGAATATTAATACCACTCTTGATACATAACTTATGTAAAGGAAGCAAAATGTATACAGCATGCTATACTTTATTTTATTCTGTAATTTCCTACAAACTCTAAGTCAGGAATATCACTAATTACTATTTGATTGAACTATTTACTATAATTGAACTATTAAATTGATTGCATAAGCGGCGTCGATTTCTTCTATGTTCTTAATGTTCTTCACGTAAAGCAGCCTCGATTATTAAATAGCATTCTTGAAACCATTTCAAGCCAATTTGCAACAAAATATACACATACGAAAATCTAAGGGTAACATCTTTGGTTTCGTCAAATTGACGTTAAAATTCTGAACAAATAGCTGTCATCTTCATATTTTCGTTCGGAACGTAAATGAATTAGAGTAGGTTTAGAAATTCGAAATGGCAAGCAATGCGTTCGGACTAAACTTCAAAATGAATGGAACCGTAGCTGTAGGAAATACCCGAAACTTCAATCGAAACTTCGTTTATCGTTGAATTAGAGTAGACCTACAGGTAATAAATATGAATAGTACGAATTACCTCAACTATGTTAGTAAAATATAATAATATAAAATAATGTCTTCAAATTTCCCACTAGGTAACAGCTATTTGGGAACTTAGCTAAAAGCTACTCTACTCACCTCAAAATTTTGCGTGCAACTATGTACTAAATAAAATCAGGAAAAACAGGAGTGACCGCTGCAGTTTTTACGTGCACCAAGTAACAGGATCACATGAGGTATCAGGAGCTGGGACAGAGAAGGAGGGATGAAGGGGGAGTAGTATCACATCTACTGTTATATATATGTTTGTTTCCGAGTCATGGATGTTTAAAGGTATATGTATGTTTATATGAATTTATGTATGTATATTGTATTAAATATATCATTATCTTGTAACCCATAACACAGGCTATATATGCTTAACTTGGGGCAAGATAATTTGTGTGAAAAGTGTGTCAATATTATTATTATTATAACTACATATAGGAGGGGCTTACAGAAACTAAATGTGACTTATATAATCTTAATTCTCTTTTCATAGTTTTTCACCGAATGTTAAAAAGTATGAATGGGAATGGTTATGTATTTTGTTACCCTTTATATACTAGTTAAGACCTGCCCTAGATCACTGTGGATCAATCTTCATAAAGAAAAAGTGTCTATGGAATCCAAAAGATATGAAACCTCTAACCCCGAATAATTCTGCATCGAATTGTCAGTTCCATCTTCCTTCTCCTGACTCTCCGGGTCAGTATGAAGTAAGGTAGCAGCACAGCTATCTGTATGTGTACTTCTTCGGCTAGTAAAAAAACATAGTACCTGTACCTACCTATATATTACATACATAATAATATTATATCCACGTTTAAATCATTAATATTATTATTAATATTTAAAAATAAAATTAATGATTTACCTCGTTTAGACATTCATTGCGATGTTTGCCTGGGGTCACATCGCAACTCACACCACTCTCGTTTTTCGACCTTCTTATACAACTGTTGCATAAAATACTAGAATTATATAATAAGATTTTTTTATAAAATGGTTACTATTTTGAGAATATTGTGTTTTATCTCCTTGTCATTATATCTGTTTCTTTGTGCAAGATAAACCGCCATTACTTTAATTATTAATATGCAATAATTGCATTGCATGGATTAGTTTTGATTTATAGAAAATAAAAAAAATAAAAATCACTTAAAAAATATTAATTTGTTTCATACGAAACTTCGTCTTCTGGTACCATATGCCTCTAAGGGATATAATATCACTTCTCTATTCGCTTCTCTATCTTCAGCTGTTTTTTAGCTCGTCAGTTTTCAGAATTCCCATCCTGCATTTAGTGTTGTCGTGCTACGTAATTCTCCTACATCTTCTACCCATATAATTATTATTTCTATCCCAATATTCTTAATTTCTATAGATGTGATCATAGGAAGCGGACAAGCCCGCAACGAACCCGCTTGTAGAACTGTGTCGAAGGGTCTGACTGACAAGATAGCTTCATTAAGGTGGAACGGAAAAAGAGGAGACCTCCTAGTCATAACCAATGTGGCACAGCACCGACAGGACAGAACCAGTTGGGGTTCCGGTTGGGGGTCGAAAAGTTGATGACGCGTCATGCAGAAGACTTCAACTCTTTTGTTGATCGCGTCCCGACAGAACATATATCAACCTTCCTGGACGTGCAGCTGTGGCCGAAGGGGGTCGTGTTCCGCAAGTATCGCGGACGTCGCCGACCGCCGGAAGCTACCGAACCCGCGCCTCACATCGCCGCGAAAATGTGACGTAGATTTATATATCATGTGTATGTTAGAGTATAAAGTATTTATTTTATGGGCCTTATAGCCTGAAATAAAGGAATTATTATTATTATTGTTATAGTACACAGCTTTCCTTCTCTTTTTACGGTTTTGACAACTTCCCTCTTCGTTCAAATTTCTCAAGCACTTCTTCATTCGTTACCTTTTCTGTCCATGAAATTTTGAGCATGCATGAAAACAACCACGTATGAAAAGCATTCAGTTTGTTAATGGTATTCCTACTCTGGTTTAACGGCCATCACTCCACACCCTACAGCAATATGGATAGAACACCTCACCCGACATCAGCGAAGCTTTAATTTAATATATCTGTTGATGAAAAGGGTTTTCCTTCTAATAATTCTACTTCAGGCAGACTTTTAGCCATTTCAACTATTATACAATTCACACTTAACAGGGAATTACTATGTAATATGTACTTACTCTATATGTTGGGTGTTACCACGGCGTTACATACATAATAAAGGTACTTTAACAATTATCTGATGTGGCGGTAACGCAGGATCAACAGTGCTTTCTCCCCCTATCTTAATAATACAGAATTTAGTATTTACCTGATGTAGGTTTCGAATCAGCGCCATCTATAACTGTAGGCACAGTTTACTACGAGAAATCACACACAGCACACTAATGAAAAATGAAATGCCAACGGATCAGAAATAGTATTTTAACTAGTAAATAGATGTCACTAGGTGACACCGCTCATGCACTTTATTTTTATGGATGGATACTGGTAGCTTTTTTAAATTGGCGACAAAAATAATAATTCGAATTAGTTACCTACCTATTTATCATTACAGTCATTAACAGAAATAGCCGTTGAACGTTTTTTTTTCATATTTTTTTCTCTGCAGAAGCACCAAGGGTATTCAATGCAAGAGTGTATTACTTAGCTGCTGTAGAGATCGATGACTAGCTATGGAGAAAGCGAGTCCTTTTTGGCCTGAAATATGATGTGCTTATTTTGTACGCTATCACATTGATATTATGTGTAATCAAATATATGATGTCGAATCTCATCGCTACTAGGTCGGCTCGACAAGCCTCAGGTGTGATAAGAAGTTCAAAGACCAAGAAAAGACAGAATCAGATGATGTTATAATAAATATCCATGAAATCTTCGAAAGAACCCGATGTTAAAGCTTGCTAGCTTTTTTGATATCTTTATTGAGTTTCTGTGTGTGTAACGTGTGTATGTATGTACAAATTAATTATTATTATTTAAATACAATAAATAGTTGATTTTTATTAATTTATGACGATATAAATTGCGATTACCACGTGGTCACGGAGTGGAAATAAGCTACTAAAACTATTTTCTATTCCTTGGTGGTGTGATGGTTGTGACCCTCAAAGCGGTCAAATTGCCTAAACAAATGTACTAGGAGAACATGAATCCGTAGGAGATACATTGAACAAGGTAGTATCAAGGCGACAATGTTGCAGCCACACACACAGCCACATCTATCGTAGTAACTAGTAGAATACGTAAGTCTATCCCTACTCTATGCTATTAGTAACTAGTTGCGTCACTTCTTACAAGTCGCACGCCTAGATACGCCTTATTGAGCAAAATTTAAAATGTAAATATTTTAACCAATGAACGTATTGATGGTATCACTGATTGTAACGTATTTGATGCCTATTAAAGTTTTACTCAAGCGGGCTGTATCTACTAAACCGAAATTGTTAGACGGCTGAAATTTGGACAGTATATACCTAACAGTATTACACAAAAGTATCAATCCCTACTCTGTGGTATTACAAACAATTTTATGCTTTTTATTTTATTCAATAAACTGTATATGTTGTGTTGTAACATATGCGTTTATTATTATTTTAATCAAGTATGTCATATATGTTATGAGAAACGCAAACAATTTCGAGCCAAAAGTAGAGCCCTGTGGTTCTCCTGAAGTAGCAATAAACGTTCGTGACTGACAACCCCCGAGAAGTAAATTCATTTTACGGTTATCCAAGTAGTATTCAAGCCATAAAGTTTTCTCAATAAAATATGGTGATGGATACCGTATTTAGATAAGGGCCTATTCTTTTAAAAGCGGCTACCCTTAATTAGTCTTAACTGTACCATTATTATGTCTTAACTTGACAAATATGTTGTAGTTAGGTTGATCACGATTCAGTGAATACAATTTATTAGTAAACAAAGCGTCATAGATTTTTATTGCACTACAGAGTGGTCCGTTTATCAAAGTTAAATTCAAAGCAAAATAAACAATAAATTTTATTCAAATACGCTTAAAAGTAAGCGCTCTTGAATCGTCTTTACAAATATTTAATTTAAATTACTGAATCTACCATATGTTCGGAAAACGTAGGTGTCGTGAGAAGATACAAAAAACTCAACAACTATTGAGATTAAATCTACGAGTATTTTTGTTATGTAAGTATATTACAACATTGGTTGTAATATACTTATATAACAAATTATTAAGGCATCTGTAAGGTTCTTAAAGGCTTTTGATGCAACATATCGAATATATGAATCATGTATAAAGGAAAAATGAGTTTTAAATATTAAATATTATAAATAAAATATTTAAAACATTTTATTAATAATTAAATTATATTGCTGGCTGTTGCCTGATAATTACTCTGCCTTATCATCAATATTTTAATTTGCAAATTTCTGTCATATGAATTAATTCAGTTTCACACTAAAATCGCAGAACATGCAGGTTTTACTCATTCTTTAATCAAAAGTAGCCTATGTGCTAAAACGGCATTTGGATTTATTGTCCTTTTTTGGGCTATGTGTCGTTAAGTAGTAAAACATGACTTTCAATTCAAAATCCAATAATTAATATAAATATTTGAATCTGAAACGCTGCGACTCGACGGTCCCTGATCCACTAGTGACTAAAAAAATCCTGGTAGCTCAAAAGTCTTTCCATCGATGTCAGACAGGAGCCGTGGAGGCCAAAATTTTTAGCTCACAGCGTACGTGCTCACACGTACTTTAATGACACTTGAACCTCAGATTGACTATGTGGAAGGGTGAAAGAAAAGAATATCATTTAAGATCTAAAACAATTTAATATTTAAGTCTAATATATATATAGATAGTTGGATTATTGAACTTTAGCCATCACATTGGCACAGTACACATTTGCAAGTCTACTGTGGCATTGGGCAATTAAAGGTGTTTTTGGTTTTGTATGTAGTGTATATTATGTATGTATGGGTGTGTGTAAGATTTCGTGTGTGTGAGTGGATTACTAACGGATACAGGACGAACACTTGACACTTGAACATCGGGGTTGAAACTAAGTATAAATATATACAAACTCTATAAGGGATATTATCTACCACCTATCTGCCCCCTAGAAGTAAATAGTGAACCTGAACGTAGGTGTCATGTACCAGGTATACATGATTTGCAAAAGCTATCTGTGACGTAACTTCCCGCTAACTCCTCCAACTCCTGAACGCTTCAAATTGTACTTATGACGATTTTAAGCTCTTCGAGTTATTTTACTATTGCATTATTTACGATTCACATTTTTTAAATTCTATATATCTTTTAATGGTATTTTACAGGTATCGAAATGATATTTTATTAAAGATCATTTCGATACCTGTAAAATAATTCAATTATTTCAATCGGGCCCATATTTCCGGGCAAAGTGAATTTGTATATTAATAAATTTTTAAATTATTTTTGTTAACTTCATTTTCAATATGTAATAAAATTTTGAAAACTCCTATATTACTATGTTTTTTTCAATATAGTTGACTAAAAGTTAATTATAAAAGGCCTTATATTATCTTAACCACATAATATTCGTATGCGTAGACAAACTTGTAAGCTCACAAGCGAATATTTTAGCCCTCACCTTTTGGTCTGGTAATTGGGTATTTAAATTTCATTCATGGTTCACTTCTAAAAAGAAACCGTCTTCAATTGCGCCTTTACAGATCATGCATGGTCTCAAGCCTCTTTACCGATACAGTTTCGTGATTTGGGTACTCGCAAAGGTTCGATTGTTGCCTTACCAGCATTTCTATCTTCAGTTCATAGTGCGCAACCTTTTCTTACTAGAATCATAAATCATGTACCAGTTATTTCAGATATTGCGTAATTAAACAAAGCTACAATGCTTGGCTAAATATTGCAAATATTCAAAAATTTTCAGACGATTTAAAGTGTCAAATAGCATGGGACGCACTTCTTTGTAAGTCAGCTTTTGATGTTCTTTTGATCACATCTACTGACAGAACACAGCGTGCTCGGCTTTTGGCCGTGACACAAAATAAGTCGGGCTTTTGCTTAGAAACGTTGCCTTCTGCTCCGATTCGAACGCTATTTGACAATATGACATTGTCAATATGCGTATTACGCCATGAATGAACCCCAACAATGTCGATGTGGCGTCCAGCTAGATGTTCTTGGGCGCCATAGGCTATCATGGCTGTGTAAATTGGCAGGCCGTGTTAGTCGTCAACTCGTCACGTCAGCATCAATGAAGTCATCCGCAAGGTAATTGTCGCTCTTAATATACCAACTGTTTTAGGACCAAATTAATATACCCGCTGCGATGGCAAGCGTCCTGATGGAATGACGCTGGTGGCTGGGGCACGGGTAAGGGCGCTGGTGTGGGACGTGACTTGCATCGACACTCTGGATCCTGCTCATTTTAAGTCAGTTCCTGCTTCTACTGCCGAAGACAACAAACGTGGAAAATATGTCGTTTTCAGTGAGCCTTACATCTTTGTGCTGTTTGGTGTCGAGACCATTGTTCCGTGGGGCCCAGAAGCGCGGAGAATATACATAGTACTATATACGCGCCCCAGTAGGGCTACTGGTATGCCAAGTGTTGGCAGCTATTTCGGTCATCGGATCCGCCTAGCTATCCAACGCGGCGACGCTAGCTTCTTGGTATCTACACTTCCCCGTAATGATAGTTTTATTTTAACATAATCATGTTTTGTTTCAATAAATTTATAATAAGCTGTTTCTTTAAAATATACAATAATTTGGGCCAAATACACTGAATGATAGGAGTTAAAGTATGAAATTGCCGTTTTAGCACATAGGCTACTTTTGATTAAAGAACGAGTAAAACCTGCATGTTCTGCGATTTTAGTGTGAAACTGAATTAATTCATATGACAGAAATTTGCAAATTAAAATGTTGATGATAATGCAGAGTAATTATCAGGCAACAGCCAGCAATATAATTGAATATAATTTTTATCATCGCAGTTTTGAAGCAAACAAACGAAGATGACATAGACCCGCTTATTATAAAACAGTTCACATGGCTACGGCTACGACTGTCAGCTTGCATCTGAAATACTGTGCACTTTCGATTTCAGTCAGCGCAGTTCTAGGTTTCATGTTATTGATCCAGTTCTGGAATAGTCTGCTAACTCGTTCCTACTCCCTACTATTTTATGAGTTCCTGGTCATCCGATGCACGAACTATGCACCACGTTCTTGTTGCAGCCATAAATTCATTGCAGTGCAAAGTTGATTATGAGTTCTTTCATTAGGATTATGTATCTGATGGTAACACATGGGAACTGTTTTCTGGCCCGCTGTAAACAATGTCTCGTCTGTCCAGCCGTGCGTCTGTCAGCGGGCTGTGCCTTAGAATATGTATTAATCATTATTGCCGCTTTATTCATAAATAATAAAAACGTAGTTGGCAAAATAGTTGCAATGTCTATAAATAAATGTTTCTTTAAGGAAACTATTTCAAACTTCGTCGGAACAGCAAGTACAAGGTAATAGAACAATATTATTCTTTACATTACGGACCGTGGTAATGTTTCTTAGACGGTCAGATACCATGTGGAAAAACTGCTCACTTTCACTTCTAGTTTTCATATTATCTTGTTTGATAACCGCGAATGCTACACGTTTAAACTGTTTAGCTGGGCTTCATGAGTTCCTGTTCTTTTTGTTGGCAAAAACTTGTTCTAAATATTTATTTTTTTGCGGAGTAAAGGCTTATTTAAAAAGTTAAGAAAATCAAGTAAGTTGTACGTATCTTTTGGACATTGCGCCCTCCACCCTAACAGTTAAAGATGCAATGAAGTCTTTTATTATGTCTTCGGCTGGCTCCATGTCTTATAACATTTATAAATAAAGTAACGAATTTAGCACTCTCAGTAGTCTGTGGAATATAGTAAATATCAGATGATGTCAATAATGACAAATACGGCCACAGTTTTCATAAACTGTAGGTCACGTGACTACAAAATTAACTGCATTTTACGTGCACTGGATCACCAGGAACACATAGAAGCACGAAAGTGTCCGGTAACTACAATCAATATCATGAAACCTAGGAATTGTGCTCATTCAAATTGAAAGTGCTGCGCAGTATATAAAATCAATAGAATACTTGAATACCGGATCGATCTTATAGAGCCCTAGTAGTCCAATGCAGAATGCATGCAGTTAAGGTCCGCCGGAAGAAGCCGGTACAGACAGACAGACTTCAGGTGTACTTACCGTATAAGTATGCATAATTATTATCATATCAACCTATAAAAATACAATTTTGATTCTGTGATATAATTTAAGTTAGTAAAGGAAAACGGTTAAGTCTACGGTGGACTATCACACAAAAACAAACCCCTTTTTCTTCCATTGTACAAATTATCAAATTTCAATTTTTTTTTTAATTTACTTGCTTAACGTCATAATAATCCATTAGATACGATATGCCTCTGACCTGAGAAGTTATAAACATAAAAATGATTTTTTTTAAGCTTTTGTAAAATAAAAATTTAATTTTAATTTATATTTTAGATTTTGGAATTAGCAATCTAGGCTAATTTTAGCAATACTAATGAGTAAATATTAAAATATGCTTCAATTAGTTTTGTACTATATTTCAAAATGTTAGCAGTCTGGCTATTTGTACTTTGACAGACAGAGAGACAGCGTTTTTAGGAAACACGGCGAAGCTGTTACGTTTACTCACTTTTATTTTATGCAAATTTTCTTTACAAGTACTCAAATTTATAGATGATGCGTGATCCAAACCCTCGTTCCTGGAGAGGAATACAATTTCTATAAGTACATCATAGTAATGAAGTAAATGGCCCCACAACTGGAGACCAAGACTCATAGATGAGCATCCAATCGGACGTTTAATTTAAGCCGCTTTAAGCATTTCAAGTGTCATCACATGAGTAAATTAAATTATTTACTAATATTAATAAAATAATTATTTGCGTTATAATATACTAGCTGACCCGGCAGACACTGTTCTATAGATAATAAAAAAATACTGTTTTATAGGAATTTACCAATAATATTTCAAAACATCAAGAATTACTTCGTAAAAAATGGTCCCTGTTGTTATAATGAAATTGTTTCACAGCGAACTAAATTTTCTCATAGATAATATGTCCATACAAAACAAATATTCAAGGTAAAAATATTGGGTCCCAAATCAAAATAAAAACTATCCTATCTCTCAAGTTGGATCAAATTGCACTCCATGAAGTAATCCCCATTAAAATCGGTTCATTAGTTTAGGAGTCCATCGCGGACTACAACGTGTCACGTAATTTATATATGTAAGGATAGTGTTTACCTGTGAAAGTAATAATTAAGTACAAATTGATACTCATGAAAATTATATTTTGTAACCGTATCAAAATTTATTATTTAAACATTCCTACCAATTTCCATTACCTATGAGAATAAATTGATTTGGATTTGATTTCAATCAACACCCACTCAAATCCACAGAATAGGTAAAACTGTTCTGTGCTCAAATCCACTGCTAAACTAAAAGGGGTATATAAATTCTTTCTACTATGCTGCAACCCGTCAAAATCTCTGTTCCTCTTGTACGATTTTAAGAAATATCATTTCTTAAAATGATGACAGAATGACAGAATTCTTAAAATGATGAGATGACAGAATACCCATAACCCTTTAGTTGGTAGAAAAGAATATTTTTGCTAAAATCCTTACTTTTATTATAGACAAATACTTAGACTTATTTAACCTGCATAGGGGAATACCACGACAACATGAAGACACAAAGAAAAAAATATTCTCCTCCAAATTTTGCATGTAGATGCTCTATATAAAAGTAGAAAAAGTAGTAGTAGTAACTGCAATTTTACGTGACAAGTAATAGGATGGCATGAGGCACTTGGAGCTGCGACACAGAAGGAGGGATGGAAGGGGTGGTAGGGGACATGCATCAAGTCCAGGAGGTGGTTTATAGAAACTGAAAGTGACCCGTACTATGCGAAGTCGAGTGATGGATAAGTGAAGAGTTTTATTGTGGCTGAGTTCTTAAATCTCATCTGTTAGTTCTTCTCTGAATTTCTTAAAGAGTGAATGAGAAACATGATGTTTTTTGCTCAGTCACGACACGTTTTGCTTGTGGCTCACTTAGTAGTAAAGTAAAGCAAAAAAGTAAAAAGAAAGTAATGTCTATGTAATATACTCTATCAAATTGAAGTTTTGAGTGATTGCGCATCACAATTAACAGTATTTCTGTTTTATATTTTATATTATTTTACATAGATAGATTCTATAAACTACAGCACAATATTGATACGAACTTCACACAAAATCCAAATCTAATACAAGCTTCTACTCAGTCCTCAGTCTCCAGGTCGCTATTGCGTGAGGCATCAGCATAGGTGGAATAGGCTGTATGCATGTAACTTATATTTTATATTTAGTTCAAATATTATATTTCTTAAGCTTTACCATTATTGATTTTATCGTAAAAAGTTGTTTCTTATTAAATTTTGCTACATAATAAATATTAAATAAACAAAATTGCTATGAATACGCGCAAAATATAAAACATCGAATAAAGAATATTTTTATTGAAATATATTTTAAATACCTGACAGATTATTTGACTTGATATACTCGTATTAAGTACACTCATACCTTTAATTCCGGTATAAACAAAAAAAAAATCAGTTTTAAAATATAATATCATTCGTAGTATACGTTTACGTTCCTACTGGCAATAACAAATTACTGTACTACGGACCAGAGTGTGTCGCCAAACAATTTTGAAGAGACCATGAATTCACAATGAAAAAATATAATATTTTATAATAACAGATATCATTTGAATTTTAATAGGTCAGGACATTGGAAGATCAGCTCTAGTTGCTATAAGGCCTACGCAGACCGGGACGGCAAGGCAAGGGATTTTGCCGTGAGTCAGCGCACACTGGCCGCTTAGATACCGCGGCATTCCAGCACTTTGCCACGGCATGCCACGGCGTGCCGCGGCACGACAAAGCACGCCTCAGCGACTCCTGCTGCCTGATACACTTTTAGTCTTCAGTTGCGTTTGATCGAGTGTTGGTGTGCCTCAGTTTTAAAATGGTAGATTGGGATTTGGTGTTGATATCGATTATTGCAGATGAAGAAGAAGGTGCACAGGCTAATAATAGGGATAGAAGAAGATTTTGGGTTGATAATTTATGGAAAGAAAGGGAATCAAAGGGTGAATTCAATAATTTATTTAATGATTTAAAATACGACGTGCAAAAATTTTATGACTATCATAGAATGGATTATGAGAAATTTCAAGCACTGTTGAATATATGTCGACCATATATCGAAAAACAGAGGACCAATTTTCGCAACCCCATTGAAGCCGATCAGAGATTATCCTTGTGTTTGAGGTGGGTAGTTAAATGATTGTATAAGTTTTATTTTTTCTTCTTTTATTAAATTAAAAAAAAAAAACAATATTTTTTGCCAAGTACAATCATGTATTGTAGACACATAATAACGATTTTCAAGTTTTTGCACTGATAAACCTTCTCACTGATAATCCCTGGATCTTTATTTGTTTTTACTTAATTTAGAGTACCTACTAGTTTAGATTAGTTTCGTATTCACAAACTGCAGTTTTGTAGCCAGACCCTGAAGCAGCTTCATAGCCAGGGCCAGAGGCGGTACCATAAACAGACCGTGAAACAGCTTCATAACCAGAGCCTGAGGCAGTTCCATAGCCAGACCCCGAAGCAGCTTCATAACCAGAGCCTGAGGCGGTTCCATAGCCAGACCCCGAAGCAGCTTCATAACCAGAGCCTGAGGTGGTTTCATAGCTAGAGACATCTTCAGATGTTGGAGCTGGAGTTCCCTCTATGTATTTTAATTCGGCGTCAGTTACCACATTAAATATTTGTCTCTTTATTTGGACCTGCACTCTTTCTGGTAGTTTTTTTACTGTGGCAGCCATTGTTTGAAAGAACGAATCAATGGGGTCCACCTCCTTTTTCGATTCAATGTATTTATTTAGTATTTCAGCAGTTGTTGTAGGTTCTGGTCTTATTAAGGAATGGTGTGAATCATTGGTCATTCGCGAAACTGAACGTTCATCATTATCATTGACAGCGGATTCTGCGAAAGAAGTCTGCGTATCCTCTGAAGAGGAGTCCAGATTCGAGGTTTGTTTTCTGTGCTGAATGAATTTTTTCAAAAACTCCAGCTCTTTTTCAAACTTGATAGGGCGTCGCTTTGTGTACGGGTCACCACTCTTTGTTTTTCTGTTATTCAGAGCTTTCCTAAAATTATTACGTATATTACCCCATATTTTCTGGCATTCTTCACCTAAAACAAAACATAAGCAGGTAAAATGGTATAGAAACAGAATAAGTAGGTAATGGGAAAAGGCCTTAGATAGTGACTAGGTTAGCACCAGCTGTGTTTATGGGATTATATTGAGCTAATCTTTTTCTAAGTAGAAATTACCACTGGCATTACGGTGACGGAAAAATATCATGAGGAATTCATAATTATATATAAATACGTAAACTGTATTATTTAATTGACTTTGTTTAACTGTGCCCTGTCTTTCACTCTGCCTCACTTACCCCTAATTATATTATCTTTCAGATTTTTGATCACGGGAAGTAGCTTCAAGTCTCTAGGTTACAGCTATCGCATGGGGTTTAGTACAGTGCGCTCTATCGTACATGAAACTTGCCGAGTCATTTGGAATGCCCTAAGACCTAGTGTTATGCCAAAACCAACAAGGGAAAAATGGACGCGAATCGCGATGGAATTTGATGAAAAATGGAATTTCCCGAACTGCATCGGTGCAATAGATGGTAAACATTTCAAGATAAAAGCACCTCGCAATAGTGGAAGTCTCTACATAAACTATAAAAAGTTTTTCAGTATCGTACTACTAGCGGTTGTGGATGCAAATTATAAATTTGTGATTGCAGATGTAGGATCATATGGACGAAATAGTGATGGAGGTATAATGCAAAACTCAATATTTGGAAAAAAATTGACTTCTAATGCCCTCGATATTCCCCCAAAAAAACGTTTACCGAGGACAGATCTTGAGTTGCCGTATGTTTTTGTAGCAGACGAGGCTTTTCCGTTAACCACAAACATTATGAGACCATTTAGTGGCGATCGATTGACAGATGAAGCAATGAAAATATACAATTATCGTTTGAGTAGAGCCAGGCGTATCGTCGAAAATGCATTTGGTATACTTCAAGAACGTTTCGAATTATGTCAAAAAGGAATTCAGGTTCAACCAAAATATGTTGATAATATCATTTTAGCATGTACTTGCTTACACAATTTCATCATAGGTGGTACAAGCACAGAAAGCCAAAATATAGCAAGTGTAAGCATTAATTTAGAAAACGATAATAATATGAACAATGCATTAGATGGTATGACAGTACGGGAGATGTTTAAAGATTACTTTAGGTCTGATGAGGGCTCTATTCCATGGCAAAACGATATTGTAAATAGACATTAATACTGTGTTAAATCTTAAAATATAATTATAGTGCAAAAATATTTACTTACCTGTTTTATTCATTTCTATTCCAATTCTTTTCCACGCATTGTTCTTCATTTGAGTGTTCATATAATGTTTTGATGACATATTATATAAATAATCATAGTCTTGAACTAAAGTTATTAATTTTTCCTCCATGTTAGGATGGTCTCCGAAAAAATCACGTAGCACAGTCGTCAAAGACGCGGGCGCAAATGGATGGTCAATATTGGTGTGCATTCCCCGCTTCTCTACTCCCGCCGCCGCACCCCGCAGTATATCACTACGAGCGCCGGAGTCCGTGGCATGCCGTTGCCTACCGCAGTATGCCACGGCATCCCGCCACGGGAGCCTGTGGCGCGTGTTGCGATAAAATCCCTTTCAATGCCACGGCATCATTTTAAAGCATAGCAATTTATGTCGTATTTCTGTACCAGTACGGTTGAATGTCCATTAGTAAAAATTAAAATCCCTTGCCTTGCCGTCCCGGTCTGCGTAGGCCCATAGTATTGCGGTAGTAAGCATTAAATATATTTCTATTCTAAATATGTTTCTTTTTGTAGAATTCCAAATGCATGATTTGATACTTGAACACAACACCATAATTACGCTCAGTCATCAAATGTTATCGCTATTATAGTTCTTTGTACGAGTAACAGTATCATGAAATTTAGACGTAGGTACGTCGTATGTTAACACGCGCAACCCGCGTTCAACATAACTAGACTGCGGCCGGCAAGAAATGGGCACTTCTGCACAACCTTTATCACCAGGGTTTGTTCCTCTGGTGAAGGTCAGATAGACGTGAATTTTTTTTTAATCAAGCTCTGTCATAAGAGTCATTTGAAGCACTGTTATCAAGTATCTTATTTACAAATTCCTCAAGATGAAGTATAACCACGATTCAAGATATATTTTAGCGGCAAATCGGTCGAGCAATTTCACAAAAATTTTATATTTGTAGCTACAGCCCGGTGACAAACAGACGGACGGACAATGCGGCCTTGATATAGGTTGGTTGTTATTTTTATCCGTAACTCTTAAAAAGGCGTTAAAATTAAACGAGAATATTATATGTGTGTGCAAGCTACGAGTAAAATATTTAAATTTGCCCAATGAACATCGAGGTGCATGACGTGTGAGTAGTGTAGTAACGCTAGTTGTGACTGTGTGTGTGTGGCTGCATAAACAGCCTTGTATTACTTGGTATTATTGTCAAGTACAATTCATCTTCTACTGATTCATGTTATCCTGGTACATTTTGGATTTGCGATTCGATCGCTCCGAAGGCCAAATCTACAACAGCCCCTCTCTAAATGGTTGCTGATGGGTATTAGGAGTAAAACTATGAAATTGCCGAATTGACTTTAAAAAAATTTTTTTTTTGAAAAAGTTTATAAAAGTTTTTTTTTAATTTAACATATATATTAAAAAAAAATACCATTATTATTTATATATTGCTCCCATCTAATAGAAAGATCATTTATGCCTTGCGATAGAACTGTGGTGATCCAGATTCGACAAACTGTGTGAAATACTTTTGTATGTACTGCCTCCTGAGAAGAAATCCTTTTATCACGTAGAAAATTGTCCAAATCACGAAAAAAATTGGAGTCCGTTGGAGCAAGGTCTGGGGAATACAGAGGGTGAGGAAGGCATAGTATATTTCTATGCAGAATTGCGGAATTATCAGATAGCTTCGACCATTTCATTCTGTGTAGCTTCTTTCGTGCTTTTGCCTTGTTGTTTGTTAATGGCATTTGTATCTTGATGTTGGTAGCATCACATCCGCTAGTGAACTACTGTAATATATCAGTATAATGCCTAAAAAAATTAAAAAGGAATAATATGTGTACATACTTAAGTTTGGTTGTGTATATATACAATTTGTATATTATGGTAAATATTTATCTTATATAATGTGGTCTCTTAGTCGACTCGAACCTGAATGAGAAACACAATATTAAGGTCAGAATTTCAAAGACCTTCAATAAAAAGTTTCACTTCAAAAGATTTAAAAAAAAATATATTACTGGAGATGATCGAGAACGCTATAATAATAATTCACTGATAATAAAACAATTTTAAGTCAGATAATTATGGGCAAGCTCTTAGACCAAAACATGTTTGTTTCTACTATAGACTTAGAACATATTAGCGTATAGACGAATTATCACCTGACAGCCCAATATAAGCTAATTCTAAGCATAGCTGAGTATTTACGACTTGCCAATTAAAATGTGTTATATTGACAATGTATTCGCATTTCTTTTCTCTCTGGCTGTATCTCCGTTACAGATGTTCTTCTCCCTCACCCGCTTTGTTTGTCTATACGCTATAATATTCTGTGTCTATGGTTTCAACAAACGTGTTATTGTCCACGACGTTGAAACAAGGATGCAAGATGTGCAAGCCGCTCTGTTTGAAGGTCAGAAAAAGAGCTTCTGATCTTGTTCCGTTACGTCACAGATAGTCGTTGTAAATCATGTCTCCCTGGTACAATACACCCCACTGTTCACGTTCCCTGCTCACTTTTAGGGGTATAAATAATTCCCTCTTAAAAACACAGGATTCACCATATCTTACAATATATAGTAAGTATGTTAGTATATTCCAAGTGTATGTAGACCAGTGCTGAAGCGTTTGAAAATGATAAAAAGTGAAAAAATAATAATAGCTGGATGAAACCCATTGGAAAAGGATGAGAATATAACAAAAATGAAAGGAAGAATAATTTACGGGCGATCTGAGGTCGGGAAATGGAAGTTACGCCGTTTAGGGTAAAAATCGGTTTATCTCGATTACCATCGAAACTACAAGTCCTATGCGAAAACGTTAAATGGCAAAGTTGTAGATAATAAAACGATCTAAAACTTTTGCTTTCACACTTTTTTCACAAAACTTCAATATTTATGTGAAAACTCAAATACCCAAGTTTTTTATTTTTCATTATTGCCTTTGTCAAAAAAAACAAATTAAGTTACCTTTTATAATTGAAAAAAAAGGATAATATAACACTGAATCATTATCACATTTTTGCTGCTACTAAATAACAAGTATGAATTCTCTGTGAATTGACCATTGATGGTTATAAATTTTCCGAACATTTACCATAGTAATGTATATTTTTTGCACACCATTAAAAATAGAGATTTTACCGAACAAAAAGCCCACTGACTTTTTTGAAAAAAATATCTTTCGATGTGTGAATTTCTGTTGAAAATTAGGGTTCCATTTCAATATTTGAGTCAAAAGAAGGTCAAAAATAGATTTTTCAAATAAAAAATAATTGTAACAGTGTATTTGGGATACTAAAAAGTAACTTTACACCAACGGCAAATGCCTATACGCCGCGCCGGCTAGGTTTTTCTCATGCGTCAAAATGAAAACATTATAATAATTATTTGCTTAATTTTTTGCCATTATTTAGCCATATGAATCAACGTTTTGAACAGGGGATTTAATTTAAAATTAAATTGAAAATAACAAAGATTTCCATCAAATGGCGGTGACGAAAATAAAGCCATTAATTTCTTTGAGAGTCATATCATAATATTATTATACCTAAGAAAGAACTGAATTATATGTTTTTTTCAAATTGTAATTGTAACATTTGCCCCAAACTAACAAGGCTGGTTACATAAATGATTTCAATAAACTTAATCACTCCGTCTGAAGGGTTATGTAATAATAGAATCAAGTTTTAAAATGAGATGGGTTTTATTTTAAATATTCTAAGGCCCTGAAGAATAAGAATAAAGAAATCTTTTGCGACTATGACGTGAATCAGATTGAATAGTGCTATGTAGCAGTTAGCGCCATTTGAATTATGGGATGTTTGTAGTAGCAAATATCATAGTTATCTGCCGGGTACTGTATAGCTAATATGACAAAGAAATACTCAAACGCTTCAAATATTAATAGTGTATGCGCCCCACGTCCTTTCATCCAACCAACCTTTCAGTAACAACATCATACAATGTTAAAAATTTCAGTACATTTTGTAACAGGATCGCATGAGTTACATGGAGTTCTGACTGTAAGTTAGGAGTAGACTAGAGCCGGATAGATGGTCGTTTCAGCTCCTTTTTACTTATTGTTTATGTTATGTAAGTCGATTCGAAGCGATAAGTATTGACAGAGTATATTGAGTTAATTTGGTTAAGCTGATATAATATTTTGCTGTAGAATTTTGTCTAATTTATTCGTATATTGTTTACAGTCACAATAAAACATCAATCATTCATGACAAATAAATAAATTAAGATATTTTAAATGTTATTATTATTTGATACTTTACTTTAAAAACGGTGAACTCCCAAAAAACCGATCAATCCTTATCTTATCTAATTAGGGATTATTATGCTACATTCATATTATTCAAGTATCATAGTCTAGTGGAGCTCCCTGTCAGTCACTCAGGATAGGTTATTACCATTTCTAGCTTCTCCCCACGTATTTGGTTTAGACTCCCTTTGAAATTAAAAAAAAATCAGGATAAAATGGTATCCTTTTCTAATCCCTGACATTTTGAGTTCAAAATTTTATGTTGATCGGTTGAATTAAGAGTTAAATCGACAAAATAACAAAGAAAAAAACATACTTCGCATTTAAATTAGGGATTAGAATGTTACGTCTTCTAATCAAGTGTACCAGGAGAACATGGATCGGTCGGAGATATATTCAATAGACGACTATGTTGCAGCTACAACGGTTATCACGACATACGTCACACACCCCGATCTTAATTCAACAAAATTTAAATTTTAAATATCTTAGTTGTAGCTTGCACACGTATTTGATATCCACTTCATAAAACATTATTACTTAGATCATATTTATACTTCTAGAGAGACTGTGACAGCGTGAATCCATAAATAAATTGAGAAAAGTTTTAAATACATTATAGTTAAGTTAAAATTCTAATAATCCTTTTTCCAAATTAACTAAACAAAAATATACCTCAAGTATTCTCAAACCAAAACAAAAGAATAATTTCTTTCTTTCTCAAACTCAAATATTCTTTGTGTTTTGATCCCGGAGTGTAGCCAACCAAGCAACTATAACTAGACTCCACTGTACGTCTGTCGGTCCGTCTGCCATCGCTCTGTATGTCATAAACCGCCATACTAGGACAGTTAAAATTAACACTCTCCGGAACCCTTCACTTTCCTCGTAAACCGATTCTTCCTGATCGAACCAGCGCGTGAATGTGAGATCCACTACTTATCGATGCTTATGACGCAACTCAAAACAACGACCTCGAACGAAAATCCGATACAATTCTCCCTTCTCTGTCTCTCGCCTCACCTCCTCAATCTATTTCCTACCTCATTCCTAACTTGCTGTTTCTCCTACGTTTCATAGCTTTCTTTCGTCACCATTCGTTAAATGTGGACTCGGATTATAAATCATATCGCGCTCCCTCAGGAAAATTTTTTGTAAAAAGACGTGAAATCTAATAACCTCAACATTTGAATTCATAATGGTTTTTAATGTTGTTTCCCGATCATTTCCTGATTTTAATCAAAAAAGTCAGTACTTATTTCATGACGCCCCTGTAGTCTAAGCAAATAGATATAATATTACATATTAATGTAACGAGTAACATTTCTTTGTTAATCAATAGAAATGAAACAAATAATGAAAGTGGCGGAGAGCTAGCCTCAATACATCAGTGACAACCGCTTACATCAGTTCAGCCTTTTGTGAAGTTGGCGTTAACAAACAAAGAGACAAAAATTCTACAAACTCCATCTTTAAACTCGGTAACACAAGTACAAGCAGTATAATGTGAAGAAGATAAGACGTCACACAATTTCAATATATGTGTATATTATATTCAATAACAGTTACTTCATTGAAAACTCTTTTTTTTTTGTTCAGAATACGAGACGAGCAGGACGTTCAGTTTGATATCTTAATTCATACGTATTCATACTTGAAAAACCCAAAAATTCTGAGACGAACCACAATTGCGCTCGTCACTTTGAGACATACGATGTTAAGTCTCATTTGCCCAGTAATTTCACTAGCTACGGCGCCCTTCAGACCGAAACACAATAAAACTTACACATTACTTTTTCACAGCAGAAATAGGCGCCGTTGTGGTACCTATACATAATCTAGCCGGCTGTGCAAAAGATGTTCTCACTAGTACATTACTGCTTCACGTAAGTCTTTATTGTATAATAAGTCTATTATAAGTCTGTTTACGACTAGACAATCAGAATCGGTTACAGTTTAAAAAAAACCGCTTCCATTTTCTATCTTGCTGTATCTCTCTTCTCTCGCGCTTAGCTTGACTATCCGTTAATGTACAGTTTAGTTAGTGTAAATCTAACCCCTCGTTTACACCAAGAAACATGTCATAAACTGGTTTTATACAAAACTTGTAAAATACTTGTCAAAACACAATTACATATTTACTCAATAATATTAATTATTACATAAATATTTATTATTAATAGCATGTATTGCAATAGCCTGAAACATACTTTCGTTCACACTGTGCTGCAAACAAGACTATATCTTAATATATATATTTCTTGTGTGCGTGTGTGACATACTGACTTCCTCTTAGACGGCTGGACCGATTTTGATGATATTTTTGTGTGTTCCAGTGAATTTGAGATTGGTGTGTGTCTTCAGGTGGATTCGAGAATGGTTTAGATTCACAATTAAACTACATCCTAAACGGCTGGACCGATTTTGATGATTTTTTTGTTTGTTTCAGTGAATTTAAGATTGGTTTAGATTCTCAATTCCGTCCATGTTATATAATTCTCCTGCTCATGTGTATGTTATTGAACTCCTCCTAACGGCTGGACCGATTTTTCAAATTTAAGACGTGTGTACAGGACAACGTCTGTCGGGTCCACTAGTCTATATATATATAAATGAATTGCTGTTCGTTAGTCTCGCTAAAACTTGAGAACGGCTGGACCGATTTGGCTAATTTTGGTCTTAAATTATTTGTGAAACTCTAGGGAAGGTTTAAAAGGTGAATAAATAGGAAAATGCTGCTAAATTAAATAAAAACAACAAATTTGTTTTTCCTTTGATGATGTATGGACAATACATAATTCCTATGAGAGAATTTATTGACGCACGGTTTGACAGTTCTGCTGTGAAACAATTTCATTACGACATCAGGGTGCATATTTTCCAAAGTAATTTTTGATTTTATGATATTGATTATTTACAAATTCATTTAAAAACATTATTTTATTTATTATATACAGAACAACGTCTGTCGGGTCAGCTAGTACAAGTATAAAACACATTTGCGTTCTCATATAGGTCTGACACATGTTTGATCCAGTCTGATACATTGACAGCGTTTACACCAATATAAAACATATATATGTTTTTAACAAATATTGTTCATTTTATTGAAGTTTATGTATACTACATATTTGAAACAAGTTTTATACACTATCCATGTTTGTTGGATAATGTTTTAAACATTTACCAGACACACCGCATTCTTTAAAAAAGATAATAAGAAGAAGATAAATGGAGTGGTCAGAGAAACATATTTTATTAGCAATATTTATATCGGCTTACATTAAGACACTCTTTCAATACTTTTATAATCGTTTCGCAGGAATCAGTAAGGTATTGACTACTTTTTGCCTTTGATATCCGATGCAAATATAATTAAGATGAATATGAATCACTAATAGCTAGATATCTCAAACAAACAGCCAACAAAAAAAAAGCGCATACACCTTCCCTAAGGGCCGGCAAGGCTCGTGTGATTCCTCTGGTGTTGCATTTTTATACTTTTTAGTGCATATTATATCTGTTGTTTTGTATTAGTGTTTTTGAAGTCAGTTTCTTTTTGTTACAAAATTTTAATTTCTTTTTAGTGAAACTGGAGTACATTTACTAACTTTTTCAATGCAGCAATGAACGTAAGCGCTTTGCAATTTGATTAAAGACAGATTTTCTGCTATAGATCGCACCCTTTCCATTGATCATCATATTCGACTACAACAATTACTTGACCATGACTACGTTACGGTAGATGACTTAAATATCCTAATAGCATAAAAAAGATTCGACCGAGTATCGTTAATTTGCTCCTAAGAATTGAAGAGTTCCGTTACTTTATCATGGATTCCATAATCAGAAATCCCAACTATTCGTAAATTTGTCATGCACATACGTATAGCAAATTTAAGACTTTTATGGTTTTCTCATGGATGCCTTGTCAGATCTGGACCAAATTACAATGGGACCACTCGGGATGCACCAGCTTTCAAATAAAAAAATAATTATCAAAATCGGTTCACCCAGTCCGAAAAATTTGAGGTAACAAACATAAAAATAATACATAAAAAATAATTATCAAAATCGGTTCACCCAGTCCGAAAGTTTTGAGATAACAAACATAAAAGAAATACCGACGAATTGAAAACCAACTCCTTTTTTGAAGTCGGTTAAAAATTATTGAGGGAGTGATGACGTATCGGTAATGTGTATTTTGCATAGAAATGTGTGGTGCAACTTTTTGAAGCAAATTCTCCAAATTTACTAGTGTGATTCTAACAAAGTTTCTGAATCCACTTCTGTCTTCTATTCTTAAACCATTAAATATGACACGATATGCCCCTTCTTGGTTGGTTGGTGTCGTTTCTCCAAAAATGTTCACGACGAGTACTTGCATGTTTTTCTTGCATTTGCTTCATTTTTATGATGAAGCACATTCACGTTCCATTGTCAGTACCAGTAGTCAATTGAGCTATATTCATTAAACTTCAGGACTGACGTGTCTTAATTGTACAAATTAAGCTACAAGTTCACAACAAGTATAAAACATGAGATTATAAACATGTAGACTACTAGTAGTTCGCAAACAATGTCATCGAACAAGTTTCATACAAATTTTGTCTACAAAAAGTTAAATATTTTTGAATATTGAAAACATTATATAAAAATTGTAGTTAAAATTTGTATGAAACTTGTCAAATACATGTATAATACCTTGGTGTAAACGACGGGTAAAAGTTAGAATTCCTTTTCTGTACGGCTGAAAACGCCTAAAGAGGATCGTGAAAGGGTATATTGTACCAGGGACACATGATCTGCAAAGGCTATCTGTGACGTATTGTATTAATCGCATGCTCACTTCTGACCTTTAAACAGAGCAGTAGCGGTGCCCAATGTGTGTGCAGGATGCAAGATGTGACGCAAATGCCGTCATTAGCATCATATTTTGCATCCTTGTTTCCCGAACACTATAAACGTGTTATAGTCTAAGAGCAAGTGAATAATTCGACTTATTTCCAACATACCCGTTTCCAATATTTCTATTTCCTACTAATAACCTCGCCTTCAAGAAGTTTCCACTTCTGTCATGAGGTCTTAAGCTCACACCTATTTTGTAATATACCCGCATACGGCCGCAATTGTTATATCCTGTAACTTGTTAAGTTTCCTTCATATGTTTACGTATATTTCTCTTTGTAAGAGGACAAACAAGGGAACAGGTTGTTTTTCCTTCTTTTTCTAAAATAAATATGTAGTAGTGAAATTTATTTAGTTTAATATTTAACGTACAATAATTAACGTAACAAAAAGTTTATTTTAGTGGCCATTTTAGTCTCTTTTTTTTCAAAATGTTAGTTGATAAATACGTAGTTTGTTAATATTGACGGCTTTATTCAGTGCTCGGTAACTATCACTTTATAGTTCGTTAGCTCTTTAAACGTCATAATATTCATCCAACACCCAGATGAGTTTATGTATTCTTAGTCTTTATAGCCACAAAAAATCTATGAATTGAATTGTAACAAAAGCTCTATATAATTTTCTTGTATTTAGTTGGAACTAATCATTATAAAAGGGCAATAAATTTAGTAAGATCAACCAAACTATTTTGTATTGAACTCATTCATTGTATTTACATAATTGGTATTATTTCAAAACAAATTAGATCCATTCATAGAATTTGCACGTTTAATTAATTCACATAATTTCAGTTTCTCCACTCCAAAATCCCTGCTAAACCAAAAAAAAAAAAAATATTTGAATATTTTTTCCACACAATTACTCGATTGGGTTGGTATATTATAAAAGCTATATTTATGACTGGAATAGCAAAAGGAGGAAATGATTTAATTCCGCGTATTCCAATAATTCCGATCGATATGCAATGTTAGTTAAAAAAATAGAATTAAATTAATTACATATTTACATTGTATAAAATATACATACACAATTATTTTTATACTTTATAAACATACATTTTATAAACATTTAAAATAAGTCAGCTTATTGAGGAGGGCACCCTATCCTCACCCAGACCCATCAGGTCTGGCGTGCCACAGGGCTCCTCTCTCCCACTCTTTTCTCGCTCTTCACGAGCGACATTCCCAAGTTTCCGAGTGTCCAGCTCGCTCAGTACGCTGACGACACGGCACTCTACTTTGGCTCCAACCGCTCAACCTTGAGCAAGAACATTAAAGTGCTTCAAGCCGCCGTCGATGAACTAGGCAACTGGTTCAGAAAATGGCGGATTGAAGTGAACCCCACCAAGAGTGCAGCGGTACTCTTCGGTAACGCGAATAGCATCCACGCTAAAAAACAACCGACCGACGTTATTAAACTGTACACACACTTACACAATCACAAACACACTCCACAAACAGACACAAACACAAACATTTACACTACTTACATACATACAAACATACATATATACAATCAAAATCACATACATACACACTTACATACATTACACAAAACATCACCACACTCGCCGGCGAGTGTGTTCTTCTCACCTTTTCATCTTTCATCTTCATTTCATCCTCATTTTCATTCTCTCTCCTTCCCACAAGCACACAGCCGGTCTGAGGTTCGAGTCTCCTTAGGAGACGCCCCGCGACTGTTGTTGCGTAGTCTTTGCAGCCTCCACGGCCCACGTCCTACTTCGCTGTGAAAGCCAGGGCTGCTAACAGCACAGAGGAGGTTTTAGTCGGTATGGGGTGATGAATCTTGCATATCCTGAAAATCTTGGTTAGAAAATGGGGCAGACTTATGAATTGTCAAATTGACTACAGTCCTTGACCAGTGTGCAAAGTTTAAATTAATCCGACGTTTTGAAGGTGTCGAGAGTAGCTTTCGAACATTCTGTTACATACAAACATATTACCAAGCTAATAAAAGTGGGACAGACTGATTAAATTACTGTATTGCCATCGATCCTTCTTCATAAGTGTGCAAAGTTTCTATTCAATCCGACATTTTAATAACCATAATCGTGTCCAAAGCGTTCACCATTTCGCTTAAAGACTATTATTATAAAAAAAGTTATGTTTAAACAACCAATAGAACAAACAATCCTATAAAATTTTATCTCAATATTAATATAATTTGGAACGCTAGCTGGTCAGTATATAACGATAACAACAATGACTACACAGACAGCTAAGACTATTACTGTTATATTGATCTGTTACATACTATAAATGTTATAAATATAATAATTGTGACAAAAAGAAATATAAAATATGAATTCGAGACTCATATTAATTCTTAAATTTAACTCTTACTTTCTCTACAAGGCACGCACGTGGTGCTCGGGGGAGCACTTCATGTTAGGCGGCCACCGGCTGTCGAACAACGCAACGGAAACGTGGTTAATCTTTCGCGCATCGGAAGACCATGAACTCTTAAAGGTTCCAGAGCGGGATCAATCACATGTAACCTAGAACTGGGCTGATTGAAAATCAAAGTATGCAGTATTTCAGATTCAAACTAGCTATAAAAGGTTCCGTAGCATCATACAAGATATTATTGTTATACCTTGTATGACATTGTACAAGGTATATCTCGTAGTTTTAACCCAACATACTTTGTAAGAATAATTTTGTAAATTAATTATTTTTTTTTTCACTTTGCGCCACTCGGTGTTTATAATTTGTCGGATATAGAAGCAAGACGAGCACGGTGTGTCAAAATGTCAGCTGTCTAATTATTGCTGTTTATAAGATGCAGCCCACTGACAGACAGACACGAAGGGCCACAAGCCCTAGTTGTAGTTACAGAACCTCTATTTCTGTGCGGAACCATATTGAGCATTAAATAAGTATGCATGCAACTTCGTGTGGCAATAAATGATTGCAACCATGAAGCTAGTGTAGCTTTTGTGCATCGGATGACCAGGAACTCATAAAGTAGCGAAGCTAAACTGTTTCAGAGCTGGATCAATAACATGAAACCTAGAACTGCGCTCATTGAAATGGAAAGTGCGCAGTATATCAGATGTAGAAGCTTTGAAGAGCGCTAGGATGTACGCGGACTTGAAATATTACTGTGCTTTCCCGAGTTTCTTAAATTTGGCTGTGCCTTGCAGATATACGTGAAATTGGCATTCGCTCGAGATATCGATGCCTAATATTCTGATACTAGGTGAGCATAACACTACCCGTGTTATTAAATCACTTGGAATACCAGTGAGAGGCTCGTTTGCACAGGTTGCTTAGAGGGCACTGGAGCTAGTGAAATTACTTGGCTAACTTAACATCTTCAATCATCAAAAGTTCGCAGAGAAGTCCAAACAAATATGTTTATATTTACTATTAAAGAGACTGTCCACAATTACAAGGAATATCCGCTGAAATATAGAAGAGTGGCAGCAAACGGAGGTCGAATAGCATTTGTAAAACTCCCAAATAGTTGTTACGTTACTATAGATAATGGTTGGGTGGTCCATTATTCGCCTACTTTTTCAAGAATTTTTAACGCCCATAACATTAATGTCGAGGCTTGCAGTTCAGTTGCGCTAAATCTGCAAATATATTAATAAAGGTAGCGATCAAGCTATTTTTAATTTCAGAAATACATTAAAGCTTATAAAAATATATTAAAAAAAGCATGTTAACCACAGCAGTTTGTATCTGTAAAAAATAAAAAATGCTGCCAAAAGTTACTATTCCGCGCGGACGATGTCGCGGGTCATGCTAGTTAATATTATATATTGCAAAATTTTCACATAGCAGCAAATCGAGATTTTAAGCACTTCCAGACGCACGCGCGTTTGTAAGTTGTGCAAATAGCGCGTACCGAGCATCAAAATTATATAAGTTATCAGCTGCAACTATAGATGTCTGCCGACGCCGCTCCAGAGGGCTCGGGTTCGATTCCCAGTCAGGAAAGTCATTTCATATTATAATTTTTTTTTAATTTTAACTTCAGTATATATTATTATTGTTGTCTACTTTTCATGATGAAGGTTTTTCTTGATCTTGTACAATAAGTTATCGGAGCTGCTTTAATTTGAAGCTTAATTAATATATTTGAAATATATGATTATGTACTTCCTGGTATATGCAATATATAATAATTTCGACTATTATTCAAAACAAAATGATAATTCTTTTTAGCCCAATAACAATTTCAGTTGATTTTTGCTGTCAGCGTCATCTATTGGCTCGTCTCTTACTTATGTGTTCATGTGTGCAATGAACATGCACACATGAACATATAAGTAAGAGACGAGCATGAACACATGCTGCTGTGGAATCATTTCATTGGTTTGCCAATCAACGACAGATATTGATAGCGTCGATGGATAATACCACGGCATTGTTTGGATTATTGTCAAGCTTCATATGATTTTTAATGTCATATCGTTTAATGATATGATAATTTTGGTTTATTGACGGTGATAATGGCCCTGGTTCGATATCTAACGGCCTTCAGGCTGTGATCACTGGTGACTCAGCTTCGCCATTTAACATTCACAACGGGTCCGAGCGGGCGGGGGTCATACCGCAGGGTGATATGGACGTCCAGCGATGCAATGGTTGTAAACTTGTAAAATGTACAATAAAAACCTGACAAGTGCCAGTCGGATTAGCCAACGCAGGGCTCCGTACGTATATTAGGTACCAACCTATACTTATAAAAATATTTTTTTTTGTCTTTATTCTTCATAAATTAAAACTTTAGGTACGATCGACAAAATTTAATCGTGAATTAAGGGTAAATTAATTAATTCATGAGTGGCAGTGCAATGTTGGGTCCCATACCCTGTTGGGTCCTATACACACATATATACAATCACACACAAACACACACACACCACATACAAACATCACCGCACTGGCGAAAGCGAAGCCTCTTCAAACCTAGAGTCCATAGGACTATGATGTATCAGATCGTTAGTGATCTCCTCTCCAAGCAGCCCAGCAAGCAGTCGGTCCGAGGTTCAAGTTTTCTTCAGAAATGCCCCGCGCCTGTGCTGAGCTGAGAATGTAGATACATTCTCAGCCTACAAGACTCGGCTTCGCTGAAAAAGCTTTTAGGGCTATCAGCACAGAGGAAGTTTTTTGTCGGTAGGGGGTGTTTACACCCGAGCCCGACATATGGGCCCCGTTTCGGGGTGATAATAGATAAATGTATTTTCATCCTCTCCAACAAAAAAGTTGAAGTTTTTACTTTATCTGCTTTAAGTTTTGTATGTATTTTCGATAAGAGAATTTATTTTGATTGCTAACGTATTGCACAAGTAATGTCAGTATGATCTTAAAACATACAATTTACAACAAATACAAAACTTTAACTTAATAAACTGCAAGTCTTATGGAAATAAGTCAAATGGCAAAGTTGTAGGTAGTAAAAAGATCTACATCTCTTTTGTTCCTCAACTTCAAAATTTATGTGAAAAATTCACGAAAACAACAATTTTTGAATTTTTTTATGTTTTCCAAAACTATTTTTTTAAGAAAGTTGGTGTAAGTTTTATTTATTCACCTTATTTTGACTCAAATATCGAAAAAGAACCCTTTACTTTCAATCGAAAATTCACCCGTCAAAATTACAGATTTTTTTAAAAAATTGGTTTTCATTTCTGTTCGTCATAATCTCTACTTTCCGATAGTGTAGAAAATATAAATTACAATAGTTACTGTCCGGAAAAATTAAGTCCATCAAAAGGCGTTATCATACATGTCATTTCCTAGCAGCAATAATATGGATTACAATTAATCAAATATATTTATAAATGTAAAAAGGATAATTAATAATTTAGTGTTATGCTATCCATTTTTTTCCCATTATTATTATTATTTCCGGTCAACATCTTTGATACTTAACATCCCGGAAAATTAAAGAGTTCCCGTGGGTTAGTTAAAACTATAGTAACTTAAATAGCTTAGATCACAACGACTATTGCACATTACTTTAGTAAAATTTTCAAGGTTGATATCTTATATTGCCGGTCAACACTTAAAATACTCTTCATCCTGGAGAATTAACAAGTCCACGAGGGATATATAAAGAACTAAAATAAGTTACACAACAACTTACTGTACGTAAAGTTGTTAAATTTAGCGTGTTGATACCTTATAATACCAGTTAACGTCTTAAATACTTTTCACCCCGAAACATTTAAGAGTTCCTCTGGGATAATTACAAAACTAAAGTAACTTATATAGCTTAGTGCACAATAACTTATGAATATAATTTAATACCATTTGCCATGTTGATACCTTATATTGCATGTCAACATCTTGGATACTTTTGATCCTGGTTAAAAAACTGTAGTGCGATACGAGTATATACTTAGTACACAATAATATATGCATCTAATTTAGTAAAATTTGTCAAATTGATACCTAATGTTGCCAGTAAAACAATGTGTATTATACAATTTTAAAATCTAATAAAAGGAACGGGTTCCTGCGGGAAAATAAATCATCACAAAAACATAGTCCAGTATAGCGTCATTCATATTAAATCAAGTGTGTGTGACGAACGTCATTTCCACCCGAGACAAAGAGTGAGAACAACAAGTCATTTAGGTCAGACATATTAAATAGATATATCGATATATAAAATCACAGCCTTACCTTCTGGCTTTCCAAAGAAGTACACATTTATAAATTTAAGTGTTTGTTATTTTATATTAATTACACTTATTATTATAGTTTTCAATTTCAATAATTGTTACTTACGATCACTTTTGATCGTTAAAACCTACCACCCATTCGACAATGTTTGCCTCCGATCTGAGAAAAATGCGCAAGATAATCAGTGGGCTTCTTTCTTTCATTTACAATAAAATTTCGTTATAAAAATTGCTTCGGTCGCTTCATTCCCAACCTGTGGTATCTTTAAGAAAGTTATTTTATTTGTTATTTTTTATTATGTTATAATCACGTCTACTAAATAGAAAGTTTTTTTAACATTTACATATTTAGAACTGCGTAACACATTATTTTGTACATTTTCTGGGATTATGTAAAAACAGATACATCGCCCAAAAAAATAATTAAAGATTTAACTTATATTAGTCTCTTAGAATCAACTTATATTAACTTAAATTATTTAGTTTTAACCGAAACAAGCAAACTTATGTAAACATACTTCAGACATCAGCTCCTAACAAATACCAGCTGTTGAAATTGTAACAAAGATCTTCAATGTGTGGTGTTTCCGGGACGATAGAACATGGGTACTTTAAAAAAACTCATACACCTTCTTTAAAGGAGGCAACGCTCCTGTGACTCCTCTGGTGAGAGAGAGGCAAGATAATGTGGGCGCCGATGACCACTTAACACCACCTGACCCGTACTCTCGTTTGTCCTTCTTTTTTATAAAAAAAAAAAATAAAAACGATAATTATAGTCGTGGCGCATTTATCTCGTGTGTTTAACAGCTAATGTGAAACGTTATATTATGGTTTTCTCAATTTTATTTTATTTTATTTTATTTTATTAAGAAAACCAACAGCATATTACAGATTAGATAAATAACTAATAATATTTTACAATAATAATGCCAATAACAGGTTTCCCTTACATTATTATATTAAATTACGGTTTCCGAAAAATTTCAACATGGTGCGATACCTACTAAACAAAAATGAGATTTATCTTGAGATTATATAGGTCGTTTCATTACATAAAAAAAAAACTGTTACTAAATATATACATAAAAGGTAATACATAAATATGTATACTATATGTGGTAAAATAAATAAACATATTAATATTTTATGTTAGTGCATCAGTTACTTAGATGTATCATTGAAAGTAGCTATGAGTTCTGATTTGAATTTAGATTTATTTATGCTGAAAAGATCTACGTGACTGAAGGTTGTGTTATAAGTATGTATTGCCCGTGATATGAAAGTGTTTTTGGAATAGTTTATATAGTGTAGTGGTTCATATAGTAGATTCGTGTGCCTCGTGCGGGTTGACGGTGTACAGTATGATATTTTAGAGGTCAATTTATCACAGTCAACAAAGCTGTTCACAATATCAAATAGTATGCTCATATCAAGTAAAATGCGTCTCTGCTCCAACGTTAATAGTTTGTGCGCCTTACAACTGTCATAATAAGAGCCGGTGTGTAATTTTTTACGGTAGTTTAGGTGGTTTAAGAATTTTTTCTGTATACGTACCAAGCGTTCATTGTAAATTATATATTGTGGAGACCATATTGGACAAGCATATTCCAGAATACTCCTGACATATGCATAGTAGATAACTTTAATAGGTTCTATATCAGAAAATGGTTTCAATAAAGTAAATATAAAATTGTCACAGGGACAATAAATTACTGAATCCTAAGATTATTTTCTATGTTCAACTTTGTAACTATCTATACACACTATTAAAACAATGCGTCATATTTATTCATAATATATTTCAAGAACTCGGGGTCTTCATTATTATGTCTTTATATTATGTACAAAAAATGTACACGAGGGCGCTATGAGTGAGTGACTTCAGCAAAATATTATGTTTATAAAAATAACATGGCGCTAAACAATGTAAAACAATTCTTCGGTTTAATAAAACCTAACAATTTCTTTAAGTTTGCATTAAGTATGTCCGTAGTCGACACTAACTAGAATTCGATCCTTTTACGTGTCATTTCTAGTTTTCATAGTTTCGTTTTTGGCCGTCCATCGGCCATCCATATTATAAAATTACAAAAAAATTCAAAAAAGGAGTCAAATCGTTTACATCAGTATTGTGGGGTTTGATGTTTAACAGTTCACGTAAGGATAAATTATACTAATCTTCTAGGGCTCGACTCACGTGACATGCCAATGGTTAAACGTCATGTATGCGGTACGGCGATTTTCTGAAACACCACCGTACCGTTCCCTGTGTAAACACGGACTCCCAACAGCTCAACTTCAAATCATGTATTTATACTTAGCTTCTCGTGAAAATTTTACTTTTAGAGCTTGTTATTAATTGCGCCATCTAGTATAAATCCACACAATTACATTTTGGTCACACATTGAAAACATTGATTGTTGTATTGATCATTTATTTACACACACCACTGTATAGAGGGTCGCCGTGCGGACGTGGGTACATAATGAGGCAAACATACGACATACAGTATACTACCGTAGACGATCAAAGCGTTCTGCATCTCTCTCAACATTTCTAATGGAGGTACAGCAAGATAGAAAAGGAAAGCGAATCCACTGTTATTGTAACCGATTTTGATTGGCAAGTCGTAAGCAGTCAGCCACGATTGAAATGAGCTACTTAGTATTTTGAATATTAAACTAACTAACCTAACTAACTAACTCAAAAATGACCATGCATATCTGTCAGGTCGTTAGTTCTAGTATGTAAGCCAGTATTTTTCCAGACTTTTGTAAACATAAATTATTACCAAGTTCATAGAATATTGGTGCATTATTGCATTTTTTAATTTGAGTTTTAATATTAAACATTGTTTCTGTAAATCAGTTGTATCGTCGCGCGCTCCGTAGTCGTTCCGTAGCGCTCAATAGCTAATGTCTAAGACACATTAGACGTTTTTCTTACAATATACGCTAACGATAGTATATTGTACCTCTCTCTATGCTCTAGAGCATAGAGAGGTACTAGACCTAGGTCTAGGCACATATTTTTTTATGGTGGAGATTTGACATAGTAAAATGTCACTTGTAGATACAAAGTTCCAGTGGGCGGTGACAATTTATTACACAAAACAGTATTTTCGTAAGTTTAATACTACAAAAATACTTCTTTCAAAGTTTATCCAATTTATAATTTGTTAAAATTATTAAAACATTCGAATAACACAAAAATATTATTATTTAATATTATTATAATAAAATCTATACTTGTGAGGTATTCCTTAATATAAAACTTAATTTTTTCGTTATTTTGAGTTGTTCCAGGTCGTATACGTTGTCTGTGTGTCACATTTTTGAAGTGTTGTAGTGATTAAAAAAAATATTGTAAATTCAAATTAAAGACATGGTCGGACTTTAACAAAAATTGCTGTCATTTATAGAGAATTATTGTCGGATTTTCTTATTTTGTTGGTATTTTTAAGACTTGATACCATTACTTAGCGGTCTCTTACTGGTTTAGCGCCAATAACTTATTGTTAAATAATCATAAAACTAATAATAAGAGAGGTGGTAAAACCAGTGGAATCTGCTATATTTCTTGGCATTACTCTTGATTCCAAATTGCAGTGGGGCCCCCATATTGAGGGATTGGCGAATAGGCTTAGTTCTGCAGCATATGCGGTTAAGAAAATTAGACGGTTAACTGACTTAGTATACTTTAGTTATTTTCATAGTATTATGTTCTATCGTATATTGTTATGGGGCAGTGCGGCCGATATTAATACTATCTTTGTGCTGCAGAAGAGGGCTATTCGCGCGATTTATAACCTAGGTCCTAAAGAATCATTAAGAGAAAAATTTAAAGAAATAAACATTTTGACTGTTGCTTCTCAATACATTTTTGATAATGTTTTGTATGTTCATAAGCACATTGAGGAATTTTCTAGAAACTGTGACATTCATAATGTTAACACGACGAACAAACATAAACTTGTTATGCCTACTACTCGGTCTGGCATCCGGAAGAAAACCATGCACAATAGCTCGAGATGACCGCTTCCTGGTGAACCAGGCATTGAGAAATCGCAAATCTTCTTATTTACATCACAAAAAGACTCTATTGGAAATGAGACATGTGTATTAGTATGATTAGAATTTTGAAATAAATTAAAATAAAATCTAAAGATGCCAGTGAAACAGGTTATTTTCCTAGGTGCCCATTTTTATTGCAAATTAGTGTACTAATCAGTAGTTAAGCGACATGAGATAATTGAATGGTCTGGACGTGTCACTGTCAATGTCAATAGCACAGTCTCGATTTATTGATCCATTGATTAAAGAGACGCAATGTGACATACTTTTGTAAGAATGATGTTTTCTTATAAATGGAGAAACAAAGGTGATGCTTTGCGTAATCTTATTGCGATTAGGGCATAAGGTAGGACGACGATCGTTTTATCTTCCTTATTAATTTACAAATTAAATAAAAAATAATTTAAAATATCGCCACAGTCATCGAATTTATTGTACACGAATGATTTTTGGTGTTTTACATTGTTTAATATGGACTTTTTAAATTGCTTTAAATAAAACTAGTTTTGAATACTTCTATACAATTTGAAAGACGTTTGCGAGTATGTTTGCGCATAAAAACCCACAGACGTTCAAATTTTGCGAGACGTCGTTATATTGACAACAATAATTGATATTTTAAGAAATGCAAAGCCTAGTGCGTAGCGGCTATCGCTTTTGACGGTCTGTTCAGACTAAAGATCAAGGCTAACTTTATTTATAAATTGACCGTAGCAGGAGACTGTCGGCAATTCTGTAACGCATTTTGCCAGTGTTTGGAGATATTTTAAACATACGGTGAGTAATCTATGTCTTTTCTTTTACTACACTAACTTTACTATTTTCAATGTCAACAAGAATAAAAGTGTGTTAATGCGTAAATCCTCTATAAACTTTCGTCAAAATTGAGACGCTATGTAACCATTACTAACAAGTTAAATATATTTATTGAATTGATTGAGTTCAATTTAAACATTTCCCATCCTTTTTTTTATAATTATTATATTTGTATTATTGAGGAAATATAAATGCAACAAAAATTAGGTTATATTTTGAAGAAAATATATGTTTATTTGTTATTACATGTAGGATACATATTATTTCTTGTATAATTTAGCGTAGATGCAGTACACAATATTAATAAGAACCGTAATACTTAACAAATACTAATACTATAAGTGCCAGTGTCTTAAGTAATAGTATTTAAAAATTAAAATTTCGTTTTAGACATGGAACCAACTCATAGTTTGAAAAGAAGTCCTCAAGGAGAAGAGGAGAGAGAAAGTCCTTGGTTTTCTGTGAGTATATTATCTTGTTACTATGTATGTTATTATATTGGAGGTTTGCTCCTATAAGATACCTATAAACGTAAATTTTCTCATTACTACGGATAATTAATAATAACATTGTTTGTATTACTTATAGGTTAAATAATGTGTATGTTTGTAAGCTGTCCTATTACACAGTACTACTTCTGTCTGTAAAGAAACAGAAAAAACAGATGCCAGAGACATGTTTTTACGATTGCAGTTGTGTTTTATGTTTTGTTAATTTAAATGTGAAGAATGGTTAGACGATGTACTGCGCAGAAATACATTTATAAGTTGTTTACAATCTTGTCCAAACGTGTTACTTGAGTATTTGGTTTAAATTATAGTTTGTTTTATTTTATTTACTTAGTTAAGCCTACGATAAGATATGCGTGTTGCGATATGTTTACTTGGATAATATTATTGTTATTGGAATTGTTATATCTGCAAGGAATGCGGGTGCTGGCTGAGCGAGTGAAGTCACTTGAGATAAACAATACCATACATGTACTCTATATCGATACAATAAAAATATCATTCTTAATAGCATTTTGTAGTATCAAGGTCGGATGCGGTCAGACTCGTTTGCCAAAAACCTTTTCAGGAAAAGATGTATGGCAAATGTAACTAGGTTATTTATAACCTATATAGCGGGCTACTTACTATCCGCAACTCACTGACTACACCAGCAAAATAGGCACCTGGGGACTCCCATGACCTTGGGGAGAGTCCTGGGTGATCCCAGGTGTTTGGCCCAGTGTCTGGCCACACTTCTACACTTTAGAATATTGTGTAAGGCCGTATCTTCTGCTTCCATATCGGCTCTGCACAGTAAACTGTGGGTGACACCAATATCAAACAGATCCCTGCTAAAAGAGCCATGACAAGTTATTATATGAGTTATTTTACGTAACCTTCGTTGAGGGAGTTTTATCAGCTTGCGAGGGAACTTCAAGTCTATTCGAGGTAGAGCTCGTTTGATTGTCTGCTCTCACCCAGTGTTTATAATGTAGTGAATGTTATTATTGATACATACGATTTAAGTCGTTTTGCTGGCGTTTAGCTTTTTAATTTTGGTTCAATTATAATAGTGCTTGCGTTAATTAAATTTATTTTTTTCTTGATTTCCTTCGTATGCATTGGGTGAGTTGATTCATAGCTTAAAACTTCTATCAATATTATTATTATACCTTTAAACGAGCAATTCTTACAAATATATTTGCTTATACATAATCTGAATGTCGACAACGGCTCCAATGATTTTAATAAAATTTAGTATATGTTGTAGTGTGTTTATCACATTTATACACGTATGAACACACTCATCTCTCCAACTAGTATATAAGTAGTTGTATAGAGTAATAAAGGAGCTTATTATCGCTTCAATACCCGAACCTCCAACATCACATGGCGACCCTGCCATTGCTGGCGCTGCGCAGTTGGTATAAAAAAAAAGTGTATTACATATTACTAAATGTATAATAATTAAATGCAAAATATATAAAGTTTATATTAAATTCTCCACTATATACTTAATTTAAAACCAAAATTAAAAGTAATATAAATTACGAAGAGTTCAAAATAAAAAATGAATTAAAAGTGAGAAGTGTTTGTTGGCGCTTGCTGTGCTGGTGTTGAGGAAAGCTGATGATGCCTATGATGTGGTGATGGTGCCTAGCAGGGTGCCGGAAGATGAAGGGCTCTCTTTAATATTATTTTTTCTTTTTTTTATATTTTTTTTTTCAGGAATATTAAATATCATTTTAAATGTTCCTTTGTATAATAAAGAAAGAACTAAGTTTCCAGTTATTCTTATGTGAATACTAATTAATTAATATATTAATGTAACACATATAAATATATTCTTACAATTTACATTAATTCACTTTATTTTGATATATTATTTTATTATATATATTGTTTGTAGTGATCTTGTATTGATCCAGTACTTAATTAATGTTAAAAGTAATTTTTTTTTTATTATTTTTCGTTATCTTCTAAATTAAGTTAAATATTAATATGGTTAAGCAAAAATACGTTTCGTATCGATAAGCTTTAAAAAATTTAAAATAGAGTCACATTCAGATTTTTTTTTTTCATCATAATAAAACAATGTAAATTTAAAATCCTACATCAGTGTTGAGTACAGATTACCTTGTTTTAATTGTTTTTTTTTCATATTCTTAACTTCAAAAATTTTGTTTTAAGTTTCCAAATTTATAACAATTTAATAAATTTTTTGTATAACAATTTTCTTTTAATAACCTATAGAGTCGCCTTCATCACAGAAGTGTTTTAACATAATTTAAAAATTATATTAAATGTATTGTTTTTATAAGTTATATACGGAACGCGAGAGGTAGAGTCCCGCATCGTTTATAATATTTTATTTTCAGTTTTATTTGTGTAAGTTATATTTATTGTTTTGTTTGAAAACTTGTAGTAGAACAATAAACTTTTATATCCGTTTCGAGTGGCAAAATTGATATTGGCATGGAAAAGCAGAGCCATCTCATTAGATAACTTACTCAATTTTATTTAATTTACAAAAGACGATTTACTTTATTTTTCCTTCACATATAAGTATACCTTTATTTTTAGAATACGATACACTCTACCGTTCATAGTAGGTAATCATTGTTTACATGATATGATTGGGAATTACTTATTTCATATTTACTTTATCAGTACAGATTTTTATTTATTTCGTAAATAGTATCTTTCTTGACTTATTTAATAATATATACGTAATCTTACTTAATATCGATAGGGATTTATTAATCCAGTTGTTTTAAATTATAATTAGCGGAAATATGAGTCGCATCGTATAAAAAAACCCACACGAGTTTTCTTTAACAAGTTTTGGTTATGAGTAATTTAAAAGTTTCAAGAAGTCTGGAATTGTTATTTTAAATAATTAATTTCATTTTTTTTTGTCATTCAATTAAAATTACTTATAAATTAGTGTACATTTAAACAACTATTTGAATTATTTCAGTAATTATGTTGAAGTATTTTTAATGTTTTTATGTTTATATTATTTTATTTTATATTCAGTAGCGGTCCGTAACTCATAAGTTCGGTTTACTTATAATAAATGTGATTTATTATAAGTAAACCAAAATTATTCGGCATCGAAGATTTTATAGTGGATTTTTATTGAAGACTACACTTACATAGGACCCTACCCTACATTGGTTACCCCTTCAAAAGAACACATTATATAATAAAAGTAAACACATTATTTAATAAAAGTGAATTGAAGAATATAGACGACATCTAACGTTGGATCAATGCCATCAGCGGAAGTCTTCGATCACAGTGTTCTCAAGGATTCCAGATTTTTCGTCATGACGTTCCAGTAAAGTATCAGAAGTTATTCAGAAGAAGTCCAGTCATGAACGTCGGGGTAGCCACTCTCACTGCGGAAATGGAGAAAATAAACGCGTGTCTCTCAAATATCGAACGATCCCAATCCAGACTACAGCGACCCAGGTCATAGTTACGCAGTATTCGGGACTCTTCAAGGTCGCTGTCAAAGCGATGCGTCCCGGTGCACCCGACTGGTTGTGCAGCTACCACTTCAGGTACCGACACCGTGCTCATAAGTGCATCCCGCCGTGCGCGAGGAAATGAAGCCCCAGTCCCAGTGCAGCAGCTACCCAGCCGGAAAACTAGCGCGGGAGGAACAGACAAAGGTGGAGGTCTGTACCATAACACCGTGCAGCCGTCTTATCGTAACAGATTTAAATTCTAGTTTAAGATTTTTAGTTGATACCGGTGGCAATGTTTTGAAACTATCTTACCAGTGTCCAAAAACCATTAATGAATAACCGCAATCAGATTTTAAGTTATAAGCTGCTAGCGGTGCAGAAATTGCAACTTATTGCGTTAAATCTTTACTTTTAAATCTTAATTTAAGAAGACCGTACCTTTGGGAATTTATTTTAACAGATGTTAAACAGCCCATTATATTCGCGGATTTTAAACGCTATATAAGCTTTTAGCTTTTTAAAATAATTAATAGATCCAACTACTAATGTGTATGTTTTAAGTTATCTATATAGACTATACTTATAATAAATCTGTAGAGATCAAATTTCTGCACAAAGAGAAAATTATTAAAACCGAGTCAGGGGGATTTAAGAAGGGAAATAGATGTTTTTTTAATTTATTCTTTCTCTGTCTGTTTGTACGGGCTAATCTCTGAAACTATTCCACCGATTTAATTGAAATTTTGCATGAAAATACCTCACGTCCTCGGTCAACATCTTAGATACTTTTCATCCCGGAAATTTAAAGAGTTCCCTTAGGAAAGTTAAAAACCTAAAGCTACTTATATAGCGTAGTACACTACAACTTATGCACATAATTTAATAAAGTTTGGCATGTTGATACCTCCTATTGCTGGTAAAATATTAAATACTTTTCATCCCGGAAAATTAAAGAGTTCCCGTGTGAATGTTAAAAAAGTAAAGTTACTTATAAAGCATAGTACACAACAACTTCAGTACATAATTTAATAAAATATGGCATGTTGATACCTTATATTGTCGGTCAACACTTTAAATACCTTTCATCCCAGAAAGTTAAAGAGTTCCCGTGGGATAGTTAATAAACTAAAGTAACTTATATAGCTTAGAGCACAACAACTCATGCCCCTAATTTAGTAAGATTTGGCATATTGATACCTTTTATTGCCGGTCAACACTTTAAATACTTTTCATCCCAGAAAATCAAAGAGATCCCGTGAGATAGTTAAAAAACTAAAGTTAATTATATTGCTTAGTGCACATCAACTTATGCACATAATTAAAAAAAAATGAAATTGCACCTTATTTTGCCAATCAACATCTTGGATACTTTTAATCCTGTAAAATTAAAGATTTCCCGCGGGAACGTTAAAAATGTATAGTTTCATATATAGCTTAGTACACATCAATTTAAGCACCTTATTTAGTAAAATATGACAAGTTGATACCTTAAATTGCCGGTAAAACAATGTGTATTACAAAATTTACAAATCCCATAACGACATTAGTGATGGGTTCTCGCGGGAAACTAAAACACTACAAAAACATTGTCCAGCATAGCGTCATTCATATCAAATCAATTGTGTGTGACGGACGTCATATCTACTTGAGGCAAAGAGTGAGAACGACAAGTCCTTTAGGTCAGACATACTAAAATAGGTACATCGATACATACTAATTATACAACTTAATCATACAACCCTGTGAAAATCTCAGCCCAACCTTCTGGCTTTCCAAAAAGTATCTGCTAATATTAAAAAAACGAAAGTTTGTTAGAATGTATAGACGTTTGGATGTAGTTTGTTGCTCTTTCACGTGAAATCTACTTTATGTATTTTATTGAAACTTTACAGTAATATAACTTACATGCCAGAATAACACTTGCATAACAGATATTTATAGTGGACATATCTTGTCTATACTACATTATTTGAACAAATATTTGAATAGTTATGACGATGACGATAAACAATCGAGTGCGCGATTTTGTTGTGCAGTCCGGTGGCAGGCGGTGGGACGGGCATGCGGGTGGAGTTATTAATTTTAAGCGCCTGCAGGTCCAATTAAATTGCTTTTTAAATGACTATCAAGAAATTGCAGGGTCAAACCTTAAAAAAAGCAGGTATACATTTGGGCATGCCATGTTTTTTCTACGGCCAACTCTACGTGACTTGTATTCACGCGTTTCTAAATCGCAAAATCTGCATGTTTATGCTGACTGAAATACATCGTTTAACATAATTTAGGAGGACATAGGGGTATATTGCAGTATCTACCTATAACTTTTGCATCGTATACATACATCCGTACTTATCTATCCTAACAAACTATAGTTGTTCGAACACTTACATCTGCCTGCGTCCCGAATAGCAGAATAATATAACTTCATTGAAAAATTTACGAAAAAATAAAAAACTTTCTTTCATTTAAAATCATTATCACAATTTTCTAGAGGGTAATCTTTTTTTATGGAGATGGAGGACCAAAGAGGCTACGAGCCACCTGGTTATCTGTAAGTGATGCCGCCCACATTCTCTTGCAACATCAGAGGAATCACAAGAGCATTGCCGGCCTTTATCTCTGGTTTCCTGGTGGAAAGCCAAATTTTTGTGAGTGTCATACATATGCTATATATTAACCCAAAAAATGAAAAGACTTTTTCATAGTATTTGTATTTGTGAAATGCGTCTGGGAAAAACCGTCGAACACTAAAAATAAATTATATGGCAAAACAACGTTTGCCGGGTCAGCTAGTTGGCGAATAAGAAAATACTTCAAAATACGACTTTAATAGAGCCTATCATTGTATTTGTGTTGCCCCTTGCAATATAGAAAAAACCTGCTATTATTACCCGTTTGGACTTTCCGAATTTCCCCGATTCACCTTTGGATCAAGAAACAAAGAACAAGTGACAATTACTTTTTATAAGTGAATTCACGGTCGCCATACAGCATATTAGCGGTAAAGATAATATTATTGTAGTCGATACCTTATCACGTGTAGATACAATTGTATACCCAACTGTGACTTCGACAAACATAGATTTAGATTAGTATGACGCAACATGGGCATAGCGACAATAATGTTAAGTTTAAGAAAATGTATTTACCCAATTGTAGAAAAGGAGTTTTTTGTTGAAGTTTCGAGCAATGTTATTAGGCCTTATTTAACCGAACATTTTAGGAAAATTGCTTTTAATAGTGTTCATAGTTTAAGACATCCAGGTTTACATAAGACCCGAAAGATGGTCTCAAAACAATTTTTTTGGCCTGGTATGAATGTTGATATAGGGAAATGGACTAAAGCATATTCAATGTAAAGGATTAAAAATTTCTCGTCACGTTGTTTCGGATATTGGGAAATTCCTCGAAGTTTCTCGATTCGAGCATATACACGTGGATTTAGTTGGTCGCTTGCCGACAACTCCACAGGCATATAGATATTTATTCACAATTATAGATAGACGTACACACTGGCCCGAGGAATTTCCCGTAAAAGAAATTACTGCAGATATATTGATAAGTATATTTATGAAGGTTGGATAGTTAGGTACTGTTGCCCTGTTCGTTTAACTAGTGATCAAGGACGTCAGTTTGAATAAAATTTATTTTAAAGTTAATGTCGTTTTTAGGTTTTTAAAAGAGCCGTACGACGCCTTACCACCCACAATGTAATGGTGCGGTGGAAAGGTGGCATAGATCATTAAAGGCAGCCCTAATGGCATGAATACTTGATAGTAATAGGTCGTCGATTGAAGAGTGGCCTACGGTTATGTTATGGTTAAGAGCAGCGATTCGGACTGACAGTGGTGTTAGTCCCCATAATTGGCCTTCGGTAAAACTTTACGTTTGCCTGGCGAATTCTATGATAGTTCTACGATAGTACGTCATGGACTATCGTTTAACCATCATGTTATTCGCCAGGCAAACAATGATCCTTATACGGCTTCGTCTTTCAATAACCTATCTATCCTTAGTTTACGCTTACTTACATTTCAATAGCCTATCGACAGATAGCATTGGACTATAACTAGTGATGTAACTATATTGTACATAACTATGGATAGATAGAGTAACCGACAAAGTTCAAACGATTGCGAAACAGAGGTGGCACTGGGCAGGGAACATAGTTCGACGGACAGATGGCCGTTGGGGCAGTAAAGTCCGCAAATGGCGACCAGGAAAAGGAAGACGGCCGTTAGTTTAGTAAGTAATAACCATGAGACTATCTCTTAATATATAACGAGAGATAAAACTAATGCAAAAAATAGTCGTGTATTCGGTTTTACAACATTATAGTCACGTTTTTATTAGAAATGAGGTACATAGATCACTTAAGCCAACGTACGATGGTCCATATACAGTTTTGGAACAAGGACTAAAAGTTTTAAAAATTCAACTTCTAGGTCGAGTCACACGCATTTCAATAGATAGGTTAAAACCAGCGTTTATGATAAATGATGATCCCCGGTTAGAAAATATATTGTTCCACATTCAGTCGAAGTCGGTTCAGCTTGCGCCACCAATAAGTGTAACAAGGAGCGGTCGTGTAATTCGACGACCCGTGCGATTCGCGCTGATTAATATTCAAACAGAATCAGCTATAATATAACATTGTTTTAAATTTATGCATGTTTATATTTTATTGTATTTCAATTAATTATATGTGTTATATTTAAGTTTTTGAGAATAATTTTAAAGGTTCAATATTTCATTTTATGTTTAACATAGAAAAATGATTAATTTAATAATGTGCGGATTTTACATATTTTGTGTTGTGCAAGAGTAGACACATGATCATTAATTATTTTATGCATAGATATTAATATCGCATGCATTGCAATTAAATGTAGGTTAAGTAAATAACTATAATCTATTACATATAAGTAGAAATACTTCTACTTATAAGTCGAAAGACAAAGGTAACAATATGATCACTCAATAAGCATTTTTATACAGTATTATTACCGAGTAGTAATTGTGTATAAATGTTACGACTAAAAATGTATTTTTAACATTTCGTTATTAACTTTGTTTTTTTGTAAAAAAGGGGGGGGGGAGGGTAAAGTGTAGGGACACACCTATGCAAATCTACTTATGGAAGCTATTTGTAAATGTATGCGTGTTCACACTGTGTGAATTATTATTATTTTATATATATATTCCCATCCATTATTATTTTATTTTATATTCCGTAGCGATCCGTAACTCATTTAGTTCGCTTCACTTATAATAAATGTGAATCATATTTTGTATGCAGCACCTTACAAACTAATTTGTTATGTATAATAGTACAGCCATTATAAAATAATGTATTTGATTGAAAAAAAAAGGCAAAAAAAGGGCATTTATTTTATCAAAATTGATTCCTCTAGAATTATATTTGATGTCATTTCTAATATACTAGTACTGCTACCGCTTCGGAATCAAATGGCACTCTGAGAGAGAAGAAGTGGTGCAAGAAACTCTCCCAGCATTCCTTTTTTTTTTGCATTCTGTTCAATAAAAATATACAATATTGTACAGTCATTTCTATCGCTATAAAACAATCATAATCTAGTCCCAGGCTGTCCGATCACTTAGATATTCAGCTGTGGAGTAGTAGGACTTACGACAGAGCCATTTTTTAATAAAACATTTAAATTTATTTATGGATAATGCCTGAACAGTGGCTGGGACTTTATTATAAAAGTGTGTACATTTATCTTAAAGCTATTATGTATCTTATGAAGCCTATTAGAATTAGTTACAAGCAATCCCTTATTTCTAGTGTAATAATAATGAAAATCACTATTAAGAGCAAAAACGTGGTTTTTCTTTGAGACACTGTCTATAACCAAGCTGATATAAAGCACGAACAGGTCTCATTTGCAAATTACCGTTGAGTTTCTTGCATGTTCTTCTTACGAGCACTACTTTTACCCAACATAAGGTTCATTCACGATTCAAAAGCACTATGTTAAAACCTAATTTATAAAGTTTAATTAACTTTGATTGACTTTATTTTTTATATGTGGCAACACAAATTAGTTTTCACCATCAGCTGGTATACTTGGTTGTACACAGATATTGAAGTGTGCCAAGTGTCACGATTGGTACCCGACCTTGTGCCACAGGCCCACGATCGGTGACTGGCACTGCCCGTCCTGCCAACGGAAGCTCAACGAGGTGGTCGAACACGGTGCATCCCAGCAGCCCATGGAGCAGACGTTCAACAGAGACTGGGGTCGCGTAATATATAATAACTCTCTAACAACTCTCAACCATCCTAATTTTCAAAATACTTTTCCATTGTATTTTCCGGAACATCTCGGAAACGGCTGGATGTATGATACATAATTATTAATATTATACAGTCTAAAAATAATTAAGTTTGCAAAGTGTTTAATTAAATTCTTTACTTTAACGTATAATTTAGCGTAATATACATAAACGAATGAAAAAAATATAATTATGTAATTGGGATTCAGATTCAGTATACAATATTAATAAAAATCGTAATGCTCAAATAGTAATACTATAAGAGCCAGTATTTAAATAATAGTATTTAAAAATTAAAATTTCGTTTTAGACATGGAACCAACTCCAAATCAAAGTTTGGAGAGAAGTCCTCAAGGAGAAGGAGAGCATGGAGCAAGTCCTTGGTTTTCTGTAAGTATATTGTCTTGTTTGTGTGTATGTTATGATCTTGTTTGTATGTTTGTTAATATAGTGGAGGTTTGCTCCTATAAGATACCTATAAACGTAAATATTCTCATTGCTACAGATAATTCATAATAACATTGTTTATAGTACTTTTAGGTTAAATAATGTGTATGTTTGTAAGCTGTCGTATTACGCAGTACTATTTCTGTCTCTTGTAAAGAAACAGAAAACAGATGCCAGAGACATATTTTTACGATTGCAGATGTGTTTTGTGATTCGTCGAGTTATTTTACGGAGCCTTGGTCGAGGGAGTATTATCAGCTTACGAGGGTGCTTGAAGTCAAAAGTACTTAATTCAAAACTAAGCAATAAAGTTTATTTAACTTTGACTTAATTTTTTATGTGTGACTACACAAATTACTTTTCACCATTAGCTGGTATACTTGGTTGTACACAGATACGGGAGTGTGCCAAGTGTCACTTAGGGTACCCGAGCTTGTGCAAGAGTCGTGCGGCCACCGAGCTGTCAGTCGTTAGCTCGCACTGTCCGCCCTGCCGGTTTAGGCCCAACGTGATAGTCGCGCCCGATGCAACCCAGCAGCCCATGAATCAGACTCAAAGGTTGAAGAGAAGTCTTCAAGGACAAGGGGAGCATGGAGCTGGTCCTTGTTTTTCTGTAAGTATATTTTCTTATTTGTATGTGTATTATGTTGTTTACATGTATGATATGCTCTTGTTTGTATGTATGTTAATATAGTGGATTTTTGCTTCTATAAGATACCTTTAAACATAAATGTTCTCTTTACTACGACTAATTAATAATAACATTCTTTGTAGTACTTATGGTTTAATAATGTGTATGTTTGTAAGCTGTCTTATTACACAATACTATTTCTGTCTCTTGTAAAGAAACAGAAAACAGATGCAACAGACAGATGTTTTGTTATTTTAAATGCGAAAAAAGGTTAGACGCTGTACTGCGCTGGTATAATTCATAAGTTTTTTACAATCTTGCCAAAACGAGTTACTTAAGTATATTGTTGAAATTATAGTTTGTATGCGTATTGCGATATGTTAACTTGGATAATATTATTGTTATTGGAGACATCGCTGCAAGGAATGCGGGTGCTGGCTGAGCGAGAGAAGTCACTTGACGAGATAAACAATTACATACATGCACTCTATAACGATTAAATAAAAACATCATTCTTAAAAGCACTTTATAGTATCAAGGTTAGACGCGATCAGACTCGTTTAGCAGAAACCTTTACAGGAAATGATGTATCATGAGCAAATGTTATTAGTTTATTACCTATGTCATGGGCTACTTACTATGCGCAACTCGCCGTCTACAGCAGAAAAATAGGAGATTTTGCGTCGTGGAGTCGGCATCTAAATCTGCCGCCCCAAACCCTCAAGGTACTTTATTAAACCTCTGGTGTCACCCATTACCTTGAGGAGAGTCTTCTATGTATGTGGCCGTGTCTTCTGCCTCGGTGCAGGCTCTGCACAATGGACTGTCGGTGACACCTATATCAAACAGATCCTTGTTAAAAGGGTCATGACCAGTTGTTACATGAGTTATTTTACGTAACCGTGAGAGTTTTATCATCTTGCGAGGGTGCTTGATGTCTATTCGAGGTAGATCTTGTTTGATTGTTCCCGCCCAGTGTTTTATATAGAGTAAATGTTGTTATTGATACATACGATTTAAGTAGTTTTATGGCGTTAACCTTTTTAATTTTGGTTCAATTATAATAGTGCTTGCGTTATATATTATTTTTTTCTTGATTTCCTTCGTATGCATTGGGTGAGTCGGTTAATAGCTTAAAACTTTTATCAATAAGATTATTATAACTTTCAACGAGCAATTCTTACACACAATAATATTTGCTTATACATAATCTGAATTTCAAAAAGGGCTCCAATGATTTTAATGAAATTAGTATAGGATTCAATTTAAAAAAATATAGTTTTATCTATAAGTCTATAAGATTATAATACCTCAGGTGGGAATAATAATCGGGCGATCCGGAAACCAGAAGACCCCGATTGGAATCCTGGTGTATCTGGGTCCTATAACATTCATATCCATTTTTTCCAAGTACCGTCCTGAGAAACTATTTATACGGTCTGACCCTGGAGATTATATCGTGGGGGCAAGAGAACCTAAAATAACATAAATGATTGGGAATGAAAGGACCGCCCCTAGATTATTTTATAATAAATTTGTTCAGAAGGAAAAACTTACGCATTCTAACCAGGACACTAACGGGGCACTACAGATTAAATAAACACCTCTCAATGCTACGCCTCAGAGATTTCAGAGTGTGTAGATTGTTTATTGTGTAGTACAGACGAGACCCCGCTACACATCCTTTTTGAATGGGTCCCTTTAATGCGTAGCATCTCCTTGGGAAGTCCAATTCTTAAACCACTTGAGATACGTCAGCTCACTGGAAAAGATATAAACAGAGTCATAAAAAGAATGAATTATAATAATTATCTGTTTCATGTAGGTATGACTGACTGACACACCGATGACTGAGCAGGCCCTGCATGGTGGCAGAAGAAATGGCAGCTCTTGTACTTTGCATTGTCCTCTTGTATCCACTTACCGGGCTCAACATCATAGCACCCAAAACACAATCCCGGAAATCTTTAGGCAAGAGAGGAGATTGCCGAGGTTTCTGGAGGAGTTGGGGTAGCAGTGGCAGTATATTCCGATATATACACATAGAAACAATAGCCCGTATATACCATATTATACCTAGTCTTGCCTTAAATACTGCAACAAAGAGTTGCCATAATTACTTTTACAGTTAGTCAGTGTTAGTTTAATACATAAATATAAAACAATTTAAAATATAAAAAGTTTATTAATTATAATTAATAAAATACATAATACTTACGGATGTTATGTGATACTATCGTCTTTCTTATTACTTGTACTATTATTTTTACAAAGTTTTACGCAACCCGGCAATTTACTTTCAATTATTAGCAAAGTTTAACAATCAATCAATCAATCAATCTAGTTGGAGCGCAGCGGAGACCAATCCTCAATTTAAGTTCTTAACATTTGTTTTGTACATTTTCCAGGATCATTTTTTATTTATTTATTTATTTTATTCAGAAACAAACAGTCATTTATAACTATATTAGCTGAGAAATATTTAGTAAAGTATAGACCTACAGTTTCCTAGATTTTTAAAAACTGCATCATTAATTATTTTATATAACACAAATTCTTAATTATAGACATAAGTTTTGAAGAGTTACATACTATATACATTATTAACCTACAGTTTCTAATTTACAGTTTTTTTTTAATCTACTTTATAGTTTTATTTAAAGCAAACAATATTAACATAAGTTTTGAAGAGTATCATACCTACATTATAGACCTACCGTTTCTTACATTTGTAAAACTACATCATTAATAATTTATTCATATAAAACAAATACGTACTTAATATAAACATCATTTTTGAAAACCAACATATCTTTTTAAAATAACTTAGATTACTATTTTTCACAAAGATACTCCAAAGCAGATTCTTTCAAACTGCTTAGGGATTCACTAAATAAATCTATGTTATTAATACCTTATCATTGTACAACCTGCAAGCACGTCTTATGAATGCGTTTTCTGCGTAGTTTGTGCGACTGCGAGGTATTACAAAAAGAGGCTTGCTCCGGCAAGTTCGTTCGCGACGTTGAGGTACTCTAAAAGACAGTGAGTGCAATAATGGTGGGGAATCGATAATATTATTTATAATTTTCAAAATAATTGATATATCAGTACAATTTTGACGGCAACTTAATAAACATATTTCATGCCTTTTCAGTGAGGTGTCATAATCCATATATATATGTGACCTGTACGATAATCGAGAACTCTTAAAAAATTTTTCTGAACCATTTCTATTTTATTTGCATAGATATTAAAAAATGGATTCCAAACAGAACTAGCAAACTCGAGATGACTGCGAACAAAACTATTAAACAGCACCTTGTACGTCAAAGCTCTCTTAAAGGGCTTTCCTACCCGAAGTATGAAACCTAATTGTTTAAAACCTTTATTTATAATGCTATCTATATGAGGTAGAAAAGTGACTTTAGAATCCATAATTACACCTAGATCACGAATTTGATCAACGTGGGCTAGTTCTTTTTGAAAGAGTTTGTATTGAAATTGTATGGGTTCTCTTTTTCTGCTGAAACTTATAACAAAACACTTATCGGTATTCAAAAAGAGGTTATTTTGATTACAAACTGTCTCGAAATGACTTAAATCACTTTGTAAGATATCATAGTCACCAATATCGCGGATGACTTTAAAATTTTTGTGTCATCGGCATATAAAAGTAAATTGGAACGGTTTACATTTTCTATGACATCATTAAGGTATAATATAAATAACAACGGTCCTAAATGTGATCCTTGTGGAACGTCAGAAGTAATGAGTCTGTACTGAGAGGTATACCCATCCACTGCAACTGCCTGCGACCGATTTTCAATGTACGACTTTATCCAGCGAAAAAGATCCCCGTGTATACCAAGTTGCCAAAGTTTCAAGAGGAGGCGTTCATGAGAAATTTTATCGAATGCTTTGGCAAAATCAGTGTACACGGCATCCACCTGGTAATTATTATCCAAAGCTTCTAAAATAATTTCAGTATACGATAAAAGATTTGTTTCAACACTGCGACCTTTTACAAAACCATGTTGATATATGACGACGTACAGCGGCAGACAGCTGGTCGGTGACAATCTTCTCTAATATCTTGCCTAATTGGCATAATTTGGAGATGGGCCGATACTTCTCAATGTCACAGCTCATTTCTCCTTTCGGTATCGGAGTAACAAGCGCACGTTTCCAAATAGAGGGCACACAACCTTCACGAAGAGACTTCTCAAATAGTAAAGTGATAGGAACAGATAACTCGTGAGAACATTTGTTTATGATAACTGGATGAATACAATCAGGACCGGCTCCCTTATTTATGTTGATTGACTTAAGATATTTATGCACAAGGTCTTTAGTTAAAATTATGGTATTCATGTCAAAAACTGTATTTTTTACTGGTGGAAGATTGTGCAGCTCAATGGTACCAGATTTTTCAAATACAGAGTGGAAGTGTTCGTTAAACTTTATAATACATAACTTGTGGAAGACCACTCCTTGCGGAAATTGACTTCATATAAGACCAGAAGAACTTTGGGTTAGACGTAATTTTATTTTCTGTGGAGATGATGTAATTTTTATAGCATCTACGTTCTAATTTATCAATTCTTTTTCTTATGCATCTAAAACTGTCGTAATCTAATGGATTGCCATATGTCTTCCATAGTTAATGGTACTTTTTCTTTTCTTTCAGTAATCTTATGAGGGGTTTTGTATACCAGGGAGGCTTATTTGAATATGTGCGTAGAGGGCGCTTTGGAACATGCGTGTCTATCAAACGATTTAGAATTTCATAAAAAATTAAAATACACTCCTCCAATGATCGTCTTGAAAATAGCAAAAACCAATCAATCTTAGACAACTCGTTATTAATTTCAGCAAAATTCGAGTAGAAAAACAATGTTTAAGAGTAGGCGCGGGTATAAGAGAGAGTAGGCGAATTGAGTTTAACTCAATTTGTAACGCTTTATGATGTACCACTTCGTTTACAATAGGACAGTCGCTGGTGAGAACACTGCAATTTCTATTGCATAAAATAAGGTCTAACAGCCGCTGATTTGAATTAAAACTAGTATTAAATTGTTGTAGGCCAGTAAAACATAGAAACTCATTTAGTGGCTCCAACCTCGAGTCGGTACCATTGTCAAGACGCATATTATGATTATCCGTGCTAGACCACTGAGCATGTGTTACGTTAAAGTCACCTGTTATAAGAAAAATATCATTAGAATATTCTATAATTAATTGAGTACAAATTTCAAAGAAGTTTTAAAGTGTATCTTTGTACAGAGGCCCATGCGGAATGTAAACACAACAAATATGCAATGATTTGTCTTTGCTGTTATTATTTGGAGACAACAGTATTGTAACCCATACGCAGTCCGGAGGAGGCGCGCGGGGGGCATGGCCAGTTTTGGCGCACAGGCAGATAGTCGCGATTCACCGCCACCATCACTCCTCCACCTCGCTCTAATCCGCTCGCCTGAGCTGATCGATCGCACCGATAAATTAAATATCTATTATCAATGATTGATTGACTGTGAATAAAATCTTTGTGTTTTTGTACGTAATCCTTGTACGTTTTGATAATAACCGCTAATCGTAAAGTTAGACAACATTGACGGAAATAAAATATGTTTACATAAGTGTCTGTGTAATTATTATATAAATTACTATTATAGATGTATTGCGGTACACTTAATTTTAAAACTTGAATCATTTCTGTGAAATAGTGAAAAATGCATGTAGTTAAAGTTTTGTTCTGAAAAATGTTTGTAGGTAAAAAATTTTGTAGTATAGTTTGTAGTTTAAATGAAACATAAAATACCTTTATAGTCGGTGGTTGCAGGTTGAACTCTTAAAATAACGATAACATAACATGATTTACAAAATAATGTAGGATCTACTGTGAATAATAATTTTTCATTTTGTAAAAGCAAACCTATACATCACCCAAAATTCGACCTGACCAAGCAGAAACAAATCGCTTATGTATCTAAGTACATACATTATATTATCAAGAATATTATATAGAGATCCGACTGTTAAAATGTTTATATCTTTTTTTTTTTCACTTAATGACCAACTGCTGATGTTGATGTTCCAACATCCAGATGATTTAATGAGTTTTTGGAAATCTTGATACTTTAACGTTATTTAATTAAACTTCATGATCATAATCATAACAATCTTTCCGTATAATTATTTTTATTTATTTTAAGTTTATTTTAAGAAGGAACACAACTAAAAATGACACGAGTCAGAGAAAAAGTCCCTGGAACTTGAAATCGTTCTTAATTCTACGACCACAACGGTATATTATTTACGTTTATTTAAACAAAACAAAACTTATAACTATATTTACAATACTATCTATGACTAAATAAAATTAAAATGATCATTACGGGGAATCGTACCAAGAATATCGGCAGCATTTCCACGTTGGATAGCTAGGCTGATCGGTTGATCGAAATAGCTGTCAGCGCTTGGGTTTCCAGTAGCCCTATTGAGGCGCGAAGATACTTACTTTGACCATCCTCGCGCCTCTGGGCCTCACGGGCCAACTGTTTCAACACCAATCCAACCTCGAACCTCTTGCACTAATGGAAGTTAGTACAAACTTCGGTAAAAATTCTCCAAATTGAGCTTCAATAAAATACCAGTCTTGTATCAGAATAACAGATCTGTAGCAATTGCCACTCTTGCTACGTGGTTAATCCGGCACTGTGCGTTGTTATTAATAGTAGAATTATCACTCGACAGATACGATGGAATGTACAAGTAAGGGAAGTAGTACCCGTATCTGCTGTGGAGGGACGACCCCAGCCCGGCGCCCTGGAGGCAAGCAAGCAAACCGTTGTAGTGAGTATGCTGCAGTATCTGTCTGTTAGTCCTTGGTGTATATCTGGTGCAGAGTAATGACACCCGCGTGGCGTCTGGAGCCCGGCCGGGCTTGAAAACAGTACTGTCACTATATCTAGTGAGAGGTGGTGAAAATCGAGACAAGAACTGATACTTCAACAAGTCAATGAAGGAGTGCTTTTGATCTATCTGGCACCATTGATGATACGAGATATTATACAGTACAGTAGATATGTTGTTGATTACGAACACTCTTATTTCAGAAGCCAAAAGAAATAAAACAATATTCTTCGCCCAGCTCACCCGACCCGTCGCCCGAACAGCTACCGGAACCAACACCCGGCCCCTCCACGAAATATGGAAACTACAAGTAACTATCACTTATAGACACTTTCCGAAGATGCATGAAATATTTCATTCTAAGTTACAAGTAAAAAATTCAATTAGGTAAGAATATTGTGCTAGTACAATAGGTTTAGTAGATTTGTTCTCTTGTTAGTGAACAGAAAGTTAATGACGGTGGCGTAATAATAATAATATCCTGGCATCCGAAAACCTCATTTCTTTCTGCAAACGTTAATGTTGAAAATTATTATAATAATTAACTAATAATATCATTACTTAAGCAGCGAAAATTATCATACTTCAGAACGGGTTGATTTTACCAATAAATTTAATGCTCTGGCGCCCAACATTAAAATGTTTAAGATAATAATTCACTACACCTTCTTGGAGCTCCAATATTTCCTGTTTCATGTACGATCTTAGACGATCATATTAAATAAATTAAAAACGTTTCACACAGATAACTTAAAATTAATTCTCAAATGGCCTTTTTATTATTTGGTTTTGTTTATTTGTTCCAAAATTTACATACCTCTTAAGGTCCAGCCTGTTATGGAAATTTCCAAAATTACTTGATATGATTGATAGTTTCCTTAAAAATATTTTAGTAATCGTTTTGAATTGCGCATTTTCAGATCATGCATAGTCTCAAGCCTCGTTACCAATATGGTTTTGTGGTTTGGGTACTTGTATTATTTCAGGCGTTGCCTTACCAGCATTCCTATCTTAATTTCATAGTACGCAGCCTTTCGTTACTAGAATAAATTATGTATATATATATATATATATACATATAAATATATCAATCATGTATATATAAGAAGCAACAATGCTTAGCTAAATATTACAAATGTTCAAAGTTTTTGAGACGATTTATAGTGTCAAAAAGTATGGGAAGCACTTCTTAATACGTCAGTCATTGATGATCTTTTGATCATAACTACTGACAGAACAGAGCGTGCTCGTCTTATGGCCACTACTTAAAAAACCGGACTTTTGGTGACGAGCGTTGCATTCTGCGCCGATTTGAACACTACTTGACAATTTCACATTATCAATATGCGTATCAGATGTAAAATTGAATGAACCACATCAATGCCGATGTGGCGTTCAGGTAATATTCAGGGCGTCACAGCTACCCTGCCTAAAATCGGAAGGCCACGTCAGTAGTTACCCCAGCAATAAAGTCATCCACAGGGCATTGCCGCTCTAAATATACCAGCTGTTTTAGAGCCAAATGGTATGTACCCACCGCGATGGCAAGCGTTCTGATGGAATAATATGGTGGGCTGAGCACAGGGAAGGGAACTGGTGGGGAACGCGACTTGCGTTGACACTCTGCCTCCTTCTCATGTCCAAGTATATCAGTGATGCTGAGGCTGCTTCGACTGCTGAAGACAGCAAGGGTCGCAAATATGTCGGTCTTAGTGAGTCTTACCACTTTGTGCCGTTTGGTTTTAGCAATTCATATTGTTTGTGAAAATGTTGCTCAATTGTAAAAAAAATCTCATCCTTAAACAAAATTTTTCTGTGACCTTTCTTTACGTACCACTTCAGTAGTTGTTTAGACTTTACCACCCTATCCTTTTTAAAATTATCAGTAAAGAAATTACCAGTACGTGTCTTATAAGATGCAAGGTGTTCTACTGTACATTACATCAAAATGCTGTACCAACAAAGGTATACAATACGTCGAAACCATTTACCTTTTTTACCAATTATTAAATTTATGCTTTCTTTTTGAGTACTAATGAGATTACTGTCACTTGGCTAGTTTGTAATTTGACATATCTGGATGCACTAGTAGGTTAACTTTATACTTGAAAGATTAACTGTACACCTAATAATAAGTTTTAAATCAACTCATGCTAATAAAAATGCAATATAAATTTATCCAAACAAAACAAATCTTATAATTATATTTACAATACTATGAATACATTAAATTAAAACTATAATTTACCGAGTACAAACCAAGTACAGTAGCAAGAATACTGGCAGCATTTCCACGTTGGATGATCCGTTGATCGAAATAGCTGCCAGCGCTTGGGTTTCCAGTAGCCCTATTGAGGCGCGAAGATACTTACTTTGTACATCCTCCGTGCCTCTGGGCCGCACGGGCCAAGTGTCTGGACACCGTACAGACAAAGATGTTTCTCTTGTCTGTAAGTCTCGAGTAAAGGCATTATGCCGTCATGATGTTTCAAGAGATTGTTGTCATTGATAAGCAGTCGTAGTTTCGAAGAAGTTTGATAAGAGTAAGCTTCAAGGTTATGTGCAGTATTATTAATTACAGTAATTACATTTTTCATTGTGAATTGAATTATCGACATTGCTACGTATACGTCTGCAAATTTTTCCAAATTTTGTTGCTGTCTATCTTTGATGGCAATCTGTAATTAGATTGTCTTTACCATCTTCAAGAACAGTATTTGCCTCTGGGAATGGATTTTGAAAATAAGTATTAACGGAAATGCAAAAACCAAGCAACATGAACGGAGCTTTGATATCGGCATTTGCAGAAAGTTATTTTCTGATACTTTAATTATCTTGCTGTCAATGGCGTGACGGCACAAATGTCCGTTAAATATTCCGGTATGAATATCGTTAATATCATCCATAATAATTTTTTCATATTCGTATGTAATGACAATTTAAATAATTGAAAAAAAAAATTTAAATCGCTTATGCTTGCCGTCTATTCTTGGTAGTTGCATGTGCTCTATCCACCAAAGTTATACATATAGTAACGCAATCTTGCTTTACTATATTACCTACTGCTTTTTTTTGTATATGGTTCAACCAAATGCTAGTTTTCTAAATGACGCACGTACAATTAACAAAATACTTACCTGGAAAAAATAACCATAATTTTTTTTCTCTTACAGATAAGCATTGAACTCTCCAGCAATCAGAGTTTTCTCAAAAAAAATTCTGCAAAATCGTTTATGGATTTGAAGTGTCGGTGAAGAATATTTACCTACAATATTTTAATTATTAAGCTGTTTAATATTTTTACTCATAAGTTTCAATTTTAATGTTAATTTGAATAGTTTTTGATCTAAACGCTGACGAAAAAGTAAAAAAAAAAACAATGTTTAATTCTTAAGCAATGTTTGATCATGTAGTAAGCACGTTTCTGATAGTATGCAATATATCATATGAATATTTAATTTACAAACATAAGTTATTAAATCGTGTTGCATGTTGTATGTAACATACTTTGACAGTTCCATTGAATAATATTAAGTTGATAATAATTATCATTTAAATTCGCCATGTGAACTAAAATTTAATAAAAATAATAAAAGATTGATAATAAAATTACAATACTTACACAGTTTAGTGATTAATTTTGTATCATTCAAGTTTTCTATTATTACGTGTAATTCTATTCTTAATACTTTCTGCTGGTGATATTTTGTACATTTATTTTATTTTTATTTTGGATATTTCCTTAGGAAACTTCATTAATGTTGTAACATCTCGGTGAGCATTAGACTCTAAGTAATTTTAATAATTAATTAAACATTTTGCACGCTCGGTTCAAGCGGAACGTGACAATGAGTCATACATTGTCGTACGGAGTCACTGGAGTTCATCTATTTGTAATACGTTAACACGTTAATAACTACTTATAAAATAGCTATATTATACGGAAATTTATTGTTAAATCAAGTCCACTCATAAAAACACTTATACATACTAGTACTACTTACAAGCAACGCGAAAAATATTACAATATCTTCTTATAGTATGTAGTGGTATAAGACATTAAAACACCACAAGTACCTATAAAAAGAATTATTGTTATTTATTATATACTGCTCAAAACTATTATTACACATAGGATCATCATAGTGTTTTAGTAGTTGTCATTAAAGGGGCTAAAAGGCAAGGTTATTAATGTTCTTTGTCTTCCGCCACGGCCATCTTTGTACATAGTCATGTTACGCAGTGCTCCTGTTTAATTATTAATTTGTGCCGTATATTATTATACTTATATATTAATCAACTAGCCGTTCCCGTCCGTTTCTCTGTGCTATTTAAAAGGAAGGAACGTTGGAATTCCAAAAATAAGGTCATAAACCATCTAAGATAAATATCTCATCGAATGGTGGTAGTTTCATGTCGATACGATCAGTGGTTTAGGCGTGAAAGAGCCTCAAACAATGGCCATTTTCATTATTTATATATATAAAAATTAATTGCTGTTCGTTAGTCTCGCTAAAACTCGAGAACGGCTGGACCAATTTGGCTAATTTTGATCTTTAATTATTTGTGGATGTCCAGAGAATGTTTAAAAAAAATATGAAAATGCTCGGAATTAAATAAAAACAACGATTTTGATTTTTCTTTGATGTGTCCCCCGTCTTTCAGGAATCAAATTAAAATAATAGTTTATAATGTTAACTAACAAGATCATAACCGTGTGTCTGTCAATATCAAATAAAACCTTATAAATAGCCAGTATTTCAGGAAAAAACTAATAATATCTTATCAAATTTTTAAACATCCACAATCACAACAGGTGGAACAGATGTGGGTCAAAGTTAAAAAATCGGGGTAGAAGCCTTATTATAGGAACAGCTTATCGACCACCTTGGTTAGAAATTGACTTCTTTTTTAATGCCCTAACTGAAAGTATAGGATCCTTTATTTGGTGTGGTACTATTATCTTAGTTGGTGATTTCAACGTAAATGCGCTAAATATAAATAATTGTAATTATAAAAAACTGTGTGACTTTCTTCAATCTACAAACTTAGTCCAAGCAGTCAATCAACCGACACATTTTACAAACAAAAGTGAAACTCTGATAAATTTAGTATGCACAAATGCTAAAATTACTAATATTGTTGTAAGAAAGACTTCGTACTATCCTCACACCTCAATGATCCAGACAACCAAAATCTACATTTTCTCAATTTACCGGGCAGCAATAATGTATCCACAATGTCAACTCATTTTTCTGAAAAATATCTAACAACTAAAAATGGCTTCGAATTAAGGACGGTTAGTGAAATCGAAATAGATGTCATGAAAGCCTTAAAACGGCTCAAGTCACAAGCTTTATGGACTGACGAAATATCTTTGGAATGATAAATATTACAATTTCAAAAGCATTACCTATTCTAAAACATATCATAAATACATCCATAACAAGCAACAAATTATCTTTAATGTAGCAAAAGGCACTAGTTCTCCCGACACCAAAATCTTTCAATCCGACGACTTTCAAGGATCTGAGGCCGGTGAGTATCCTTCCATGTTTCTCTAAAGTACTGGAGAAGATTGTGCACATTCAACTTATATATTACCTTAAAAGTAGTAAAATTCTGCAAAAGCTTCAAGCAGGTTTTAGAAAGCACAGGGGTACTGCTACACCTTTGTTGGATGTAGTAGATAATATATTATGTACTCAAGATCGTGACGTGGTTACAGTTTTGGTATTATTGGATTATTCACGGGCCTTCGATACTATAAATATCCCTGCTTATAATATTACTGCTAACAAAACTAAATTATTATGGTTAGTTAGAAAACAGTACAATGGTTTACTAGTTACCTTGGTAACCGTACTCAAACTGTTGCAATTATTATTATTATTATTTGAAGAGGGTGGCTATTTCCTGGTCCTAAAAGGTTCCTAGTAACACCGCGTCCAGAATTGGACTATTGTGTTCGCCACTCATACTAAAGCTCATCGTCAAGCCCTGCCGCCTTTACGAACCGCAGTAGTTCCTTGACGCGAGTGTTGCAAACACTATCTGGTGGTACGAAGTAGTTACCAAAGATTGTGTTACGCTTATGCATTAGTGGGCCGCAGTCGCAGAGTAGATGAATAGGTGTTTCATCATCCTCAAGGCAGAACCTGCAAGCTTTGTCGCTTCTGATGCCGACCACACTGAGGTGCTTGTTTAGGCGACAGTGCCTGGTTAGCATCCTAGTGAGTATGCATAGATTTTTCCTGTTCAATGATAGGGCTTCATTCGCATAGCTACTGTTGAATGCCCTTATCAGTGCTTTAGAGTGGTTTAAACCTGAAGAGTTGTTCCAGCGTTTAAGTGCTTCTTGTTTACATTGGTTACTCAGGGTGTGTCGGATGGCGCTCTTGGGCAGTCCACAAATGGGTTCCGGACCATATCGGACTGCTTTAGCCCCAGCTCTTGCGAGCTCATCGGCCATTTCATTGCCTATGATTCCGGCATGCCCTGGGACCCATCTGAGAATCACTCTGTTTTTCATGCTTAATGAATTCAGGCATTCAACGCAATTATTGACTAACGTCAAGTCAGTGTCTAAAGCCAACAATGCTGCCTGACTATCAGAGTGAATGTATATGTTATGATTGAAGTAGCCTTTTTGGATATTGGTTTCCGCGCATTCCAGGATGGCGTACACCTTTGCTTGAAATATGGAGGTAAAGCTTCCCAGGTTTGTGCTGGATTTAAACCTGGGGCGTTCTCCATAGACCCCACAGCCGACTTCATTTTCCATTTTGGACCCATCGGTGAACCACATGAGGCTCCCGTCCTTCCACGTGACTTTGTTGTTCATCCAGTCGTCCCTGGAAGGTAGTTCCACGATATAGTGTTGACAGAGATTAATTGTGGAATCATCTGATCAGGTAACATGCCTAATATGTGGTCTCGCAGAACTGAGTCCTCTAAGGTCCTAAGTGTTTGCGACATCCAATTACATGAACCCCCCTGGGCGATTGGCCTCAGCTTGCCTTCGCCTCTTGCTGTATGAACAGTGGAAGAGGCGGTAGGCTTAGCATTGCTTCAATGGCCGCACCAGGAGTAGACGTCATGGCTCCGGTTACCAACATACAGGCAAGTCTCTGCAGGCTATTTAGTCTGTCTGCAGTTGTTTTCTGGTTGGCTTTGTGATTGTTGGTCTCACAATTGCATTGAATAGCCATAGGAGGATCTTGGGGCGCATTCCCCAATGTCTCCCTACCAGACGTCGACATACACCCAAGGTTGTTTTAGCCTTTTTCACGGCTTTGTCGATGTGAGAATTCCATGTGAGTTTCTGGTCGAATGTGACTCCCAGATACTTAATCTCAGCTGAGAATTCCAAAGTAAAGCCGTTCAAGGTGGGAGACTTCAGTTTGTTAAGTGTCCGTTTCCTCGTGAATGGCACAATAACAGTCTTTCCTGCGTTGACTGACAGTTTGTTGGCTGTACACCACTGTGAGATGGTGTTTAGCGCCTTTTGCAATATAGAGCTTAGTAAGCTTTGGCAGAAACCTCTGACGATAATAACGTCGTCTGCGTACCCTAGTGCATCAATTCTGAGTTCTGCCAGCTGACTAAGTAGTTCGTCTACTGCTAGTGTCCATAGAAGTGGCGAAAGAACGCCACCTTGTGGGCAACCTCGCGTAGTGTATAGCTCCAGTGATGTCCCATGGAGGGAGATTAGAGCTTTGCGATTTTAGAGCATTGACCTTACCCATTTGACAGTGGTGGGGTCTACATTTTTGTTAATTAGTCCCTGCACTAGCGTGTCTGTCGGGGTATTGTCAAAGGCGCCCTCAATGTCTAGAAACGCACAGAGTGCAATCTATTTGTCTTGTAACGCCTTCTCGACTCTATCCACAAGTTGTAGAAGGGCCGTTTCTGTAGACCTGCCTCTACAGTAGGCGTGTTGAGAACTATGAATGGGCTTTAGGCTTAGAGCATGCTCTCTTATGTGTCTGTCCAAGACTTTCTCAATAACCTTCAGGAGAAAGGAGGTAAGGCTTATGGGTCTGAAGGAGCTTGGCAGGGAGTAGTCCTTTCTGCCTGCCTTAGGTATAAATAGTACTTTAGCCCTAGTCCATTGTTCTGGAAGATAGCCCCAGGCAAAGCTTACCCGGTATATCTTGACTAGTAGAGGTACTAGGATATCCAAGCCTTTTTGAAGAAGCGCTGGAAAAATGTTGTCTAGACCGCTTGACTTGTAGGGTTTCAGAGTCTTGATGGCGCACCTTATATCCCGGGGTCTGATTATCTTTGCCGCTCTACGCCAGTCCTCGTCAAGAGGCCGTTGTGTAGGCGTTACTACAGATGGTTGATGGGTAGCCCCCGGAAAGTGGTGGGCCATCAGTACTCTTACGTTTTCTACCTCGTCGGCTGCAAAAGATCCATCTGGTCTCTTAAGCAGGCCGATTTGGCTAGGTTTGTCCTTGGCGAGCAGTTTGTGTACTCGGAATCCTTGGGGAGTTTTAGATAAATCCTCGCAGAACCTCTTCCAAGATGCTCGTTTGGCCTTCCTAACTTCTCTGTTGTAATCTGTTAGGGCTTCTTTGTAGGGTTCCCATTCTTGGGTCTTTTTAGCCCTGTTAAACAGCCTTCTGGATTTCTTCCTTAGTTTGTTCAAGTTTGAATTCTACCAAGGCACTTTCCTGTTTGAGTGTTGTAAGGAGAGAGGGCAGCTAGCCTCGTAGGCGTCAGTGATGCCATCCGTGGTTACTTTCACTGCCAACTCTAGCTCATCCAGGGTTCTTGATGCGCTTAGGGATATTCTCCAACTGTTGCAATTACCAGGGACGATGGTGAAACGAGATACTCTCAATACAGATCTGTTAATAGAGGAATCCCACAGGGATCTGGGACCAATACTTTTAAATCTGTACACCGCGGATTTAATCAAAAACATTAAATATTGCAAATATCATCTGTTTGCCGATGATGTTCAATTATATTATTCATTTAATCCCAATGAGACATCTAATGCTTTATTAAGAATAAACAGCGATCTCAATCGCATATTTGAGTGGTCAGAACAAAACACTCTGGTTCTCAATGCCGACAAAATAAAATATATGCTAATAGGCACTCCAAAGAAATTAAAAAAAATGGTGCTTCAAACAGTTCAATTAACTATTAATGTCGATTTTTTGACAGGGTGAAGGAACCTCGAAACTTAGGCATAATATTTGATGAGTATCTTCGGTTGGAGAAGTATATTAATAAAACTACATCAAAACTCAATTACGTTTACATGACTTTGTGAAACGCTAGTGCTTAGTAAATTTAATTACGCTGATGTTATGTATAGGCCTCGACTTCTCAGTAGAACTAAAAACGCAATTCCACGTATGCAAAATGCGTGTGCACGATTTTGTTGAGATATTCCTGCTAGATCACATATTACTCCGTATCTCATTAAAGCGAATGTCTTAAATATGGAGTATCACAGACGGTTACACCTAGCTACTCTTCTCTTTGGAGTTGTAACGACCAAGACTCTAATATATCTCTTTAATAAGCTGACTTGGATAGACAATTCTGTTTATAATGAACCTAGGGCTACACAGGTCATGTTAAGCTTTCCAAAGCACTACACAGCGGTTTTTAGAGGTAATTTTAAAAATAATGCCACTAAGTGTTGGAATACTTATAAGAAACTCGAAAACAGTATTTGTATTTAAACAATCCTATAAAAACTTATATAGTATACCGAGTACAAAAACCAACCTTAATCACAGATACACTGTACAATCCTTTAATATATACTTTCTGTTCTATCACATTCATTACATTTTTAGTATTTTATATATATACAAGCTGCCCCGACAGACGTTGTTCTGTAGATAGTAAAAAAACAACTGTTTTATATTTTAAAACATCAAAAATTATTTCGTAAATATGCTCCCTGTTGTTAGAATGAAATTGTTTCACAGCGGAACCGTCAAACCGTGCGTCACTAAATTCTCTCATAGAAAATATGTCCATACAAAACAAATATTGAAAATAAAAATATTTATGGGTCCCAAATCGAAATAAAAACTACCCTATCTCTCAAGTTGGACCAAACTGCACTCCATGATGTAATCACCATTAAAATCCGTTCATTCGTTTAGGAGTCCATTGAGGACAAACATTGTGACACGAGATTTATATATATTAAGATTATATTTACAAAATACTTTTATATGAAAGATGGCAGACATGTAAGTGTTTTAATGTGTTTATTTTATTTTTTAAATTTTATTGTTTACTGGCACTCCAACAGTTAACCAGGTAGATGCTGTAAATCAGCGCAGCAGCCAGTACCTACATACAGCACAAGCTGATCATCGACCTTTTCATTTGCCACACAGCATATTTAGTTAAGTTAGGATTATAAATATATATTAAGTATTTAGATTGTATTTATATGTGTGTGCCATTAAATAAACTTATTATCTCATTATTACTTATTTCTTAAGTTTTAGCAAAAACAAGCGGCACGTATCTTCCTTGTCTCGCCAGGCCAACATTTCAAGCCATTTACGATCCCCTATAACTATATTGTGGATAAAATTAGAAGCCTAAATTTTCGGTAGCCAAGCAGGCATTGTATAAACACGGTATATTTAATATTTCATTCAATTTGAACCAGTAGTTTAAGGATTATAGCTACTCAATGTTTCCTAATGTTGTCACTCACTTACTGACTGACTGACTGATCGTCAAAAGTTTAAGGCACTTCTAGCAGACAGGGAAGCTTCAAATTTAGAATATTCTAAGCTTCGAAGGTCATTGTGTGATATTCTTAAGAACTTTTGTTTGAACATCAAAATAATAAAACTAAGAATAAGGACTTAGTACCTATTATATTTAGAAATTTGATTAATAAAATATTCCGAGAAAATATGAGTATGTTAAGATTACCTTGTGACACCACTATGTAACCACTAGCACAGCCACTACGGTACACAAACACAGAGCCACATACAGCATTATTAACTACTAGCAGTTGCCCGCGACTTCGTCTGCGTATTATTTTTGATGTTCTATGATATTATTTTCCTGCTGGAAGGGCAATCAAACCTATCGGCAAAAGTCCTACCACTAGTAAAAACCGCACTTCATAGTTAATACCTATAGAGTTCGCAATTATAATAAAGATAGAAAAAAGAATAAAGAGATCACAGTTCTATTTTTACAAACTTCCCCGTAAACAAAATTTCAACTATTTCAATTTACATATTGTTATAAGCCACGTAGGTACAATTACTGCTCGTGAATGAAACAATTTCTGGTATGTACACCGGCTATTTTCAAAGTTTGATTCTGGCTTTATTATTATAATAAGATTATCTAGTAGCGTGATTTCTTAACTTGTTGCTATGTTTAAATTGAAATTGGTAATCCGATGGCATGGAAAAAAAGAATTGACAGACCTAATCTTTTAAAACTTCCCTGTAAACAACATTTCTAGTACTTCTTTCAGGTTGAAGAAAAATCTCGTGAACTGACTCTGGAGCACGCCACACTACTGGCCATGCAAGAAAAAAATATTTCTGAGATCTATACCGGCTAGTTTCAAAGTTTGGCCCTGTGCTTTATTAATTGTTATGGCGTAGCATAGTTCAACCGGAAATTGTAGACGTTTCAATTCAAAGGTTTGGATTCAATTCAAAGATTCATTGGTTAGTTTATACCATGTAACCTGATGCAGTATTGCTGGAAAAAGGTTAGAGTCCATTTTTAATAATCGTCTTGTTAAAATGTTTTACAATACGAGTTGTTTCTAGTTTCATGAAACAATTTGCCTGAACTCTTCTCTTCTTTATCATACTTCTTTTACACAAGATGTGTTTGTATATCTAACAATAGAGATTGAACTGACTAAGTTTCAGAGAACTAATGACTCGAAGAGCGATTCCGAGTATTTATGAACATTAAGAGCATCGTAGGTCTTCCAAGTCTAAAGATATTTTAAACGAGGTCCATTCCCCCGCGCGTAAAGATTCACAAACATCACTCACTTCAATGATTTGTTTGATTGTTTAACTATCGTGTGTTACATCAGATGTAGACGATAGATATGAAGTAACCCTACTACACTGTACGATGCACCGACTTTAATGTCACTTTTCTGGTTTGCCTTCTACTACTGAATCAAATTGAAATGTGTATTCACGTTGCGACAGACGGCGCTCGATAACGAAATGATAGTAAAATAACCTAGATGACCTATGGGAATATTATTTAAATTGTATTCTATTAACGTTTATGTGCGCCTGGTGTAAATCTCGTGCTCCCTTGACAACAACTGTAAATGTAATTTCAGTGTGAGCATTATTGTAATAATTGTAAATCGTTCCATATGAACGAGCATACTTTGTTGCGGCTATTTGTCAAATTTTTAAAGCATTCAAAACAGCAATGTGAGTGGATTAAATAAACAATATTTTTATTCTGGACATATTCCACTGTTAATCTAATATAATTTAGTTATGACCACAATGTATGAAATTAAGCGTGAATAAAGTATAGACCTAACAAATATTAGCGTATAGATGACCTGACAGCCCGATAATGCGTGATCAAATAGGATTTGAGAGTGTGTGTCTCAGCAAGTGGTTAATTAGTTTAATATTCATAATACTATGAAGCTAACTCCTAGCGTGGCTGAGTGTTGACGTGTTTTCAATCAAAATCGGTTGCAGAAACTTTTCATTACTAGAATCTTTGTTAGAGATTTTCTTCTCTCTTGCATAGTTTGTTTGTTTATACAACTATTATATTGTAAGTCTATGCACTAGACAAAATTATATTTTTTAAAGTTCAGAGTTTGCACAATAAAACGTCATTCATTTGTCGAAGTGGGCGGTATCGATTTATATTTATGTAAGTAGTAATGTATGTGTTCCTCCGACACATGCGCGATTATGTTTCTATCTCTTTCATAAGTTGTTATCATTATTTCCATGAACAATACAGATCCTTTATTTTATGCGGTCCTGGTATCTGAAAGTCGAAATTTCAGTCGCAATGTTGCTCAAGGTCATACAAACATTATGACTGATGCAAGTTACGAACATACTCACGAATCAATGATGTTCATATTAATAAGTCGTAAAAAGTCATCCACGCTTCACATTAACTTCTTAGAATGATAATTAATATTATTGTTTTAGCTAATGCAGACATTGACAAAATTGGTCACTGATTATCTCTACCACCGGTCTAGAGTGTGTCTATTAGAGATAATTTCAAGTTATTATAATTATGACTAGCAAATATATATTTACCACAACATCGCACGTGGCGGATGCACCACGATTAAAAACCGTATCATAGTAACGACCGATTTACAGAGAGAATGATTATATAGAGCTCACTCAATATGTCAATATTCTTTAATCTAAAAAAGTTTGTAATTATAAAAGAATTCATGTTTATAGAAAGAAGTGTGTTAAATACTGGTTAAACAACCGCCTTCAATGGACATATTTTATCAAATTAATTAAGCTGCATCTCGCCGTAGTATTTCTTAATGACTTATGTATTCTTAATACTGGTCCAATTTACTTTACCGTTTTATAGAAATACAAATTCAGATTCAAAATAGTTTATTTCTCAAAATAGGATAACTGCATCACTTTTAGAAGTCAAGAAAATATACAAATAATAGAATAATACAGTCCTACTGCTTAATTAAATTAAAATAGTATGCAGACCTTAAAATTATTAACATTGCTTCAATCCCATGCACTTTTATGTGTTATATAATCTGTAATTGTATAATAATCTTTTTTTAAAAGTTTATGTTTAACAAATATTTTTAAACTTTTTTAATTGTAGATTGCAAATTACATCAGAGATTTTATTATAAAAACGGACACATTGTCCCCTGAATGATTTGTCTATTTTCGTGAGCCTTGAGTGAATAAAAGCAAGATTATGTTAATTTCTAGTGTTGCAGTTATTGTCACTATTTTTTTAAAAGAATCTTTTTTTTATGCACTGTTTATATGTTGATCTCATTAAATTTATCTCTCAACGAATGTCTACTGGACAGATTGTAGATTGCTCGAACAGCTCTTTCCTGCAGCACAAAAATCGTTTGAACATCACCAACGTTTCCCCACGGTAATATACCGTAAGACATAACAGTATGGAAATAACTAAAATATACGAAACGTGCCGTGTTTTCCTTTGTGAGCTGGCGAATTATCCTTACAGCAAAGGCTACAGAACTAAGTCTATTCGCCAAACCAGCTTTATGTGGACGCCATAGGAGTTTTGCGTCTAAAGTAATACTCAAAAAAACTGTGGTGTCTGCAAGTTCCAAGTACTCCCCATTCACAAGTACATTTGAATTCACCTGACTGACATTTGGAACATGAATTTAATACATTTAGTTTTCTTACTATTCAAAAGCAACAAGCAATGAACAATTTTGGAACAAGCATTGTTTACATCATCCAAGACTGATTCACGTCTTTTAATCTTAAATAAAAGGGATAAATATCATCAAATAAAAAGAACTCTAAATAAACGTGTATACTGTACGGATACAGAACACTGTATTGAATCACCGACCGTTGTAAACACCTTGCTCCTGGGCAAATTACATTATTTTATGGAAAAGGAGGACAAACTAGCGTAAATATAAAAAATATGTTTATAATTATTGTCAGTCAATAATGAAGCAAAAACGTAAACGTTAGATTATCTCAAAATATACATTATTTTATTTGAATTTTTTAATAGTCTGTGACCTGAGCTGATAAAATATAATTCATTAACGACATACAAACGAGTGAGACATCGGGTGACATCGGTTAATACTTATACTTAATGGTTAATTATTATAATCTCACATCATTCCTTCAATTAATTGTTATTCTGTTCTGTTCTGGTTCAGGTTACCTTCTAATATTTGATAGTTAATTACCGCCCTGGCGACTAATGTTTACAAATATTAATCCCTCAAGTGAAGGATGTACGTTTGCGACTCAGTTTGTGATATGTAGTGTCTTGAAAGTCTTTAATAATGGATGGAGATAATGTCAATTTAACACATCATTTATGTGCAAATTTTTGTATGATGATTTTGTAAAAACCAATGTCTAGGGAATAATTTATATTAAATAATTACTATCAACTTGGACTCAGTTTGAACTCCACGTAGACGAAGATATGAATATAAACCCATGTATTAACGTAAGTTCACCTCGTGTACGGTTACGGACCGTGACTACGGACTGACTGTTAGTCATCTGGAATTCTGCTCACTTTCGATTACAATCAGCGCAGTTCTAGGTTTCATGTTATTGATCCAGCTCTGAAACAGTCTATCTTCGCTACTTTATGAGTTCTTGGTCATCAAATGCACGAAACATGCACTAACTTCTTGATAGCTTTTAATTGCAAAATGCAATGGTTGTATCTTTTTAATAATAATTCAATTACATAAGATTTAACCTGCCACACTCAGAGATGATGATCACTTAAGCCGTAATAAAATTAATTGATTTACAGTGAACATCAAATTATAAGGTACAATTACCTATTTTATTTACTCATGTGGTACAATAGTAATAATATGCAAACATAATATTTAAAAATTTATTTCAAACTATTACATAGACACTTGTAACATATTTTAAGATGTTACGATTTTGTTGAGAGAAACAACCTTGCACTGTTCGATTTTAAAACTTAAATAAATCAAGTCTGCCGTAGATAATATTATGTTGTGTAATATGTCTTCAATGCTCGAAATTAAAAAAAATATATTCAATCTGGCTATCACGCAGATAACTATATTTCTTTATATTTTTGACTGTTTTAAACTAACTTGGAACAAAAAATGTTTTTTTTTACCAAATTGCCTTCAAATTCAAAAAATCTCACGTCAAAAGATTACTTTGACGAAATAGGAACAACTCAAAAATTTATTAAAAAATATAGTTTACACACAGACTTATGTTACTAAAAGTAAATAGGTTTTAGAATTTTGTATGTTCGTCTGTGTTGGTAGTCTGGTTGTCTCTGATGTTTTTATTGTCTTTGATGCTCCCCGTATCATTTAATGTATGATTCATTCTCATTGGTTCACAAACAAATAAGTTAACTGATAGGAATATAAATTGTTTACACACAGCGTATATTATTATCACTCGTCAAAGTTAATTATATTTTAAACAGAGATGGGAAGTCTATCCGTCCTACTCTAGTCTACTCTTCACACACAGTTATACGTCATCACATCTCTTTATAACTCATGTGATCCTGGTACAAAGTGTAGCTAAAATTGCAACATTGTATGAATGTGTGGTTACTATATTGTAAGTGATACAGTCGCACTGCGTGAGACGGCGGCCAATAGGATAAGACAATAAACGGATATAAAAAATCATGATTGTTATTTACCTAGCATTATGTGTCTTACTTTTAAATATCATTGACTCGTGGTATAAGTAATATTATTATTACGGGGAAAATGCAGCCTATCTGAAAATAGTCTTTAAAAGCGCTACAGGAGAGGGCTATTCGCAACTCTTATAAATTAATTGTGATGGACGGGTGTTATCAAAAACGGATTAAGAGTTGTTCAGGTCTTATATCCTACACGTATAGTTGGATTTGGTACGGCCGGACCATCGAACGGTCTGGTGGGCGCCTCACATCAAGTCGTCCGGCGTCTCACTGGCTGGCTACCGGACCTCGTCCGATGGTTCGGACGTACCAAATAGGACATATTATATTACAATATTGACGTCCACATAGCTCACCTAATGACCCTGGTCTTCTAGCCTTGGGGATCCGAGTTTAAATCCCGGTAGGTGTAAAATTGGTATGATTTAGCTTGTGGCTTGTTTGGAGCTAGAGATATTTGAAAAATGCTTCAAAAAGTAGTGGTGGATGATGACGAATACGTGTGATGATCCGCGGAAAGTGACATAACAATGTAGCAACGGTTTGCTGAATGAATGAGTGACGCTGATGAATGACGAAATGAATTCTTTCGTGGAGACCTCCGAAATCGAAAGTAAATTATTTTCCATTCGAAAATTAAATCCACAAGAAGAATTTGAAATAGTTTACTTCGAGTGCATTAAGCAATTGGCTGAAAGAGCGAGGAGACACATATATATTTATCATAAATTATTTTCTTATTTCTTTTTGGACACTACTGAGTCATGAGTACAGTTAACAGTATAGTTCCTTTTCATATATACTCGATACCGTGTCCCTGGTTCTATTAGTTTGGCTTGGGGCTAACTGTACAGACACGTATCGGAAAAACTTTAAATTTTACCCTGAGTTTTAAAAATTAAATAATAATCTAAAAGGAAGTCAAATCAGGTGCTACGGTAATGTTCAGAATCATAACTCAAGTTATTAATGTTAGCGTATGCCGCGAAATTAAGGAAAGATAAACCATACATATTTTAAATCTTTATTCTACATGACGCGTGGCGACACATTGGAGAGGAGATTCAACGGCTCACCGCCAAACCGTCTATCCGAGTAGCTATCGCCTATCTGACTCCCGATTGAGAAGAAATTCACTTTGTATATGTACTGAAAAGAAGAGAAAACATTGATAGCGTGTTTCAGACCCGAGAGTCCTATTGGTTGAGCAACTCTTGTACTGCGCATGACATGTTTTTGTTTCTGTCTTATTTTAGACCAATTTACATTAAAGACATTAAAATTGTTACCTATCTACCGGGCTTAAGTAAGTTTTAAATTGAGTTAAAAGTATTAAGGATCTACCATGTCAAACAGTAGCAGTGAGCAAAACGTAGTCCATTTTTAAATAATTTTTAATAGATGTTGTTCAAAAACAATAGTTCAAATACATTTTATGGAAGATTTTTGAATAACTTTGTTTCCAAAATGTACTCATTCTGAATCAGTGGGTCGCCAACGTACTCGCCAATTGATATAAAAACTATCCTATCTCTCAAGTTGGATCAACCTGACCATGGTGCAAAATTTGATTAAAATCGGTGCAGTGGTTTAGGTCTTCATCGCGGACAAACAATGTGCCTTGTTATTTTTATCAGATGTAATATTATTACCAGTCACCTTTTTTTTGCATTAAAGAGCCATCTAGTACTATTTGTAGAAACTAGCTAGAGCTTGTATAACAATAACCCTGATTTACTATTAGTTTGTAATGCTGTTGCGAGATGGCAGTAAAAGGTAAAAGTCAATGAATTTAAAGCAGTATATACTTGTTACAATCTAATATATTTTATTAACCGACTTCAAAAAGTAGGAGGTTATCAATTCGATCGGTATTTTTTTTATGTATGTACACCGATAACTCTGAGATTTATGATCACAAATTTTACATAGTTTGGCCCAGTAGTTATCATATTATGAACAGTTATATGAAAATTTTCGTCTACCTGGATGACATAATTGTTTTCTGTGTACGGCTTTTTTTTTGGAGTTTTCATTCATGTTTATAATATATTTTATTGTTAACTGAAAATAAAACGTAAAAAATAAAAAAATAAACTACGTTTAAAAAAACCGACTTCAAAAACTGAAAAGAATCAAATAACTAAAAATTTAATTTAATACACCTCTTATGCAAACCTTTACCTTTAATATTAATAAAATACTATTATTTGTATGTGCTACATATTGATAGCTTTGAAGTCGGTGCTAAGCCAAATGTAATAAAGGTACCTACACTCGCCACGCGTGACTTTGAGCGGGCTAGCTTCGTCTAGAACAATGCAACCTAAGCCGACAGACCTAAACAAAATAAAACTAATAGCTGTATTATTGGAGTTTACTCCTTAATAATCGATTTTCATATAAGTCGCCCGGTATGAGAAAAATATGGAGAGTAAAACCTACTTATCAAATGGGATAGTCACGTTTTTGGTGCGCATAATTTCTCGCGCACCTTTCACTTTTCAGTTGGCGTGACAGTCTAGACGCTCGGTCCCAGGGGTGGGACAGACGCCTTAAAGTGACGTTTTCAGAAGACTGTAGTGCCATCTGTATAATACTTTAGAACGAACTTACTTTTATTATCTACATAATAAATTCTCCATCACCAAAGCCGCCTTTGATTGCCCAATGCGATGGCTAAAGTTCAATAATGTAACGGACTATATGCATATCAGACTTAAACATTAAATTGTATTAGATCTTAAATCATATTGTTTCCTTTTACACTACCACATAGTCAATCTGTGGTTCTAGTGTCGTTATGGGTCGCCCCGCGGCTGTGAGCTATAAAGATTTGGCCTCCACGGCCTTTGTCTGACGTCGATGGCGAGGCTTTTGAGCTACCAGGATACCTGTAGAAACCTAGTTTTCTTAGTCTTTAGTGGACCAGGGACCGTCGTCTCGCAGCATTTCAGATTTCAAACCTTACAGTTGCCTTAATAATTTCTTATGTAAGTACATTACAACCAATGTACAATACTCATTGATTTAAACTCTATAGCTGTTCAGTTTTTTGTATCTTCTCACCACCTCTACGCACGTCTACCTCTCTATGGTAGATTCATGGTAGATTTGCCTTTGAATTAAACTTTGATTGATGAACGCACCATCCTGTAGTGCAAAAAAGAATTCTATGACGATTTGTTTACTAATAAATTCTATTCAGATAAGCATCAATAGTGTTACCTACAATTAATCTTAATCAACCTAACTACAAAATATTTGTTAAGTTAAGACAAAATAATGGTACAGTTAAGACCAATTAAGGGTAGCCGCTTTTAAAAGAAAAGGTCCTCATCTAAATACGCTGTCCATCACCATATTTTATTGAAAAAACTTGGCTTGAAAGCTACTTGGTAAGCAGTAAAATGAATGTATTTGTCGGGGTGATAGATGGCGCTGATTCGAAATCCTACATCAGGTAAATAATTCCGTATTATTAAGATAGGAGGAGAAAGCACTGCCGATCTCGCGTTGCTGTCACCCCAGATATGAAAGTACCTTTATTATGTATGTATCACCGTGGCAACTCTTCACGTGTTTGTGTGTTCAAAGTGTGAATCGTATATCGCTAGAAGTACAATTATTATTAAATAGAAAGAACTTTTTATAAACAGAAATTAAATTAAAGCTTCGCTGGCGTCAGGTGAAGTGTTACGTTCTATCTAATTAAAATTCTATGAGTGATGGATGTTGAACCAAAATACGAATACCATTAACAAACTGAATGCTTTTAATACGCGGTTGTTTGGAGATATGGTCAAAATTGCATGGACATATAAGGTAAATATTGTAGAAGTGCTTGAGAAATTAGAAAGAGGTTCGAGTTTTCTCAAATTCACCAAAATTTTCCGTAAGTAAAGTTTGAGGAAAGTTTAAGTGGGCTTTAAAGATATCAGACCAAATTCTGGATAGGAATTCTGAAAGCTGACGAGCTGAAAAGAAAGGCTGAAGATAGAGAAGCGAACAGAGACTTAAAGTGTGGTTTCGAAGTTCATGCAGTGTGGGCGCGTATGAAACTGTTCTAACAATACCAGAACTCGAGTCAAAATGTGAGTATGTGAGAAACATAAAGTGATTTATAGTTCAAGTAAAACCACAATAGAAATTAATTGTTCATTAAAATGCTACAGTATACAAGACGCTCGACCTGGCATTCACTGGGGTACTACAGCGGTGGGTGTAAGCTAGTAGAGGATTACCTCACTGCTTCCACATCATTTAAATGAAGTGGAGTGGAGTCTGTATCTGGGTCCGCGGTCATTATTAATATAATATAAGTACTCCTATATTATATATCTATAGTCTCCGTCTGTGATTCTATTTCCTTTGCGGCCGTCTATTGTAACTACACCTGTTGTGAGGAATCACCAGATAGCTGCTGGTCTGCAAGTGTTATGATGACCATGTTGTATGGAGATAGAAATACTCCAAGGGAAGTTCATTGTACTCTTTGATTGTATGTGGTTGAGCTTCTTCAGAACTGAACTAGAATAAGTCGCCTCCTCAGTATTAATTTAATACGGATGTGATTTTTAGTGTAGTGTACAAGAGAAGAGCTGTTATATTCATATTTAAATAACTATCTAAGCTGAGTCGCCTGCAGTTAATATTTATATCATGTTTGTCCGTTTAAAATGCCTGCAATGTCTTTGACAAAGGTGCTTCAGCATATCTAGTTAATTATCGTTCATTACAGTTTCTGGTAACGTGCCACACTATGGAGCTACTCTATCATGAGATATGAACTAGTAAATAATAAGCAACGGTGTTGTGTAGAGGCGGGCCATAGTTTAATTAATCCGTAAATATTTTAGAAATCACTTTAACCAATGATACATACTTCGATTCATCTGTATAATCCACCTAAAAGAAACAATTTTATACAAAAATTGATATTTCTAAAATACGACGGACGCATAAATCTGTCTTCCCCCGTTTACTACAATCACTTTTGTTTGTATATGAATAAGTAATGTAACGAGCTGAAGGCCCACTATATGATTAATTGTGGACTAGCGTATTGCACCTACATACTAACTACCCTGTATTCATCACTCTGCGCCTGTTAGCCTGACACTTATAGTTATGTCGACGGCTCGCTCTCCTGTCTCGGCACCCGTGTCGACGAGTCAACTGTTGGCACGTCGCCTACGCCGACCACTACGCCGCTGTGCTACGTGCTGCTACGAGAGGTATTGTACATAATATTGTTCGACTGGTCGTCGGCTACGTCGAACCGTTCCGGCCCGCACCTTGTTTGCTACAATATTATAATTGCTAGTAAGTGAATTGTGTATCATAGCGTTATGAGTTGAAAGATGCCTAACGGTGACAACTAATTCAACTTGCACTTAATAACTCTTGTATTAATTTACATTTAAAAGAGTGGCAATAAGTTTCTTGCCACTTCTTTTCATTAAGCTTAACCGAAGTGGTGGTAAATGTTAAAAGAAAAGTAATCTATTGACATTCATGGGTCACGTAAATATGATCACATGAATAAAGTGATTATGATTTGATTTTATTGATTTTATTTCATTCATATTCTAAGTGTATTATGCTGAATGTCGACTGTTTGTGCCTCAATAGTCTATATCGATAAATAAAACTAAATTTATTAAAAGTTACTGCCGATATTCGTATTCTCACTTTTTATTGTTTGCTCTGTATTGGCATATTATCATTTCACATTGTTTTGAGTCCTCCTCCACATCTGTCTGTTCGCGATAAATTCAAATTTTACTGCACCGAAGTTTCTCAACTACGGGTCCCATCTGCACAATTTCAATTGAAAATCAAAAGAGTATGGATGCCGAGTGTCATTCTACCATTTATTTACCCAGGGTATTAAAAAAAAATCTTGAAAGACGACCAAAAAGACGCGTCTTTTAAATCTCGACAAAGCTTCTTCACACACGGCCAACAAAACTAAGTCATTCTTAGCTTCCGAAAAAGTACAACTCATCACCCATCTTACCCCTAGCTGACTTAGCACCCTGTGATTTCTGTATTTTCCCTAAAATCAAAGATTTGAGGTGAGGTTTCACTTTTACCAATTCCTAAAAGGCGTTCAATCAGCACGTAGAAGACATGGCTTAAAATCTGTGGTCTTCCTGTTTTAAAAAATGGTTCGATCGCATGATAAAATGTTTAAAATGTAAAGGTAAACATAATGTTTTGGTTATAACATGTCGTTTTTTTAAGTTACGCAAAACTTTTAGTGTGTCCTATGTACTTGTATAACAAAATAACGTTCGACGTTATTTGTGTGCAGAACTCCTATAAAAGGCGCTAAAATTAAACGTGAATCTAACCATCTAACCAATGAATAGCAAATTGTGACGTGTAGTCAGTATTGTGTGGAACTTGGTATGAGCAAGCAAAATGCATCTCGTATTGATTCATGTTCTCCTGGTATACTTGCGGATATTTCGTCGATACAAAATACGGAGCGTATGTTTTTATCATGCGGTGCACAATTTAAGAATCAGTTAAGTAAGTAGAGCCGCGTTGGGACTTCTGCGGGAAACTACAAATATTATTAATAATATCTATCACAGACAATATATATTGTAATGGGCTTGTCAGGCTGAATTGCGATCTGGTTTTTAATCAACTTCAAAATAGGAGGAGGTTCTTGATTCGTTGAATTAACATTTTTGAAGGTAGCTTCGACCATTTCATACTGTTTTGCAGCTATCGTTTAAGTCACGATGTTAATTGTATAATGAGGGAGCAAAATAATATTTTTACGGCGAAGGCACTCTTTCGCTACGTTCAGGATTCTACTAAAGAATCCCTCTCCTAGCTCTGGATTCAAAGTCATACACTCTACTTATTATTACACCCACTGTGAGGAAATAAAAGGCGCCTGATATTTTATTGTAATATAATTATTAAATAAAACATAGAGTAATAACTAAATTGAAAATAAATAGTAGCTAATAATAAAAGAACTAAAAAATTATATTTACATTTGATACATTTTCGTAATTATGATAATTTTTTGTTCCAGTTTTATTAGAAATAGAGATTGTGGTAGGTTTTATATTTTGCGTGTTTAAAATAATGTCCAAATCTGGCTCATTTTGAGGAAAATGTATCGATGAATCTCGTTGTTTGGATGTAGATGGACGCTGTGACAGTGGTATGGATGGAGTAACTGAAGCTTGCTATTTAATGTTTGTCACAATTTAATACGTTCACATGTTTTTCAGCTTGTTCTCAATGGAATTCTTTTATATACCGCACTTGACTTTTAACAACAAATACACAGACGAACTCACTGCCATAATATCCTAATAAATCTATGTTATTTATTAACGTTTTTTTATATAATGTTTTCAGCTACATTATACAAAAAATGTTAGTTGGTTAAAAACCAGATCGCAATTCAGCCTGACAATCCCATTACAATATATATTGTCTGTGATAGATATTATTAATAATATTTTTAGTTTCCCGCATAAGTCACAACGCGGCTCTACTTACTTAACTGATTCTTCTTAAATTGTGCACCGCATGATAAAAACATACGCACCAATTTTGTATCGACGAAACATCCGCAAGTATACCAGGAGAACATGAATCAATACGAGATGCATTTTACTTGCTAATACCAAGTTATACACAATACTGACCACACGTCACAAATTATTATTAAAAATAGTAAAAAAACGCTCACAATACAATTTAAGAGATTATGTTGTTTTCAAAAGTTCCCTTTTGTATTGATTGTATCACTAGCATTGATATCAAAGTCGTCCCAGCGATAATTAGAGCAGCTGTCAGAGGCACGGGAGTTATGAGGCGTGCGGCACGTACAGAGTAACAGGATCGCATAAGTTATAAGTAGTTGTTTGTTATAATTGTAAGAAAGCGAGATGGAGGATAAGGATTGCAGCGTGGACGGTATACGTCACAACTTCGAGGTGGCTTCGAATTCGAAAACGAGTGACCACTACTACGTGTTATAATAATAGTGATATACATAACTCGATATGCTGGTTTGTTTTAAACTCTTTATGACAAGGGTTCCTTCAAGAAAGCACGAACACTTAAAATAAATTTTAAATTATTTCCCGTGTAGCCGAAAATCAAGTATTTGGTGCAATGTGTGCTCTTTTCGCCTTTATTACATTATTGCTTCTATATCTGTCCTTAGACTAGAGGTGATATGAGTAATGTGGAGTAACAACAGGCAACAACACAACAACAAAATCCGGTAATATAGATGTGATCGTTTTGTACAATTTAATTCGTAGAAACTCTGTGACTATGGAGACTGGGAATACATGACACATGTCGGTGTTGGATGAATGTTATCAAGTTTGAAGAGCCTAAGCCTAAGCCGAGCAATTTACCCAAAGTTTTGTTATGGGATAAACAAAGTTCCGTGAGCGCTATTATTCATTCTGGATGAAGGAACAGCATTTATTACTATCTAATTATTAGATATCCCACGAGCACCAGCTGAGAACTGCCGTTCACTGCATTTTTCAAGTGAAAATTCCTTTATACTTGTTGAACAAGGGGAAGGACAGTCAAAGCCGTGTCAACACGCCGGTGAAGATATATATCGGTCACTTGCTCCTAGACCACAACATGTTTGTATTCTGCGGGAAACAAGGATGCAAGATGTAAGCATACAATTGAAGGCATTTACGTCACATCTTGCATCCTTCACACACATAGTGCACCGCTACTGCTCTGTTTTAGCTCGCGATAAATACAACTATACGTCTCAGACACCCTTTGCAGATCCTGTGCCCCTGGTACATGATACCCGTTCACGTTCCTCTTTAGGGGTATAAATAACACTTATTTTTTATATAATTCCACATAGATATACAATATAAATGCTAGCGTATAGACTATCGACAAACATAGCGTGCGAGAGAAGAAGATCTGAAACGTATTTTAGTTGATGTAACCGAGTTTGACTCATAAGTCCTAAGCAGTCAGCCACGCTTAGTAATAATTTTTAATATTAAACGACTAGCTAACGCAAACATTGACAATTCAATTAGTCACGCATTATTGGGCTATCAGGTTGTCTACAGTCAGGTGTATTCTTAGTGTTCTCATCAACTCACGATGGATTCTTGCTATCAATCGCAGCACGTACCAATTTTAATTACATTAAGTTATAAGAGTTATTTATGAATGTGATAATGTGGGATGAAGGGTAGGTGGACGCTACGATTTGCGGATTCGATCCTGTCTGGTAACATTACTTTGTTCCAAATATGAGTGAATGTGTTGATATTATAATACGTTCCGGGTGGCAGGAATGTTTTATTATATGTCCACCGGGCGACGCACCACCGATCAATATAATCACATACATACAACAGTGGTCAATATCTATATACAAACATAATAAAATCGTAGCAAATGATAACTGTACATTGAATATTTTTAAAGAGTATTTTGCTGTATATTCAACAAACAAAACCGAAGCCAAAAAAGTACTTTATAGAATTTTTGGCTGTTGTCTACATATTATATTACTGTAAATAAGTAAAGGTATTGTGCGAGCAATTATATATTTAATCTAATAACTTCAAATGGTATATTATCAATAAATAAAAAATAAAATATATATCCGAAATCCCCGTAGACAGAACGACCTGAGCAGCGCCTTTTGACGAGCATGACGCATGCAACATCCATCGCTTCCCACCTACATATCGTACGGAAGGTAACGATCCTCCTCACGACCGATGAATCACATTTTCTAATGAAGGTATATTCATACAAATCTGACTGAAAACTCGTGCGTCGACTTGATGTGAGTACGCCCCGTCGTATGTTGTCGATGATTTTTACGATGACGTCATGCAGAGCAGCAGTCATCACGAAGACGTAGCCGCTCCGCCGACAAAGCTTCGTAGTGTTTGTAAAAGTACTGTGTGGTGGTTGTATGTGAGCAGAAGGGAGATCGATATAGTGTGATGTGTGTCGCGATAATTGTCACCAGGGCCGGGTTAATGTCGCAGGAATTGCAATAACTTCGGGCCCCAAAACCAAATCCGCTTACATCGGGCCCGGGCCAAATATAACGACTTATACAATTTACATACAGAGAATTATACATTACATTCAAATATATTCGTTTAACTACTAAATTTATATTTTAAAAATATTATTTTATAATTATGATCAGTGTTTAAAACGCACTATTGATAATATAGGTACATGCTCTATAATATATATAAACTATGAAATATACACTAAAAAGATGATTTTCCATTTGATTTCTACATTTTAGTGTTAGTATGTTAGTACGGTTAGTCGACAAACATGATTATTTTATTATTAACTTTTATGTTAGTAAGTTATAATGCATGCACTATGTTAGTTTTCTTGATTATTTTCAAATTGATCCCAGTTGGGTAAAGGCCTCCTCCATTCCTTTCTATTTTTTCCTTTTTCGAGCCAATTAGTTCCGCCAGTCTCTCTTATCTCATCGGTCCACCTTTTATGTGGTCTGCCCACATTTCTCTTTCCTACAGGTCCCTTCCATGTTGTGGTCTGAATGGTCCATCTAGCGTCTGTTAGTCTGGAAATGTGTCCATTGCCACTTTAATTTTAATGCTTGATTTAAGGCATCAGTTAATTTTGTTTTCTTCCTTATCTTCTGGCTTATGTATCTTATTAATTTTTCTTAATTTAAGCATGCTTCTTTCCATTCCGCGCTGACATGTCCTAATTAAGTGTTGTATTTTCTTCGTAAACACCCATGTTTGGCAGCCATATAACAAAGTTGGATGAACACAGGATTCCATTACCGTTTTTTTGAATTCTAAGCTGTAGTTTCCGTTTAAAATTTCCTTCTGGCTCCAATATTTTTTCCAGGCTAGATTTATTCGTCGGTTTATTTCCTCTTCATAACTTATTTTATTGAAGGATATCAGCTTTCCTAGGTATATATATTCATTCACAAAGTCAAGTGTTTGTGATCCGGCGCTTATTGGTACTGATAGACCATTTGTCATAATTTTTGTTTTCTCAAAATTCATTTCCAAGCCTACTATGGCACTTGCTTCATGTAACTGATTAACCATAGATTCCAGTTGCTTTGGGTTCTCATTAAAGATGACTATATCGTCGGCAAATCGAAGATGACTTAAGAAATCTTTGTTGATCATAATACCTCTATTCACCCAGTTTATGTTGTTAAAAATAAATAAAATATACATAAATAAATCATATATAAATTATGTAAAGTTCAAAAAAGTATGGGAAATCCAAATGTACTGACGTTGTAAAAAGTCCGATATAGTTAAATAGACGATGGAGGTATGCAGGTTGCCCACTAGTTTGTCAGTTCTTATATTTGAGGTTGTAATTGTTAAACTAAGTATGTGTCTTTGTCATTTGCACGAGTGAACTCATAAATTAACGACTGAAACAGATATATTATAGACGAGCTCATTTAAAATCAACTCATACCACTGCATGCACCCAAACTACCCTCCCCCCACAATCAATATTTGCTGCATCTAGTGCTATCGAGTTATGCATTCCTAGTACCTAAATTTGAACTTTTGGAAGTTTTAGCTGGAATATTTACTTACTGAGTAGTTAGTTAGTTAGTTAAGTATAATAAAGATAATAAAGAAGTATTTGGCCGATCAATGGTTTTTGGCTTTTGGCCCACAACACATCAAAGCCTCTGTTAGAAAATGCAACTACTTGTACAAAGAGATTGTTGAAAGATTATAAACTACAACTACTTATTATTATTTTTTTAATTAATCGATTCTACTAAACTCCAATTACATCTCTTATTTGTTAAGTTGTTAGAAAGTTCAGGTTACTTTGCTGTTACCGTCAAGTAGTACTTACTGTGGCGAGAAACAAGGCGTAACAAACAAACTTACTGATTTATAATATTGATTTGAATTTAAATTATTATAATAAGTACTGTGGTAATTCATAATAATTATACTCAGATGATACCCATAATTGTGAACTCCAGCGTTATCTCGCAGCGGTCATATTACATACAATCAACGTTACAATGTTGCATAGGTATCAAACTTACGTCCGGTGTACTAGGAGGCACATACACGTGCGGTAGTACACTTATCTATAAAGAAATAAACATTTAGACTGTTGCGTGGCAATATTATTGTTAATGTTAACAAAACAAGGAACAAACATAAACTTACGTTAAACGTACGTCTTTTAATGGTATTTTGTTACAACATCATCCCAGAAAATAAACAAAAGAATGTGTTACGAAATTCAATACAATTGTTAAATGATTCCACAGACTGGGAACAAATTGAACGCCCTCAGGCTATTTAATTATAAAATTTTATTGTACGATACTACAAATAGTGTACCTTAATTTCAAAAAAAGCCCGCTGACTTTCTTGTGCCCGTTGCTCTCAGATCTGAGACACCACAGAACAGAAAAACTAGTTTTTTCTGTTTTGTGACTGATTGGTTCTACAATTTAAGCATATGTTGCCTGCCTGTCTATACGTACTTTTATAAATCAATAACAGCTGTAATAATTATAACATAGTCATCATAATATATATTATGACCATAATATAATCATATTAAAAGGAATTTTTTATCCTAGGTAGAGAAAATGCCAACACGGTTTAAGATATTGTCAGCTTTTTGTATACTGCGTAATAGATAGAAAATTTACGCAACGGTTTCGTATTAACGAAATATCCGCAAGTATACCAGGAGAACATGAATCAGTAGAAGATGTATTTTACTTCCTAATATCAAGTTAAACAGAACGATATTGCATCCACATACAGGCACAATCAGTACTCTGTATTATATATAGTATTAACTTATAGGTGACCCGCACCAGATTTGTTAGATCTTAATAATTATGTTAAGCCGGTGATTTTAGACAATATCGAGAACTTTCTCAAAATATATTCAAACCAAACTCGTTTTCATAAAAAAAAGGTGAGATTATTCTGTTCTATTCCATGGCGTGATGTATAAATATAAACGATTTGAAAGAATTGAATAATTCTCTCAGTGAAGTGGAATTAAGTACCTTGACTTCAGGGACCTTGGTAAACGAAGGTATGTATTTCCATAATAAACTACAAGACGAGATACTTGAACGATTTGAAACCTTGAGCCTTCTAAGATAAGTGGGGACGGTGCACTGGACTTGAAAGTGACCCACTTTCAATGTCAATAACACAGTCTCGGTTTATTGATCCTTTGATTATATCACTTAGAGACAAAGTGACATACTTTTGTAATAATAATGTGCTGATTTTTGGATATTTTTGCGTTTGCTGCGTACGATACGACGAACTTAGAGGTCTGTTACGATCACAGGCAAGAATATACTTATGGTTTAGTAAGGTTAATATTAAATAGTGGGGAAAGTTAATATATATTAAAATCATTGAATCCAATTATTTTTGAAATAAATACTTATTTAGTTAATATCAATGAGTTCAGTTCAAGGTTGGTTGGTAGATCTGTGGAGCTGTATAGTTTATTTGTTCTAACTAGTTGCTAGAAAAAAATTATGAGGTATTTATGAAGAAAGGTTACAAAATTAATTGCGCCCTTTACGAATGTTGTATTGATTGGGTTGAAAAGGGATCAGTGAATAGATAGACCAGCATATAATTAATAACATGTGGACTAAGGTTTGTACAAATTAAAATAATTCATAGACATCTGTGACCATGAAAACTGGGAGTACGTAAACTCATGTCACTGACTGAATATTGTAATTTTCATTTAAAGAGCTAAATAAGTATAAATCATCTTTACCGAGGAACAAATCGAGGCTTCTCTGACCCTTCTTTTCAGGCTTCAATGTGATTTTTAATAGTGGCTACTCTACCTCCGACCTGTGTATTGCCCGCGATTAAGACATTATGAACAGTTAGTTAGTTCACTTACAGGTTGGTGACGTTCTCTTGACTGTAATTCAACAAGTGAAATGTCGTTGCTCGTATATCAAACCGTATTTAAAATAGATGTTCCTTCATCTAGACTGATTACATTCTTACACCTCTAACGGCCGTTCTTATATACTATCTTCAGATACGGATAAATTACTACCTTCTACTATCAGTAACTAGCTGTCAATAATCTGAAGCTGTCCCAATATACCCGATAAGTTATTCTTATCGCCTTATATTGGGACGCGTAAATTGCAATTTCCATATAACTATTAATGCCCATAATAACATCAGATATTTGACTGGTCTGAATTCTTTACCCTTAGTACCCTTATCCAGTATACGGAGATACAAAAGGGATGCGGATTTGCGCGATCTTGTTGCGGTGGGTGATGATGGTACAACTGACTTTGAGGTCTGCTACGACTTATGAATTTAGGGAAAAATATACTTATATTTTAATTTTTACTTGTGCAGGATTAATAGTGGAGAAACTGAAATTATCTGTTAAAATAAATAAAACAAACTTTTGATTGTAAATGGATCTAATTTTGAAATAATACTGAATTACATTGAAGTGCTGTAATTTTTTCACTAACAAATAATTAATTATAAATAAGAAAAAATTAAATTTATTTTAATTTAATTTTCAATAAAATAATGTCGAGCATACTGGATTAAATCTAATTTAATCTTGAAATAAAATTAACGTCATTGATAAGGGAATTTAATTGTCTTGACACTATTTGGAAAAAAAACTTTTTTTAATATTGTCAACAGCCACTATATTATTATTATTTCTATTACTATTTCGTTTGACAGAGGAGCTATGATCATCGGCTTCGTGAACTTTTCAGCGGTTATCCAGAACAAATACTAAAAAGAAACAATCAAGCAAACAAAATACCTAAATCTCGAATAAATAAATGTTACCACTGGTCAGGATGTGTATTTTGTATGCAGGATGGCTTTACAATCGGCAAATATAATATTAATCTATTGCTTAATATAGCAATTGCTATAGCGACCCTGATGCTTACGACGGATTAATTATCGTGCATAACTTATTGACTACCTCTTACTACTTGAGGTTAATGGTTCCGCCAAGTGGAAGAGCTTGTTTTTTTTTTCTAAGATCAACATAACAATATAATCATAGATAATTAATATGTCTAGATGGAATCTCTTGCTGTTAGACATCCGATAAAAACAAGCCAGGAATATTAATTTAAAGTGCGTTACAAGCTACGTCTTACGCTCGCCATTTGTAATTGTGCGTTAATTGCTCAAATTATCAGCTGTCATATTCTATCTAAACCTTTCTAGACGTATAAATAATCTAAGAATATAAAAAAGTGTGTGTGTCAGCTCCGACGCACGACTGGAGTTTACTGCTCAAGAACGATTGTCTTTGAACAGATACTAAACAAAATCAAGGCCAATGGAGTCGGTTACAAACATACATACAGCAGAAGCAAATAAAAGCGTATTAATTTAAAAAAAAATATACATATAAAAAAAAAAAATAGGTTAGGTTTAAAACTGTCTATTTGGCGTGAAATGCGCTATACTATATATTCTCCATATAAAATTAAACATTTAATTATGTGTATAGCTCATATAAATTTGTATCAACCATATTGATAATTCAATATTATATAAATACAAAGCACACATGTTTATATATACAATACATGTCATATTAATGTATTAATTGTGACATACTTAGTACCCACGTGCTTATCAGATTTTCCAGCACTAGTATTTACACCACTTTCTTCCATAATTTATAGAATTTTCACTTAACTTTATGAAAGTATAATAATAAATCAATTTCAATAATATAATAAAGCTTCAAAATATAAGAAAGTGAAAGGTGCGCGAGAAATGATGAGCACCAAAAACGTTACTATGATATTTTGATGAGCAGATTTTTCTGTCCATATTTTTCTCATACCGGGCGCCTTATATAAAAATCGATTCTTAAGGAGTAAACTCCAATAAACTCCAATAAATATATACATAAGTATGTCGGAGAACCATTATTCTCGTTGGTATGATCCTTGGTAGTTGTGTCCATCAAAAACATAGGAAGTAAAAAATTATTTAATTGGCCATCGCATGAAAACAATGTATTGTTTTTTGTTTTCAAAATAAGTTGCTTCGACCTACTCTTACAAGGAAAGTTTAGTTAAAGCTTGCAATAAAAAGTTATGCAGTCCGACGGGATTGCCAACAAAAGTAAAAACTATAATCATCAAACATAATTACCTACATAATATATTGTTATATGATTCGGGTGCTGCTGTTATTATGAAACATAATATTTTATAATATTAATGAACATAAAATACAAATCCTAAACATAATAAATATAAACAATAATTATCGTAAATATCATTGATATCCTTGTAAGTATTTTTATCTTATGTTCACATTCTCAGCAATTATATTCCTGTAATTAGGGTCCCTACTGCTGCGTTGACAAAAGCTTTAGGATGAGCCACCGTGCAAAATCACTCACAAAAGGATGTTACAATTATGTCACAATATTTCACATCAAGCGCGTTTTATTGCTGCTAGCGAACAAGAATCAGAGTACTGGTTTCTGGCCACTCCTTCTCTTCTCTCCTTCTTATGTATCCCTACAACAGTTCCCTATATCTGCCGCTGTGGAAGCGATGTACATAGTCTTGGTCACCATGGCTTATCTTGCCGCCGTAGTAAGGGCCGTGTCTCCCGCTATGTCGCATTAATCGACTTCTAATTTCAGGCCTTTACTACCGTCAAAGTGCCGGCTATCCTAGAGCCGAATGGAATTTCAAGTGACGATGGTAAGAGGCCTGCTAGCATGTCGTTGATTGTTATCAAAATTTTGGACTCTTCTCGTTTGTTTATTAAAAAGTTAATAATTTATTTTACTAGATAGTTAACGTACTTTCAATATCAGTCTATCACCTGGTCACACTTAACGATTACATCTATGCAGGATAGATTAGTAATAATATTTAAACACTTTTACACAAATTATCTTGCCCCATCTTAGGCATAAATACGCCTGTGCTATATACGTTGCAAGACAATGATTTATTTAATACGATATACTTACTTAAATATACATAAATGCAAATCAACATCCATGGATGATCATGACTCGAAAACAAACATCTATTTTCATCTCATAAAATATTTGCACGATTATTCTAATATACTTACGATCAGCTGTTGATCAGATGTGGTGTCACGTGCGTCTTCGAGTAAACAAACATCTGATCATGAATGAAATTACGACGTTCAGATACTAGGATCGCATAAAATATAAGAGCCAGAGCTGTAATGCACATGTAAATAAAATAATAAGTATCACTAAACGAAACACCTCATGAAAGAGATGGAAATATAATCGCCTATGTGTGTGAGGCACACACAAAGTAACATAAATATGAATCAACAACTCCCACCTGAACGCCGTCTAGACACACAGCTACACTGTCCATTTTCCACCTATGAAGTTTCATATTTTTTAAGTTAAAATTTCATACAAATAATATTTTACTTCATGGACGGGTACCGCCCCCTTAGTGATGTGCCACACATATCGATTACTACGATTGTGCCACAGTAAACATATCGGTAGAAATAAATGCTAATATATAAAAGACAATATTTGTCCAATGTACTTGAATTTTTTTTCTTAAAAAATCACATCGAGCCAAGACAATAAAAGTGCGTTCCGTTAGTATTTTTCTTTTATCTGATTTTTTATATAAAAAGGTAATTATTTTCAAAACTTTGCCCAAAGAAGATTTTTGACCACAAAATTTTTTTCAAGGAAAAAATTAAATATCTTAAAGTTGAAATTTCTTTTTTCAGATATTATACTATAATTTTATATATATATATATATATATATATATATAGTATAATTTTTTCTTTATATTATACATGACGACGAATGGAATAAGCGTCAAATTCGTCAACTACTGTCACATCACCAAGCCAGTGTTTCGTTTTTGGTATAAAAGTTTCGTCTTGTTCTGAGTTGCTTCTGCTGTTAGACTTCGTTAGATATTTTAGTCACAGTTGTAAGATAGATATAAGCGTACCGCCATTTTGATTTTCTTGTTCAAAGTAATCGTGAACTTATTGCATCGATTGTCCTTTCAACACACGTCCTTTCGGCATTTTTACGATCAATGTACTCAGCCCAATCTACGGACTCCCCTAAGTTGCACCTAGGAATAAAAATAATCAACTCGAGGTTTAAAAAATGCGAGACAACAATCAAATAATTTGTTTTGGTTTCTTTTTTTTGATGCGAACGACAGTCTACGTCAAAATTGCGGCCGGACGGACGGTCGGTTGATGTTGCCATGTGTTGCGAATAACTATGAAAATAAATATTGTATTATTATTTTAAGTGACGAACTACTTTCATTTCCATATCAACGTCAATACTACATAATATCCCAATATCGTCAAAACTATACCTAGGTATATAAATTTATTATTTATCTATTCTATTCTATTCATTAATTTTAATTTATCTATTATATCTATTAAATTTTGAAATAAAATCTATTTGTCTACCACATCACTAGTAAAGATAATCGGATGCCATTGGTCGTTATTTGTGTCCGAACTGCGAATCTCGACCAATGAATATCGAGTTGCTTTACGTGTGAGCACTGATAGTGACTGTGTGTGTGGCTGCAATATCGGTCTGTATAACTTGATATTAGCAATTGAAATACATCTCCTTCGATTCATGTTCTCCTGGTATACATGCGGATACTTCGTCGATACGAAATGTTTGCGGATATTTTCTATCCATTCAACGAATATTGATTATTTATAGCGGATTAAATTTGATATATAAATACAGCCTAAATTAATTAATTAACAATAATTAAGTGTGGAAAAAGGTTTTACCAAGAGAGATAGAGACATCAGAAGAGATGTCCCTAATTCATTAATTCTTCGACTAAACTATTGCACTCCCATCAGTTGAGCTTCCTGCGATATTATTCAGCACAATATCTGTTTGAGAAAGTGAACAAGACTTCTGAATCTCAATTACACCTTTAGGCTAGTCACAACAAGTAGGTCCTAAAAATATGAGCGATGACTCTTTGGAAAATCGTATCGAATTGCACTATCACAAGCAAAGTAAGTCATGTTGACCACTGCTATGTAATTAATGATAGGGCATAAAATTAAGTTGGCTTTTGGATTTTTAATAATTTTATTTTAGTGGATTTTTTTAGTGAATATTGATATTTACACAATTATAGCATGCAATGTTGTGTTGTTTACATTTCATAATATTGTATTATTTGACTAGATTGCATTATTTTAACATATAAAATCATGCATAAACTTTTGTTAAATCAGCCTGTATGTAAACTATATATTTTTGGTGATTGACGTTCACGAGCAATCTGATGGTTTTATGTCAATTAAGTTTTTTGACTTTGACATTAATAGAAATTTTCAACATTACTATTAATTTAATCATAATATATCAAATAAAATTAGTTTATAATTATGTATAAAGAACCACCTATAAGCAGATAAATGCTTATAGTATTGCTCTACAATAATAATCTTATCTCTACGCTCACGTGTGCATTGAGTAACTTGGCTACCACATTCTTAGTAACTGAACTAACCAAATGGTATTTATTCGGTCACCAGTGAACTTATAATATAGCGTGTTCTTACTTTCAAACAACGATAGTGTAGCGCTATCTGTCGGCATTTATGAAGCTATCATTTTAATTTATCATTTCAATGTTAATTATCATAGACGCTTTATCTTTACGTTTATTCATTCATCCTACGTTTATTCTCATACTAGCTGACACGACAGACGTTTTTCTGTTCATAATAAAAAAAACTCTTGCAGGTGGTATTTCGTAATCAATCAAGTGTGTATGGCATCTATAGTACTGTCCTCTGCATAGCAATGCGTGTAGGAAGCCTACAAATGTTACGCAAATCATTGATAATATGTCATACATATTTGGCCAGCGGATTTGATCATTAACCTTCCTCAATGACTATACGACTATGACTCTCGGGAACCAAACTGACACAAGTTTCGAGACAAGCCCTCGTGCGGTACACTGTCGAAAATACAGAACTAAATTGAAAGCAGTAAATGTTAACAGTCGAATGAACACAGCGGTAATATTGGAAAATATAATCTTTACACTTTATTTAATTTATATTTTACTGACGTTTGTTAGTCTACACACAGATTGTCCCTAAATCCCGGCCGCACGACTACCAGTGAGGGTGACACACGTCCTCCACGGAAGAATCGGCCGAACTCGCTTAACTCTGGAAAGAGAGGCTCTCGTTATTCTTAGCTGAATTAATACTTACGACTACTCTCTACTCTAGCCCATAATGTGGTTTTTTCTTTAGGCTATTATACTTCTTTAGGCGTGTTATGTAAAAATAATGAGAGTGAAATTTTAAGTAACACAAAAGTAACAGGTTGAAGTTTGTTCCTAAAGTTTTACTGACGTTTGCGTCATTCGTTATTTTTTTTTGGTTTCTTGGTCCATTATCAGGACAGGCAAGCCCTTCATGCAAGGCATTCAAGGCCATATAGCCGTATTTATTTTTTAATTATTAAATTGTCAAAGCCATCTTTGCAAGATTTTTACAAAATTTTTCTTTCTACAAACGTAGAATATCACGAGGAATAAATAAGTTTAATGAGTTTTGCTTTGTTAGGCCAAAGAAGTTTAACTTCTTGCGAGCATTTTATTTTATTATTTAATGTTTCAATCTTAATACACTGTCTAGAAACCGAACTGATTATTGATTTAATTCTTTTGACTTTCCAATTGTTTATATTAGTAATATAACGATTTCTGCAAAATTAAAATGCATACTATTGAGGAAAAATACAATTTCTGTTGCCAGTTTTGGACAAAATCAGTAAATTTTCATGAAAGTTATGTCTAAATAAAGCAATTACTAAGCCAATGTTGCGAAAGTTAAATTTTAAAATTGAAAAGAAATAATGATAAGCGACAGAAACGTACACTACATGCTGTGCCTCCTGTGATAATTGATACAAGTTATAAAACCAACACTAAACAGAACAACAAAAGCAAGATTAAAACAATCTTCATCCGTGTTAAGTGCGTATCGCGCTCCCTCGGGAACTTTTAAAAATGTATCTATATATTTTGATTTCTTATTAATAAATCAAATTAAAATAACATTATTCAATTAGGGTTAAAGACATATCTAACAGCGGGCTGTCTCTTATAAAGCCCTGAATTCAAACAGAGCGTGTTTCACTACTGTAAGGAACCTTTTACGTTTAGTTTCCATGTGACTTACTACGCACTTTCGATATCAATCAGTGCAGTTCTAGGTTTCGTGTTATTGATCCAGCTCTGGAACAGTTTGTTGACTCCTACTACTTACTTGTTTATGAGTTCCTGATCGCAAGATCGCCTTCTTACTGCAATAATAATTATGAAAAATGCAACGATGGCTGTTTTATAAAATATGATAAATTCAATTAGAATTAAAATACAGTTAGCATTTAGTTTACTTCTTGCTCGGAATAAATATTATTTATTAATAGCGATATTTTTAAATGTATATGTAATCTTTAATCTATAAAATAATTTATTTAAAACCAATTTAAATAACCACCAATCCTTCATAAGATGACTAATCTGTTTTGTTGCGGTATTAAGCACCACATTACGGGAATCACCAAGCACTGGTCGGTTATGTTAACTTTAGTTAGATGAACATAAGTTATAGAATCACTTGGTTATGTCCTTCTATACTCTACAGGTACATATACCTGACAAGTCTTGTTTTCGTCTGAAATCGTCGAGGAGAGAAGTTATAATACAGGTAGGTACCTGATCTGTGGTCTCTCGAAGTTAATTCAAGCTTTAAAACAAAACAACATGCAGTTAAATAAACTCTTATAGGGTAACTTCCTAATTATCTAGAATCATAAAGTCTCTATAAGTTATACATGTAGGTATTTAATTAAACACATCATAAACATTGTGAGACTAAGATCATCAGCTCCTAAATAATATTGACAACAAAGAGTACTGTACTGTGAAACTTAATCTCTAAGGTACATAGTTTTACTTAAAGTATCTGTTCTTGATAATAGCTATTAATACGTAGACAACTTACTTTATAACTTTACACAATAGGCTGTGTGTCTTGGTGAGCAACGGCCTACCCTGTTATTGGTACCGCTACAACTTACAAGCTTAGAACAGTGTTTCTCAAACATTGCTATGTCACGACCCGGTAATTTTCACAATACCGTGACCAACTTAATACTTTTAAACCCAACCTGCATTTAGTAAAATAATACACACAAATAAAATTTGAAACACAAAATTTTATGAATGATGCGGGATTCGAACCCACGACCTCCGGTGTTCCGTGCCTTCAAATTTTATTTGTATATTAATCCTAGAAGTGAGGGTTATCACTTTAAAAAAAACATTACAAGAGCGACATCTCAACTCTCAAGTCAATTTCCTAATATGCAAATATTGGGGTAGAGCAGGTTAGCAACTGTAGAGTAGATGAAGCCACAACCTGAAAGTTGAACAAAGCAAACAGAATTTTGGTTTTAACGGTTAGCTCAGTTGGTTAGAGCACCGGCACGGAACGCCGGAGGTCGTGGGTTCGAATCCCACCTCGTTCATAAAATTTTGTTTTTCAAATTTTATTTGTGTATTAATCCTAGAAGTGAGGGTTATCACTTTAAAACAAACAACATAATGTTTAAAATAATGCACATTTATTAATTGTATTAATGTTGTATTTACTACATACTTTGCTACACAATTTAGTCACAAAATTTTAGTGTGAAGTAAGTTGCTTATTTTTTACTAAAGTGGCCCAGTTCGCGGAAAATGAGGAAAATTGTATCTTTTGTTCTGGTCCTTGATTCAGGTATTTAGTTAAACTAGTGTTTGAAAACTTTTCACTTTTTGAAGTCGGTTTTTTTAAACTTAGTATTTCTATTGTTTACTATAAGATTTCGTTGCATTTTACTGTCATTTTTTATAAGTATTTTTTAAAGTATGTATGGGTAGGCCTCCGAAAGGTTCCGCGAGCCTTAAACATTTATTTTTCCCCTATTTCACGTTCTTGTGAGACACTGAAATATCGTCAATAACGTTTGTTAGCCATGAATGACAGGTAGCCTAAGACCTACTCATAGGTAAACGGGTTCATAATAATATTTAATATATCTACATAAAAACTCTTAAAAATTAGTACATAAACTAAAATAACATCATCCACGTATACAAAAATATTCATAAAATGAAACCCCTGAGCCAAACTATGTCAATTTTTATGGGATCATATGGCAAACACCCTGCATCAAACTAAAGAAGAATCACGAAAATCAGATAATAAATCCCAGCGTGATTGGTGTTCATAAATAAAAAAAAACAATCCAACTAAGAACGTGCTCCTTTTCGAACTGTAAAAATATACGAATGTTATTTATTATAAATTGCATGTTGAGTGCAGCACAAATAGCTGCATCATACGTGCACCGGATTACTAAACTACTACTAGGAACACATAAATACAGAGCTGTATCTCGGAACTAGAATCAATATCGTCAAACCTAGGAATTCTGCGCTCATTGAAATTGAAAGTGCTGCGCCGTATAATAAATCAGTAGTATACATGAATACTTTATCTGTTTTATAAAGTCCTAGTTACTAAAGAGTCGGCATATGGGTGGTAGTTTTTGACTTAACTTGATCTACAACTTTCAATAAGTGCTATCATATCCTATTTCGAATAAAATATTTGAATTTTAGAAATTTTGCGATTTTAAACTCCAAACACAATTTTCTCTTTTTCTACTCTTAGATTAAATATATGCCTTAAAGAGGAAGGAGGTATAGATTAACAAATTAAACAATCTAGAATAAACCAAAGCAGTTATAGTCACTTACGAATTGTATTCGAATTTTCGATCAGGTCACGTAACCTGACGCGAGTATAACATTTTGTACTCATCCCAAGAAAAGTACTCAACGCTGCTAGAGAAGATTTCACTTCAAAAATCACGATCATGACTTGACTTATACAAAACGTAACTGTTTATTTTTATAAACTTAAATTTTTCAGCATTTTAAGTCAATATACACTGGCCTGAAAAGTTAATATCACAATTTTTAAATGAATTTTTTTTCTTAACTATAGAAGGTAGAGATATTTTAAGATTAAAAACGTTTTGTTGCAAATTATATAGACTTTAATTCTTAGAAACTAAAATTATACATTAGTAACATTTTTAACTTAAAAAAGATAAAACAATGAAAATAGACATTTTTAGTGTAGTGTTAAAAAAAGTCAACTAAAATGTATTAATTACATGTTATTAAATTTTTAATAACTGGTATTGCCTCCTCTAGCTCTGATTACAGCTTCGAGCCGGTTTGGCATACTGAACACTAGGTTTCGGAGCCGATGTTGGGGAATATTCTCCCATTCTTCTACCAGGGCCTGCTTTAGTGCCCTGAGGGTAGTAGGTGATGGTCTGCGATTTCTGACTAGCCTCCCAAGCTCATCCCAGGCGTGTTCAATCGGGTTGAGATCAGGACTTCTTGATGGCCAAGCCATCATGCTGATACCGACCTCCTTAATATACTCTTGTACGATATGAGCCGTGTGTGGCCGGGCATTATCATGCATCAGCATCGATCCATCACCCATATTTGCTAAATACGGCTCTGCATACTCATTGAGAATCTCTTGACCATATCTTTGCCCAGTGAGGGTGCCATTTTCTATGGCTACTAGCTCTGTGCGACCTTCTGAAGATATGCCAGCCCATACATGTACACTGCCTCCACCGTATTGGACTCTTTCTGAGATGCAGTCTTGAAGGTATCGCTCACCAGGTCGCCTGTAAGCACTTCGCCTTCCATCAGAAGTGTAAAGGGAGAATCGAGACTCATCTGCAAACAAAATTCTTGACCATTCTTCTTCATCCCACTGCATGTGTTTACGGGCGTATAGCAGTCTCGCTACTCGATGCTGTCTCTCGAGTTTTGGGCCACTCGCTGGTCTTCGGGGTTTCAAATTTGCTTCAGCAAGTCTTCTTCTCACTGTACTATCACTAACGTAGTCCCTCCGGGTCTGAAGTAGCTGTTGCTGGACTTCAACTGCATTTTGGTGGCGATTTCTTAACACAGTGGAAATAATATAACGATCTTCTCGGGCACTGGTACACCTAGGTCTGCCATTACAAGGTCTCCTCAGATGGTGTCCAGTCTCTTCGTACCTTCGCTTTACCTTCTGGACTGTTCGTACCGTCACACCCACCATTCTTGCAGTGCGACGCATACTGATGCCTAGTTCCAGAAAAGCCATGATCCTAGCACATTCTTCAACTGAAAGAGGCATGATAAATAAATGTTATGTGCTTTTTAGCATAAATTTTTAAAACAAGACCCATCGAGCTTGAAAAAAATTTAAAACAGAAAGAAAAATTTGAATGGTAAAATTGTAATTCGGAAACGTCCACTTTGAAAAAGGAATGGTTTTGTTTTTGAAGTTTTTTTCAGCCAATTCTTAAAAGAATGTTACCGACTATAAAGTTTTTATGTATAAAATTAAATTCTCTTTGGAGTCCTTTTTATTTCGAAAGTATATCTTGTGAACTTAAAACGTTATCCCAATTTTAAAAGTGTGATACATACTTTTGACGGCCAGTGTAGTTATGGGTCTTTCACCAAAACACGCCACGTACCTACTAGGTTATCACTCACAATCACGACGTGTGGCGTTCCTCCACAGAGCGATATGAAAGCGAAATGAATGAATGATAGCATGCTTGTTGTATCCCGGTCGATATGATATGGGGACCTTCAAAGAGGGTGTTATGTTATAAATGTTATGCATTGTTTACCTAGAAAGTCGGTAACAGAAATTTTAATTTTATTATTCCAGTAATATTCAACAAACTCGAGCTAAGTATACTATACTAATGTCAATAAAACTGAAATTTTATACTGAGCATTTAATGTTCATAAAAATAATCAAAAAGGAAGTCAAATCAGCTACTGCGGTAGTGTTGAGAATCCTATCTCAAAGGTGTCCTCGGATATTAATGCAAACTGAGAAATGAAGTAAGTTAAACCATAACAACCCTTCTGTATGACGCGTAGCGACACACTGAAGCGGAGACTTAGCGGCTCTCCGCCAAACCACATCGTTTTTTAACTCATGTGGCCAAACCGTCTTCCCGAGTAGCTATCGGACTCCCGACTGAGTAGTAATTCCACTTTGTATATGTACTGAGAAATAGGAGAAACATTGAAAGCGTGTTTCAGACCCGAGAGTCCTATTGGTTGAAAAAGTCTTGCACTGCGCATGACGCGTTTGGTTTTGTTTTGTTAAGACGATCCTATTGGTTGAGAAACTCTGACCATATGAGTAAATAAAACAGGTACAGAGAGAAAGCTTCATACAACCACGCAAAATGATTGCAATACTATTATTGATCCGGGGCATGTGTGAGTGTCAACTGGCCGCCAACGTTTTGTAATTTTGCGTACGCGTTGAAAGTGGTTATACCTGGTGAACCAGTTAGTGGTTCTAATCCTTTTGGCTATGGGAAGAGTATGTATTTTTCACCATTTTATTTTTATTGCAAGTTTTTCTTAACACTTGCTTGTGGATTGGTTGGTATGTAGGTATGTAACCGATATCTGATTAACATAAAATATTGTTCGCCTGCATAATTTCTGTGGCATTACAATGATATGATATTATACATAATCTTAAATTGCAGTAAAGATTTTCTCTTCAATAGGAAACTCTTCAACCGTTAGTAGGACGGTCACAAAATTTTGTAAGTAAGTTTAGTTTTGTAGTGTTACTTCACTTCTACACGAGGCATTATCAGGAGCTATTGACTCACCAAATGCAGGAAGGAGACTGCAGCTGCAGATAGTACTATGTCCTCATGAGGGAACTCGTCAACGGCTAGTGTTTAAGTGAAAAAAAACCTTTTTAAATGAAAGATTATCATTAATACATGGTTCTTATTTCTTGCATTCTAGTCTGTCTGTCTTTAAATGAAATAAATATTAAAAAATATATATCTTTCAAATACCTAAACTAGACGGTAAGATGTAATTTTATAATAATAATAAATTGATTTTGCCTGGTCTTAAGAAGCTTTACCTCTGTACCATTTAGTTACTCATGAGCTCTTACATTGCGCATGACGTGTTTATTTTATTAACTTAAAAGATATTAAAGTTGGTACCTACCAACATAATTGTTCCAGATTTTTGCAATGCAGGCAATAAACTTATACCAAAAGTATTAAGGATAGGAACCGCGTCTAGCAGCGATAGAACACAAAACTTAAACCTTTTTTAAATAATTTTTAAAAGACGATGCTATAAATAACTAGAGTTTAAATACATACCCTTAAAGCTTCACTAATGCTTCCATATTATTTTTTGTTTTGATTAATATTGTATATTTATTTCCGAACTAATATTATTCAAGTATCTTGACGAATTGTGTTAATATAACCTATGTCTATGTTTAACCTAGTTCATAAAGCTTTCAAGAGATGGAGCTAAAAGTAAGCTTTAAATCTGACTTAAAATTTTCGGATTTCTATCTGTGGACCAGTGCCGATAATTTTTAAAACCAAAAAAATAATAGTAGGATGAAACAAATTGGAAATGGAAGAGAATATAACAAAAATGAAAGGAAAAATAAATTACTGGCAATCTGAAGGCGGGAAGTGGAAAATGGGGGGTGATTAAGGGTAAAAAACGGCTTATCTCAAAAAATTAAAAATTTAAATGGCAAAGTTAGTAATAAAAAGATCTACAACTTTTGGTTTTACAATATCTAGACATAACCTCAAAATTTATGTGAAAAATTCAAAAAACAAAGTTTTTGATTTTTATTTTTATCTTTTTCAAAACTAATTATTTCACGAAATTTGGTGAAAATATCCCCTTTTATATGTACTGTAATTTATTAGAATTGAAATATTTATTTTTTCACCTTATTTTGACTCAAATATCGTAAAACCCTTATTTTCAATCGAAAATTCACCCTTTAAAGTATGAGCTTTTTCAAAAAATTGGTCCGTTTTTTGTTCATCAAAATCTCTACTTTTTGATAGTGTAAAAAAATATATAAATTACAATGGTAAATGTTCGGAAAATTTTAAGCCTATCAGAAGGCGTTTAGAGTAGAGAATTCATACATGTTATTTCATAGCAGCACTATGTGTTAGAGCGGAAGTTTGCTTTGCTTTTTCAATGGAATATATATGATATAATATACATAAGTTAATTGACAAAAGTAGACCAAAAAATTATAGTAACATCAGTATTCTTCGATATGACCCAAGTGGTTGACCACAGAATAGGTAAAAGGGATCTTTTTAAACTGCTCTGTCCTTTTGACTGTGTTTACTTTTAAATTCTTCTTAATACAGTTGGAAAGAAACTATAGCCATACTTGGACCATTATTCTTTTTATTTTATATCACTGACCTACCGAATATTACAGAAAATAAGTGCGTGTTAACAAACTCAAAAATATACGACGCGGTTATAAATGACGAATTAAATAAAGTCGGCAAATGCCGACATTAAATCAACTTTAATCATTTGGTTAGAAAGTATTAATATAAATATTAATATTATAAAAAAAACTGATTTATTTTAAACATTATAATACCATTAATCCGTCACTGAGTAATATAATATACAATGAAATTAGAATTGACGAGGCTCAAAATACCAATTCTAAAGTTCTTATAATGATTGTAATAATTGGAAAGCTCACGTGCTGCGTGCACTTAAAAAACTGAGCGGATTTACACTAAAGATATATTTTATTAGCATTAAAATAAAACACAATATAATTATGCTAAGAGATTCACATTGCCTCTCAGTGACGTAATCAGACGATCAATAAACCGAAACTGTGTTTTTGACATTCAAAGTGGGACACTTTCAAGTCAAGTGCACCGTCCCCGGTCACCGAACTGCACCCACATTTCTTATAAGGGTGAAGGCTTCAAAGTATTTATTCGTTTTTATATATGTTATGCATTGTTTAATTGCGGAACAGTTAAAAGTGCATGTCAAGATATTTCTGATGATGACCGGAGAAACTCTTGTAGGAATGTGATAAAAACAGAAATAGAGTATTAAAAGAGAGCGGCACTCTACACTTGATGAACTCGTAATAAACCTCCATAACTATGATTTTTTTAAAAAGGTATACAATTGCTAATTAATAACCTTCTTACCTCTGCTATCTTAAATTACTTGGAAAAAAATTCGATAATAACAAACGTGTAACATCCTGAAAAAGCTACTGAAATATTGTTTTTCCAACTTATTCTTGCAAGTGTCTGGATGATACCAATCATATAATCATATCAATTATGTGAATTAATATTTTGTTACAGTAAACAAATTATTTAATTAGGTACACCATCTTTTAGAGGCAGTTTGCCCATAGATAAATTCTATAATTATAATATATTTATTGATTTTTAGTTCTTACCGAAAAACAAAATGCTACTTCTGTTATGTCTCAAATAGTTCATAATAATTGCAATTTGTGCTAAATCATACTTTGGTTACGTTTTTCGATTCGTAATTCCGACTTTCCTAAAGGTGGGATAAGTAATTCAGATATAGAATTCACTTCATACAAAAAATATTGTGGTGAATGTTGCAGGAAGCTGATGGGAGTGGAATATTTGGTTGAAGAATTAATGAATTAGGGAGATCTCTTCTGATCTCTCTCTCTTCTCTCTCTTAGTGAAACCATTCTCCTCAATTAATTATTGTACATTAATTAATTCAGGTTGTAAATTTATATTTCATATTTAATCCGCAGTAAACAATAAATTTCCGTTGAATGGATAGAAAATATCCGCAAACATTTCGTATCGACGAAATATCCGCATGTATACCAGGAGACCATGAATCCTAAAGAGATGCTTTTCAATTGCAAATATCAAGTTAAACAGACCGATATTGCAGGCACACACAGTCACAATCAGTACTCACACTTAAAGCAACTCGATATTCATGGGTCAATATTCGCAGTTCGTACACAAATAACGACCAATGGCATCCGATTATCTTTACTAGTGATGTGGTAGACATATAGTTTTTATTTCAAAACTTAATGGATATATTAGATAAATTAAAATTATTATTATTAGATGTAGATGTAGATAAATTTAAATACCTAGGTATAGTTTTGACGATATTGGTATATTATTAAGTATTGACTTAGATGTAGAATTAAAATGTTCGTTATTTAACAATAATAATATAATATTTATTCGCGTGAGAGATAGTGACGATTTTGACGATTACGCCATTCGACGTTATGAAGAAGACACATATTATGTGAAGAAAATTGTATACTATGTGTATGCTATATATGTATAGGTACCATCTAAAAAAAGAAATTTCACCTTTAAGAAATTTTATTTTTTCTTATGTCTAAGTGGTCTATTTCGTGGTCAAATATCTTCTTTGGCCAAAGTTTTGAAAATAATTACCTTTTTGTATAAATTAAAATCAGATAAAATAAAAATACTAACGGAACGCATTGATATTGCTTTGGCACGATGTGACTTTTTAAGATTGGCAAAAAAAAATTCAAGATTGCACTTCACCGCATTTCCATCTCTTTCATAAGATGTTTCGATTAGTGATTATTATTAAATTATTTCCATGTGCATTACAGTTCTGGCTCTTATATTTTATGCGATCCTAGTAACTGAACATCGTAATTTCATTCATGATCAGATGTTTGTTTACTCGAGTACGCACGTGACACCACAGCTGATCAACGTTATATATTAGTTATATATATTAGGTAGGATCGTTAGTATATTAGAATAATCGTGCATACATTTTAAACGAGATGAATATAGGCGTTGATTTCGAGTAAGGTCCCGACATCCATGGATGTTTAACTGCATTAACTTAAATATACAAGTAAGTATATCGTATTAAATAAATCGTTGTCGGGGCAAGATAATTTGTGTAAAAGTGTTTAAATATTATTATTAATCTATCCTGTATAGAGGTAATCGTTAAGTGTAAAAGTGTAATCAGAAAACTTAAGACTGATATCGAAAGTACTAACTAGTACAATTAATAAATAACTTTTTAAAAATCAATCGAGAAGAGTCCAAAATTTGGATTACAATCAACGACATGCTAGCAGGCCTCTTATCATCGTCACTTGAAATTCCATTTGGCTCTAGGATAGCCGGCACATTGACGGTAGTAAAGGCCCGAATCTAGAAGTCGATTAAGGCGACATAGCGGGAGAGACGGCCCGCACTGCGGCGGCAAGATAAGCCATGGTGACCAAGACTTAATTGCTTCCGCAGCGGCAGATATTTACTATGTTTACGATTTGTATTTTATATTCATTAATATTATAAAATATTATATTCATAATAACAGCAGCACCCGAATCATATAACAATATATTATGTAGGTAATTATGTTAGCTGATTATAATTATTTACTTTTGTTGGCAATCCCGTCGGACTGCATAACCTTTTATTGCAAGCTTTAACTTAACTTTCCATGTAAGAGTAGGTCAAAGCAACTTATTTTTAAAACAACTAACTCAACCGGTTAAGTTGATACTTGGTATAGTTAAATGTTTAGTTTTAACAAACAAACAAGATCACTTTGCATCTAACAAAATATATTACAAATTATCTAACTTAATTCTGAAAGTCTATTACAAGCTTTCCCGTTTTACAAATTTAAATTAGTTTAATTTCATTGAAATTTAAACATGTTCGAAATGAAAATAAATAGGAATTGTAAAACACGTCTCGCGTATAAATACTATACCTATATAATATTAGATGAAGCAAAAATAATTAAATAGAACCATGTCAGTAACTTTTACTTTGAACATGTGTTGAAAAATTAAGTATGTAAAAGATAATGCAGTAAGTATCTTTGAACTGAGTTGTGAAGTGCGACAAAACAATATTAATCTTTACCTCATGGCCACTTTAATGACAACAGCTATAACTAACAAACACAACGATTTTCCTTTGTTTTTTATTTTCTCCGACAATGCTTCTACATTATTTAGTGGGCAGTTATAATTATAAGAACTATAAAGATATCTGAAGGGTAAGCCACGGAAGACTGCTGCGAATACTAAGACTCCACTGTCAATCCGTTCGTCTGTCTGTCACCAGACTGTATCTTATTGCCTGTTAGACAGTCGGCGATCACCTAACATGAAGTGCTCCCCCGAGCACCACGTGCGTGTGTAGTAGAGAAATTAAGAGTTAAATTGAAGAAATATTCTTCTGGAGTTTATTCATATATAATATTATTTTCACAATATTATTATAATTTTTTAGTTTAGTTTAGCTGGGCTATTGACACACTTAGCCTCTTAATTGAAAGTGTATATATGTAAATCTATATAATATATCATTCAGCCGGACCAGAGACTTGCATTATCTGAAGTTTTTATTCATAAAAGATATGTGGGACGGTGCACTGGACGGGTCACTTTCAGTGTCAATAACACAGTCTCGGTTTATTGATCCTTTGATTATGTCACTGAGCGGCAACGATCTGGATGTATCTTGTGTCGGTTGCTGCTTAAGATACGGGATAAATTACGGGTTAAATATTGGGGAAAGTAAATAATAATACTATTGACATACTCAGACAAATTACCTTACACCAAAATAGGCAAAGCCTATGCTATGGGGGAGACAACGATATATTTAAAATGATATGTATACTTAACCATACATAAATACATATAAGCATCCATGACTCGGAAACAAACATCAATATTCATCATATAAATGTTTGCACTCACCGGGACTACACCTGGCACCTGCAGGCACCCGGGACCTATAGCTCAGTAGGCAGGGTCACTAACCACTATATAGATTGTCAAAAGTAAAATGGTATAAAGTTAACTCATATAATTGTAAACTATTTACATCTAATAGTGAATACAAATAAATGAACAAAACCATAATCAAAAAATCTACTATGTAGCATTGGATCCAATAAATAACATTCGAAATTTATTAAATATGAATTACCCATCAATTTCACGAAGAGAACAACAGTCAGAAAATAAGTTACTTTGGCATTATAAAGACTAGGAATACATAAACTCATCTAGGTGTTGGATGTTGTATATTGTGATGTTTGAAGAGCTAACGAAGTATAAAGTGATCGTTACCGAGCACTTAATAAAACTATCAATCTTAACAAACTTATTAACATTTTGTAACAAAAAGAGACACAAATGGCCACTAAAATAAACTGTTAACAAATTCTAACAAAACAACTTTTTCTGTTACGAAGAGAAGGAAAAACAACCCCGTAAACTTCTTTTTCCTTCTCTTCCAAAAAGAAATAAATGTAAACATATGAAGGAAATCTACCAAGTTACAGGATATTGCAATTGTGGTCGTGTGCGGATATTACAAAATTGGCGTGAGCATGAGACCTCGCGACAGAAGTGGAAACTACTTCAAGGCGAGGTTTAAATCATTCTTCAATTAGAAATAGAAATATTTGAAAGGTGGTAATTAGCCAGATTATTCACTAGCTCTTAGACCATGTTTGTAGTGTTTGGCAAACAAGGATGCAAGATATGATACAAATGACGTCACATCTTGCATCTTGTACTCGCGCAACGCTACTGCTCTGTTTAAAGGTCAGAAGTGAGCTACAATACATCACAGTTAGCCTTTGCAGATGATGCGTGCCTGGTACAAGATACTCTTTCTAGCGTTCTACGTTCCCCTATCGGGGTTTTCAGATGTACAGAGAGGAATTCTTCTTACTTTTTACACGGTTTTTATCAGCTTTACCTGTATTTATGTTTGTTTGTAACCGATAATTTTAAATTTCAACAAATTATCTTTACAACCAAAGCGTGTTTTTTAGTTTTTAAACTATTTTTATTTACACTTACTTACACTAACTTTACTTTAACGGATAGACAAGCTAAGCGTGCGAGAGTGAACATCTCTAACGGGGATACAGCAAGATAGAAAATGTAAGCGATTTTTTTATTACTGTAACCGATTCTGACTGTCAAGTCGTAAACAGACAGTTTCGTTTGGCATTAGCTTATATTTTGGTTTGGTTTAGCCTTGTGTCTAATGCTCTAAATAAATAAAGTAAACAATCAATGTAATTTGTCAGAAATGTGTCAAATGTCAATAATTGTTACTTGTCAATTATTTATATGTAAATTATAATAATAATCTTACGTTCAGGACGTTTTTCCTGGTTAGGGTACCCCTCCGCATCGTCTCATAATGAACTTCGTTCCAATAAAGTGAGAAGAACATCTTAACTGAAATACAGCAAGAAAGAAAAGGATGTCAAACTTGTTAACATTTTAATAAAACTAACAATGTGACAAAGTAACAACTGTAACATTGAATATATTTTTTAAATAATACTTGCTGTGTTTTTATTTTACAAACAAAATTAAAGTAAAAACAAGTACTTTATACAATTTTTATATTCTTTTCTGTATTTTTCTGAGTAAAATTAAAAAAAAAAAACACTATCATTTTAATTTAATTGAAAATTTAAAACTCAATTTTAAACGAATATATTACTGGACTAAGACTCATTAGTGCGGAAGTCGACTTTGCTAACTTTACAGGAGAGAGTAAAATTAAATCCCATATTGATGGCCAAATATTGCGACAAAAAAGCAACTCGTAAATTATTTCTATTTCTTTAGTTGATTACAGTATTACGTTTGGTTGAAGAATTAATAACCGAAGAAAAAAATGATCTACTGTAAAAATTTCAATACCTACAAATGTGATATATAATGTGCCATATGTCAAACTATTGTAGCTATGACACTATAACTACTTCTTACATTTATACATTTGTTAGAAATGTCGAAAAAAGTGAGTCCATATTATCCATACCTGTGTATTAATCATTATTCAATTAAATCTTTGTATATTCAAGACTGTTTCTATTCAAAAGACCTAACAATTAAGTTTGTTAAACTACAAAATACTAATAGAAAATCAACAAAACGCTTAAAAATAAAAGACCAACCGTGGGAGGCCGTGACGGACGGCTAGTATTGTATAATTTAAATATGTTTTATATAATATCCAATCTGTAATATCCAATGTGAATGTGGCAATAGCCATTGTGTTGTCAGTGTTGGATAAAATATGTTTTCTATTGTTTTTTACATATAAAGTGTTTGAAATCAAAATATGTTATTACATTTCAAAAGATAAGACTTAGTAAATAAATACTGTTTACTAATTCTGTTTTTTTTTTCTATTGAATTTAACTTATGCAAACCAACTTTTGCATGCAAACAAACTTACTAAATATACCTTACTGTATTAAGTAATTTTGAAATAAAAACGCATTTTACCAAACTCTTTGTAAACAACCTTTTGTATCAAAATTGTTTACGCGAGTAAATTTTTGTCACGGAATCAGTTTTTAACGTATTTTTATTATAGTTAGTTCTAAGAAGAATTATTAAAATTTAAACTTAACTGAAATGTAATTAAAAGAGGAACCGGCGCTAAAATTAAACATGCTTTGATAATTTATACGTCTATTATATATCGTTATAGATAGAGCCTGTTCCTGCTAGACAAGGGATGGAAACAGGCCAGGTTTATAACTTTATTATGCGTGACAAGCTCCGCCTTACACTCGCGCTTTGTATCTTGTATGTCACTTTGTATTAGAGTGTGTGCATTGCTCAAAATAGAGGTTAACTGCCAACCTCAATATTTTTCGAAGTTTTCGCAGCTGTCACTTCCCATCTAGACGTAATAAATGATCTAAGTAAACATGTTTTATAAAGTTAATATCAAACACGTGTGCAAGCCACAACTAAGATATTTAAAATTTAAATTTCGCTGAATTAAGATCGAGGTGTGTGACGTATGTCGTGACGAACGTTGTGGCTCCAACACTGTCGTCTATTGAATATATCTCCGACCGATCCATGTTCTCCTGGTACACTTGATTAGAAGATATAACATTCTAATCCTAATCTAATGCGAAATGTTTTTGGTGTCTTTGTTTTTTGTATTTAACGCTTTATTTATTCAACCGATCAACAGGATTTTTTTTACGCAAATTGTTAGGGATTAGAAAATAGCACAGACATCATTGTATCCCGATTTTTTGAAATTTGATTTGATTTAATGACTGTAAAATAACTTATCTTGACTGACTGGCAGAGAGCGGAGTGGAGCCCACTGGAGTAGGCTAAGATTAGGCTGCGAGGTAAGACAGGGTTTGTGGCATTATTATCGCTAAGCGGAGTAAAGTACAATATTCTAAAGCATAAAATTATATCAGCTTAACCAAATAAACAATAATAAAGTAATAAACCTACATATCGTAGTAAACTGTAGGTTAGTATAATCAATCACGTTAAAAGGAGCTGGAAACGACCATCTATCCTGCTCTACTCTACTCCTCACACACAGTCCCAACTCTATGTAACTCATGCGACCCTGCTACAAAATGTTCTGAAAAATTTTAACATTGAAAGGTTACAAAATATTAAAAATATTTCGCAATATGAATGAAGTCTCAGGACAACTTTTTTATTTTTCAAATTTATTTATTAATGTTGCTGTTGCTGTAGAAACTATGCGACTTCTGAAAAAAAAAGTGTGTGCGTGTGTAATCTTAACGCGCGATTGATTACCTTAGGAATAATTAACAGACGCATTAATATATAACATTAAATAAAGCCGTGTTACCAACTAAACACTCACGTATTACTGAAGAGCTAGGAGCATAGTTACATTTTTTGCCCTTTTTTTTTCGGAAAAGCTGACGATATAACTTCAACTGTTGAGCAAAGTTGGCATCTTCTCTACCTAAAATAAAAAAATGCCTTTATTAATATATAATATTATTAATATTATTTTATCAAGTGAGATTTTATATATTTCACAAAGAATGATATAATGTTATATTTTGATATTATTATTCATCAGAATATAAACACTTACACTTTTTACAGGTCAGCTCATTATCAGGTTCTTGATTTTCTCTTTAATTCGTATTTATTGATGAAAGAGTAAAATGTTCCTGGGATTCTGCCATTTTATTTGACTGATTATTATTTTCATTATATATTCTATTTATAATTCAGTTCATTATCCGTTCGCACATTTTAAAATTTTCACTCATTAATAAAATAATTATCATAAGAAATTGAAGGATATAATATTATAAGCACATATAAATGTGAGTAATGTGACGTTGTTATTGAATATTAACAAATATGTCTGTACGAACTGTATGTCAAACGAAAAACAAAAACCTAAAACAAATTATCAAATGTCAGAAAATTTCGGAAAACTTATATATTTTTTATTGCAATAGTAGTAATAAATAAACAATAAAAACACTTGGATATATTTAGAAAATATTATTGAACAATTTGAAATATTTCTTAAAACCATTAAATTATAACGACTTAAAAAATTCTTTCACTTAACGTTTGAACTGAGCGTTACTTTCGTCAGAAAAAAAATTCTGAGTTATACCCCCAAGTCGCGCCTAAAGCAGTTTTACTTCAAAAAATTGAAATGTAGTTTTGGAAGTATTTATGTTAACAGGACACTGCCTAAATAACTCTGAAGAGACAGAATATTTTTTTGGAGAGGAGGTTACATTTACGTATTGAAGACGTTGACCCCCTACCGACTAAAGGCTTTTACAGAAACATAGAACGTGGGCCGTGGAGGCCGCAAAGACTACGCAAAAACAGTAGCGGGGCGCCTCTTAAGGAGACTCGAACCTCGGACCGGCTGTATGCTTCTGGGAAGGAGAGCGGATGAAGAGACAGAAATAGGTAGAAATCTGAAGTTTACTACGGAATATGCTGCAGTGACATAGCACCCTGACCTATCCTATATATCCTATTCAAGGGTACCTAAGTATTGTTTTATAAATGGACAAAGAATTCTTGCGGATAATATTGCTACCAATCTACCAATGTCGATGATGCAAGTGCCCTTAATTAACAACATGGCCTAAAAAATAGCTGAAAAACAAGACCATGTAAACTGCCTTCCAACTTTGCATAAAATATTGATATGATAACTCAGCCAGGTTAAATAAAGCTGAAGGCAAGAATAGCTATTAAATCCATTTAAAGCCCATAAACAATAGGAATATCATAGAATATAGGTAATTTATTGTTTTGTCGCCCTTATTAATTTAACACACGGTTCTACTATGCTTTCAATTTGCATGAAACATAACGTTGCGTATATTTCGTTTCAATATAGCCGCAAGTATACCAGGAGAACACGAATCAGTAGGATGTATTGCATTGTACTTGCTAATATAAACTTATGTTGCAGTCACACACACGGTCACAACTAACGTTACGAGTACGACACTACTCACACATAGCACATCTAGATATTCATTAGTCAGATACAATATTAACGTTTAATTTTATCGCCTTTTTTATAGTGTGTTTCGCACACAAAGACACACCAATGGAACCCGATTATCATAGCTCCTCTATCAAACGAAATAGTAATAGAAATAATACTAATAGAGTCGCTGAATAAAAACACTTAAACCTAGAATAGTGCATTGTTCTAAGTATTTAGAAAATGTACGATCGAACGATGAACTTGTGTGAGTCCTTCTTTCAATTCATCGTTTTCTTTTAGTAAATACATAAAGAATATCACGTATAATGATATCACGGCATAATTTTGTATCTTTATACTTTAATATAATTATGGTTGCTTATACGCTACGTGAAACTTATGTCTGTCTGTTTGTTCCGGCTTCTGCGGACATCTATTTATAGAGATGTTTTATTATACATACATATATCACTCCATTCCATTGATTAAACAATCATTTTGTTTTTGTTCATTGAAATAACAAATCACAGGAAAATTTCACGAGCATGTATTCTGCATTGGGTTACTAGGACTCTATAACATAGATAAGGTATTCATGTATTCTATTGATTTATTAACTGCGCAGCACTTTCAACTTCAATGAGCGCAATTCCTAGGTTTCATGATATTGATTTTATTTACGGGTTTACTGCCATGTATCTATGTCCTCCTAGTAATCTAGTCCACGTAAGATGATGTTATTTTTGTGGTCACATCAGTTTGTAAAAAATTTCACTTTTATATAATTTATTGATTTTATCTTCCGAATTTTATAAAAAAAATCTGTGGATCTTTAATTATCAGGGTAACGGGCGCATTGTGATATAGTTGCACATTAACATACAAAACGCTCCGGTATAGCAACTTATGCCGAAACAAAAAAAGTGTCTGCGTGTAATCTTTACGCGCGATTGAAGTAAAACTTCATCCCCCGATATAAAATATTTTGCCTACGGACAGGTTTTTTTTTCAAATTTTTACCCTTAATGCTTTGACCACCTTTTTCTTACGAACACTACGTAGACGGCCAGATCTTTTTCTGTCACAAACAGAGGAGTTCAATAGGCCAGTTAATCAGCGATTCAGTTCTCTTTATCACAATGTATTGGCGCCAAAATGAGAAAACACAATGAACTATCATAATATGAAAATGACAGATTCTAAAATAAAATGTAATATTTTGTTTATTTATGGCCAGACTAAGTATATGATATTCCGGTTGATGTAGCAACTAATTGATTGGAAGTCACAATACTGTTCGGATTGCTATTGCATTAATTTTCGAAATATTTGAAAAAAATATACAATACGTCTTCAGTTTTGAAACCCTAGGGATTACCTCGACCAAGTTTCAACATCGGCTCCATTTTTTTTAATCTTATAATTATTTCACCCGCATAACTTGCACACTTACATTGTTATAATGCTGGAACATCATTCCTTTCTTTATCTGCAGAATGGCGTTTTTAGTCTTAGTCTTAAGTCATTGGTCCGCAATATTTTTTGTTATTAATTATTATGGCCTGCAACCTTTCTCAAAAATACTGAATTGCAACACTTTTCAGCAGCTGTTTGATTCACCAGCATGATACTCTGGAATCCAGTCTAATCGAAAAGGGGGACCGTCTAGACGATAATATAAATATTTTGTGAACTACATCTGTCAATGATTCGAATTGAGTTTCTTTGACATTCTTCTCAATTAGCTCAAGTTTTCTGATTGAGTGGCAGATAGTGCTTAAAACATTAGCATTCGTAAGTGTAATGCTTACCTTTTTTCATATGAGAGGGGGCAAACGAGCAAGAGGCTCACGCAATAGGGATTGGTGAGGCCCATAGACATCCTTTAATTTCTTATGGTCAGGTACCTAATTATTAAAAATCTGTGATCAGCGCCATCTATCGAGAACCGTTATGTTGTCGTATTACTCGATAGATTCAGTGTTCGATTTGGAAATACGAAATAGTTTATGAAAGTGACACTAGATGACGTTTAATCTAGTAATATTTGTTTTTAATTTCAACTTAGATGGGGTGTCTGTGGTTCTACGATTCCGCTTTGAAGAATAGATTTTACTGTCCATATTTTTCTCATACCGGGCGCCTTATATGAAAATCGGTTCATGACCAGTAAACTCCAAAAACAAATTAACGAATGTCAGAATATTTCTGAAAACTAATATATTATTTATTTCAATCGTAGTAATAAATAAACAATAAAAGCAATTGGAGATTATTAATAAATATTACTAATATTTATAGAAATATTTCTTAAAACCATTAAATTATAACCGCTTAAAAATTATTTCAATCGACTTTTGTACTTAGCGTTACTTCAGTAAGAAAAAAATTCTGAGTTAACACCGCGCCTAAAGAAGTTTTCTTCAAAAGTGGGTACACTTTTCTTAAAGGTCGGCAACGCTCCTGTGATTCCAATAGTCTTGTAAGAGCATGCGGGCAGTTTGTCCTCCGCTTCCATAAGAAAATAAGATTAAAATTATTAGGGTCGAGACACTAGGCCTCGCCAGGTACGCGCCACAACATTTCAGTCAACGGATCCGTCTATCTATCCAACGCGGAATTGCTGCCGGTAGCTTAAATATTATAATCGATAAAACACAAAAATAAATAAATACGTACAAAATTAAGGTATATCCAGCGTGAATTAAGGAATATATTGCGTGCCCGCAAGACCTGACTGAATTAAAATAACTATGTACACATTGTGCAGCATGGGGTGTACTCGGCTTAAAATTCGTCTTAAAGCACTTTGTGACATATAAAAAAATTTGTGTTTTGTTTTATCCGGGTGCAAGAACAAATAAAGCGGATGATTTTCACAAATGAACATACCACGTACAACTGATCATGAGAAATACGTGGATCTTCTAAGTTGAGATCACAAACAATGTTTTGTTTAATACGCTTCATTGCATAGTTTTAGTCTGCGATCTGTCGTTACTGTGTAAGCTACTCAAGTCAGCGATCTCCAACGACTGCATTATTTAAAAAAATAGATGTAATAAATTGATAGATGCTTAATTAAACATAAAACTATTTTGATTAACATGCTATATTATTAATATGAAACCATAATCTATCCGGTAGTGTGAGTGAGCACATTTCGTAGCACGCACCTTAAACCTGCGTCAGGTTGACTGACCTTCAACATAATGAAGGAAATTTCGTTGTTCAGCTACCAGGATCGCATAAAGTAAAGGAGCTGTTATTACACACGGTATAAATGGAAACACCTTATGAAAGAGACAGGAATATAATCGCGTATAAGTCGGAGAAACACATTGATAACGAACATAATATTCTGTAATATAACTTGTCACCGCTCACTTGAAAGACGAATGCGACGCAGACGACGAATGACGCTTTATTCTGTATAATCGCTGGTAAAATCTTGCCTAACAAAAATTCAAGTATACAGTGTGTCTATTAGAGATTATTTCGCACTAGCGATTGATTATTAATGGCCAGATATTGGATAACCAATATAATATACGCTATATCTTCCACAAAAGCGCTAGTGGCGCACGCGCAACGATATAATACCGCATTATAGTTACGATGGATTTACAGAAAATAGGTTTCTTAAAGCTCTAATTAAAATTTGCATCAATATTCTATACTATAAAGTCTATGTGATACTGGATCAACCTTACCGCCATCAATGGACATCTTTTATCCGTAGTATTTCGTGATGATGTTTGCATGTCGAATACTGGTCCAATCAATTTCAACAATTATTATAAACTTTCTGGTTAGAATAAAAGAATACTTGTGTTTCACTGTTATAGAAATTAAAACCTACTAGCTAATATGAGTAAAGTTGGGAAATCAGCAAGCAATCTAAATACTTTTATTTAATTTATAACATATAGAAGAGTATTTTTTTTCTAAAATTAATCACATGGGATAAAATAAGAGATATTTTGTACTAATATCATGGTGCTGACGTCCATTGGGTATTGTCGTGCTTCGGAAATAACCTCGAGAAAGTCCTACTAAGTGTTTGTTCGTCGTGGTCGTCATAGAAAGGGCGTTTTAACAATTTTTTTATTTAGTATAATAATATTTGTATACCACACATATAAGTGTATACGTTATACTACGATATCTACAATATGGGTAGTGACCCATATAGTAGATATCGTAGTTTAACGGTTGAAATACAGTCCCATAAATAAAACATGAATAGGCATCATCAAATACGATTGCTCAATAAGTATCTAGGTGTGCGATTTGTATGTAGTGACGTCACTAGTTACTACTACTTACTACGATAGTTGTGACCATGTGTGTGGCTGCAACATTGTTGCCTTGATACTACTAAGTACAATGTATATCCTATGGATCATGTTCTCCTGGTACATTTGTCTAGGCGATTTGACCGCTTTGATGGTCACAACCACCACGGAATAGAAAATAGTTTTAGTAGTTATTTGTTTATTCCGTGATCACTACTTATACCGTCTTAAAAAAAAATAAGTAAGTACTTACTAAGTATCTATTCCTACTCTGTGATATTTACCTACATACAAATATTTCACACACTCACTCGGAGATTGATAGTACCAATTGATCTTAATTACAACAACGATTCCATCTGCCTTTTCGTGGAGTTTGACCTTCTTGTCACACCGCAACGCGATGGAGGTTCGAAGTTTGACTACATCACTGTGATTATGCAATTTGCTTTATTAATGCTTTCTCGCAATACAAAATTTGTAATAGTATAAGTACATGGTGCTACTATACCACTTCTACATTACTTACTACATTTGTCCTACTAAGTCAAGCAGTTTCATAATTTTATTTGTTGTCAAATCGAGTTTCTTAAAGTAATAAAAACATACATATTTTGATTTGAGTATGATGGCCATATATTATAGAATTAAAAAATATGAGGAGGTATTTGTGAATTATTTCTATTGCATTCTATAATTATATATAAACACAGGCTGGCTCCTTACTGGCGTAAGACATGAGATTTTATAAACCGTACTGCTTCCATGCGTATTGCGCGTGCGCAAAAGAAAATTTCCAAAACAAGCAGTAACGAATGATTAATAAAAATAGAAGCTATAATTAAGTACTGATGAAATATTAATAATATTGTTAGTCTTAAGATATATGATATTTTATATTATGATGTACATATTATGCAACAATGATGGCAAACATCCCCTGAATTCATCGTTTTCGATGTAGTTTTTACAATTTTATGACGTATTTCCTCTACTCCATGATGTGATGGGGTTTTTCTTCAACTCCACCTCGACTCAACCTTATAGGTGGACTTAAACTTTAATTAAAAAAAATAGTTTGTCTATATTTAGAAATTACCGCTTAATTAGTTTCAAAAGAATCCTAACATATTTGTAAAATAGTAATTAGCTATATCTAAGAGATAATTTCGATAAGATTATATCGATATGTACGTGCAAGTAGCAAAATATTTTTATTGTGTACATTAATATTATTCTAACATAAGTTACATCGATTAAATATAAAGGTAAATGAACTATACGTCGTAGTATTAAGGTACATTTTTAATTTTGTATTTTTGCACAACATATAAAATATATTAATTGTATCTAAATCGGAAAATTATGATGACCGATGATAGGAAAACACTTCGGGGGACATATTTTATTTTATTGCGGCTATGATTTCTACAGTCAAACATGGCACAATAAGGCATATTTGTATTTTATATATGTTTTTCTTTTTCATTTATTTTTTTATTTAGTTTTTCTTTTATTCTGTTTTAGAAACGATATTTTGTAAACTGAATATGATGGATGTTATATTATATTACTGAACTGTTTTAAGTCGGTTTTGTACACTTGACCTCATTTTGCGGCATATTTGATGAAGGCGTTTGAAGGACTTTTGAAGTACTTTCAAAAATAAAAAAGCTGTACAGAGAGACATTATAATGATGATCATTTTAGACAATAACTGACGAGATAAAATAAATAATATTGACCTAGCGTTAAGAAGCCAATGAGAAAATAAAATGTTTCCTTTCCACTTCACTATAAAATGTATTCCCCTTTGCATTATTTGGTTTACACAAAATTCAATATATTAATTTTTTTGTGAAATATGTTTTCCTGTAAGATGACCTGACTACCCTCAGAATACAGATATTCTGAGGCGTGACCAATTCAAATTTGTCAAAATCTGCGTTAGGCGTTAGCTAGTCGTTGTTTTATATATTTTCAAATACTCAGGAGCTACATACTAAGCGTGGCTGACTGCTTACGACTTGTCAGTCAAAATCGGTTACAACAAAAATTCGCTTACCTTTAGGTACTCCGTTAGAGTCTTTCGGACAATTTGTGGTCTATAGTCTAAACGCTTGTATATTGTAAGCCTTAGTGAATCTGTATTTTGAATTTAAAATTTGTCCCTAAAGGGGAACCTGAACAGTTATCTAGTACCAGGGACACATGATTTGCAAAGGCTATCTAGTGACGTATGGCATATTAATCGCGAGCTCACGTCTGACCTACAGAACAGTAGCGCTGCGCCCTGCGACGTGGGTGTGCAAGATGCAAGATGTGACGCAAATACCGTCATTTGCATGACATCTTGCATCCTTGTTTCTCGAAGAGTACAAAGATGTTGTGGTCTTAGAGCTAGTGACTATATATATCCGACTAATAAACTCCTTTCCAACATTTCTACTTGTTATTTACAATCTCACCTTGATGAAATTTCCACTTCTGTCATGAAGTCTTGAATCGGCGGTTCCCAGCTAGCGCTCATGGCATATATTATGGATAGATAGTAGCAGGTGATGTACCCTCATCTAGACTGAATACATGAATGAAAACTTTTAACTAAAAAAGTTCGTTAGCTCTTCAAGCGTTACTATATTCATCCAATACAGATGTGAGTTTATGTATTCCTAGTCTTCATAGTCGCAAAATATCTACGATTTCAACTGTACAAAAAGCTCATATTTTTTCTGGTCTACCTTGCCAATGACAACTAAATTCATATATATTCCGCAACGTCATCTCTAATTTTAAGTCTCTCGAAAACAAAATTTCTGACCGTTGTTTTGTTTCTCCCCTTTATCTGTGAAAACGACTGAACATACAATCCGAAGATGATCATGAACAACACGAACATTGAGCAGGTCCACGAGGCGCGTAACATAGTTTCAATACATTAAATTAAGCTAAGTTTAGCGCCTTAATAATCTAATAAATTAATAAAAGAACTACAAATTAGATTATGTGAATCACTTGTCATATCAAAGCTCAATTATTTTGACGCGTGTGCTCGATTCTGTTGAAATATTCCGCCCAGGCAGCATTTTAATCCATACTAATTCAAATACGCCAATATTCTTAATATGGCTGATCGGTGACATTTGTATTTAGCAACGCTACTTTTCAGTATAGTACACAATAAAACATCTCTTTACTTGTACAATAAACCTGAATAGCTAGGGTAACGCAGTGCTAATAATATAAAAAACAGATCTGCCAGATTAGTAGTGCCCCGGCATTGTTCCACAGCGTCTAGGGGCGGTTTTCGGTACAGACGATGAAATAATAATTTACCGCCACCAATAAGACAATTAAGAAACATTCAATATTTTAGGTCAACCTATAAGAAATCTATTTTAAATTCATTATATAATAATTATCATTGAGTGTATCTTATAAATCAACACAATAATTCTATATGTTTTATGTATTCTATATTTAATGTTTACCAACATTTTTAAATATCATTTATATACTTTAGTAGCGTAATGCCACCACATATATTATAATACATTTACGTACAAATTAAAATATTATGATGTAATATCTGTTACAATTATATGTCACTATGGCATAAAGGGAACTGCGCTCGATCTTCTGATTTCATATCTAAACAATAGAATTCAGAAGGTCGACGTGAATGGCAGGAGATCTCCTGGGACTCCTCTCAGTATGGGGGTACCACAAGGGTCTATTCTCGGACCGTTCCTCTTCCTTATGTATATAAATGATCTTCCTAATTTTATAGAGAAAAAACATAAGGTAGTATTGTTTGCGGACGACACTTCACTGATTTTCAAAGTGAAAAGTAACCAAGCTATGTTCATACATAAGTAATTATGTATGTTCATACATAATACTTCGTCATGAAGTGAACGATATTCTATCTGACATCGTGTACTGGTTTAGCGCTAATAACCTGTTGTTAAATAGCAAGAAAACGAAATATATAAAATTTGCTGTACCAAATGTCAAAAATGTTAATGCAAGTGTTTTGTTAAACGGAGAGGTGATAAAATCGGTGGAATCTGCTAAATTACTTAGCAGTACTCTGGATTCCAAACTACAATGGGGCCCCCATATTGAAGAATTGGCGTACAGACTTAGTTCTGCAGCATACGCGGTTAAAAAGATTAGACAATTAACTGACATAGATACGGCTCGACTTGTATTTTTTAGTTACTTCCATAGTATTATGTCCTACGGTATATTGCTGTGGGGCAGCGCTGCCGATATTAATACAATATTTGTGCTGCAGAAGAGGGCTATTCGCGCTATTTATAACCTAGATCCTAAGGAATCATTGAGAGCAAAATTCAAAGAAATTAATATCTTGACTGTTGCTTTTCAATATATTCTTGATAATGTAATGTATGTTCATAAGTGAATTTTCCAGAAACTGTAATAACCATAATGTTAACACCAGGAACAGATATAAGCTTATAATGCCTGCTACTCGGCTAAGTCGAGTTAACAAGTCTTTTGTGGGGCGATGTATATGCTTTTACAACAGGATCCCAGAATATGTTCAAAACAAAAGTATTGCGTTATTCAAAAGATTTGTTAAAAAACGTTTGTGTGGTAAAGGTTACTATAACATAAATGACTTTCTTATTGATACCAAAGAATGGGAAAGGAGCGACCGCCCTCAGGCTATTAAATAATAAGTTTAATTGTACAATGTTACTTTGTAAATGTTACTTTAATTGTAAAACACATTTTGATGAAAAAAAAAGCCCGCTGAGTTTGTTGCGCCCATTCTTCTCTGGCCTGAGGCATTCATTTTGGAATGGGTGGTAGTTTTTTTTGACTTTCAATAAGTGATTTCACATCCTATTTTGAATAAAAATATTTGAATTTGAATTATTTAAGTATTTAAAAGTATATTTTATATTTAAATTTACGATACTTTTAGGAAATATGACAAAATCATCATAATATCATATTTATTCATTCCCTTTGATACTCATATCTTTTAATTACGATGTCTTCTGCACTAACACAAAAATGTTCTGAGTCAGCTACTTTTAGCAGGGAATCAAGTACAATCAAGTACGGGCCGCACAGTTCTATTAATGTTTTCTTATATTATAATAATTTTTGTTACACTCTTATCAGACATTTGAGCTGGAAGAGCTCAAAAACATAAAACAGCTATCTCTTTGTGCTCGAAGAGCGTTGCGTTGTCGAATGATTTGACTCCGAGTTTATTAAATCAAACGCTATAGGGACTATCATAAATCTACTATCGAAAAAATTAAAACATAGTTATTGTTATAGGTACCAATTTAGGTATTCAGTATTCAATAAATTATTTATATCAATGGAGAATAACAAACAAATCTAAGGCCCCAAATATGACATTTATCTATTAAGTACAAATTATTGATTCAATAAATGCTTAGTTTTGGAGAATTTTCTCTTTATTGCCTCGCAGAAGGTGTGTAAAGTAGAGTATTCACTTCTGGAGTAAAGCTTGTCTTAGTCCTCTGTGGCTTGAATCCTTCGCTTCCCTCAGGACTCGCTACGCTCACAATCTAATATGACGTCCATGACATAATACGCCATATTGTGTCAGAACGTGAAATACGAATCACGAAGGTGAAAAAAGAAATGGAGCGAAACAGAGTTTTATTTGATAGTTCAACTTGTAAAATACATACATCGCAATTTATACATAGTCTGACTCTGGCCATTAGTTTTGTTTAAAAAGGCATTTATTTTTTATGACGTACTAATAATAATAAGTACCTAGACTTAGCATGAGGTTACTGACATGTGGGATGTTGATTCAACAATAATTGTTCCAATAGTCGTTTCCGTTAACGGTCTTATAGCAAAGAGTCTCGACCATCATTTCAAGAGGCTCTCACTTAATAACTGGATAAAGGGTCAGTTACAGAAAGCAGCTGTTTTGGGAACGGCACGCATCGTGCGGAAGTTCCTCAGTCTGTCGCCCTAACCACCGGCGGAATTGTCGTGGCTCAACGCCGGCGGGACTCTATTTTTTATATTTATATATTTTGTAATATTGTTTTTTATAAATATGATATATATATATAAATGTAGAAAATAAGATGAATTTGTAATAAAGAGTATAATAATAAAATTTATATATTTTAGGAAATCTGTCAGATGGTGGTCAATGACGGCAGTTGTGTCCCGAGATAAAGCGGAGAATCGGAATGGCCAAAGATTTTACGTCGCAACCTAACAACATCTGGAAGAAAAGAGGAATTGCTATCAAAACTAAGTCTAAACTGATACTGACTGACACTGATTTTCTCTATCTTCTTGTACGGAGTAGTAACGTGGACAATCTTGAGCCGAGGATTGATGAATTTGAGATGTGATGTTGGAAGCGTATGATAAGAATACCTTGGATGGTGAAACACACCAATGAATCGATCCTGAAGCAGCTCCGAATAAAAGCTCACATGTCCACCTTATGCAGACAACGTATTCTTTCATATTTTGGCCACACAATGTGCAGAGGCAACGCATGTTTGGAAAAAAATGTGGCTAGAAATACTGAAAGCAAAAGATTTCAGTTTAATCTCCAACAAGATGGACCGAATAAATTAAAGATTCGTTGTGCCAATTCTCTACGGTTGTAAGAGAAGGGATCCATCATCCGATGCTGCCCTAATGACACGAAACTAGACAAGATCCTCAGACATGAGGGACCGACCCCAGAGAGAGAGATACTTAGTGATTTTAAACTGCTGGGTGACAGAAAAAGGTACCGCTCTGGTCCAGATCTAGCCGGTAGTCTGTGTTAAACAACCTCCTATCTAATGGTATATTAAAATAGCGATTAAATTCTCTCTTTTATATATCGTTAGCAAAAATAATAGATAACAAGACAATCAAAACTACTTTATTCATTTACGTCAAATAAATGACACTTATGAATGCTAAAAGTTATATAATATACTTCTTACCATTTACCATTAATGAGAAGAAGTGACATGCTAATTAATGATTTACACTTATTGAGATAGATGTGTATAAAACGTCATTGCATATAACGTTTCACTCATATTCAAGTATCGTAAGATTAATCAATAGTAGATTTTACAACGAGTGCACAAGACGAACCATTTTTATCCGAGACTTTTAGCACACTGATAGTAATGTCGTGGATAAAAAGTTATAAAGTGTACCGTCATTCATTTGTTTTTTTCCACCGGTTTTTTTCTGTTTGCGTCACTCATTTTACAAAATGGAAAACTTAAAGTATCGCATTATTTACGAGTACGAGTTCCGCCGTGGCACTAGTGCTGCGGAAACGACTCGAAGGGTGAATGATGTGTATGGCGGTCATGTTGCAAAAGAAAACACAGTTCGTTTTGGTTCCAACGTTTTCGTTCTGGAAATTTCGACCTGCAGAACAAGCCACGTGGACGGCCTGAGACCCAAGTTGATAATGAAGTATTGAAGGCTATTGTGGAAGCGGATCCATCGCAAACCACGTCCGAGTTAGCTGCAGGCTGCGGTGTTAGTGATAAAACTGTTTTAATTCACTTGAAGCAAATTGGGAAGATAAAAAAGCTTGAAAGGTGGGTACCTCACGAATTGACTGAAGCAAACCGGCAAACGCGCGTCGACTGCTGCGTTACATTACTGAACCGGCACAATAATGAAGGTATTTTAAACCGAATCATTACATGTGATGAAAAATGGATTCTTTACGATAATCGGGAGCGCTCAGCGCAATGGTTGGATCCTGGCCAGCCAGCCAAATCCTGCCCCAAGCGAAAATTAACCCCAAAAAAGTTACTTATAAGCGTTTGGTGGACTAGTGCCGGTATTGTTCATTGCAGTTTTCTCAAATCTGGCCAGACTATTACCTATGAGATGGCAAAAGTGCATGGAAAACAATGATTCATACTTTGATTAATTAAATATATTATATTTAAAAATATTTGACTTTTTGTTCCTCCCATACAAAACGCCAATTTCATATGTAAGGACCTAATATTATATCCTGAGTTATGTACATCCATCTCTGTGAAGACAGTCAGTGACCAGGGACCATATTACGATACAATGTTGATAGGTAATGAGCTAACACGACACACGTGAAACCTTAATGCACCGAAATATATAAAACTTTCATTTCAAAACAGCTCTTTATAGATGTTACTGTGTATATGTATAGACGGACACACAGAAAACAAAATGATGCCAAATACGGAAAGGGAAAGGACTGGTAATATAAAGCAAATTCTGTTTGGTAAATTTACCAAAAACCAAAAACACTATGTTTGTATTAACATTAGTTACTAGGATCTACTAGCAATAGGATCATTTATTATTGTTCAACAGATCAGAGGCGGTCGAAATAATTAATTTTAGTTTTTAATGAATGATATTATTAAATTTAAATATTTTTCTATGTACATAAAATTTATACAATTATCGGACCTGAGTTCACTAATAACCGTATTTATATTTTAACATTCAGTTCAAATCGTTGTTTTTTTCTGCTAAGGATTAAACCATAATTTAGGTACTTTCCAATTTATTAAAATATTATAATATATATATAATATTATAATAACTGATGCAACTATTCATATTATGTCATGTGAATACGTATGTGTTCCAATTTTTGTGAAATAAAATATAATTCATACCTATTTCATTATAATATAATAAATCAAATAATAATTATTGTAATACTATTGTTATTATTGCTAACTCACCTAGTATCCATACCTGTTCCGATGTTATTGCTTAAAAAATCGTTGACTTTTGTATCATCTAGTAGCAACATTATAAACTAAAACTAACAAATCAGGGTTATTCTGTTGATAACTGCAGATCATTGTCCTTAGTTCTTACAAATAATACTAGAGGGCGTTTGAAAATAAAAATTTGCTGATTGGCATAATTGCAATGATATTATGTATTATAAATTATTAAATATGTAAGTCGATGACGTTCTATACATAGAACGTCATTGATGTATGTATACAAATAAGTAGATATCAACCCTAACCTGTCAGTTTTAGAGAGTACCTACAGCTTGCTCTAAACGCCATGATAATTTGGAGTCCCTAAAGTAAACCTCTTTTTTTTTTCGAGAGGAGTAAAATACATTTACGTATTGAAGACCCCGAAACGGGGCCCATATGTCGGGCTCGGGTGTAAACACCCCCTACCGACTAAAAGCCTCCTCTGTGCTGATAGCCCTGAAGGCTTTTACAGCGAAGCCGGGCGGGGGCCTTGGAGGCCGAAAATGTAGCTCACAGGCGCGGGGCGTCTCGGAAGGAGACTCGAACCTCGGACCGCCTGCTCACTAGGCTGGATGGAGAGAAGATCACTAACGATCTAATATATCTGTTAGTCCAGTGGACTCTAGGTTTGACGAGACTTCGCACTCGCCGGCGAGTGCGGTGATATATGTATGTAAGTATGTGTGAGTGTATATAAGTGTGTGTGTATTTGTGTGTAGTGTTATTGTAGGTGTGTGATTTGTGATGTGAGTGTGAGTGGTGTTAAACGATTACAGGACGAGGACTATCTCATCGGGCTTCTATCAATGTGTGTGAATCGTATTATATTAGGTTGTGGCCGCTGGAGGCGAAAGGAATTATTAGGGAGCTTCACTCCAAAAATGCCCCGGGGCCCGACTCTATAAATAACAGGGTTCTTAAAATCCTGCCTCCCACACTCATTAATTTATTAGTAACCGTTTTTAATATACTGCTATTACATTGCGCGTTCCCCGAACAATGGAAGGAATCCATTGTTATCGGTATTCCCAAGCCTGGTAAACGTAAAACTTGTCCCAGTAGTTATAGACCCATTAGTTTAATTAACTCTTTAGGTAAACTATACGAACGTCTCATTCTCGCGCGCCTCAAATATTATATCGCGGAGCAGAACATGATACCCGATCATCAGTTTGGTTTCAGGACTGCTCACTCGTGTCCCCAACAAGCCCACCGACTCACTGAGTATATTCTCAAACGAATCCAATACAGTACAGTTACAGCGGCCATATTTCTCAATGTCGCGAAATCTTTCGACAAGGTATGGCATAACGGCTTAATCTTTAAGCTGTATGAACTGGGTATGCCAGACAGGCTCGTGCGCATCATACGAGCCTACCTTACTGATCGAAGCTTCCGCTATCGAGTAGAAGGCACGTTATCCACGCCCCAACCCATCAGGTCGGGAGTGCCTCAGGGCTCAGTTCTGTCCCCGACCCTCTTCTCACTCTTCACGCAATCCGTTCCTTTACCACTCGCTGTAGATAGCGGAGGTGACACCTATTCTCGAGTGTTGGGTCTCTATCATATGCTCTAGTGGCTCTGCGCTTCTCAGTGAGCAGCTCTCTGACTTCTGGTGGCTGTATTAGCCGATGCGGTTGCATTGTAGGCACCTGCCTGGTGCAGGCCTCCATCTTGTTGTGGATGTGGTTGTCACACAGGAGATAGCACTCTGGGCTACGTCAACCGAGTCAATGACGTCAGGTATTGAATCCAGGTGCTCGGACGTTGTGGTCTCGAGTTCCTTCTCCAACCGTTGCCAGTCGATCACTGTACGAGTGGGTGGCTGGTAATTAACGGGCGGGCCTAGGTTTACAATGACCGGCCGGTGGTCTGAGTCTAGATCGTGAACTACTTCTATTGAATTTACGTTAAGTGTTACATTTTTAAATAAAGCAACATCAAGTATGTCGGGTCTGTGTTCTACTTTATGTAGGAATCGAGTTGGCTCGGAGGGAGCCATTACCGAGAAGTGTAGTGTGTCTGTCAGTGAGTCTAGCAGTCTGCCGTTTCTGTAAGGGAATCTGCTGTTGCAGCTGGCGTGTTTGGCGTTAAGATCGCCACCTACAATAACAGCAGCCCCGTGGCCGAGTAAAGAATTAATATCTGATAATTGGTAGCTGATATCACAGTCATCGGCTGGTGATTCGCCATACTGACTCGGATGGCGGACGCCTCAATGTTGGTGAGCGCTGGAGGATCGATAGGAATAAAGTGAAGGGACCTCCTGAAGTATATGAGGGTGCCACCACCGCGCTGCGTGGCACGATCATTTCTAACTAGATTGTAATTTGCGATACGCGGATCGCGAACGTTCGGTTCCAGGAGCGTCTCCTGAACCAACAGAAGGTCTAACTGATGTTCGATAACGAAATCCCTGACCAAGTCTAGTTGCGGTTTGAGTCCGTAAGCGTTAAAGTACGCTATATGGAGCTTGTGAGGTTTAAGCCGTCCGCTGTTAGCCATCGCGAATGTTATTTACGATACAGAAAGTCGGACAACGCTGTGAACATGTTGATGTTCTCACACATTAGTTCGAGAACGGCTTGAGCGTCGCGGCGAGGGCCTGCAGCTCCGCATATGTCGGGCGAGATTGCACATAAACGCTATATCGGTAGCGGCGCCGTTTTGTCGTGGCGCGGGCACGGCAGGCCTCAGCCGCGGGGCCGGTGCCGCCGGGCAGGAGGCCAACGGTGGCCTGTAAGGCGCAGGGGCCGCGACAGGCGCAGGGGCCGCGACAGGCGCAGGGGCCGCGACAGGCGCAGGGGCCGCGACAGGCGCAGGGGCCGCGACAGGCGCAGTAGGCGTGACCGGGGCTACCTTGGTTGTAACGACCGTTGGTGGTGACCTGGACCACGCATTGAATTGCGGTGGCGGAGCGGGAATATACGTCCGTGACGTAGTGCCCTGAGTCGGGCGGCGCCTGGGCTGGTCCCCTAAAATAAACCGTACGATTGGCACTGAAGTATTTTTCTGTGAAAAGAGTGCGTACTTCTATTGATAACTGGCCTCAACGTATAAAGAACTGTATTTCACTCAATGGAGACCAATTTGAATAAGCTTTTTATATTTTTAAATTGTTTTATATTTGTGTATTAAACTAACACGCTGTAAAATTTTATTTGCAATACATTTTTATTATTTCTTTCTGTATCTATGTCAAGACTAGGTAGATTAATAATAATATTGACACACTTTTACACAAATTACTTGCGTCAATCTACTCGTAAGCCTGTGCTTATAGGTTGCACGATTACCCTAGTTATATTTAATACGATATACTTACTTAAATATACATAGATGGATGGATACAAACATCCATGGATGTCAGGACATGACTCGAAATCAAACATCTATATTCTTATAAAATGTTTGCACGATTATTCTAATATACCTACCATCTTACGATCAGCTGTTGATCAGCTGTGGTGTCACATGCGTACTCGAGTAAGCAAACATCTGATCATGAATGAAATTACGACGTTCAGTTACTAGGATCGCATAAAATATAAGAGCCAGCTGTAATGCACATGTAAATTAAAGAAGTAGTATCACTAAACGAAACATCTCATGAAAGAGATGGAAATATAATCGCCTTTGTGTGTGAGGCACACACAAAATAACAAAAATATGAATAAACAACTCCCACCTGAACGCCGTCTCGACACACAGCCTATGAAATTTCGCTTTGTTTAAGGTAAAATTTCATACAAAGCATATCGCACTTAATACACGGGTACCGCCCAGTGATGTGCCACACATAACGATTACTACATATAAAAGCTTATATGTAAATTAGGTATAACTGTTATTTATTAAGGACAAAAGCAGAACAAAATTTAAAGGATTATTGGTCGATGATATGAACATTATATAAAGTTTACTTTCTTTGGCATACAAATGAAACAACTGAAATAGCTTAGCAGTGTCGTGTGTCCAGAATCGGAATACGATGCGGTGAGCGTTGAGACATGTTTCATCCGTAAAGACAATATTTGTCCAACCTTGAATTCTATTTTACCTCCCTTAAAAAGTCACATCGCGTCAATGCGTTCCGTTAATATATTTTTTTAATCTAATTTTTTAACCGACTTCAAAAAGGAGGAGGTTATCAATTCGATCGGTATTTTTTTTATGTTTGTACACCGATTACTCTGAGATTTATGATCCGATTAACGTAATTCTAAGCGAAATAGATGCCATTTGGTCCCATAAAATTTTTACATAGTTTGACCTACTAGTTTTCATTTTATGAACAGTTATATGAAAATTTTGGTCTACTTAGATGACATAATTGTTTTCTGTGTACGGCTTTTTTTTTGGTGTTTTCATTCAGGTTGATTATATATTATAATTAACTGATACTAAAACGTAAAAAAAACTTTGTTTATAAAAACTGACTTCAAAAACTGAATGAATGAAATAACTAAAAATTTAATTTAATACATCTCTTATGCAAATCTTTACCTTTATTATTAATAAAATACTATTATTTGTATATGCTACATAATGACAGCTTAGAAGTCGGTGCCAAGCCAAATGTAATAAAGGTACCTACACTCGCCACGCGTGACTTTGAGCGGGATAGCTTCGTCTAGAACAAAACAACCTAAGCCGACAGACACGCGTGGCCAGACAACCTAAATAATTACAGTAAGTAAGCTGTTTATAATTATATAATTTAATTATATAATTATAAACAGTTGTTGCCAGTTGATGTATATATAATTTGTACGATTATAATAATATTTATTTTCATACTAGCTTTTACCCGCGACTTCGTCCGCATAAGTTTTTTTGTTTTCTCCCGGCTATAAGTCCCCCTGCAACAATGTCCCACTATCGTGTTCCAGTCCTCAACTTCACATCAAAATTTGTTCAAAAGCAACCTAAGCTACATAATGGATAGCTCCGAATGTTTCCTTAGTAAATATAAAAAGTAAATAATGTAAATCGGTTTAAAATACTACTAACTACCTACCTGCCAACCCCCGATGTTAGACAGTGTGACATCCGTAGTATCATCTGCGTAGGAAGTACTAACTTAATGTAAGTAGTATAATAATGTAGGAAGCTAAAAATAAGAGGCCTTATTACTGTAGTACATTTTTGTAAACTATGTTCTTTGTTTTTCCCTCTCTGGCCAACACATGGAGATTCTGTGGACTTGAAACACGTGAGCAAGCCACGTATGATTGTCCGTGAGAAAAACAACTCTTTTCTAAATTAATGCCGGCTACTTTTAATGTTTGCCCCTGAGCTTTATTTATCGTCATAGCGAATGCGATTTTCAGCGGAAACTGTAATCTCTTAAACTGGAATGGCAAATCTGTCGGAATTATGGGTATACGGGGGATTAAAACGTTCTCTCCTTTTGCCATTCCAGTCATAATGATTGCTTTTACAATATTGCGACCGAGGTGTGTCACTTGCAACCGTGTGCCATTACACAGTCTTGGTGCATCTAAATTCCGCATTAAAAGGACAGGAACGCCTACTTTCAGCCTCAGTTTGTGTGAAGGTACTCCCGACAGTTCTAAAGAATTAAGAAATTCTACAGGGTATGATATTACTTGTTCAGTATCCATTACAGTGTCTACAGAGAGAAACTCAACAATATCACCTTCCACGCGTGACATAATTTGCTCGTTTATCTGTCCCACCATTTCATTCGTCGGCGCTAAAATTGCTCTTTCACATAACCAGTCTCTATTCCTCATATTAGTTAGCAGTTCGCTATAGACGAAGTTATTTAGATCATCTGGATTATGCACAACATTGCAGAATTCACGATCCAATGTAATCATGCCATTACCATCCTTTGCCATACGATCTTCTCCAATTTTAAGAAGAGCAGCAGCATATTGTCCAGATTGTACATCATTGTGTAGTTGCACTCTCATATTTGTAGACAGACTTAACGTTTTTACGTGCACCCATAACGTTGACGCTTTTAAACACGCATTTATTTCATCTGCAGGGGTGCCTTTAGTGATAACCGGCAAAGTCTGTCTAAAATCGCCCGCTAAAAGTACCACCATCCCCCCCATGATATTTGGATTACTCTTGATGTCTTTCAAAGTCCGATCTAGAGCTTCAATTGCTCTTTTATGGGACATAGTACACTCATCCCAAACTAATAATTTACATTGCTGCAACATACGTCCACGCTCGCTGTTTTTACTTATATTACAGACTGGCATTTCTTCATGGGCTAAGTTTAATGGCAGTTTAAGCACCGAATGTGCCGTTCGACCACCATTGAGCAGAGTGGCGGCTATTCCGGAAGAGGCAACTGCTACAGCAATTCCTTTATCTTTTCGGATTTGCGCTAAAAGCAAGTTTAAAAGAAAGGTTTTTCCCGTGCCTCCGGGAGCATCCAAAAATAACAAAACACCTTCGCCATCTTCGATTTTTTTGAAAACATTGTCAAATACTAACCTTTGTTCTGGGATCAAACGTGGAACAGACTCCGTCAATTGTTGTTGTAAGGAAGCAGTATCGTAATCTAGTTCCCGTATTAAATCGCTACTGATTTCCTCGGTTCTCTGTGGTCTGATCATTCCATAATCTGATAAATCCTTTCCAGAAATTGTTTTAACCTGGTCTTCAATTTTTGTCAGACCCTCATTGTAAATTAAATCACTGTACGTGTCATTGGGATTTTGCTCTTGTAATCTGTGCAATATATCGTCGATCATATCATTTTTGTATTTATCCCACAATTGTTGAGGATTTGAAAGACCACATGTCGCTACTAATACAGCAAATAGCTCTCTCATCTTGCCTGCTGATCTACATTGAGCAGCTTCTTCCAGTGTCACATCCCAATGGTTGTCATTCTCCAGTAATCCTCTTGCCTCACATGCCTCTCGAAATGTAGGATAATCTTGTGTGTTGTATTTTTTTAGATCATTGAAAGAGGTAGGTCCGCGCACATGGTGTAAAAGCATGCGTAGACAAAAACATTCCATGTTACTAACATGAACTGTATAAACTCGTCCTAAAGCATCTCCAGATTTGACGCCAGGCCAATCGTGAACTGAAGTACCTTGAATGCGGCGTTTCCAAGTTTTCCTACTTGCATCCCAAGTATAATACCTCGGCACCTCGACATAAAGAAGAGTTTTTGCAAACTCATCTCTGATACAAAGATCAAAAAAAGCAGTGAGTGTGGTTTTTGGCGGAGTAGTTATTCGTTCGTGGAAATTGTGTTCATTAAAATAAACGCGTTCACCATTTTCTAAATGCACGCTGAGATGTGTCACGGTGGGATGCCTTTCGTGCAACGGAAATGCTAACAGACGCCACACGGCTTCGTTGCTGCTGACATACCGACCAGACTGATAAGTTTGTACCTCATCTACGGGATTCGCAAGATCAGTATTTCTAAAATTGAAAATAGCTTGATCACTACCCTTGTTTATATATTTGCAAATATATTTGATGGCGCGTACTGAACTGCATGCCTCAACATTTATGTGGGCGTTAAACATTTTTGATAAAATTGGTGAATAGGGGACTACCCAACTATTATCAACCGTAACGTAGCTACCATTTCGGAGCTTCACGGTTGCTGTTCGACCTCCGTCTGGTGGCGCTCTTCTACGATACTGCGGGTATCCGTGGTCGTTGTGAACGGTCTCTTTCACTAACTTGCGAGGAAATTTTTTTGTGCATTTTCCGTCTTTCATGCAGTGGCACTGTGGATTTTCGGGTCCGCATGGACCGTGAATCATATTTTTTACAATAATGTCATGGAGGATCTTGTCAATGTTAGGATCCGGTATTTCAGCGCTGATTATGTTATCTATTTGATCGGGTCGTAACTTATCTTTTAACCACAATAATATATGGACATGTGGCAGTCCACGCTTCTGCCATTCCACAGAGTACATAAAGCAGCGCGCTTCTCTGAACACTCGGCCTTTATTAATCACATCCATTAGTTTTTTAACTTTTAGTCTAAAAACTCTTGCGACTACATCATGTCTATCTATTGCGCTTTGCCCCGGCATCAACTGATTGACTATTTCGGGCCAGGCTGGGTTGCAAGTAAAGGTGACGAATAAGTCAGGGCGACCATGTGTACGCACATAAACAAACGCGCCCTGAGTATATTCGTGTAAGTACCGCGGGCTATTTACAAATGAAGATGGTAAAATGACCATACGACCTAAGTTATTTGGATTTAAATTAGCGTCATTTGCCACAGCGTCTTGAAGATGGATGTAATTCTCTGCTCTTAGTTTAGTTTGATTTAATGATATGTACCGTAACCTCTCGCTTTCAACTTTAACGTACATGTCAACGTAAAACTGATTGGCCAGTTGCTTGCATCTTTGTACAATGTTAAAGTTGTTTTCTCGTATCATCATGTTGTAGGCATAAAAATCCATGCATGAAACCTTTTTGTTATGCAAGGGGAGACCTGTTACAGGATTAATTTGAGGAACTTGAAAGTGGTACCCCTCTTGTCCCTTACTAAATATGATCGGATATTGCAACGCATCATAAAATTTATGAGTATCAGGCACCCTGGTTAATGTGTCATCTCGGGCCTGTAAAACTATATCACGGAAAGCAAACTGTTCGCCTGTAACCAAGGCTGCGACTTCATTTATTAACGGTGCATTATACCGCCTTTCATGTTCCCCACTTGGTGTGCGATCGGGGTGCATCACCAACCTATAATCCTCTCCCGGCATTCTTTCTAGTGCTGTTTTGAAAGTATTGATAAGGCGATTATGTTCATGCAACATTCTCTGGATTTTTAAAACAGTATCCCTTTCGATCCCTTGTATATTTTGACACCTGCGATCAGCTTCGTTTTTTTCATCGCCCATGAAATAAAGTTGCAAAAACTTTGGTTGTTCATTATTTGCGGGAAGTAAGGAACCAATCCTGTGATACACCTGTCCTTGGATGGTAAAAGTAGGTGAAAATCCAGGCATTACGACCTCCTTATCTACACCAAATGACGTCATCTGAAAGCAAGAATTATACTTTCTAATCCTGCTTAAAAACCGGCGCGATTCATTACTGTCGTATAAAAGTAAAGATTTAAGAGGTTCCTCTGGCTCGCCAAGTAATGGAATTTTAACCTTTCCACCAGAACAGCACATACCTGGAGTTTCTTCTTTCCATTTCAGTGCTTCACAATATCTGCATTTTTTATCCATTCTCCCAATGATAACCAATCGGTGATTAACATAGTCGATCAAAGGGTCATACTCAAAAGCGGCACCATTAAATGCCTCCCACGTACTCATTGAAAACGTACGTCTTCTTTCTGCCTGCCGTTCAGCATTTAAAAGACGTCGTCTTTGTGAATCTTCGTCAGTCTCTGCCGCAATCAATTGCGCGTGACGTTCGGCATCTAAAACTCGACGTGTCTGAGTCTGTTCCACTGCCTCAGCAGCTCTTTGAGATGCGTGGCGTTCAGCATCCAGGGTCTGACGGGCCTGAGTCTGCGTAAACGTCTCAGAGGCCCTTTGAAATGCGTGGCGCTCAGCATCTAAGGTTTGTCGGGCTTGAGTCTGCGTATAGGTCTCAGAGGCCCTTTGAGATGCGTGGCGTTCAGCATCCAGGGCCTGACGGGTCTCAGTCTGCGTAAACGTCTCAGAGGCTCTTTGAGATGCGTGGCGTTCAGCATCTAGGGCCTGACGGGCTTGAGTCTGTGTAAACGTCTCAGAGGCCCTTTGAGATTCGTGGCGCTCAGCATCTAAGGTCCTACGGGCTTGAGTCTGCGTATAGGTCTCAGAAGCTCTTTGAGTCGCATGACGCTGAGAATCTAACATCTGACGCGTCTGAGTCTGCTCTTCAGATTCTTGGCTTCTAGCAACTTTTGCAGTTCGAGCTCTGCTAGAACTACGGCTTAGATTGGATTTACGTTTGCGTGGCATATCGAAAACAATAAAACAATAATTAAAGATTTTTAAAATCGGTAGTTTTAAAAACTACAACGTAAGACAATTTTTTATAAAAACTTCGATAAAGCAAACCTTTTTACTTATAACCTAAATATCTAAATCAATCAATAACGTATTGAACCTAAACAACTATGCACCTGACAAACCTAACCAAAAATACGCAACGAATAGAGTTTCGTAACGCAATATTTCAATATTCGCATACGTGCGACGACGACGTCTGCCCTCGTGCGTCTGCCCGCTTGGGTAGGCACAGTTGGGCACGGCCCTCCCCTCGCGCCGCACCGCCTCTTCGCTCGCTAAATTTCATCAATTAGTATTTACCTTACTAAATTTCATCAAGATCTGTCTGCCTACCCCCTAAGAACGATGGCGTGATTATTTATAGCCTATGACCATTTCTAGGTTATCATCTATCACCATACCAAATTTCATCAAAATCCGTTCAGCCGTTTAGGCGTGAAAGAGGAACAGACAGACAGACAGACAGACAGACAGACAGACAGACAGACAGACAGACAGAGTTACTTTCGCATTTATAATATTAGTATGGATATACTATTTTACTGGAGTCACTAACAACATACACAGCCCTTGTGTGTGTACATAATATTATTATAACAAACCCGAGTTGATAAAACCTATTACAATATGTGTTGCTTTAGTAGTCCGGAAAGATAGTGACGTATTAATGTAATAAATGAACAGTAAGTTATTGTCCCTGTTACTTTTATTTGTTAATATTTAGGTACTTTATTGAGGAAATCATTTGTCGTTTCACACTAGCTGTTAAACACACGAGTTGACTAATTGTGCCATATTATATTAAAATCGTTTTATTTTATTTAAATTTGTTTCCTAACGTAAACTTATGTTTTAATATTAACATATGATTATTATTCTGATTCAAAGAAACCGCAAGTTAGGAAATTCATAAGATCCTAAACCAATGATTGTGGTATGAAACCAAAGGGTATGATAATATTCTAATTATAATGGTGGGTGGTTGACGTATATTTCAGTTAATTATTATTATATATATGTTATAACAAGTAAGGATTGTTTAAATTCTGTATTATCTCTTCTTGGTAAAAGGTCACGGTAAATGCAAAAGTAAACAGTTTAAATTATATAGTAAAATGAATTGGCGTTAATAATTTATTTATTTGATTTTGTACGTTTAATGGTGTTTGTCAATTGTGTTGGCTTCATTTGCCCAGTAATTTCACTAGCTACGAAACCCTTCAGAAATAGGCTCCGCTGTGGTATCCATAATCCTCCCACTGGTAAAAATTAAAGTGAACCATGAAAGTAAAGCCTATCCTTCCGGATTAAGACAGTGGTTGTGAATATATTTTGATAATAAACGGTAGTCATACGAATGATGTGATTGGTTCAAAGACCTTGAGCCTTAATATACGGCCGCTGGGAGCAGACGGCGCACTTTCAATTTCACTGACACAGTCTACGTATATTGATCCTTTGTTTATGGAAAGTTGAGATGACACACTTCTGTTAACAAATGAGTTCCTAGTGTTCGGGATGCAGAAATGGAATTCTTATTCTATACTGGTTGCATACTTATCAATAGGAACAGAGAATCTTTTAGCAAATTTTTATAATTTTTGTCCTAGTAGTTTTAAAAAATCATAGATGTTTTGTTTCTATAATAATAATATTAATAATAATAAATCTTTATTTGTTGCCAAAACAAAATACAATTATGCTTATAATTAGCCTCGACCCCAAACTAGAACAGCCCGTGACCTTGGGGTCAGTCTCTTCCCAGTTGTGCAATGTAAAATGTCAAATAACAAACATCAACGTATTTTAAGGTCTAACAATGTAAGTTATGCAACAAATTATGAACACAAAAACTATTTTATATATAATTTAGGGTGTGTGTTGTGTGTTTGTGTGTGTATGTGTGTGAGTATGTGTTTAGCTTTTTATTTATCAAATAGTATACCTAATAAAAGTAGTGCTTAACGAATAAGATTCTTAGTAGCTTCGTAATTTAGGTTTCCTAACATGTTCTCGAGTTTATGTCTAAGTTCATATATATTACAAGGCATAATTTTAAGTTTCGTATTAATATTTTTGAAAAGATATCGTCCCAAATAGTTAAATTAGTGTTGTGCAAATGAACTTTTTGTTCGGGGAATGTGTATGATCTCATCTTTATATATATAATTCTTGTGTGCGTGTGTATGTCACTGAACTCCTCCTAGACGGCTGGACCGATTTTATTGAAACTTTCTGTGTGTCTTCAGGTGGATTCGAGAATGGTTAAGATTCACAATTGAACTACCTCCTGAACGGCTGGACCGATTTTGATGAGATTTTTGTGTGTTCCAGTGAATTTGAAATTGATGTGTGTCTTCGGGTGGATTCAAGAATGGTTTACATTCACAATTGATATACCTCCAAAACGGCTAGATCGATTTTGATGATATTTTTGTGTGTTCCAGTGTATTTGAGATTGGTGTGTGTCTTCAGGTGGATTTGAGAATAGTTTAGATTCCCAATTAAACTACCTCCTAAACGGCTGGACAGATTTTTCAAATTTAAGACGTGTGTACAGGACAACGTCTGTTGGGTCCACTAGTCTATATATATAAAAATGAATTGCTGTTCGTTAGTCTCGCTAAAACTCGTGAACGACTGGACCGATTTGGCTAATTTTGGTCTTGAATTATTTGTGGAAGTCCAGAGAAGGTTTAAAAGGTGAATAAATAAGAAAATGCTGCTAAATTAAAAAAAAAAAACAACTCATTTGTTTTTCCTTTGATGTGTCCATACATAATTTCTATGAGAGAAATTATTGACGCACGGTTTGACAGTTCTGCTGTGAAACAATTTCATTACGACAGCAGTGTGCATATTTTACGAAGTAATTCTTGATGTTATGATATATTATTGACAAATTCATAAAAAACGTTATTTTATTTATTATATACAGAACAACGTCTGTCGGGTCAACTAGTTATTATTAATTGACTTGAACAGATAACAAAGATTCCGTGCCGTATAGCACGATATAGTACTTATATTGAAGTATCAATACGTCCATAATACGAAAAATAAAAACAGATTGAGAGAAAATTGTAAATCTGGAATTGTAATCTGGAGTGTCAAGTTCACTTTCCACTGTCAACGAGTCACGACGAGTCATCATGTTTTGAGAATGCCTCGTGTAGAGGCGTAAAACACTGGGACAAATATAAGCGGAATTAAACGTTCATGTAACTCAATATCTGTCAAGGTGTCCAACTATTAAAGTTTAAGAGATACAGTCCGATAATCAATGTCCCATTGGTAGTTATTGGTTCGTGCAATGGGGGAAAAATAAATGTTTGAAAAACAGGGAACCTTTCGTAGGCCTACCGATAGCTACTTAAAAAAATTACTATTTAATATATGACTATAAAAAGAGAAAAACAAAAAAAACTACATTTAAAATAAACCGATTTCAAAAACTGAAAAGTATAAAATAACTCAATAAAGATTAAATTAAAAAACCTCTTATACAAATATTAATAAAATAGTATTGTTTCCATGTACTATATATTGATAGGTTTGAACTCGGTGCTAAGTCAAATGTAATAGCATAGTAAATAAACTTCTGAAGTAAAAGTTCTAGAACCAAATAAACAAAATTGGGCAGGCACCCACACATCGTATATATTTGTAAGTGGAGACAGCTTTTTGTTCTTGTCGTCAAAATGACACAAAATTAGCTCATCAAGCAATAACTTTTTTATTGCCAGTTACTTTAACTAAATACCAGAACCGGGAAACAGAACAAAAGATACAATTTTACTCATTTTCCGCGAACTTGGATTCTTTTGTAAAAAATAACCAACATACTTCACACTAAAATTTTGTGACTGAATTGGCAATACCAAGGTATGTACGTAGTACTAAAACATTAATACTATTTGGTAATAAATATGTATTATTTTACTTAATGCAGCTTGGGTTTAAATGTATTAAGTTGGTCACAGTATTGTGAAATTACCGAGCCGTGACAGAGCAATGTTTGGGAAGCACTGATCTAAGCTTGTAAGCTATAGCGGTACTAGTAGCTCACCAAGACACACAAACTATTTTTTAAAGTTATAAAGTAAGGTTTGTACGTATTAATAGCTATTATCAAGAACAGACACTTTAAGTAAAACTATGTTCCTTAGTGATTAGGTTTCACAGTACAGTACTCCTTGATGTCAATTTAGGAGCTAATGATCTTAGTCTCACAATGTTTATGATGTATTTAATTAAAAACTAACAGAGATTGTAAGTCATTAGCAAGTTACCCTAAAAGAGCTTATTGGTTTTTGTTTTTAAACTTTAATTAACTTCGAGAAATCGCAGATCAGGTACACAGGTACCTGATCTGCGATTTCTCGCTACAGAGGCTGTATTACAACTTCACTGCTCGACGATTTCAGACGAAAACAAGACATGATAGGAATATGTATGTCCTTATAGCGTATAGAAGGACATAACCATGTGATCCTATAACTTATGTTCATCTAACTTAAGTTAACATAACCGATCAGTGCTTGATGATTCCCGCAACGTGGTGCTTTATTCCGCAACAATCTACAAACGTCATCTTATGAAGGATCGATGGTTTTTTAAATTGATTTTAAATAAAATATTTTAACTAAAGATTATATTATACATTTACAAATATTGCTTTGAATAAATAATATTTATTCTGAGCAAGAAGTAAACTAAATGTTAACTGTATTTTTTTTTTTCATTTTTTTTTAATTCAGATAATTTCAGTTTCTCCACTATTAATCCTGCTCAAGTAAAAATTAAAATATAAGTATATTTTTCCCTAAAATCATAAGTCGTAGCAGACCTCAAAGTCAGTTTTATCATCAGCATCCACCGCAACAAGATCGCGCAAAGGGATGCGCCCTTTTGTATCTCCGTATTCTGGATAAGGGTACTAAGGGTCAAGACTTCAGACCAGTCAAATATTTATTTTATTTTATTTTACAATTTTAGGGAAACTTACAGCTAAAAAACTCTCAATATTATATAATTAACATGATGAAGGCCAATTATCAGCTTCCACATTCAGGTATCACTACATCTCCACACTCCAATGCTCAAAAAACTCAATGCAAGAAATTAAGAAACTACATTAAAATCCAAATCACTCAAAGTACCTACCACATAGGGCTCTCTTCATTCTAGCAACACTAGTGCAGAATAAATCCAAATCAACCTCCCGGCATGCCACATTGAAAGAACGACATGCTCGCAATAGGTATGAATTTTGTCTATATATAGTTCTTGCTATAGGGACGCACAATAAATTTGGCCTGCGCAGAAACAATGATGGTGCGTATAGGCCCACCTTACATACCAGTTCTGGCAACTCAGTTGCACCATTAAATAAAGACATTAGAAACGCTATGTCCGATATTTTTCTACGCTCAGCTAGAGTCAAAATATGAAATTTTTTGCAGTGTGTATGATAGTCAGGCAGATAACAGTTAGATTTAAATTGAATGTACCTTAAAAATTTTCTTTGTATACTTTCAAGGCGGTCTATATAAATGTTGTATATTGGGTTCCATACATGTGAGGCATATTCGAGGTAACTACGAACGAAAGAGCAATATAATATTTTAATAGTTTTAATTTCCTGAAAGTCGGAAGTGATTCTTATTATGAAACCTAACGCTTTCGTGGCTTTATTAATGATGCTCTCAATATGCAGATCAAAGAGAAGTTTGCTGTCAAATATAACTCCAAGATCTTTGACAGATCCAACTCTAACTAAAATAGAATCTTGAAGTTTATAGGGAAAGGCAATAGGGTGGGGTTTGCGAGTAAATGTACAAATGTAACACTTTGATACATTTAAGTCGAGCTCGATCAGAACACAATAATTTTGAAAGCGGTCCATATCTTCTTGTAAAGAGAGTGCATCAGCGACAGAGTTAATCTGTTTCATGATTTTCATGTCGTCTGCATACAGTAAAATTTTGGACGACTGAAAACACTGCGTGATGTCTTTGACAAAGATATTAAAGAGAAGTGGGCCCAAAAGCGATCCTTGCGGCACTCCTGAAGGTATATATCTCGTTCTAGATGAGTATCCATTCAACACCACAGTCTGACATCGAATCTCTACGTACGATGAGAACCATCTGAAGAGATTACCCCGTATACCAATGGAAGATAACATACTTAAAAGTATGTTGTGGTTAATTTTGTCGAAACATTTACTGTAGTCTGTGTATATAACATCCACCTGGGATCTCTGAGCCATATATATCTGATGTTATTAGGGGCATTTATAGTTATGTTATATATAAACATCTATTCACGACTGTTTTCTTATCTGTGTGTTCTCTTATCATTCTCTGAGGTGTAGTCAGTACCTTTATTACCATGGTCCTCACGTACTTCCCCAACTTTTCCCAATCCAGTTACTCTTGCTGACTTACTTGTACATATATCGTTTGCGCCGACGTTCTAATCAAGTTCATTTTATTGTTTTCTGACCCATTTTTTTTTATTTAAATAAGGGTCGAGACGAGCAGAATGTTCAGCCGATGGTGTGTGCCTCTCAGTATTTATAAAAAACCCCTAAAATTCTGAGTGGCTCTATAATTGCGCTCGTCCCCTTGAGACATAAGATGTTAATTCTAATAGATAAGGACCTAATTTAAGGAATGTTGTGAAGACAAAGATCTTTATCCTGGATTGAATTGCCTGTGTATTCCTCTCGGTATTCTCTTGTCATAAAAGTTGCAATGTATGGTAGATGACTGTATTGGAACGGAGTAACACAGAAGTGACATAAATAGGACTTCACTTAATACGAAAGGCTGGGACAATTATCTATCGTTAAATTCTAGAAGTTTGAGTTTTGACGACGGTGATATCTGTTGGTACAACAATTATATGCCGCAGTTTAACTTATACTAAACATAACTGGACAATTATCGAAACATCTTACGATGACTTTGTGCATTTTTAAATATCACTTCTGTATTGTTTATAAATAAAAATCAGTATAGTTGACTGTATTTATTATATACATACATTTTTGCATCTTGCAAAATGATTGCAATAAGAACGCGGTGGTGCATTTTTGGACCAGGAACTCATAAAGTAGGGAAGATGAGCAGTTCCAGAGCTGGAGCCTAAAATGAGCGAGAGAGAGAAAGCTAGATTAATAACATGAGACCTAGAACTGCGCTGATTGAAATCGAAAGTGCGCAGTATTTCACAGGGAAATTAACCGCCTATATATCATAACCACTATTCAACGAGATATAATATGTATTATAAATTATTCAATATCTAAGTATACAAATAAATAGGTATCATCATCCCTACCATGTCAGTTTTAAAACTTATCGACAGTAACTCCCCTTATCCGTACACGTTGTCTGTCAATGGGACGACGTATAAGCTTACCAGCAATAAAAGTTTGTATGGAAATTGCAATTCACGTGTCCCAGTATAAGGCGATAAGAATCACTTATCGGGTATATTGGGACAGCTTCAGATTATTGACAGCTAGTTACTGATAGTATAAGGTAGTAATTTATCCGTATCTGAAGATAGTATATAAGAACGGCCGTTAGAGGTGTAAGAATGTAATCAGTCTAGATGAAGGAACATCTATTTTAAATACGGTTTGATATTCGACGAGCAACGACATTTCACTTGTTGAATTACAGCCAAGGAAGCGTCACCGACTTGTAAGTGAACTAATTAACTGTTCATAATGTCTTAATCGCGGGCAGTACACAGGTAGGAGGTAGAGTAGCCACTATTAAATATCACATTGAAGCCTGAAACGAAGGGTCAGAAAAGCCTCGATTTGTTCCTCGGTAAAGATGATTTTATACTTATTTAGCTCTTTAAATGAAAATTACAATATTCCATCAGTGACATGAGTTTACTTACTCCCAGTTTTCATGGTCACAGATGTCTATGAATTATTTTAATTTGTACAAACCTTAGTCCACATGTTATTAATTATATGCTGGTCTAACTATTCCCTGATCCCTATTCAACCCAATCAATACAACATTCGTAAAGGGCGCAATTAATTTTGTAACCTTTCTTCGTAAATACCTCATAATTTTTTTCTAGCAACTAGTTAGAACAAACAAACTATTTTGCTCCACAGATCTACCAACCAACCTTGAGCTGAACTCATTGATATTAACTAAATAAGTATTTATTTCAAAAATAATTGGATTCAATGATTTTAATATATCACTTTTTGATATATTTATGTAACTATATGAGTTAACTTTTCCCACTATTTAATATTCACCTTACTAAACCATAAGTATATTCTTGCCTGTGATCGTAACAGACCTCTAAGTTCGTCGTATCGTACGCAGCAAACGCAAAAATATCCAAAAATCAGCACATTATTATTACAAAAGTATGTCACTTTGTCTCTAAGTGATATAATCAAATGATCAATAAACCGAGACTGTGTTATTGACACTGAAAGTGGGTCACTTTCAAGTCCAGTGCACCGTCCCCACTTATCTTAGCAGGCTCAAGGTTTCAAATCGTTCAAGTATCTGGTCTTGTTGTTTATTATGGAAATACATACCTTCGTTTACCAAGGTCCCTGAAGTCAAGGTACTTAATTCCACTTCACTGAGAGAATTTTTCAATTCTTTCAAATCGTTTATATTTATACATCACGCCATGGAATAGAACAGAATAATCTCATCTTTTTTTTATGAGGACGAGTTTGGTTTGAATATATTTTGAGAAAGTTCTCGATATTGTCTAAAATAATAAAATAAAGATCCAACAAATCTGGTGCCGGTCACCTATAAGTTAATACTATATATAATACAGAGTACTGATTGTGCCTGTATGTGGATGCAATATCGTTCTGTTTAACTTGATATTAGGAAGTCAAATACATCTTCTACTGATTTATGTTCTCCTGGTATACTTGCGGATATTTCGTTAATACGAAACCGTTGCGTAAATTTTCTATCTATTACGCAGTATAAAAAGCTGACAATATCTTAAACCGTGTTGGCATTTTCTCTACCTAGGATAAAAAATTCCTTTTAATATGATTATATTATGGATACGTGTACTCCCGCACGTGTATGTGCTCCTAGTACACCGGACGTAAGTTTGATACCTATGCAACATTGTAACGTTGATTGTATGTAAAATGACCGCTGCGAAATAACGCTGGAGTTCACAATTATTGGTATCATCTGAGTATAATTATTATGAATTACCACAGTACTTATTATAATAATTTAAATTCAAATCAATATTATAAATGTGAATGTAAGTTTGTTTGTTACGCCTTGTTTCTTCGCCACAGTAAGTACTACTTGACGGTAACAGCAAAGTAACCTGAACTTTCTAACAACTTAACAAATAAGAGATGTAATTGGAGTTTAGTAGAATCGATTAATTAATAAAAAATAATAAATAGTAGTTTATAATCTTTCAACAATCTCTTTGTACAAGTAGTTGCATTTTCTAACAGAGGCCTTGATGTGTTGTGGGCCAAAAGTCAAAAACCATCGATCGGCCAAATACTTCTTTATTATCTCTATTATACTTAAATAACTAACTAACTACTCAGTAAGTAAATATTCCAGCTAAAACTTCCAAAAGTTCAAATTTAGGTACTAGGAATGCATAACTCGATAGCACTAGATGCAGCAAATATTGATTGTGGGGGGGGGTAGTTTGGGTGCATGCAGTGGTATGAGTTGATTTTAAATGAGCTCGTCTATAATATATCTGTTTCAGTCGTTAATTTATGAGTTCACTCGTGCAAATGACAAAGACACATACTTAGTTTAACAATTATAACCTCAAATATAAGAACTGACAAACTAGTGGGCAACCTGCATACCTCCATCGTCTATTTAACTATATCGGACTTTTTACAACTTTAGTACATTTGGATTTCCCATACTTTTTTGAACTTTACATAATTTATATATGATTTATTTATGTATGTAAATATTATTAACAGAATGCCTTCACAGGTGTGTACAACTCAGGTCTACCTACTACTACCTACTACTGTTAAAATGAAAGTAAATATAAAGTAAGAAAAAAGTATTTTTAAAATTAAACAAATTATTTATTTAGTATTTGTGTTTCTTTTCTCCGTATTATTTATTATTCCAGTCATTCCAAAATATTCTCATTAATAAAGTATTATTTATAAAAATATAAACTTTTGTTCTATAATTTTATATATATTTATACGAGTATATTATATTTACAGTATGTATAATTGATTCGCCTTTATGTTGCGGATTTCAAAGGCGGCTCAATGTCCATTAATCGTCCTATTGAGGTAATTAAATAGTACTCTGTACAGTGGCACGATTAACTTGCAAATAAACAACAATCAAAATAGTGCACCTGTTTAAAAAAGTAGTTTGTGAAACCAGGGTCCCAGGAGTGACTGGAGGTGTAAAACTTCCATCGATTTGATATAGTTCTGCGCACTTTTATTTTCACTAAGCGCAGTGGTTTAATGGGACTTGGCAGTATAAAAGCTAATGTAAGGCTTGATACACATATTGCTAATGAACCAACATGGCAAGTTCGATAAAAGCTTATAAAAAAAAAACAAAATCGAATGAAATAAGCATTGCTAAGCTTTTTGAGGTAAATAGGTTGAAATTTCTAAATAGGATATATAAGAGTTAATATTATATAGACGACCCATATAGCCGAATTTACCTAACTTCTGCTGTCCCGATTTTTTTCTTCCCATACAATAAAATGTCATATATCATGAAACTGAGTAGATGTGCGTCAAAAAAAATTTCATCAAAATTAATCATTTTTAGGGACAACTCACACTTGACCAAATTTTGACTATACCAATTTTTTTTTTCACAAAAAACTACCTACTGTTTCCTAAGAAAGTTTCCCTGTATCTCTTATACTTTAGGATTTCCCCATAATGTCCCAATTAAAAAAACACACTGTATATAAGTAACGTGACACGTTGTGTCCGCGATGTACTCCAAAACGAATGAACGGATTTAAATGGGGATTACTTCATGGAGTGCAGTTTAGTCTAACTTGAGAGATAGGATACTTTTTATTTTGATTTGGGACCCATAATTATTATTATTTCCAATATTTATTTTTTATGGACATATTTTTTTTTGTGAGAGTATTTAATGACGCCCAGTTTGACAGTTCTGCTCTGAAACAACTTCATTATAAGAACAGTGAGTCTATTTTACGAAAAAAATAATATAATAAATAATTTATTATTTACAGAACAGTCAGCCGGACAGACAACGTCTATCGTGTCATTTTGAATATATCTAATATATATAAATTACGTGACACGTTGTTTGTCCTCGATGGACTCCTAAATTTATGAACGGATTTTAATGGGGATTACTTCATGGAGTACAGTTTAGTCCAACTTGAGAGATAGGATAGTTTTTATTTCGATTTGGGACCCATAATTATTTTTATTTTCAATATTTGTTTTGTATGGACATATTTTCTATGAGAGAATTTAGTGACGCATGGATTGACAGTTCCACTGTGAAACAATATTATTATAACAAAAGTGAGTTTATTTTACGAAATAATTCTTGATGTTTTGAAATATTATTGGCAAAGTCCTACATAATAGTATTTTTTTATTATCTACAGAACAACGTCTGTCGGGTCAACTAGTATATATATATTTTATACCAGAATGGACCGCTCTCAACCATCCAGTAACAAAATAAAACCCCATAAGAGAAAAAAACAACATAATAGAAAGTTACTTGTTTGATAATATGCAGTTAAAATTTATAATTTACTAGCTTTTACCCGTGACTTTGGACACTTTATTTTATCTTTTCGAATACTTTTCAAATAATACTCATACAAACAGCTCTTTCCGGTGCTGGCAGTGCTATTCATATACAGTTTTGTTACATACACATTTATTATATTCTACACTTTATTTCTAAAATCTTTATTATTTATTTGTATTCTCGTGTATTTGTATTATGTTGCCCTCCATTATCTGTATTATTCCAACCAATAAGAGAAGAGAATGCGCCGGATTCAAGAACAATTAGTGACGCTAACGTTATAACGGTGCAGTGTTGACTTTGGATGTAAGCAAGAGAGGAAAAAACTACTTTTCCTTAAATATTTTATTTCACTTCTAGATTATGAGTATTTTATAGCAATAGCAATGACAGTACAATATTGTATACTTCATTAAAAAGAGCTCAAAAAAATAATGTCAAGTTTCTTGCGCCACTTCTACTTTCTCAGAGCGCCATTCGTTCCAAAGCGGTAGTAGTACCTAGTATATTAGAAACGATATCAAAATAATTCTAAAGGAATACATTTTGAGAAAATAAATGCCTTTTTATTGCTTTTTTTTAATAAAAGGAAGCCTATGTTCTTTTTCAAGCTCTAGACTATCTCTGTACTAAATTTTATCAACAATGGTTCAGTGGTTTAGGTGTGAAAGCGTAGTAAACAAACTTATAATCACAATTATAATTAATTAGTAGGGATTTACATAACACTCGCCAGTGCATTCGATTGTGCAATGCAATCTACCTATATATAGATTGATATGATGTACAAGTGTATGTATGTTTAATGTGTGGTGAAGGATATGGCCGTCGTTCCGGTCAAAGCGCGTAAACAAGGTACTAGGAGAAAATGAATCAATTGCAGATACATTATACTTGGTAATATCAAGCTATACAAGTACTACAATCTACAATGTTGCAGCCATTCAGTCACAAGCAGTGCCGGATTAAGCGAAGACAGGGCCCGCAGCAAATTCCATCGTAGGGCCCTTGATATGGATCTTTACTAGAAAGTAGTGAAGATGAATAATTCTCAACAGTTTTAATATTTATTATTTTATTCACAAAAATCAAATAAATATGTTGGCGATACTAAATATATAATTGTTAATATTTTAAGTGCATATTTCAATGTTTATATATATTATAGAGCATGTGCCTATATTATCAATAGTGCGTTTTAAGCACTGACCATAATTATAAAAGATTATTTTTAAAATATCAATGTAGTAGTTAAACGAATATATTTGAATGTTATGTAAAATTCTCTGTATGTAAATTCATATTATATTATAATATATATTATATATAATATTATTATTTATTTAGCCCAGGCCCGATGTATGCGGATTTGGTTTTGGGGCCCGAAGTTATTGCAATTTCTGCTACATTAACCCGGCCCTGGTGACAATTATCGCGACACACATCACACTATATCGATCTCCCTTCTGCTCACATGTGGGTGAGTGGGTGTGCCCAAACAGTACTTTTATTTTTCATTTGCTACGATTTTATTGTTTGTATATAGAAGATTTAATATAGATATTGACTACTGTTGTATGTATGTGATTATATTGAACGGTGGTGCGTCGCCCGGTGGACATATAATAAAACATTCCTGCCACCCGGAACGTATTATAATATCAACACATTCACTCATATTTGGAACAAAGTAATGTTACCAGACAAGATCGAATCCGCAAATCGTAGCGTCCACCTACCCTTCATCCCACATTATCACATTCATAAATAACTCTTCATAACTCACTGTAATTAAAAGTGGTACGTGCTGCGATTGATAGCAAGAATCCATCGTGAGTTGATGAGAACGATTAGAATACACTAGCGTGTAGACAACCTGAATGCCCAATAATTCGTGACTAATTGAATTGTCAATGTTTGCGTTAGCTAGTCGCTTGAGATAAAAAATTAATACTAAGCGTGACTGACTGCTTAGGACTTGTCAGTCAAACTCGGTTACATCAATTAAAATTCGTTAGAGATCTTCTTCTCTCGCACGCTTTGTTTGTCGATAGCCTATACGCTAGCATGTATATTGTATATATATCTATGTGGAACTATAAAAAAAATAAGTGTTATTTATACCCCTAAAGAGAAACGTGAACGGGTATCATGTACCAGGGACACATGATCTGCAAAGGGTATCTGAGATCACTTATACTCACGAACTTAAAACAGAGCAGTAGCGGTGCACTATGTGTGTGAAGGATGCAAGATGTGACGCAAATGCCTTCAATTGTATGCGTACATCTTGCATCCTTGTTTCCCGCAGAATACAAACATGTTATGGTCTAGGAGCTAGTGACCAATATATATCTGACTAATAAACTCGTTTCCAACATTTTTACTTCTTATTCACAACCTCAAGGCTTCACAAGGCCACCAAATATGAAGTATGTTAGAACTTACGTATGTTGACATATATTATATTTCTTTTTGGAAGAGAAGGTCAAGTTATGAGTATATATGAAATTCACCGGCGCGTTGACACGACTTTGACTCACCTTCACCTTGTTCAACAAGTCTCAAGAAATTTTCACTTGAAAAATGCAGTGAACGAGTGGCAGTTCCCAGCTGGTGCTCGTTGGATATCTAGTGATTAGATTGTAACAAATGCTGTTCCTTGATCCAGAATGAATACATGTCTATACTAGCGCTCACGGAACTTTGTTTATCCCATAACAAAACTTTGGGTCGATTTTATAAATTGCTCGGTAATGATCACTTTATAGTTCGTAAGCTCTTCAAACTTGATAACATTCATCCAACACCGACATGAGTCATGTATTATTATGTCAAGTCTCCATAGTTACAAAGTTACTACGAATTAAATTGTACAAAACGATCACATCAATTATAACCGGATTTTGTTGTTGTGTTGTTGCCTGTTGTTACTCTACATCACTCATATGATAACTAAGCTTGCAATTTAATATTTGTCACAATTTAATACGTTCATACGTTTTCACATTATTCTCAATGAAATTCTTTTATATACCGCAAGTGACTTTTAACAACAAATACACAGACGAACTCACAGCCATAATATCCTAATAAATACCCATGATATTTATTAACATTTTTTGTATAATGTTTTCAACTACATTATACAAAAAATGTTAGTTGGTTAAAAACCAGATCGCAATTCAGCCTGACAAGCCCATTACAATATATATTGTCTGTGATAGATATTATTAATAATATTTTTAGTTTCCCGCATAAGTCATAACGCGGCTCTACTAACTTAACTGATTCTTAAATTGTGCACCGCATAATAAAAACATACGCACCGTATTTTGTATCGACGAAATATCCGCAAGTATACCAGGAGAACATGAATCAATACGAGATGCATTTTGCTTGCTAATACCAAGTTACACACAATACTGACCATACGTCACAATTTGCTATTCATTGGTCACATATGATATTCACGTTTAATTTTAGCGCAATTTATGGGAGTTCTGCACACAAATAACGTCGAACGTTATTTTGTTATACGTAGGTCACACTAAAAGTTTTGCGTAACTTAAAAAAACAACATGTTATAACCAAAACATTATGTTTATTGCTTTTCAAAATACTCTCCTTTACATTTTAAACATTTTATCATGCGATCGAACCATTTTTTAAAATAGGAGGACCACATATTTTAAGCCATGTCTTCTACGTGCTGATTGAACGCCTCTTAGGAATTGGTCAAAGTGAAAACTCTCCTCAAATCTTTGATTTTAGGGAAACTACAGAAATCACAGCGTGCTAAGTCGGGGCTATGTGCAGGATGGGTACCAGTTGTACTTTTTCGTAAGCTAAGAATGACTTAGTTTTGTTGGCCGTGCGTGAAGAAGCTTTATCGAGATTAAAAAGAACGCGTCTTTTTGGTCGTCATTCAAAAATTTTTTTAATACCCAGGGTAAACAAATGGTAGAATGACACTCGGCATCCATACTCTTTTGATCCTCAATTGAAATTGTGCAGATGGGACCCGTAGCTGAGAAAAAACGGTGCAGTAAAATTTGAATTTATCGCGAACAGACAGATGTGGAGGAGGACTTTGTTTTGTTAAATGATAATATTATTTCAATACAGAGCAAACAATTAAAATTGAGAATACGAATATCGGCAGTAACTTTCATTAAATTTAGTTTTATTTATCGATATAGACAATTGAGGCACAAACAGTCGACATTCACTATAATACACTTATATGAATGAAATAAAATCAATAAATCAAATCATAACCACTTTATTCATGTACTAGATTACATTTACGTGACCTATGAATGTCAATAGATTACTTTTCTTTTAACATTTACCACCACTTCGGTTAAACTTAATGAAAAGAAGTGGCAAGCTTTACTTATTGCCACTCTTTTAAATCAACAATTGCGCCTTCATCGTTTTATAAATCATTTCAATTACAAAATAAGTAACGCAACAAAAATACTCAAACGTCAAATAGTCAATGCAAAGAGTAGGTCAAAAAAGTAAATGTAAATTAATACAAGAGTTATTAAGTGCATCATCAACAAACACTATAAATAAATAAAGGTATTTTGCGAGCATTTTATTAGCGATTATAAAAAAACATAATTATAGCTTTGGACATTTTTTTAGACAAACGTACCATGTCAACGTTAGTTGAATTAGTTGTCACCGTTAGGCATCTTTCAACTTATAACACTATGACACACAATTCACTTACTAGCAATTAAAAAGTTGTAGCAAACAAGGTGCGGGCCGGAACGGTTCGACGTAGCGGACGACCAGTCGAACAATATTATGTACGATACATCTCGTAGCAGCACGTAGCAGAGCAGCGTAGTGGTCGGCGTAGGCGACGTGCCAACAGTTGACTCGTCGACACGGGGGCCGAGACAGGAGAACGAGCCGTCGACATAACTATAAGTGTCAGGCTAACAGGCATAGAGTGATGAAACCGGGGTAGTTAGTATGTAGGTGCAATACTCTAGTCGATGCCACAATTTAACATATAGTGGGCCTTCAGCTCGTTACATTACTTATTCACATAGAAACAAAAGTGATTGTAGAAAACGGAGGAAGACAGATTTATGCGTCCGTCGTATTTTAGAAATATCAATTTTTGAATAAAATTGTTTCTTTTAGTTGGATTATACAAATGAATCGAAGTTTGTATCCTTGGTTAAAGTAATTAATCAATATTTACGTAAAAAATAAAATAAGGACCGCCACTACACACCTCCGTTGCTTATTATTTACTAGTTCATATCTCATGATAGAGTAGCTCCATAGTGTGGCACGTTACCAAAATCTGTAATGAACGATAATTAAGTAAATATGCTTAAGCACCTTTGTCAAAGACATTGCAGGCAGTAAAATCGGACAAACATGATATAAATATTAACTGCAGGCGACTCAGCTTAGATAGTTATTTAAATATGAATATCACAGCTCTCCTCTTGTACACTACACTAAAAATCACATCCGTATTAAATTAATACTGAGGAGGCTACTTATTCTAGTTCAGTTCTGAAGAAGCTTATCCACATAAAATCAAATTGCACAATGAACTTCCCTCGGAGTATTTCTATCTCCATACAACATGGTCATCACAACACTTGCAGACCAGCAGCTATCTGGTGATTCCTCACAACAGGTGTAGTTACAATAGACAGCCCTAAATAAAATAGAATCACAGACAGAGACTATAGATTTATAATATAGGAGTATTTATATTATATTAATAATGACCGCGGACCCAGATATAGACTCCACTCCACTTCATTTAAATGATCTGGAGGCAGTGAGGTAATCCTCTTCTAGCTTGCAACCGCCGCTGTAGTACCCCAGTGAATGCCAGGTCGAGTGTCTTGTATACTGTAGCATTTTAATGAACAATTAATAAATTCTATTGTGGTTTAACTTGACCTATAAATCATTTTTTCTTTCTCACATACTCACACTTTGACTCGAGTTCTGGTATTGTTAGAACAGTTTCATACGCGCCCACACTGCATGAATGTCGAAAACGCACTTTAAGTCTCTGTTCGCTTCTCTATCTTCAGCCTTTCTTTTCAGCTCGTCAGCTTTCAGAATTCCTATCTGGAATTTGGGCTGATATCTTTAGAGCCCATTTACACTTTCCTCAGACTTTACTTACGGAAAATTTTGCCAAGTGTGAGAAATCTCGAACTTGACTTTTGCATTGGGCTGTCTTAGCTTAAGCTCAGTATTATTCAGCATTCAGTTGACTGTAAAAACGAAATCAAAGATTATGCCAAGCTTACACTCAGCTAAGTTTTACGTTGGTAAAACTCTGAGCAGTCTAAGTGCGCTCTATAGATCTCAGCCTTACTGTTGTCTTCCATGTAATTTTACTACGGCTTCTACATCTGCTTCCCTCTTTTTGCCCTCAATGATCCTGCTGATTAAATTATATTCTTTAATTCTATAGATGTGGTCATAATACGCAGCTTTCCTTCTGGTTTTAGCAAATTCCATCCCCTTTCTAATTTCTCAAGCACTTTTACAATATTTACCTTATAATATGTCCATGAAATTTTGACCATATATCCAAACAACCGCGAATTAAAAACATTCAGTTTGTTAATGGTATTAGTACTCTGGTTCACCCATTACTCATAAAATTTTAATTAGATAGAACGTAACACTTCACCTAGCGCCAGCGAAGCTTTAGTTTAATTTCTGTTTATAAAAAGGTCTTTCTATTTAATAATAATTGTACTTCTAGCAGTCTTCTAATATTTTAAACTCTTATAGGATTCATACTTTGAACACACACAGACACGTGAAGTGTTACCACGGTGATACATACATAATAAAGGTACTTTAATATCTGGGGTGACAGCAACACGAGATCGGCAGTGCTTTCTCATTTCCTAATAATACAGAATTAAGTATTTACCTGATGTAGGTTTTCGAATCAGCGCCATCTATCACGGCAGGTAAAGTAACTACGAGAAATTACAAACAGCACACAATGAATAATCGAATGCCAAATATTCAATAATATAATTTTTACTTGTAGATAGATGTCACTAGGTGACACGGCTAAGTGCACTTTATTTTTGTGGAAATTGGTAGCTTTTTTAAATTGGCGACAAAAATAGTAATTCGAATTAGTTACCTACCTACTTATTATATCAGTCATTAACAGCATTAGCCTTTGAACGTGTTCTATTTTTTTTTTCTCTGAAGAAGCACCAAGGGTATTCAATTCTTAGTGTGTATTACTTCGCTGCTGTAGATGTCGATAAGTAGCTATGGAGTGAGCGAGTCCTTTTTCTCCTGAAGTAAATATGCATGATGATTTATTATTACTTTATGGATTCAAATAATGATCCTGAAGCCGATTTACATAATAATTTATTAATCAAACTGTAAAAGCTCATTAAAAACTAATTAATTAGTCTTGAATACTTTATTATGTATGTATGTGTGCGTACTGTGTGTGTATACATCTGTAATTTTTTATTTGTGTGTGTGATTGCGTATGTGTGAGTGGCTTGCGAACGGTTTCAGGACGAACACCTCATCGGGATTGAAACTAGGTATAAATAAATACAAACTATATTAGGGGTATTATTACCTACCACCTATCTGCCCCCTAGAAGTAAATAGGGAACCTGAACAGAGGTGCCATGTACCAGGTATACATGATTTGCAAAGGCTATCTATGACGTAATTAAAATTGAATGTACGATGCGCGGCAGGTTTAATGTCGTCATTTTGATCACATCTTGCACCCTTGTTTCACGAATACTACAAACAAGTTATCATGTTAACTCCATAGACTTACAATAAATACTATCATATAGACAAACAAAGTGTGCGAGAGAGAACATCTCCATTGAAGATACAGCAAGATAGTAAAGATAAGCGATTCTAGTATTACTGTAACCGCTTTTGACTGAGTAGACGTAAACAATCCGCAACGTAACGTGCCAAGTTTACCAGTGGGACGCTCCTTCGCACAGAATGCCGGCTAGATTATTGATACAACACCGGCGCTTATTTTTGCCGTGAAGTAATAATATGTAAGTATTATTGTATATCGGTCTAAAGGGCGCCGTAGTTAGTGCAAATACTGGGCAAATGAGACTTACCATCTTATAGACGACCTGTATAGCCTAGTGGTTAGCGATCCTACCTACTAAGCTAGAGGTCCCCGGTCCCGAATCCCGGTAGGTGCAAGCATTTATATGATGAATATGGATGTTTGTTTCCAAGTCATGGATGTTTTAAAGTATTTATGTATGTGTAAGTAAGTATATTGTATTAAATATATCGTTGTCTTGCAACCCATAACACACGCTATATATGCTTAATTTGGAGCAAGATAATTTGTGCGAAAAGTGTGTTACTATTATTATTATTATGTCTCAAGGTTGCGAGCGCAATTGTAGAGCCGCTCAGAATGTTTGGGTTTTTCAAGAATCCTGAGCGGCACTGCATTGTAATGACCAGGGTGTTTCAATTACCATCAGCTGAACGTCCTGCTGTTCTCATCCTTATTTTCATAAAAAACAGGTCGCGCATATCCGTTTACTGGAACACATTATTCTTATAAAAGTATGTCTCACGTTGCCTCTCAGTGATATAATGAAAGGATCAATAAACTGAGACTGTGTTATTGTCATTGAAAGTGTGTCGTTCAGTGCACCGTCCCACATATCTCTTTGGGTCAAGGCGACAGACTTATACTTAGTCTGGCCATGAATACCGTTTTAATTAAAAATAAACAAAATATTACATTTTAATTTGGAATCTATCATTATTAACACGACTTTTCATTGAGTTTTCTCATTTTTACTTATCATAATTACCATTTTTATTTTTAAATTGCTGCCATCTAATAGGAAGCATTTATGCCCTTGCGATAGAACTGTAGTGATCTAGATTCGACACATTGTGTGAAATAATTTTGTACTGCCTCCTGAGATGAAAACTTATTATCACGTAGATAATTGTCAAAATCACGAAAAAAATGGTACGGAGGGTGAAAAAGGTATAGTATATTTCTGTGCAGAATTGCGGAATTGTCAGGTAGGTCTTACCGATCCATTCTTTGTAGCGTTCTCTTTGGCCTTTTTGTTTGTTAATGGCATTTACATGTTGATGTCGGTAGCAATCACATTCGCTAGCGAACTAATGTATTATATCAGTATAATGCAATGATCAATAAAGTGCCATAAGGACTTAAAAAGGATTTTTTTTTTCATTAAATTACGACTGGGGATGCCCGAGAACGCGAAAATAATAATTCACTGATAATTAAACCATAACATGTTGGCTACAATAGACTTATATTATAGAATATATTAGCGTACAGACGAATTATCATCTGACCGCCCGATATTACATGAATTCAAAAAGCTAAGGAGCAATTCCAAGCATGGCTGAGTGTTTACGACTTGCCAATTAAAATATATTATATTGACAACATATTCGTATTATTTTTGTATCTGGCTGTATCTCCGTTACAGATGTTCTTCTCCCTCGGTCGCTTTGTTTGTCTGTACGCTATAATATTCTGTGTCTATGGTTTCACCAAACGTGTTATTGTCCACGACGATGAAACAAGGATGCAAGATGTGCAAGCCGCTCTGTTTGAAGGTCAGAAAATGAGCTTCTGATCTTGTTCCGATACGTCACAGATAGGCTTTGCAAATCATGTCTCCCTGGTACAAGACACCCCACTGTTCACGTTCCCTGCTCACTTTTAGGGGTATAAATAATTTCCCTTGAAAAACACAGGATTCACCATAGACTTACAATATATAGTAAGTATGTTAGTATATTCTAAGTGTTCATTTGAAAATCATAAAAAGTGGAAAAGGAAGAGAATTTAACAAAAATTAAAGGAATAAAAATTTACGGGTGAACTGAGGTCGGGAAGTGGAAGTTACGTGGTTAAGGCTAAAAATTGGTTTATCTCGACTACCGGTGAAACTATAAGTTCTATGGAAAAAAAAAATTACAAAGTTGTAGACAATAAAATGATCTTAAACTTAACTAACTTTTGCTTTAATTTTTTTTTCACACTACACAAAATTTATGTGACAATTCAAATAACAATGTTTTTGTCTTTGTTAGAAAAAAATATATTCTCTTTTATAACTGAAAAAAAAAAGGATAATATTACACTGAACCAATATCCTTTTAACATTATAAATAGATTTGATTAGTTGTAATCCATATTTTGCTGCTACTAAATAACAGATATGAATTTTCAGAGAATTCCCTCTCCTGGTTTTAAATAAACTTCCTTGCGTGATGATTCCAGCACGACACGACATGGGTACTTCCAAAAAAATACGTTCGCCTTCCTAACGCTTTTGTGATTCCTCTAGTGTTGCCAGATAATATGGGCCGCAGTTATTATGTTAATGGCAACACATTAGGTGACTATTGAGGTAAGATTAAAAAATAAAGGTACATAACAACAGTATGCATTAAAGTGTTGTGTCTTTGTCCATTTATATAACAATACTAACAGCTCTGAGTAGGATGGTCAGTTTCTGTCTCTTCAGAGTTATTTATGCAGTGCTATGTTTACATAAAGACTTCCAATACTACATTTCTATTTAATTTTCAGAAGTCGCACTATTTCTACAGCAACAGGATCCTCTCCACTACCTACAAGATGACAAAAAATTTACAAAATTGGAATTCAATGGCACATAATATTTAAATAAACTTTGAAAACTAAAAAAGTTTTCTTGAGTTTTCATATAAAATGCGGTGAAACTTTTCCCACAACCTTAATACGTATGTAATATTAATAAAATATATAAATTATTGTAATCTCCAACTATCAAGTAACAACTTAATACAATGATAAATTTTCAGTACATTTTGTAGCAGGATCGCATGAGTTACATGGAGTTGTGACTGTGTGTTAGGAGTAGACTAGAGAAGGATAGATGGTCGTCTCAGCTTCTTTTAAAGTGATTTTATTAACTTATTGTTTATTAATGCTATATAAAATTATTCAAAGCAATAAGTCTTGACATATTGAATTAATTTGGTACAGCTGTCATATTTATTCGTATATTGTTTTATAGTCACAATAAAACATCAATCATTCATGACAAATAAATAAATTAAAATATTTTAAATGTAACTATTATATAAGATATTTTAAATTTCGTACATTACTTTAAAGATGGGATTGTCCTTGCCCCTTAGGGATAATAATGCTACATTCATAACATTCAAGTATCCTAATCCAGTGGAGCTCAGTGATCAGTCAGTCAAGATAAGTAAGTTATTACAATTCTAGCTCCCCACATTGAATTCGTTTTAGACTCCCTTTGAAATTTAAATAAAAAATCGGTAATAAAACAGTATCCTTTTCTAATCCTTGACAATTTGCGTTTATAATTTTTTGTTGATCTGTTGAATAAATAAAGCGTAAAATCGGCAAAGAACCACAAACACTATTAGAATGTTATATCTTCTAATCAAGTGTACCAGGAGAACATGGATCGGTCGCAGATATATTTAATAGACGACAATGTTGCACCCACACGTCATCACGACATCCGTCACACACCTTGATCTTAGTTCAGCACAATTTAAATTTTAAATATCTTAGTTTTTACTGTTTAGTTATTGTTTTGACATAGATTGATAAATCTTAAGTTTTGTCACAAATTAAATTTCGCAACCATGATATCTGACATTTGACAAACAATATGTCGATCCATCATCTCTGTCGTTCGATAACTTAGACAAAGTGTGCATGCATCCTTCGATCTTTGTGAGTGACGATTACCGCTACGTGCGCGAGAACTTTCTTTACTTCGATTATCCTTTGTGATAGTGACATTTCAAGTTATGTGCTTTTTTACACGCTTTTTATTAGCTTCACCTATGATTGATTGTTCGTAACCAACTCATTTGGGCGCTAATTTGAGCAACTTTAAACGGCCAGATTTCGTTCAAACAATTATTTTTATTTCCAATTTTTTGTTTTGTATGGACATATTTTCTATGAGAGTATTTATTGACGCAAGGTTTGACAGTTATTCAGTAAACCAATTTCATTATTAAAGAATAAATAAATTAATAAAAGATGCATTGACCTGTTTCCTTTATAATTGTAATAAATTACAATGGCAATGGCCCAATCATATATTCGCCACGGATAAATTGATAAGAGGTGAGCGATAACTTTAAAATAAATAAGAGCTGTAATAAAAAAACGTTAGTATGATTCGTTAAAACTTTTTTAAAGACACTAACTTCATATTGGTGTTTGAATGATCTAATTTGATAAATAATTTTGAAAGTTATGGCTTTCCAACCAATAAAACTTTGGAAAAATAATTCTTAAATGTTTTTTTATTCAACTATATAAATTTAGGAACCAAACTTAATCACTAACAAAACTAATAATTGTACGTAAGTTAACTAACTTAATCTAATATAACTTCATGTTTTATAAGATGTAATAAATAAAAAGCTTTTTTTAATTTTTTATTTTATCTAAATTATTGTGAACGACTGTTCTTTAAAAATAATAAAATCGTAAGGATGAAAAACTGTACATTTCTTTTTTTTTTAAAGAAATCTCGCTTCCGCAAACAACACGGAAGCCAAATAGGTATTTTTAAAGAATATATGTCTGTATATCTGGGCTAAATGAAAAACCTACTAAATAGATTTCTTATTTTGCATGAATAAATAATCAGAAATCGAAACTGCTTTATAGCATGTACGCGAACGACGTCGCGGGCAGCTGCTACACTCCGTAAATTTTGATTCCTTTGAGGATATCGAAATATACTTTTCTGCGGCAAACGTACCTATATTTGAACGTATATCTTTTTTTAGTGGTATCTTTTTTACGTTTACGTACTAGTTTGAGTTAATTTCAACTGAATACCTCCAAGCTTTCTCGAGATAAAGGGTCTTGACAGACCGACTCGACTTTTCGAATTAATTGATTAAGTTAAAATTGGTAGTTAAATGACCTAAGTACTTAAACCTCAAAAAAGCTATTGACTACAATAGGTCCATCCAACTACGATGTGTCAATTTTTGGATTAATAAAAAAATACTTATCACGCTTTTTAAATGGATGAGAACTAACTTCATACCTTTTACTGTCCTATGACTCTTTTCCACTCAAGGAAAAAAAGGAAGTAAAACAAGTAATATATATCAATATACATAAAATGACAGAGGTTTTTATTTGTGCGCGTATCATGGAAAAACTATTGGATATATTTCAATAATTAAGTCTTCTAAGTTTTAGACCTTACACACTTGACTCTTATGTAGAAAAAATATATTGTGATATCTTATAAAGATTTTAATAAGTACTACGTGCTGAGTCATGTGTGTACGCGGACGATGTCGCGGGTATCAGCTAATTCTGTAATAATTACTTTTTAAACTTTGTAATATTTTGACATATTGTATGCGTAGCTAAATAATTTTTCTACTACTTTCTTGTTTGTACAAAACTAAACCTTGTCTTAATTATAAGTCCAAGCCCTTAGGAGCTAAGGAGTATTATCCAACTCTCTTCTAGTATTTTACAGTTTACTTTGATATTATAAGAAAAGCGTCATAATATTATATTAATATAGATACAACATTTTAATTCCAATAAGGCTTAATAATTAATAACGCTATTTATATAAATAATAATAAAATAAAACTTAAATAATCTGACAAAATTAATTAATTACAAATAGAAAATATCATTAAGATCGCTATCGGCAGGTAAGGTGCCCATAAAGCTGGCAACGTGCCCTCTTTGTATAGCCAAACTTATCCTTTGACAGAGAGACGTACCAGATCTTGGGTCACCTGTTAAATCGGTTAGACGCTTGGATAGCTCTTTTACGAGTTTTTGTGCCGATGAACTCCAAGGACCCATCGTGTCCACCCCAAAGGGAACAAATATGTATCCACCACCGAGTGATGCATATTTCCTCCGCTTTAGGTTTTCGGCAGCTTCCGCCGCTGCATCTCCCGCTCTCGATGAATGTTCAATATGAGAGGGGTCGCGTCCACACAAGTCGCATCCCACACCAGTGGCTTTCCACGACTCCAAGGAATCAACGTCATGCCATCAGGCCTCTTACCATCATCACGTGAAATTCCATTCGGCTCTAGGATAGCCGGCACGTTGACGGTGGTAAAGGCCCAACGCAAGACGTCGTTTAAGGCGGCATGGCGTGAGAGACGGCCCGCACTGCGGCGGCAAGAAAAGCCATGGTGACCAAGATTGCTACATTGCCTACGCAGCGGCACATATGGGGAACTGTTCTAGGGATACCCAGGCGTAAACCAACTACGATTGAGAAGCTGAAATTATTAAGAAGTGTCCCTATGTTACTCGAAGGAGTGGCCTGAAGCCAGTAACCTGAATCTCGTTCCCTAACAGCAATAAAACGAGCCTGATCCGAAATATTGTGATTTGATAATCCTTTTGTGAATGATTTTGCTTTGTGGCTCATTCCAAAGCTTTTGTGATCGCATGTTTAAAGGGAAATTTTCACTTGGACAGGTGAATTTCTAGCAGTTTCCGCATACACCAGTGGCAGAGACCCTAATGACGGGGAGATAATTTTATCATATAAAGTGCTGACATTGTGAACAGAAGATAAGAATGCTGGTAAGGATATACTAGATATATTTCTGATGCCAATTCCACCAAAACGAATGGGCAGAGAAGCCGGGCACCAAGAAATATCAGACAAAGAACAATTTAATATTTTTGATAGTAAATTTCGTAGAGAATCGTCCAAACTTGACAAAAGTATCTCATGATTCCAAAGAGGGCAACATCGGAGAATATAGGTTAGCTTGGGGACAAAAAGACATAACCGAATTATATGATAGGCCATGTGGGACATGGCCTATCATATAATTCGGTTGTATGTTAATGTATGCATAGTAAGCGGTCTGAATATTGTTCAAATTTTGAATTTTGTTCATTAATATATGTTGAGAAAGACTCTTCCGAAATTGGTGCACCTAAAAGGCGAAGAGATTGCTTTTCTATAATTTTTAAAGGGGCAATAATGTTAAATTGTTTAATTATCGCATCTCTCCTATCAAAAGGTACCAAATCTGAGATAAAAAGTTCACATTTTGAAAAATTTAGCTCTAAACCAATTTCATAAAACTTTATTATTAAAAAAACTGAGATCTTTTAGAACTGTATTTGTTTCACCTCCTAAAGTGCCGTCATCTAAGTACCACATATTTAATTTAGAGTTTAGTAAATTAATTATTTGGTGTATAGCGAGACTGAATATTGCCGGTCCGAGTGGATCACCCTGTTGACAACCAGTAGAAGACTGGATAACATTGTCCCTACAAAATAATTTTGACTCCGAACCATAACATTGCCAAATATATCTGGAATCGAATTTTGAGTTTCTGTTAAAATGCTCGATCTACTTACAGAATAGAAGGCATTTTTTACGTCCACTTTCAAGACCAGCTCACCTCCATCATTTTTCAAAAAGGAACGGAGCGCGTGTACTGCAGCTTCGCAGACGACTTTCGAACCAAGTCCTAGCTGCAGTAGCTGAAACTTTTTAGCAAGTTTAGTCATAATAGATTAACAACAAACTTTGGAAGCTAGTCGTCTATAGGTGCAAACTACAGCAATCGGCCTAATGCCACCATCTTTCTTTTTAAAAGCATATAGGTTGGCACCATATAGAATGGAAGCAAAATTTTGGGGTACTTTGCCTGCCAGCATGACATTTATTAAAGCGGTGATATCTGACAGAAGGGTTCGGCCGGTGTCGGAGGTAGAACCGAAGACGAGATCTTTAATATGTTGCGGTGTAAGGCCATCCAGGCCTCCAGTCGAACCATTCTTGAAAGATATCACCGCTGTCTTAACGTCTTTAATTGTGACCTGCAAAGGTAACTGAGGTGAAGCAGGTTGGAAGAGAGGAGGTGCTGCTGATAAAGGATGTTTCTCTTTTAGGGCGTTCAGTGTTTCTTGCTAATCAGGAGCAATGTCGTCGTTTGAGAATAATAATTGTGCTGCACTGGTTGTCTATAATTTTTCTTATAAAAAGTATGTGGGGAAGTAAAATTTATGTTTTGTGGGCCCGTGGTTGTACAATTATTTTTAAGTGTGGATGTTAATGATTTATTTTTGGAATTGGCATGTAGAACCTGAAAGGGAAAGTATAGCAGCTGCTCCCAAGCACATTCTGAGTTTTCATTGATGGCTTTTTTAATTTTAATTGATAGATTCTGTGCTACAACTATCCTCGCACTACGAGGAATACGCTTAACTTTTGGAGTATTTAATTTTGATTGTGAAATATTTTGCCAAAATGGTTGTTGTTGCGATTGAGACAGAGAATGTGTTTGAAAAATTAATTGACTAGTTGAAGTTAAGCTGGGAATAGGGGGACTGGTCGCATTGGGAGAGTGCCTTATGTGCCTAACCAATGTGAATATTCAAACCCCGTTGACCTTTATAATGATGAGCTGGAGAACAATGTGGGCATACTAACAGAGTTGTATTATTTTCATCAGTCGTTCGAATAACATGGGACGGCCTGCCGACTGCAACATAATATTTTGCAACGTAAGAAAAAACACAAAATACTTATACACAAAATAACTAACAAAATCAATAATATAAATGTACACATAAAACACTTTTTAGTAATGTCACTATAACAGACAGGCGTCAGGGCCGGCGGACACAGAGCGCCATCGCACCATCACCCGCGACTGGGCGCCATGGAGACGTTGATAGCTAGGGTGGCTGTGTCCCTAGAAATTATATTTTCAAGACTTTGAACCACACAATAATAGATAATACACTTGTCCATAAAATCGATAATAATATTTTTGCTTGTCAAAATGCAATCCACGAACTCAAGACCGAGACTAAAGCACTTGTATATTTTTTGTTTCTAATATCAAACAGGTCTTCTTTTGCTTTGTCAAATTATTGGCACAGAATTTAGATGAAGTTAACCATTTTATAGTAATAAATATAATTTTACCAAAATATTAATTAGAACACAAGATAGGCTTCACAAATTAATAATCAATATAAGTGAATTCATAACATTAATTATTGTTACTCTCTTGCGATCTCTATGATTTTTGTTTGTTATATAAGGAATCTGAATATGTTTGTTGATAATAATAATTAATGTGTACCAAGTATTTAAGGTTTCATGAATTGCAATGAATTCTCCTCCTGAATGTGTGAACATGCTCAAACTAAGGTTCACCTCTAAAATGCATTAAACGCGCGGTGGTTTCGAATCGGTAGAAGTTGTCTGGCATAGTTTGCAAATTGCTAACAGTGAAGTAAACAAGAATTCATTCAACACCTACACGAGTTTATGTATTCCCAGTATTCATAGTTACATAATATCTACGATTCTTATAAACCACTAAATACTAACTAATTATACAAATGTGCCGAGAGAGTGCTTGTTAATAATGATTGTATGATATATGGCAGAAAACATCCTGTAGCGACAAAAAGCTGAATTCCATTTCTGCACTTTATGCTAACAGAAGTGTGCCATCTCCGCTTTCCATGATACAAAGAAAGGATCAATATACCGAGACTGTGTCAATGAAATCGAAAGTGCGCCGTCCGATCCCAGCGCATGTATTTTGTAATACCATTCAGTTCACTCGCGTTACTACGGTTTATTTTGGAAATATATAAAAATATATATTTATGCCTATCCTATCCGTTTGAAGGATAGGCAGTATCTACCTTATCAAGGTCCTCGTAGATAAATTCTATTTACAAGTTTTCTTAGTCTAGATACTTTTGCCATAAATTGTTGCCAAACTGCTGAATCAACATCTATTTAACTATATAATGGGCTGGACCTCTATGTTATTCGGACTATATCGAAGTTTCCGTTATATTTATTTTAATTAAAATATTCTGTTATTCAAAATATCGCAGCAACATTAATTTAACAACAAAACTAAACGTCCAATAATTGTTAGCTTTTACTTTGGCCTTTTACCGAAAAAAGAAAAAAACTAAATTTAAAACAGAACTTATCGTTGTTTGGAAAAAGGTACAACAGGTTATGTAGATGTGAATTAATATTACATTGTTTAACATGGTGAAGAAGTTGAAGATTTCTAACGAGAGTGTATATTGCACGCACGAGACGAAGTCGAAGGCCTCAATACAATGTAATGGATTAGCTTTCCCCCGAGAGATACATAAAACTACACCTACAGGAAAATATAACCAACCAGCCGTATGCCATGGTTTATATTTATTGTTATAATATATGTATTGTGGATGGTTCTTTATAAGATATGGCCACTTACGGTATTACTTTTGAAGCGCTCAAAACAATCAAACAATCCTCACTTGTTATATATCATACTGATATATACATATAATTTATGTAACAACAATCAACTAAAATATACGTCAATCGCCCACCATTGTAATTAAAATATCTTCTTCGTAACCTGATCTCATACATTTAATTATTTCCGGTTTCTTTGAATAAGAATAATAATCATATTTTGACAATATTAAAACTTAAGTTTATGTTAACGAACTGATTTAAATTAAGTAATTCTGAATTCTACCTTCGTATGACACGCCACAAATTACGATATTATCCCCACCATCTGGATGTGTGGCGGTCCTCCACAGTGCGGTTCAAGGAGCTTTCCACGTACTACAAAGCTGTGGAATGAGCTTCATTGTGCGGTGTTTCCGGGACGATACAACATGGGTACCTTCAAAAAAAGGGCGTACACCTTTAACGGCTGGCAACGTTACTGTGACTCCTCTGGTGGGCGAGAAGCAAGAGAATGTGGACGGCGGTGACCACTTAACACCAGGTACGCTCTTTTATCCTCTTTTTACATAAAAAATCGACATTATCTACCAAATTTACTCGTGGGTTAAACAGCTATTAAGAAACGTTAAATGGTTTCCGTAATAAAGTAATTAATATAAAATTGTAACAGGAACAGTAACTTACTGAGTTCTTAGTTTATTTTTTACGTTCAGCTTTGTAACTATCTATACAAACTACTAAAACAACACGTCATATTGTTATACGTTTCAAGAACTCGGGGTCTTCATAATAATATTATGTACACAAAATGTACACGAGGGCTCTATGAGTGTGTTGTTAGTGACTCCAGTAATATATTATGTATATATAGGAAAACAATACTTGGGATTAATGAAACCTAACAATTTCCTTAAGTTTGCATTAAGTATGTCATTAGTCATCACTAACTCGAATTCGATCCTTTCACGAGTCATTTCTAGTCCTCATAGTTTCGATTTTGGCCGTCCATCGTTCACTATTAATATTCGTACCACATATTAGAATACTATAAAAAAATTCAAAAAAGGAGTCAAATCGTTTACATCAGTATTGTGGTTTGAAGTTTAACAGTTCACGTAAGGATAAATTATACTAATCTTCTAGGGCTCGACTCACGTGACATGCCAATGGTTAAACGTCATGTATGCGGTACGGCGATTTTCTGGAACACCACCGTACCGTTGCGTGTGTAAACACGGACTCCCAACAGCTTTACTTCAAAACTTGTATTTATACTTAGCTTCTCGTGAAAATTTTACTTTTAGAGCTTGTTAGTTATTGCGCCATCTAGTATAAATCCACACAATAACATTATTGTCACACATTGAAAACATTGATTGTTGTATTGATCATTTATTTACACACACCACTGTATAGAGGGTCGCCGTGCGGACGTGGGTACATAATGAGGCAAACATACGACATACAGTATACTACGGTAGACGATCAAAGCGTTCTGCATCTCTCTCAACATTTCATATTGTACCTCTCTCTATGCTCTAGGTCTAGGCACATATTTTTTATGGTAGAGATTTGACATATTAAAATGTCACTTGTAGATACAAAGTTCAAGTGGGCGGTGACAATTTATTACACAAAACAGTATTTTCGTAAGTTTAATAGTACAAAAAATATATCTTTCAAAGTTCATCCAATTTATAATTTGTTAAAATTATTAAAACATTCGAATAACACAAAAATATTATTATTTAATATTATTATTATAAAATCTATACTTGTGAGGTATTCCTTATTATAAAACTTAATTTTTTCGTTATTTTGAGTCGTTGCAGGTCTTATACGTTGTCTGTATGCCACATTTTTGAAGTGTTGTAGTGATTAAAAAAAATATCGTAAATTCAAATTAAAGACATGGTCGGACTTTAACAAAAATTGCTGTCATTTATAGAGAATTGTTGTCGGTTTTTCTTATTTTGTTGATATTTTTAAGACTTGATACCATTACTTAGCGGTCTCTTACTGGTTTAGCGCCAATAACTTATTGTTAAATAATCATAAAACCAAATATATTAAATTCACCGCGCCAAATGTCAAAAATGTAGATGCGAATATTTGATTAAATGGAGAGGTGGTAAAACCAGTGGAATCTGCTATATTTCTTGGCATTACTCTTGATTCCAAATTGCAGTGGGGCCCCCCTATTGAGGGATTGGCGAATAGGCTTAGTTCTGCAGCATATGCGGTTAAGAAAATTAGACGGTTAACTGACTTAGTATACTTTAGTTATTTTCATAGTATTATGTTCTATGGTATATTGTTATGGGGCAGTGAAGCAGATATTAATACTATCTTTGTGCTGCAGAAGAGGGCTAGTCGCGCGATTTATAACCTAGGTTCAAAAGAATCATTAAGAGAAAAATTTAAAGAAATAAACATTTTGACTGTTGCTTCTCAATACATTTTTGATAATGTTTTGTATGTTCATAAGCACATTGAGGAATTTTCTAGAAACTGTGACATTCATAATGTTAACACGAGGAACAAACATAAACTTGTTATGCCTACTACTCGGTTGGGTCGAGTTAGTAAGTCTTTTGTTAGGCGATGTATATGCTTGTACAATATGATCCCAGAAAATGTACAAAACAAATGTGTTACGAAATTTAAAAGAATTGTTAAATAACGTTTGTGTGGAAAAGGTTATTATAGCATAAACGATTTTCTTAATGACACCACGGACTGGGAATAAAGCGAACACCCTCAGGCTCTTTAATCATAAATGTTTATTGTACGATATTACATTGCCCGCTGAGTTTCATGCGCCCATTCTTCTCAGGTCTGAGGCAGTCTCTTTTGAATGGGTGGTAGATTTTGACGTTCAATAAGGGATTTTCGATCCTATTTTAAATAAAAATATTTGAATTTGAATTTGAATCTAAAATATTTTAAAGAACGATAACAGCATGCAAAATTATACCGCTACTTGAGGAAAGGTGTAGTCAATTTTATGTGTCGTAGAGACTAAGTCTAAGTCGTTCGACTGTCCAGAGGACTTGACAACGATTTTAAGAGACTGGTTCCGTCAGTACAAGGCTGGCATCCGGAAGAAAACCATACACAATATCTCGAGATGACCGCTTCCTGGTGAACCAGGCATTGAGAAATCGCAAATCTTCTTATTTACATCGCAAAAAGACTCTATTGGAAATGAGACATGTGTGTGTATGATTAGAATTATGAAATAAATTAAAATAAAATCTAAAGATGCCAGTGAAACAGGCTATTTTTTATAGGTGCCCATTTTTATTGCAAATTAGTGTACTAATCAGTAGTTAAGCGACATGAGATACTTGAATGGTCTGGACGTGTCACTGTCAATGTCAATAGCACAGTCTCGGTTTATTGATCCATTGATTAAAGAGACGCAATGTGACTTACTTTTGTAAGAATAATGTTTTCTTATAAATGGAGAAACAAAGGTGGTGCTTTGCGTAATCTTATTGCGATTAGGGCATAAGGTAGGACGACGATCGTTTTAGGGTTAATGTACAAATTAAATAAAAACAAACAAACAGTCATCGAATTTATTGTACACGAATGATTTTTGGTGTTTTATATTGTTTAATATGGACTTTTTAAATTGCTTTAAATAAAACTAGTTTTGAATACTTCTATACAATTTGAAAGACATTTGCGAGTATGTTTGCGCATAAAAACCCACAGACGTTCAAATTTTGCGAGACGTCGTTATATTGACAACAATAATTGGTATTTTAAGAAATGCAAAGCCTGCGTAGCGGCTATCGCTTTTGACGGTCTGTTCAGACTAAAGATCAAGGCTAACTTTATTTATAAATTGACCGTAGCAGGAGAATGTCGGCAATTCTGTAACGCATTTTGCCATTGTTTGGAGATATTTAAAACATACGGTGAGTAATCTATGTCTTTTCTTCTACTACACTAACTTTACTATTTTCAATGTCAACAAGAATAAAAGTGTGTTAATGCGTAAATCCTCTATAAACTTTCGTCAAAATTGAGACGCTATGTAACCATTACTAACAAGTTAAATATATTTATTGAATTGATTGAGTTCAATTTAAACATTTCCCATCCTTTTTTTTATAATTATTATATTTGTATTATTGAGGAAATATAAATGCAACAAAAATTAGGTTATATTTTGAAGAAAATATATGTTTATTTGTTATTACATGTAGGATACATATTATTTCTTGTATAATTTAGCGTAGATGCAGTACACAATATTAATAAGAACCGTAATACTTAACAAATACTAATACTATAAGTGCCAGTGTCTTAAGTAATAGTATTTAAAAATTAAAATTTCGTTTTAGACATGGAACCAACTCATAGTTTGAAGAGAAGTCCTCAAGGAGAAGAGGAGAGAGAAAGTCCTTGGTTTTCTGTGAGTATATTATCTTGTTACTATGTATGTTATTATATTGGAGGTTTGCTCCTATAAGATACCTATAAACGTAAATTTTCTCATTACTACGGATAATTAATAATAACATTGTTTGTATTACTTATAGGTTAAATAATGTGTATGTTTGTAAGCTGTCCTATTACACAGTACTACTTCTGTCTGTAAAGAAACAGAAAAAACAGATGCCAGAGACATGTTTTTACGATTGCAGTTGTGTTTTATGTTTCGTTAATTTAAATGCGAAGAATGGTTAGACGATGTACTGCGCAGGAATACATTTATAAGTTGTTTACATTCTTGTCCAAACGTGTTACGTATTTGGTTTAAATTATAGTTTGTTTTATTTTATTTGCTTAGTTAAGCCTACGATAAGATATGCGTGTTGCGATATGTTTACTTGGATAATATTATTGTTATTGGAGATATATCTGCAAGGAATGGGGGTGGGGCTTAGCGAGTGAAGTCACTTGACGAGATAAACAATACCATACATGTACTCTATAATGATACAATAAAAATATCATTCTTAATAGCATTTTGTAGTATCAAGGTCGGATGCGGTCAGACTCGTTTGCCAAAAACCTTTTCAGGAAAAGTTGTATGGCAAATGTAACTAGATTATTTATAACCTATATCTCAGGCTACTTACTATCCGCAACTCGCTGACTACACCAGCAAAATAGGCACCTGGGGACTCCCATGACCTTGGGGAGAGTCCTGGGTGATCCCAGGTGTTTGGCCCAGTGTCTGGCCACACTTCTACACTTTAGAATATTGTGTAAGGCCGTCTCTTCTGCCTCCATATCGGCTCTACACAGTAAACTGTGGGTGACACCAATATCAAACAGATCCCTGCTAAAAGAGCCATGACAAGTTATTATATGAGTTATTTTACGTAACCTTCGTTGAGGGAGTTTTATCAGTTTGCGGGGGAACTTCAAGTCTATTTGAGGTAGAGCTCGTTTGATTGTCTGCTCCCACCCAGTGTTTATAATGTAGTGAATGTTATTATTGATACATACGATTTAAGTCGTTTTGCTGGCGTTTAGCTTTTTAATTTTGGTTTAATTATAATAGTGCTTGCGTTAATTAAATTTATTTTTTTCTTGATTTCCTTCGTATGCATTGGGTGAGTTGATTCATAGCTTAAAACTTCTATCAATATTATTATTATACCTTTAACGAGCAATTCTTACAAATATATTTGCTTTACATAATGCGAATGTCGAAAACGGCTCTAATGATTTTAATGGAATTTAGTATATGTTGTAGTGTGTTTATCACATTTATACACGTATGAGCACACTCATCTCTCCAACAATATATAAGTATTTGTATAGAAAGATATGTAAAAAATAGAGTAATAAAGGAGCTTATTATCGCTTCAATACCCGAACCTCCAACATCACATGGCGACCCTGCCATTGCTGGCGCTGCGCAGTTGGTATAAAAATAAAGTGTATTAAAATACATATTACTAAATGTATAATAATTAAATGTCTAAATATATAAAGTTTATATTAAATTCTCAACGATATACTTAATTTAAAACCAAAATTAAAAGTAATATAAATTACGAAGAGTTCAAAATAAAAAATGAATTAAAAGTGAGAAGTGTTTGTTGGCGCTTGCTGTGCTGGTGTTTAGGAAAGCTGATGGTGCCTATGATGTGGTGATGGTGCCTAGCAGGGTGCCGGAAGTGAGAAGAAGGGTGGCGGTGCAGGGCTCTCTTTAATATTATTTTTTCTTTTTTTTATATATTTTTTTTCAGGAATATTAAATATCATTTTAAATGTTCCTTTGTATAATAAAGAAAGAACTAAGTTTCCAGTTATTCTTATGTGAATACTTATTAATTAATATATTAATGTAACACATATAAATATATTCTTACAATTTACATTCATTCACTTTATTTTGATTTATTCTTTTATTATTATATTGTTTGTAGTGATCTCTTATTGATCCAGTACTTAACATTAATGTTAAAAGTAATTTTTTTTTATTATTTTTCGTTATCTTCTAAATTAAGTTTAATATTAATATGGTTAAGCAAAATTACGTTTCGTATCGATAAGCTTTAAAAAATTTAAAATAGAGTCACATTCAGATTTTTTTTTCATCATAATAAAACAATGTAAATTTAAAATCCTACATCAGTGTTGAGTACAGATTACCTTGTTTTAATTGTTTTTTTTTCATATTCTTAACTTAAAAAATTTTGTTTTAAGTTTCCAAATTTATAACAATCTAATAAATTTTATGTATAACAATTTTCTTTTAATAACCTATAGAGTCGCCTTTAGAGAAGTGTTTTCACATAATTTAAAAATTATATTAAATGTATTGTTTTTATAAGTTATATACGGAACGCGAGAGGTAGAGTCCCGCATCGTTTATAATATTTTATTTTCAGTTTTATTTGTGTAAGTTATATTTTTTGTTTTGTTTGAAAACTTGTAGTAGAACAATAAACTTTTATATCAGTTTCGAGTGGCAAAATTGATATTGGCATGGAAAAGCAGAGCCAGCTCATTAGATAACTTACTCAATTTTTTAACAAAAGACGATTTACTTTATTTTTCCTTCACATATAAGTATACCTTTATTTTTAGAATACGGTACACTCTACCGTTCATAGTAGGTAATCATTGTTTACATGATATGATTGGGAATTACTTATTTCATATTTACTTTATCAGTACAGGTTTTTATTTATTTCGTAAATAGTATCTTTCTTGACTTATTTAATAATATATACGTAATCTTACTTAATATCGATAGGGATTTATTAATCCAGTTGTTTTAAATTATAATTAGCGGAAATATGAGTCGCGTCGTATAAACAAACCCACACGAGTTTTTTTAACAAGTTTTGATTTTGAGTAATTTAAAAGTTTCAAGAAGTCTGGAATTGTTATTTTAAATAATTAATTTCATTTTTTTTTGTCATTCAATTAAAATTACTTATAAATTAGTGTACATTTAAACAACTATTTGAATTATTTCAGTAATTATGTTGAAGTATTTTTAATGTTTATATTATTTTATTTTATATTCAGTAGCGGTCCGTAACTCATAAGTTCGGTTTACTTATAATAAATGTGATTTATTATAAGTAAACCAAAATTATTCGGCATCGAAGATTTTATAGTGGATTTTTATTGAAGACTACACTCACATAGGACCCTACCCTACATTGGTTACCCCTTCAAAAGAACACATTATATAATAAAAGTGAACACATTATTTAATAAAAGTTATTTGAAGAATATACACGACACCTAACGTTGGAGCAATGCCATCAGCGGAAGTCTTCGATCACAGTGTTCTCAAGGATTCCAGATTTTTCGTCATGACGTTCCAGTCAAGTATCAGAAGTTATTCAGAAGAAGTCCAGTCATGAACGTCGGGGTAGCCACTCTCACTGCGGAAATGGAGAAAATAAACGCGTGTCTCTCAAATATCGAACGATCAGACTACAGCGACCCAGGTCATAGTTACGCAGTATTCGGGACTCTTCAAGGTCGCTGTCAAAGCTACGTCGTCCCGGTGCACCCGACTGGTTGTGCAGCTACCACTTCAGGTACCGACACCGTGCTCATAAGTGCATCCCGCCGTGCGCGAGGAAATGAAGCCCCAGTCCCAGTGCAGCAGCTACCCAGCCGGAAAACTAGCGCGGGAGGAACAGACAAAGGTGGAGGTCTGTACCATAACACCGTGCAGCCGTCTTATAGTAACAGATTTAAATTCTAGTTTAAGATTTTTAGTTGATACCGGTGGCAATGTTTTGAAACTATCTTACCAGTGTCCAAAAACCATTAATGAATAACCGCAATCAGATTTTAAGTTATAAACTGCTAGCGGTGCAGAAATTGCAACTTATTGCGTTAAATCTTTAGTTTTAAATCTTAATTTAAGAAGACCGTACCTTTGGGAATTTATTTTAACAGATGTTAAACAGCCCATTATATTAACGCATTTTTAACGCTTTATAAGCTAGAGATCAAATTTCTGCACAAAGAGAAAATTATTAAAACCGAGTCAGGGGGATTTAAGAAGGGAAATAGATGTTTTTTTAATTTATTCTTTCTCTGTCTGTTTGTACGGGCTAATCTCTGAAACTATTCCACCGATTTAATTGAAATTTTGCATGAAAATAACTCACATCCTCGGTCAACATCTTAGATACTTTTCATCCCGGAAATTTAAAGAGTTCCCTTAGGAAAGTTAAAAACCTAAAGCTACTTATATAGCGTAGTACACTACAACTTATGCACATAATTTAATAAAGTTTGGCATGTTGATACCTCCTATTGCTGGTAAAATATTAAATACTTTTCATCCCGGAAAAATAAAGAGTTCCCGTGTGAATGTTAAAAAAGTAAAGTTACTTATAAAGCATAGTACACAACAACTTCAGTACATAATTTAATAAAATATGGCATGTTGATACCTTATATTGTCGGTCAACACTTTAAATACCTTTCATCCCAGAAAGTTAAAGAGTTCCCGTGGGATAGTTAATAAACTATAGTAACTTATATAGCTTAGAGCACAACAACTCATGCACCTAATTTAGAAAGATTTGGCATATTGATACCTTTTATTGTCGGTCAACACTTTAAATACCTATCATCCCAGAAAGTTAAAGAGTTCCCGTGGGATAGTTAATAAACTATAGTAACTTATATAGCTTAGTGCACATCAACTTATGCACATAATTAAAAAAAAAATGAAATTGCACCTTATTTTGCCAATCAACATCTTGGATACTTTTAATCCTGTAAAATTAAAGATTTCCCGCGGGAACGTTAAAAATGTATAGTTTCATATATAGCTTAGCACACATCAATTTAAGCACCTTATTTAGTAAAATATGACAAGTTGATACCTTAAATTGCCGGTAAAACAATGTGTATTACAAAATTTACAAATCCCATAACGACATTAGTGATGGGTTCTCGCGGGAAACTAAAACACTACAAAAACATTGTCCAGCATAGCGTCATTCATATCAAATCAATTGTGTGTGACGGACGTCATATCTACTTGAGGCAAAGAGTGAGAACGACAAGTCCTTTAGGTCAGACATACTAAAATAGGTACATCGATACATACTAATTATACAACTGAATCATATAACCCTGTGAAAATCTCAGCCCAACCTTCTGGCTAAAAAAAGTATCTGCTAATATTATAAAAACGAAAGTTTGTTAGAATGTATAGACGTCTGGATGTAGTTTGTTGCTCTTTCACGTGAAATCTACTTTATGTATTTTATTGAAACTTTACAATAATATAACTTACATGCCAGAATAACACTTGCATAACAGATATTTATAGTGGACATATTTTGTCTATACTACATTATTTGAACAAATATTTGAATAGTTATGACGATGACGATAAACAATCGAGTGCGCGATTTTGTTGTGCAGTCCGGTGGCAGGCGGTGGGACGGGCATGCGGGTGGAGTTATTAATTTTAAGCGCCTGCAGGTCCAATTAAATTGCTTTTTAAATGACTATCAAGAAATTGCAGGGTCAAACCTTAAAAGAAGCAGGTATACATTTGGGCATGCCATGTTTTTTCTACGGCCAACTCTACGTGACTTGTATTCACGCGTTTCTAAATCGCAAAATCTGCATGTTTATGCTGACTGAAATACATCGTTTAACATAATTTAGGAGGACATAGGGGTATATTGTAGTATCTACCTATAACTTTTGCATCGTATACATACATCCGTACTTATCTATCCTAACAAACTATAGTTGTTCGAACACTTACATCTGCCTGCGTCCCGAATAGCAGAATAATATAAATTCATTGAAAAATTTACGAAAAAATAAAATAATACTTTCTTTAATAACACTTTCTTTCATTTAAAATCATTATCACAATTTTCTAGAGGGTAATCTTTTTTTATGGAGATGGAGGACCAAAGAGGCTACGAGCCACCTGGTTATCTGTAAGTGATGCCGCCCACATTCTCTTGCAACATCAGAGGAATCACAAGAGCATTGCCGGCCTTTATCTCTGGTTTCCTGGTGGAAAGCCAAATTTTTGTGAGTGTCATACATATGCTATATATTAACCCAAAAAATGAAAAGACTTTTTCATAGTAGTTGTATTTGTGAAATGCGTCTGGGAAAAACCGTCGAACACTAAAAATAAATTATATGGCAAAACAACGTTTGCCGGGTCAGCTAGTTGGCGAATAAGAAAATACTTCAAAATACGACTTTAATAGAGCCTATCATTGTATTTGTGTTGCCCCTTGCAATATAGAAAAAACCTGCTATTATTACCCGTTTGGACTTTCCGAATTTCCCCGATTCACCTTTGGATCAAGAAACAAAGAACAAGCGACAATTACTTTTTATAAGTGAATTCACGGTCGCCATACAGCATATTAGCGGTAAAGATAATATTATTGTAGTCGATACCTTATCACGTGTAGATACAATTGTATACCCAACTGTGACTTCGACAAACATAGATTTAGATTAGTATGACGCAACATGGGCATAGCGACAATAATGTTAAGTTTAAGAAAATATATTTACCCAATTGTAGAAAAGGAGTTTTTTGTTGAAGTTTCGAGCAATGTTATTAGGCCTTATTTAACCGAACATTTTAGGAAAATTGCTTTTAATAGTGTTCATAGTTTAAGACATCCAGGTTTACATAAGACCCGAAAGATGGTCTCAAAACAATTTTTTTGGCCTGGTATGAATGTTGATATAGGGAAATGGACTAAAGCATATTCAATGTAAAGGATTAAAAATTTCTCGTCACGTTGTTTCGGATATTGGGAAATTCCTCGAAGTTTCTCGATTCGAGCATATACACGTGGATTTAGTTGGTCGCTTGCCGACAACTCCACAGGGATATAGATATTTATTCACAATTATAGATAGACGTACACACTGGCCCGAGGAATTTCCCGTAAAAGAAATTACTGCAGATATATTGATAAGTATATTTATGAAGGTTGGATAGTTAGGTACTGTTGCCCTGTTCGTTTAACTAGTGATCAAGGACGTCAGTTCGAATAAAATTTATTTTAAAGTTAATGTCGTTTTTAGGTTTTTAAAAGAGCCGTACGACGCCTTACCACCCACAATGTAATGGTGCGGTGGAAAGGTGGCATAGATCATTAAAGGCAGCCCTAATGGCATGAATACTTGATAGTAATAGGTCGTCGATTGAAGAGTGGCCTACGGTTATGTTATGGTTAAGAGCAGCGATTCGGACTGACAGTGGTGTTAGTCCCCATAATTGGCCTTCGGTAAAACTTTACGTTTGCCTGGCGAATTCTATGATAGTTCTACGATAGTACGTCATGGACTATCGTTTAACCATCATGTTATTCGCCAGGCAAACAATGGTCCTTATACGGCTTCGTCTTTCAATAACCTATCTATCCTTAGTTTACGCTTACTTACATTTCAATAGCCTATCGACAGATAGCATTGGACTATAACTAGTGATGTAACTATATTGTACATAACTATGGATAGATAGAGTAACCGACAAAGTTCAAACGATTGCGAAACAGAGGTGGCACTGGGCAGGGCACATAGTTCGACGGACAGATGGCCGTTGGGGCAGTAAAGTCCGCAAATGGCGACCACGAAAAGGAAGACGGCCGTCAGTTTAGTAAGTAATAACCATCAGACTATCTCTTAATATATAACGAGAGATAAAACTAATGCAAAAAATAGTCGTGTATTCGGTTTTACAACATTATAGTCACGTTTTTATTAGAGATGAGGTACATAGATCACTTAAGCCAACGTACGATGGTCCATATACAGTTTTGGAACAAGGTCTAAAAGTTTTAAAAATTCAACTTCTAGGTCGAGTCACACGCATTTCAATAGATAGGTTAAAACCAGCGTTTATGATAAATGATGATCCCCGGGTAGAAAATATATTGTTCCACATTCAGTCGAAGTCGGTTCAGCTTGCGCCACCAATAAGTGTAACAAGGAGCGGTCGTGTAATTCGACGACCCGTGCGATTCGCGCTGATTAATATTCAGACAGAATCAGCTATAATATACCATTGTTTTAAATTTATGCATGTTTATATTTTATTGTATTTCAATTAATTATATGTGTTATATTTAAGTTTTTGAGAATAATTTTAAAGGTTCAATATTTCATTTTATGTTTAACATAGAAAAATGAATGATCACTTAATAAACATTTTTATACAGTATTATTACCGAGTAGTAATTGTGTATAAATGTTACGACTAAAAATGTATTTTTAACATTTCGTTACTAACTTTGTTTTTTTGTATAAAGGGGGGGGGGGGGGGGGAATAGTGTAGGGACACACCTATGCAAATCTACTTATGGAAGCTATTTGTAAATGTATGCGTGTTCACACTGTGTGAATTATTATTATTTTATATATATATTCCCATCCATTATTATTTTATTTTATATTCCGTAGCGATCCGTAACTCATTTAGTTCGGTTCACTTATAATAAATGTGATTCATATTTTGTATGCAGCACCTTACAAACTAATTTGTTATGTATAATAGTACAGCCATTATAAAATAATGTATTTGATTGAAAAAAAAAAGGCAAAAAAAGAGCATTTATTTTCTCAAAATTGATTCCTCTAGAATTATTTTTGATGTCATTTCTAATATACTAGTTACTCCTACCGCTTCGGAATCAAATGGCACTCTGAGAGAGAAGAAGCGGTGCAAAAAACTCTCCCAGCAAAAAGCTCTCCTTTTTTTGCACTCTATTCAATAAAATATACAATATTGTACAGTCATTTCTATCGCTATAAAACAATCATAATCTAGTCCCAGGCTGTCCGATCACTTAGATATTCAGCTGTGGAGTAGTAGGACTTACAACAGAGCCAATTTTTAATAAAACATTTAAATTTATTTATGGATAAAGACTGAACAGTGGCTGGGACTTTATTATTAAAGTGTATACATTTATCTTAAAGCTATTATGTATCTTATGAAGCCTATTAGAATTAGTTACAAATTAGTAATAATGAAAATCACTATTAAGAGCAAAAAGGTGGTTTTTCTTTGAGACACTGTCTATAACCAAGCTGATATAAAGCACGAACAGGTCTCATTTGCAAATTACCGTTGAGTTTCTTGCATGTTCTTCTTACGAGCACTACTTTTACCCAACATAAGGTTCATTCACGATTCAAAAGCACTATGTTAAAACCTAATTTATAAAGTTTAATTAACTTTGATTGACTTTATTTTTTAAATGTGGCAACACAAATTAGTTTTCACCATCAGCTGGTATACTTGGTTGTACACAGATATTGAAGTGTGCCAAGTGTCACGATTGGTACCCGACCTTGTGCCACAGGCCCACGATCGGTGACTGGCACTGCCCGTCCTGCCAGCGGAAGCTCAACGAGGTGGTCGAACACGGTGCATCCCAGCAGCCCATGGAGCAGACGTTCAACAGAGACTGGGGTCGCGTAATAAATAATAACTCTCTAACAACTCTCAACCATCCTAATTTTCAAAATACTTTTCCATTGTATTTTCCGGAACATCTCGGAAACGGCTGGATGTATGATACATAATTATTAATATTATGCAGTCTAAAAATAATTAAGTTTGCAAAGTGTTTAATTAAATTCTTTACTTTAACGTATAATTTAGCGTAATATACATAAACGAATGAAAAAAATATAATTATGTAATTGGGATTCAGATTCAGTATACAATATTAATAAAAATCGTAATGCTCAAATAGTAATACTATAAGAGCCAGTATTTAAATAATAGTATTTAAAAATTAAAATTTCGTTTTAGACATGGAACCAACTCCAAATCAAAGTTTGGAGAGAAGTCCTCAAGGAGAAGGAGAGCATGGAGCAAGTCCTTGGTTTTCTGTAAGTATATTGTCTTGTTTGTGTGTATGTTATGATCTTGTTTGTATGTTTGTTAATATAGTGGAGGTTTGCTCCTATAAGATACCTATAAACGTAACTATTGCTACAGATAATTCATAATAACATTGTTTATAGTACTTTTAGGTTAAATAATGTGTATGTTTGTAAGCTGTCGTATTACGCAGTACTATATCTGTCTCTTGTAAAGAAGCAGAAAACAGATGCCAGAGACATATTTTTACGATTGCAGTTGTGTTTTGTGATTCGTCGAGTTATTTTACGGAGCCTTGGTCGAGGGAGTATTATCAGCTTACGAGGGTGCTTGAAGTCAAAAGTACTTAATTCAAAACTAAGCAATAAAGTTTATTTAACTTTGACTTAATTTTTTATGTGTGACTACACAAATTACTTTTTACCATTAGCTGGTATACTTGGTTGTACACAGATACGGGAGTGTGCCAAGTGTCACTTAGGGTACCCGAGCTTGTGCAAGAGTCGTGCGGCCACCGAGCTGTCAGTCGTTAGCTCGCACTGCCCGCCCTGCCGGTTTAGGCCCAACGAGATAGTCGCGCCCGATGCAACCCAGCAGCCCATGAATCAGACTCAAAGTTTGAAGAGAAGTCCTCAAGGACAAGGGGAGCATGGAGCTGGTCCTTGTTTTTCTGTAAGTATATTTTGTTATTTGTATGTGTATTATGTTGTTCACATGTATGTTATGCTCTTGTTTGGATGTATGTTAATATAGTGGAGGTTTGCTTCTATAAGATACCTTTAAACATAAATGTTCTCTTTACTACGACTAACAATTATATACTCGTACATGTACTCTGTAACGATAAAATAAAAACATCATTCTTAAAAGCACTTTATAGTATCAAGGTTAGACGCGATCAGACTCGTTTAGCAGAAACCTTTACAGGAAATGATGTATCATGAGCAAATGTTATTAGTTTATTACCTATGTCATGGGCTACTTACTATGCGCAACTCGCCGTCCACAGCAGAAAAATAGGAGATTTTGCGTCGTGGAGTCGGCATCTAAATCTGCCACCCCAAACCCTCAAGGTACTTTATTAAACCTCTGGTGTCACCCATTACCTTGAGGAGAGTCTTCTATGTATGTGGCCGTGTCTTCTGCCTCGGTGCAGGCTCTGCACAATGGACTGTCGGTGACACCTATATCAAACAGATCCTTGTTAAAAGGGTCATGACCAGTTGTTACATGAGTTATTTTACGTAACCGTGAGAGTTTTATCATCTTGCGAGGGTGCTTGAAGTCTATTCGAGGTAGATCTTGTTTGTTTGTTCCCGCCCAGTGTTTTATATAGAGTAAATGTTTTTATTGATACATACGATTTAAGTAGTTTTATGGCGTTAACCTTTTTAATTTTGGTTCAATTATAATAGTGCTTGCGTTATATATTATTTTTTTTCTTGATTTCCTTCGTATGCATTGGGTGAGTCGGTTAATAGCTTAAAACTTTTATCAATAATATTATTATAACTTTAAACGAGCAATTCTTACACACAATAATATTTGCTTATACATAATCTGAATTTCAAAAAGGGCTCCAATGATTTTAATGAAATTTAGTATAGGATTCAATTTTAAAAAATATAGTTTTATCTATAAGTCTATAAGATTATAATACCTCAGGTGGGAATAATAATCGGGCGATCCGGAAACCAGAAGACCCCGATTGGAATCCTGGTGTATCTGGGTCCTATAACATTCATATCCATTTTTTCCAAGTACCGTCCTGAGAAACTATTTATACGGTCTGACCCTGGAGATTATATCGTGGGGGCAAGAGAACCTAAAATAACATAAATGATTGGGAATGAAAGGACCGCCCCTAGGCTATTTTATAATAAATTTGCTCAGAAGGAAAAAATTACGCATTCTAACCAGGACACTAACGGGGCACTACAGATTAAATAAAGACCTCTCAATGCTACGCCTCAGAGATTTCAGAGTGTGTAGATTGTTTATTGTGTAGTACAGACGAGACCCCGCTACACATCCTCTTTGAATGGGTCCCTTTAATGCGTAGCATCTCCTTGGGAAGTCCAATTCTTAAACCACTTGAGAAACGTCAGCTCACTGGAAAAGATATAAACAGAGTCATAAAAAGAATGAATTATAATAAATATCTGTTTCATGTAGGTATGACTGAGCAGGCCCTGCATGGTGGCAGAAGAAATGGCAGCTCTTGTACTTTGCATTGTCCTCTTGTATTCACTTACCGGGCTCAACATCATAGCACCCAAAACACAATTCCGGAAATCTTTAGGCAAGAGAGGAGATTGCCGAGGTTTCTGGAGGAGTTGGGGTGGCAGTGGCAGTATATTCCGATATATACACATAGAAACAATAGCCCGTATATACCATATTATACCTAGTCTTGCCTTAAATACTGCAACAAAGAGTTGCCATAATTACTTTTACAGTTAGTCAGTGTTAGTTTAATACATAAATATAAAACAATTTAAAATATAAAAAGTTTATTAATTATAATTAATAAAATACATAATACTTACGGATGTTATGTGATCCTATCGTCTTTCTTATTACTTGTACTATTATTTTTACAAAGTTTTACGCAACCCGGCAATTTACTTTCAATTATTAGCAAAGTTTAACAATCAATCAATCAATCAATCTAGTTGGAGCGCAGCGGAGACCAATCCTCAATTTAAGTTCTTAACATTTGTTTTGTACATTTTCCAGGATCATTTTTTATTTATTTATTTATATTATTCAGAAACAAACAGTCATTTATAACTATATTAGCTGAGAAATATTTAGTAAAGTATAGACCTACAGTTTCCTAGATTTTTAAAAACTGCATCATTAATTATTTTATATAACACAAATTCTTAATTATAGACATAAGTTTTGAAGAGTTACATACTATATACATTATTAACCTACAGTTTCTAATTTACAGTTTTTTTTTAATCTACTTTATAGTTTTATTTAAAGCAAACAATATTAACATAAGTTTTGAAGAGTATCATACCTACATTATAGACCTACCGTTTCTTACATTTGTAAAACTACATCATTAATAATTTATTCATATAAAACAAGTACGTACTTAATATAAACATCATTTTTGAAAACCAACATATCTATTTAAAATAACTTAGATTACTATTTTTCACAAAGATACTCCAAAGCAGATTCTTTCAAACTGCTTAGGGATTCACTAAATAAATCTATGTTATTAATACCTTATCATTGTACAACCTGCAAGCACGTCTTATGAATGCGTTTTCTGCGTAGTTTGTGCGACTGCGAGGTATTACAAAAAGAGGCTTGCTCCGGCAAGTTCGTTCGCGACGTTGAGGTACTCTAAAAGACAGTGAGTGCAATAATGGTGGGGAATCGATAATATTATTTATAATTTTCAAAATAATTGATATATCAGTACAATTTTGACGGCAACTTAATAAACATATTTCATGCCTTTTCAGTGAGGTGTCATAATCCATATATATATGTGACCTGTACGATAATCGAGAACTCTTAAAAAATTTTTCTGAACCATTTCTATTTTATTTGCATAGATATTAAAAAATGGATTCCAAACAGAACTAGCAAACTCGAGATGACTGCGAACAAAACTATTAAACAGCACCTTGTACGTCAAAGCTCTCTTAAAGGGCTTTCCTACCCGAAGTATGAAACCTAATTGTTTAAAACCTTTATTTATAATGCTATCTATATGAGGTAGAAAAGTGACTTTAGAATCCATAATTACACCTAGATCACGAATTTGATCAACGTGGGCTAGTTCTTTTTGAAAGAGTTTGTATTGAAATTGTATGGGTTCTCTTTTTCTGCTGAAACTTATAACAAAACACTTATCGGTATTCAAAAAGAGGTTATTTTGATTACAAACTGTCTCGAAATGACTTAAATCACTTTGTAAGGTATCATAGTCACCAATATCGCGGATGACTTTAAAATTTTTGTGTCATCGGCATATAAAAGTAAATTGGAACGGTTTACATTTTCTATGACATCATTAAGGTATAATATAAATAACAACGGTCCTAAATGTGACCCTTGTGGAACGTCAGAAGTAATGAGTCTGTACTGAGAGGTATACCCATCCACTGCAACTGCCTGCGACCGATTTTCAATGTACGACTTTATCCAGCGAAAAAGATCCCCGTGTATACCAAGTTGCCAAAGTTTCAAGAGGAGGCGTTCATGAGAAATTTTATCGAATGCTTTGGCAAAATCAGTGTACACGGCATCCACCTGGTAATTATTATCCAAAGCTTCTAAAATAATTTCAGTGTACGATAAAAGATTTGTTTCAACACTGCGACCTTTTACAAAACCATGTTGATATATGACGACGTACAGCGGCAGACAGCTGGTCGGTGACAATCTTCTCTAATATCTTGCCTAATTGGCATAATTTGGAGATGGGCCGATACTTCTCAATGTCACAGTTCATTTCTCCTTTCGGTATCGGAGTAACAAGCGCACGTTTCCAAATAGAGGGCACACAACCTTCACGAAGAGACTTCTCAAATAGTAAAGTGATAGGAACAGATAACTCGTGAGAACATTTGTTTATGATAACTGGATGAATACAATCAGGACCGGCTCCCTTATTTATGTTGATTGACTTAAGATATTTATGCACAAGGTCTTTAGTTAAAATTATGGTATTCATGTCAAAAACTGTATTTTTTACTGGTGGAAGATTGTGCAGCTCAATGGTACCAGCTTTTTCAAATACAGAGTGGAAGTGTTCGTTAAACTTTATAATACATAACTTGTGGAAGACCACTCCTTGCGGAAATTGACTTCATATAAGACCAGAAGAACTTTGGGTTAGACGTAATTTTATTTTCTGTGGAGATGATGTAATTTTTATAGCATCTACGTTCTAATTTATCAATTCTTTTTCTTATGCATCTAAAACTGTCGTAATCTAATGGATTGCCATATGTCTTCCATAGTTAATGGTACTTTTTCTTTTCTTTCAGTAATCTTATGAGGGGTTTTGTATACCAGGGAGGCTTATTTGAATATGTGCGTAGAGGGCGCTTTGGAACATGCGTGTCTATCAAACGATTTAGAATTTCATAAAAAATTAAAATACACTCCTCCAATGATCGTCTTGAAAATAGCAAAAACCAATCAATCTTAGACAACTCGTTATTAATTTCAGCAAAATTCGAGTAGAAAAACAATGTTTAAGAGTAGGCGCGGGTATAAGAGAGAGTAGGCGAATTGAGTTTAACTCAATTTGTAACGCTTTATGATGTACCACTTCGTTTACAATAGGACAGTCGCTGGTGAGAACACTGCAATTTCTATTGCATAAAATAAGGTCTAACAGCCGCTGATTTGAATTAAAACTAGTATTAAATTGTTGTAGGCCAGTAAAACATAGAAACTCATTTAGTGGCTCCAACCTCGAGTCGGTACCATTGTCAAGACGCATATTATGATTATCCGTGCTAGACCACTGAGCATGTGTTACGTTAAAGTCACCTGTTATAAGAAAAATATCATTAGAATATTCTATAATTAATTGAGTACAAATTTCAAAGAAGTTTTAAAGTGTATCTTTGTACAGAGGCCCATGCGGAATGTAAACACAACAAATATGCAATGATTTGTCTTTGCTGTTATTATTTGGAGACAACAGTATTGTAACCCATACGCAGTCCGGAGGAGGCGCGCGGGGGGCATGGCCAGTTTTGGCGCACAGGCAGATAGTCGCGATTCACCGCCACCATCACTCCTCCACCTCGCTCTAATCCGCTCGCCTGAGCTGATCGATCGCACCGATAAATTAAATATCTATTATCAATGATTGATTGACTGTGAATAAAATCTTTGTGTTTTTGTACGTAATCCTTGTACGTTTTGATAATAACCGCTAATCGTAAAGTTAGACAACATTGACGGAAATAAAATATGTTTACATAAGTGTCTGTGTAATTATTATATAAATTACTATTATAGATGTATTGCGGTACACTTAATTTTAAAACTTGAATCATTTCTGTGAAATAGTGAAAAATGCATGTAGTTAAAGTTTTGTTCTGAAAAATGTTTGTAGGTAAAAATTTTTGTAGTATAGTTTGTAGTTTAAATGAAACATAAAATACCTTTATAGTCGGTGGTTGCAGGTTGAACTCTTAAAATAACGATAACATAACATGATTTACAAAATAATGTAGGATCTACTGTGAATAATAATTTTTCATTTTGTAAAAGCAAACCTATACATCACCCAAAATTCGACCTGACCAAGCAGAAACAAATCGCTTATGTATCTAAGTACATACATTATATTATCAAGAATATTATATAGAGATCCGACTGTTAAAATGTTTATATCTTTTTTTTTTTCACTTAATGACCAACTGCTGATGTTGATGTTCCAACTTCCAGATGATTTATGAGTTTTTGGAAATCTTGATACTTTAACGTTATTTAATTAAACTTCATGATCATAATCATAACAATCTTTCCGTATAATTATTTTTATTTATTTTAAGTTTATTTTAAGAAGGAACACAACTAAAAATGACACGAGTCAGAGAAAAAGTCCCTGGAACTTGAAATCGTTCTTAATTCTACGACCACAACGGTATATTATTTACGTTTATTTAAACAAAACAAAACTTATAACTATATTTACTATACTATCTATGACTAAATAAAATTAAAATGATGATTACGGGGAATCGTACCAAGAATATCGGCAGCATTTCCACGTTGGATAGCTAGGCTGATCGGTTGATCGAAATAGCTGTCAGCGCTTGGGTTTCCAGTAGCCCTATTGAGGCGCGAAGATACTTACTTTGACCATCCTCGCGCCTCTGGGCCTCACGGGCCAACTGTTTCAACACCAATCCAACCTCGAACCTCTTGCACTAATGGAAGTTAGTACAAACTTCGGTAAAAATTCTCCAAATTGAGCTTCAATAAAATACCAGTCTTGTATCAGAATAACAGATCTGTAGCAATTGCCACTCTTGCTACGTGGTTAATCCGGCACTGTGCGTTGTTATTAATAGTAGAATTATCACTCGACAGATACGATGGAATGTACAAGTAAGGGAAGTAGTACCCGTATCTGCTGTGGAGGGACGACCCCAGCCCGGCGCCCTGGAGGCAAGCAAGCAAACCGTTGTAGTGAGTATGCTGCAGTATCTGTCTGTTAGTCCTTGGTGTATATCTGGTGCAGAGTAATGACACCCGCGTGGCGTCTGGAGCCCGGCCGGGCTTGAAAACAGTACTGTCACTATATCTAGTGAGAGGTGGTGAAAATCGAGACAAGAACTGATACTTCAACAAGTCAATGAAGGAGTGCTTTTGATCTATCTGGCACCATTGATGATACGAGATATTATACAGTACAGTAGATATGTTGTTGATTACGAACACTCTTATTTCAGAAGCCAAAAGAAATAAAACAATATTCTTCGCCCAGCTCACCCGACCCGTCGCCCGAACAGCTACCGGAACCTACACCCGGCCCCTCCACGAAATATGGAAACTACAAGTAACTATCACTTATAGACACTTTCCGAAGATGCATGAAATATTTCATTCTAAGTTACAAGTAAAAAATTCAATTAGGTAAGAATATTGTGCTAGTACAATAGGTTTAGTAGATTTGTTCTCTTGTTAGTGAACAGAAAGTTAATGACGGTGGCGTAATAATAATAATATCCTGGTACCCGAAAACCTCATTTCTTTCTGCAAACGTTAATGTTGAAAATTATTATAATAATTAATTAATAATATCATTACTTAAGCAGCGAAAATTATCATACTTCAGAACGGGTTGATTTTACCAATAAATTTAATGCTCTGGCGCCCAACATTAAAATGTTTAAGATAAGAATTCACGACACCTTCTTGGAGCTCCAATATTTCCTGTTTCATGTACGATCTTAGACGATCATATTAAATAAATTAAAAACGTTTCACACAGATAACTTAAAATTAATTCTCAAATGGCCTTTTTATTATTTGGTTTTGTTTATTTGTTCCAAAATTTACATACCTCTTAAGGTCCAGCCTGTTATGGAAATTTCCAAAATTACTTGATGTGATTGATAGTTTCCTTAAAAATATTTTAGTAATCGTTTTGAATTGCGCATTTTCAGATCATGCATAGTCTCAAGCCTCGTTACCAATATGGTTTTGTGGTTTGGGTACTTGTATTATTTCAGGCGTTGCCTTACCAGCATTCCTATCTTAATTTCATAGTACGCAGCCTTTCGTTACTAGAATAAATTATGTATATATATATATATATATATATATATATATAAATATATCAATCATGTATATATAAGAAGCAACAATGCTTAGCTAAATATTACAAATGTTCAAAGTTTTTGAGACGATTTATAGTGTCAAAAAGTATGGGAAGCACTTCTTAACACGTCAGTCATTGATGATATTTTGATCATAACTACTGACAGAACAGAGCGTGCTCGTCTTATGGCCACTACTTAAAAAACCGGACTTTTGGTTGGACGAGCGTTGCATTCTGCACCGATTTGAACACTACTTGACAATTTCACATTATCAATATGCGTATCAGATGTAAAATTGAATGAACCACATCAATGCCGATGTGGCGTTCAGGTAATATTCAGGGCGTCACAGCTATCCTGCCTGAAATCGGAAGGCCACGTCAGTAGTTACCCCAGCACTAATAAAGTCATCCGCAGGGCATTGCCGCTCTAAATATACCAGCTGTTTTAGAGCCAAATGGTATGTACCCACCGCGATGGCAAGCGTCCTGATGGAATTATATGGTGGGCTGGGCACAGGGAAGGGAACTGGTGGGGAACGCGACTTGCGTTGACACTCTGGCTCCTTCTCATGTCCAAGTACATCAGTGATGCTGAGGCTGCTTCGACTGCTGAAGGCAGCAAGGGTCGCAAATATGTCGGTCTTAGTGAATCTTACCACTTTGTGCCGTTTGGTTTTAGCAATTCATATTGTTTGTGAAAATGTTGCTCAATTGTAAAAAACATCTCATCCTTAAACAAAATTTTTCTGTGACCTTTCTTTACGTACCACTTCAGTAGTTGTTTAGACTTTACCACCCTATTCTTTTTAAAATTATCAGTAAAGAAATTACCAGTACGTGTCTTATAAGATGCAAGGTGTTCTACTGTACATTACATCAAAATGCTGTACCAACAAAGGTATACAATACGTCGAAACCATTTACCTTTTTTACCAATTATTAAATTTATGCTTTCTTTTTGAGTACTAATGAGATTACTGTCACTTGGCTAGTTTGTAATTTGACATATCTGGATGCACTAGTAGGTTAACTTTATACTTGAAAGATTAACTGTACACCTAATAATAAGTTTTAAATCAACTCATGCTAATAAAAATGCAATATAAATTTATCCAAACAAAACAAATCTTATAATTATATTTACAATACTATGAATACATTAAATTAAAACTATAATTTACCGAGTACAAACCAAGTACAGTAGCAAGAATACTGGCAGCATTTCCACGTTGGATGATCCGTTGATCGAAATAGCTGTCAGCGCTTGGGTTTCCAGTAGCCCTATTGAGGCGCGAAGATACTTACTTTGTACATCCTCCGTGCCTCTGGGCCCCACGGGCCAAGTGTCTGGACACCGTACAGACAAAGATGTTTCTCTTGTCTGTACGTCTCGAGTAAAGGCATTATGCCGTCATGATGTTTCAAGAGATTGTTGTCATTGATAAGCAGTCGTAGTTTCGAAGAAGTTTGATAAGAGTAAGCTTCAAGGTTATGTGCAGTATTATTAATTACAGTAATTACATTTTTCATTGTGAATTGAATTATCGACATTGCTACGTATACGTCTGCAAATTTTTCCAAATTTTGTTGCTGTCTATCTTTGATGGCAATCTGTAATTAGATTGTCTTTACCATCTTCAAGAACAGTATTTGCCTCTGGGAATGGATTTTGAAAATAAGTATTAACGGAAATGCAAAAACCAAGCAACATGAACGGAGCTTTGATATCGGCATTTGCAGAAAGTTATTTTCTGATACTTTAATTATCTTGCTGTCAATGGCGTGACGGCACAAATGTCCGTTAAATATTCCGGTATCAATATCATTAATATCATCCATAATAATTTTTTCATATTCGTATGTAATGACAATTTAAATAATTGAAAAAAAAAAAATTAAATCGCTTATGCTTGCCGTCTATTCTTGGTAGTTGCATGTGCTCTATCCACCAAAGTTATACATATAGTAACGCAATCTTGCTTTACTATATTACCTACTGCTTTTTTTTGTATATGGTTCAACCAAATGCTAGTTTTCTAAATGACGCACGTACAATTAACAAAATACTTACCTGGAAAAAATAACCATAATTTTTTTTCTCTTACAGATAAGCATTGAACTCTCCAGCAATCAGAGTTTTCTCAAAAAAAATTCTGCAAAATCGTTTATGGATTTGAAGTGTCGGTGGAGAATATTTACCTACAATATTTTAATTATTAAGCTGTTTAATATTTTTACTCATAAGTTTCAATTTTAATGTTAATTTGAATAGTTTTTGATCTAAACGCTGACGAAAAAGTAAAAAAAAAAACAATGTTTAATTCTTAAGCAATGTTTGATCATGTAGTAAGCACGTTTCTGATAGTATGCAATATATCATATGAATATTTAATTTACAAACATAAGTTATTAAATCGTGTTGCATGTTGTATGTAACATACTTTGACAGTTCCATTGAATAATATTAAGTTGATAATAATTATCATTTAAATTCGCCATGTGAACTAAAATTTAATAAAAATAATAAAAGATTGATAAGAGTAAAATTACAATACTTACACAGTTTAGTGATTTATTTTGTATCATTCAAGTTTTCTATTATTACGTGTAATTCTATTCTTAATACTTTCTGCTGGTGATATTTTGTACATTTATTTTATTTTTATTTTGGATATTTCCTTAGGAAACTTCATTAATGTTGTAACATCTCGGTGAGCATTAGACTCTAAGTAATTTTAATAATTAATTAAACATTTTGCACGCTCGGTTCAAGCGGAACGTGACATTGAGTAATACATTGTCGTACGGAGTCACTGGAGTTCATCTATTTGTAATACGTTAACACGTTAATATCTACTTATAAAATAGCTATATTATACGGAAATTTATTGTTAAATCAAGTCCACTCATAAAAACACTTATACATACTAGTACTACTTACAAGCAACGCGAAAAATATTACAATATCTTCTTATAGTATGTAATGGTATAAGACATTAAAACACCACAAGTACCTATAAAAAGAATTATTATTATTTATTATATACTGCTCAAAACTATTATTACACATAGGATCATCATCGTGTTTTTAGTAGTTGTCATTAAAGGGGCTAAAAGGCAAGGTTATTAATGTTCTTTGACTTCCGCCACGGCCATCTTTGTACATAGTCATGTTACGCAGTGCTCCTGTTTAATTATTAATTTGTGCCGTATATTATTATACTTATATATTAATTAACTAGCCGTTCCCGTCCGTTTCCCTGTGCTATTTAAAAGGAATTCCAAAAATAAGGTGCCAAAAACCATCTAAGATAAATATCGCATCGAATGGTGGTAGTTTCATGTCGATACGATCAGTGGTTTAGGCGTGAAAGAGCCTCAAACAATGGCCATTTTCATTATTTATATATATATAAAAATTAATTGCTGTTCGTTAGTCTCGCTAAAACTCGAGAACGGCTGGACCAATTTGGCTAATTTTGATCTTTAATTATTTGTACAGAGAATGTACAGAGAATGTTTAAAAAAAAATATGAAAATGCTCGGAATTAAATAAAAAAACGATTTTGATTTTTCTTTGATGTGTCCCCCGTCGTTCAGGAATCAAATTAAAATAATAGTTTATAATGTTAACTAATTAGATCATAACTGTGTGTCTGTCAATATCAAATAAAACCTTATAAATAGCCAGTATTTCAGGAAAAAACTAATAATATCTTATCAAATTTTTAAACATCCACAATCACAACAGGTGGAACAGATGTGGGTCAAAGTTAAAAAATCGGGGTAGAAGCCTTATTATAGGAACAGCTTATCGACCACCTTGGTTAGAAATTGACTTCTTTTTTAATGCCCTAACTGAAAGTATAGGATCCTTTATTTGGTGTGGTACTATTATCTTAGTTGGTGATTTCAACGTAAATGCGCTAAATATAAATAATTGTAATTATAAAAAACTGTGTGACTTTCTTCAATCTACAAACTTAGTCCAAGCAGTCAATCAACCGACACATTTTACAAACAAAAGTGAAACTCTCATAAATTTAGTATGCACAAATGCTAAAATTACTAATATTGTTGTAAGAAAGACTTCGTACTATCCTCACACCTCAATGATCCAGACAACATAAATCTACATTTTCTCAATTTACCGGGCAGCAATAATGTATCCACAATGTCAACTTATTTTTCTGAAAAATATCTAACAACTAAAAATGCCTCCGAACTAAAGACAGTTAGTGAAATCGAAATAGATGTCATGAAAGCCTTAAAACGGCTCAAGTCACAAGCTATTGGGACTGACGAAATATTTTTGGAATTATAAATCTTACAATTTAAAAAGCATTACCTATTCTAAAACATATCAAAATACATCCATAACAAGCAACAAATTATCTTTAATGTGGAAAAAGGCCCTAGTTCTCCCGACACAAAAATCTTTCAATCCGACGACTTTCAAGGATCCGGTGAGTATCCTTCCATGTTTCTCTAAAGTACTGGAGGAGATTGTGCACATTCAACTTATGGATTACCTTGAAAGTAGTAAAATTTGCAAGAGCTTCAAGCAGGTTTAAGAAGGCACAAGGGTACTGCTACAGTTTTGTTGGATATAGTAGATAATATATTATGTACTCAAGATCGTGGCATGGTTACAGTTTTGGTATTATTGGATTATTCACGGGCCTTCGATACTATAAATATCCCTGATTATAATATTACTGCTAACAAAACTAAATTATTATGGTTTTAGTCAGAAAACAGTACAATGGTTTACTAGTTACCTTGGTAACTGTACTCAAACTGTTGCAGTTACCAGGGACGATGGTGAAACGAGATACTCTCAATACAGACCTGTTAATAGAGGAATCCCACAGGGATCTATATTGGGACCAATACTTTTAAATCTGTACACCGCGGATTTAATCAAAAACATTAAATATTGCAAATATCATCTGTTTGCCGATGATGTTCAATTATATTATTCATTTAATCTCAATCGCATATTTGAGTGGTCAGAACAAAACACCCTGGTTCTCAATGCCTACAAAATAAAAGATATGCTAATAGACACTCCAAAGAAACTAAAAAAAATGGAGCTTCAAACTCACACATCAAAACTCAATTACGTTTACATGACTTTGTGAAACGCTAGTGCTTAGTAAATTTAATTACGCTGATGTTATGTATAGGCCTCGAATTCTCAGTAGAACTAAAAAGGCAATTCCACGTATGCAAAATGCGTGTGCACGATTTTGTTCAGATATTCCTGCTAGATCACATATTACTCCGTATCTCATTAAAGCGAATGTCTTAAATATACATAGGAGTATCACAGACGGTTACACCTAGCTACTCTTCTCTTTCGAGTTGTAACGACCAAGACTCCAATATATCTCTTTAATAAGCTTAAGTCAGCTTACTTGCTGACTTAGATAGACAATTTTGTTTATAATGAACCTAGGGCTACACAGGTCATGTTAAGCTTTCCAAAGCACTACACAGCGGTTTTTAGAGGTAGTTTTAAAAATAATGCCACTAAGTGTTGGAACAATATACTTATAAGAAACTCGAAAACAGTATTTGTATTTAAACAATCCTATAAAAAACTTATATATTATACCGAGTACAAGAACCAACCTTAATCGCAGATACACTGTACAATCCTTTAATATAAATATATATTTTCTGTTCTATCACATTCATTACATTTTTAGTATTTTATATATATAATGTGTTTTCAAAATATTTTTATATGAAAGATGGCAGACATGTAAGTGTTTTAATGTGTTTATTTTATTTTTAAAATTTTATTGTTTACTGGCACTCCAACAGTTAACCAGGTAGATGCTGTAAATCAGCGCAGCAGCCAGTACCTACATACAGCACAAGCTGATCATCGACCTTTTCATTTGCCACACAGCATATTTAGTTAAGTTAGGATTAGAAATATATATTAAGTATTTAGATTGTATTTATATGTGTGTGCCATAAAATAAACTTTTCTAATTATCTCATTATTACTTATTTCTTAATTTTTAGCAAAAACAAGCGGCACGTATCTTCCTTGTCTTACTTCACTTGTTGCTATGTTTAAATTGAAATTGGTAATCCGATGGCATGGAAAAAAAGAATTGACAGCCCTAATCTTTTAAAACTTCCCTGTAAACAACATTTCTAGTACTTCTTTCAGGTTGAAGAAAAATCTGGTGAACTGACTCTGGAGCACGCCACACTACTGGCCATGCAAGAAAAAATTATTTCTGAGATCTGTACCGGCTAGTTTCAAAGTTTGGCCCTGTGCTTTATTAATTGTTATGGCGTAGCATAGTTCAACCGGAAATTGCAGACGTTTCAATTCAAAGGTTTGTATTCAATCCAAAGATTCATTGGTTAGTTTATACCATGTAACCTGATGCAGTATTGCTGGAAAAAGATTAGAGTCCATTTTTAATAATCGTCTTGTTAAAATGTTTTACAATACGAGTTGTTTCTAGTTTCATGAAACAATTTGCCTGAACTCTTCTCTTCTTTATCATACTTCTTTTACACAAGATGTGTTTGTATATCTAACAATAGAGATTGAACTGACTAAGTTTCAGAGAACTAATGACTCGAAGAGCGATTCCGAGTATTTATGAACATTAAGAGCATCGTAGGTCTTCCAAGTCTAAAGATATTTTAAACGGGGTCCATTCCCCCGCGCGTAAAGATTCACAAACATCACTCACTACAATGATTTGTTTGATTGTTTAACTATCGTGTGTTACATCAGATGTAGACGATAGATATGAAGTAACCCTACTACACTGTACGATGCACCGACTTTAATGTCACTTTTCTGGTTTGCCTTCTACTACTGAACCAAATTGAAATATGTCATGTGACAGACGGCGCTTGATAACGAAATGATAGTAAAATAACCTAGATGACCTATGGGAATATTATTTAAATTGTATTCTATTAACGTTTATGTGTGCCTGGTGTAAATCTCGTGCTCCCTTGACAACAACTGTAAATGTAATTTCAGTGTGAACATTATTGTAATAATTGTAAATCGTTCCATATGAACGAGCATACTTTGTTGCGGCTATTTGTCAAATTTTTAAAGCATTCAAAACAGCAATGTGAGTGGATTAAATAAACAATATTTTTATTCTGGACATATTCCACTGTTAATCTAATATAATTTAGTTATGACCACAATGTATGAGATTAAGCGTGAATAAAGTATAGACCTAACAAATATTAGCGTATAGATGACCTGACAGCCCGATAATGCGTGATCAAATAGGATTTAAGAGTGTGTGTCTCAGCTAATGGTTAATTAGTTTAATATTCATAATACTATGAAGCTAACTCCTAGCGTGGCTGAGTGTTGACGTCTTTTCAATCAAAATCGGTTGCAGAAACTTTTCATTACTAGAATCTTCGTTAGAGATTTTCTTCTCTCTTGCATGGTTTGTTTGTCTATACAACTAGTATATTGTAAGTCTATGCACTAGGCAATATTATATTTTTTTAAAGTTCAGAGTTATCACAATAAAACGTCATTCATTTGTCAAAGTGGGCGGTATCGATTTATATTTATGTAAGTAGTAATGTGTGAGTTCCTCCGACTCATGCGCGATTATGTTTCTATCTCTTTCATAAGTTGTTATCATTATTTCCATGTACAATACAGATCCTTTATTTTATGCGATCCTGGTATCTGAAAGTCGAAATTTCAGTCGCAATGTTGCTCAAGGTCATACAAACATTATGACTGATGCAAGTTACGAACATACTCACGAATCAATGATGTTCATATTAATAAGTCGTAAAAAGTCATCCACGCTTCACATTAACTTCTTAGAATGATAATTAATATTATTGTTTTAGCTAATGCACACATTGACAAAATTGGTCACTGATTATCTCTACCACCGGTCTAGAGTGTGTCTATTAGAGATAATTTCAAGTTATTATAATTATGACTAGCAAATATATATTTACCACAACATCGCACGTGGCGGATGCACCACGATTAAAAACCGTATCATAGTAACGACCGATTTACAGAGAGAATGATTATATAGAGCTCACTCAATATGTCAATATTCTTTAATCTAAAAAAGTTTGTAATTATAAAAGAATTCGTGTTTATAGAAAGAAGTGTGTTAAATACTGGTTAAACAACCGCCTTCAATGGACATATTTTATCAAATTAATTAAGCTACATCTCGCCGTAGTATTTCTTAATGACCTATGTATTCTTAATACTGGTCCAATTTATTTTACCGTTTTATAGAAATACAAATTCAGATTCAAATAGTTTATTTCTCAAAATAGGATAACTGCATCACTTTTAGAAGTCAAGAAAATATACAAATAATAGAATAATACAGTCCTACTGCTTATAAATTAAAACTGTATGCAGACCTTAAAATTATTAACATTGATTCAATCCCATGCACTTTTATCTGTTATATAATCTGTAATTGTATAATAATCTTTTTTTAAAAGTTTCTGTTTAACAAATATTTTTAAACTTTTTTAATTGTAGATTGCAAATTACTTCAGGGATTTTATTATAAAAACGGACACATTGTCCCCTGAATGATTTGTCTATTTTCGTGAGCCTTGAGTGAATAAAAGCAAGATTATGTATATTTCTAGTGTTGCAGTTATTGTCACTATTTTTTTAAAACAATCTATTTTTTTATGCACTGTTTATATGTTGATCTCATTAAATTTATCTCTCAACGAATGTCTACTGGACAGATTGTAGATTGCTCGAACAGCTCTTTCCTGCAGCACAAAAATCGTTTGAACATCAGCAACGTTTCCCCACGGTAATATACCGTAAGACATAACAGTATGGAAATAACTAAAATATACGAAACGTGCTGAATTTTCCTTACAGCAAATGCTGCAGAACTAAGTCTATTCGCCAAACCAGCTTTATGTGGACGCCATAGGAGTTTTGCGTCTATTTATTGCATTTATTTCTCAAAATTGATTCCTTTAGAATTATTTTTGATGTCATTTCTTATACTACTAGATACTACTACCGCTTCGGAAACAAATGGCGCTCTGAGAGAGAAGAAGCGGCGCAAGAAACTCTCCCAGCATTCTTTTTTCTGCGCTCTTTTCAATAAAAATATACAATATTGTACAGTCGCTATAAAATAATCACAATCTAGTCCCAGGCTGTCCGATCATTTAGATATTCAGCAGTGGAGTAATAGGATTTATGACAGAGCCATTTCTTTATAAAACATTTAAATTTATTTATAGATAATGCCTGAACAGTGGCTGGGACTTTATTGTAGAAGTGTATACATTTACCCTTAAAGCTATTATGTATCTTATGAAGCCTACTAGAATTAGTTACAAGCAATCCCTTATTTCTAGTGTTATAATAATGAAAATCACTATTAAGAGCAAAAAGGTGACTATTTTTGTGAACATATATTAAATTTTCATAAATGTACTGACAATAAACAGTCATAATATTTATTTCTTTAAATTTTTCTTTGAGAGACTGTCTATAACCAAGCTGATTTATAGCACGAACAGCTCTCTTTTGCAGTGCAAACACTATATCAATGTCAGCAGCATGACCCCATAGTAATATACCGTACGTCATGATGCTGTGAAAATAACTAAAGTACACTAATCTAGCGGTCGCAACATTCGTGTACTCTCTAATCTTTAAACCAGCTTTATGTGGACGCCATTGGAGTTTTGCGTCTAAAGTAATACCCAAAAAAACTGTGGTGTCTGCAAGTTGCAAGTACTCCCCATTCACAAGTACATTTGAATTCACCTGACTGACATTTGGAATATGAATTTAATACATTTAGTTTTCTTACTATTCAAAAGCAAATTATTAGCATTGCACCAATGAACAATTTTGGAAAAAGCATTGTTTACATCGTCCAAGACTGATTCACGTCTTTTAATCTTAAATAAAAGGGATAAATATCATCAAATAAAAAGAACTCTAAATAAACGTGTATACTGTACGGATACAGAACACTGAATTGAATCACCGACCGTTGTAAACACCTCGCTCCTGGGCACATTACATTATTTTATGGAAAAGGAGGACAAACTAACGTAAATATAAAAAATATGTTTATAATTATTGTCAGTCAATAATGAAGCAAAAACGTAAACGTTAGATTATCTCAAAATATACATTATTTTATTTGAATTTTTTAATAGTCTGTGACCTGAGCTGATAAAATATAATTCATTAACGACATACAAACGAGTGAGACATCGGGTGACATCGGTTAATACTTATACTTAATGGTTAATTATTATAATCTCACATCATTCCTTCAATTAATTGTTATTCAGTTCTGTTCTGGTTCAGGTTACCTGCTAATATTTGATAGTTAATTACCGCCCTGGCGACTAATGTTTACAAATATTAATCCCTCAAGTGAAGGATGTACGTTTGCGACTCAGTTTGTGATATGTAGTGTCTTGAAAGTCTTTAATAATGTTTGATTACGGAATCTACTCAATGGCGTCGGTACTTAGAGTACTTAGGCTCTTTGGCAATTACTGACGGCAGCTCAACTCTGCTAACTCACGATGCAAGTCAATTTAACATGTACACACATCATATATGTGCAAATTTTTGTATGATGATTTTGTAAAAACCAATGTCTAGGGAATAATTTATATTAAATAATTACTATCAACTTGGACTCAGTTTGAACTCCACGTAGACGAAGATATGAATATAAACCCATGTATTAACGTAAGTTCACCTCGTGTACGGTTATGGACCGTGACTACGGACTGACTGTTAGTCATCTGAAATTCTGCTCACTTTCGTTTACAATCAGCGCAGTTCTAGGTTTCATGTTATTGATCCAGCTCTGAAACAGTCTATCTTCGCTACTTTATGAGTTCTTGGTCATCAAATGCACGAAACATGCACTAACTTCTTGATAGCTTTTAATTGCAAAATGCAATGGTTGTATCTTTTTAATAATAATTCAATTACATAAGATTTAACCTGCCACACTCAGAGATGATGATCACTTAAGCCGTAATAAAATTAATTGATTTACATTGAACATCAAATTATAAGGTACAATTACCTATTTTATTTACTCATGTGGTACAATAGTAATAATATGCAATCATAATATTCAAAAATTTATTTCAAACTATTACATAGACACTTGTAACATATTTTAAGATGTTACGATTATGTTGAGAGAGATTTGGTCGATTTTAAAACTTAAATAAATCAAGTCTGCCGTAGATAATATTATGTTGTGTAATATGTCTTCAATGCTCGAAATTAAAAAAAAAAATTCAATCTGGCTGTCACGCAGATAACTATTTTTCTTTATATTTTTGACTGTTTTAAATTAAGTTGGAACAAAAAATGATTTTTTCTACCAAATTGCCTTCAAATTCAAAAAATCTTATGTCGAGATTACTTTGACGAAATAGGAACAACTCGAAAATTTATTAAAAAATATAGCTTACACACAGACTTATGTTACTAAAAGTAAATAGGTTTTAGAATTTTGTATGTTCGTCTGTGTTGGTAGTCTGGTTGTCTCTGATGTTTTTATTGTCTTTGATGCTCCCCGTATCATTTAATGTATGATTCATTCTCATTGGTTCACAAACAAATAAGTTAACTGATAGGAATATAAATTGTTTACAGACAGCGTATATTATTATCACTCGTCAAAGTTAATTATATTTTAAACAGAGGTGGGAAGTCTATCCGTCCTACTCTAGTCTACTCTTCACACACAGTTATACGTCATCACATCTCTTTATAACTCATGTGATCCTGGTACAAAGTGTAGCTAAAATTGCAACATTGTATGATTGTGTGGTTACTATATTGTATGATTGATTGTGTGGTTTACTATATTGTAAGTGATACAGTCGCACTGCGTGAGACGGCGGCCAATAGGATAAGACAATAAACGGATATAAAAAATCATGATTGTTATTTACCTAGCATTATGTGTCTTACTTTTAAATATCATTGACTCGTGCTATAAGTAATATTATTATTACATATACCACGATCCGAGTTTAAATCCCGGTAGGTGTAAAATTGGTATGATTTAGCTTGTGGCTTGTTTGGAGCTAGAGATATTTGAAAAATGCTTCATAAGTAGTAGTGGATGATGACGAATACGTGTGATGATCCGCGGAAAGTGACATAACAATCTAGCAACGGTTTGCTGAATGAATGAGTGACGCTGATGAATGACGAAATGAATTCTTTCGTGGAGACCTCCGAAATCGAAAGTAAATTATTTTCCATTCGAAAATTAAATCCACAAGAAGAATTTGAAATAGTTTACTTCGAGTGCATTAAGCAATTGGCTGAAAGAGCGAGGAGACACATATATATTTATCATAAATTATTTTCTTATTTCTTTTTGGACACTACTGAGTCATGAGTACAGTTAACAGTATAGTTCCTTTTCATATATACTCGATACCGTGTCCCTGGTTCTATTAGTTTGGCTTGGGGCTAACTGTACAGACACGTATCGGAAAAACTTTAAATTTTACCCTGAGTTTTAAAAATTAAATAATAATCTAAAAGGAAGTCAAATCAGGTGCTACGGTAATGTTCAGAATCATAACTCAAGTTATTAATGTTAGCGTATGCCGCGAAATTAAGGAAAGATAAACCATACATATTTTAAATCTTTATTCTACATGACGCGTGGCGACACATTGGAGAGAAGATTCAACGGCTCACCGCCAAACCGTCTATCCGAGTAGCTATCGCCTATCTGACTCCCGATTGAGAAGAAATTCACTTTGTATATGTACTGAAAAGAAGAGAAAACATTGATAGCGTGTTTCAGACCCGAGAGTCCTATTGGTTGAGCAACTCTTGTACTGCGCATGACATGTTTTTTGTTTCTGTCTTATTTTAGACGAATTTACATTAAAGACATTAAAATTGTTACCTATCTACCGGGCTTAAGTAAGTTTTAAATTGAGTTAAAAGTATTAAGGATCTACCATGTCAAACAGTAGCAGTGAGCAAAACGTAGTCCATTTTTAAATAATTTTTAATAGATGTTGTTCAAAAACAATAGTTCAAATACATTTTATGGAAGATTTTTGAATAACTTTGTTTCCAAAATGTACTCATTCTGTATCAGTGGGTCGCCAACGTACTCGCCAATTGATATAAAAACTATCCTATCTCTCAAGTTGGATCAACCTGACCATGGTGCAAAATTTGATTAAAATCGGTGCAGTGGTTTAGGTCTTCATCGCGGACAAACAATGTGCCTTGTTATTTTTATCAGATGTAATATTATTACCAGTCACCTTTTTTTTGCTTTAAAGAGCCATCTAGTACTATTTGTAGAAACTAGCTAGAGCTTGTATAACAATAACCCTGATTTAGTATTAGTTTGTAATGCTGTTGCGAGATGGCAGTAAAAGGTAAAAGTCAATGAATTTAAAGCAGTATATACTTGTTACAATCTAATATATTTTATTAACCGACTTCAAAAAGTAGGAGGTTATCAATTCGATCGGTATTTTTTTTATGTATGTACACCGATAACTCTGAGATTTATGATCCGATTAATGCCATTTGGTCACAAATTTTACATAGTTTGGCCCAGTAGTTATCATATTATGAACAGTTATATGAAAATTTTCGTCTACCTGGATGACATAATTGTTTTCTGTGTACGGCTTTTTTTTTTGGAGTTTTCATTCATGTTTATAATATATTTTATTGTTAACTGAAAATAAAACGTATAAAATAAAAAAAAACTACGTTTAAAAAAACCGACTTCAAAAACTGAAAAGAATCAAATAACTAAAAATTTAATTTAATACACCTCTTATGCAAACCTTTACCTTTAATATTAATAAAATACTATTATTTGTATGTGCTACATATTGATAGCTTTGAAGTCGGTGCTAAGCCAAATGTAATAAAGGTACCTACACTCGCCACGCGTGACTTTGAGCGGGCTAGCTTCGTCTAGAACAATGCAACCTAAGCCGACAGACCTAAACAAAATAAAACTTATAGCTGTAAATATGGAGAGTAAAACCTACTCATCAAATGGGATAGTCACGTTTTTGGTGCGCATAATTTCTCGCGCACCTTTCACTTTTCAGTTGGCGTGACAGTCTAGACGCTCGGTCCCAGGGGTGGGACAGACGCCTTAAAGTGACGTTTTCAGAAGACTGTAGTGCCATCTGTATAATACTTTAGAACGAACTTACTTTTATTATCTACATAATAAATTCTCCATCACCAAAGCCGCCTTTGATTGCCCAATGCGATGGCTAAAGTTCAATAATGTAACGGACTATATGCATATCAGACTTAAACATTAAATTGTATTAGATCTTAAATCATATTGTTTCCTTTCACACTACCACATAGTCAATCTGTGGTTCTAGTGTCGTTATGGGTCGCCCCGCGGCTGTGAGCTATAAAGATTTGGCCTCCACGGCCTTTGTCTGACGTCGATGGCAAGGCTTTTGAGCTACCAGGATACCTGTAGAAACCTAGTTTTCTTAGTCTTTAGTGGACCAGGGACCGTCGTCTCGCAGCATTTCAGATTTCAAACCTTACAGTTGCCTTAATAATTTCTTATGTAAGTACATTACAACCAATGTACAATACTCATTGATTTAAACTCTATAGCTGTTCAGTTTTTTGTATCTTCTCACCACCTCTACGCACGTCTACCTCTCTATGGTAGATTCATGGTAGATTTGCCTTTGAATTAAACTTTGATTGATGAACGCACCATCCTGTAGTGCAAAAAAGAATTCTATGACGATTTGTTTACTAATAAATTCTATTCAGATAAGCATCAATAGTGTTACCTACAATTAATCTTAATCAACCTAACTACAAAATATTTGTTAAGTTAAGACAAAATAATGGTACAGTTAAGACCAATTAAGGGTAGCCGCTTTTAAAAGAAAAGGTCCTCATCTAAATACGCTGTCCATCACCATATTTTATTGAAAAAACTTGGCTTGAAAGCTACTTGGTAAGCAGTAAAATGAATGTATTTGTCGGGGTGATAGATGGCGCTGATTCGAAATCCTACATCAGGTAAATAATTCCGTATTATTAAGATAGGAGGAGAAAGCACTGCCGATCTCGCGTTGCTGTCACCCCAGATATGAAAGTACCTTTATTATGTATGTATCACCGTGGCAACTCTTCACGTGTTTGTGTGTTCAAAGTGTGAATCGTATATCGCTAGAAGTACAATTATTATTAAATAGAAAGACCTTTTTATAAACAGAAATTAAATTAAAGCTTCGCTGGCGTCAGGTGAAGTGTTACGTTCTATCTAATTAAAATTCTATGAGTGATGGATGTTGAACCAGAATACGAATACCATTAACAAACTGAATGCTTTTAATACGCGGTTGTTTGGAGATATGGTCAAAATTGCATGGACATATAAGGTAAATATTGTAGAAGTGCTTGAGAAATTAGAAAGAGGTTCGAGTTTTCTCAAATTCACCAAAATTTTCCGTAAGTAAAGTTTGAGGAAAGTTTAAGTGGGCTTTATAGATATCAGACCAAATTCTGGATAGGAATTCTGAAAGCTGACGAGCTGAAAAGAAAGGCTGAAGATAGAGAAGCGAACAGAGACTTAAAGTGTGGTTTCGACGTTCATGCAGTGTGGGCGCGTATGAAACTGTTCTAACAATACCAGAACTCGAGTCAAAATGTGAGTATGTGAGAAACATAAAGTGATTTATAGTTCAAGTAAAACCACAATAGAAATTAATTGTTCATTAAAATGCTACAGTATACAAGACGCTCGACCTGGCATTCACTGGGGTACTACAGCGGTGGGTGTAAGCTAGTAGAGGATTACCTCACTGCTTCCACATCATTTAAATGAAGTGGAGTGGAGTCTGTATCTGGGTCCGCGGTCATTATTAATATCATATAAGTACTCCTATATTATAAATCTATAGTCTCCGTCTGTGATTCTATTTCCTTTGCGGCCGTCTATTGTAACTATACCTGTTGTGAGGAATCACCAGATAGCTGCTGGTCTGCAAGTGTTATGATGACCATGTTGTATGGAGATAGAAATACTCCAAGGGAAGTTCATTGTACTCTTTGATTGTATGTGGTTGAGCTTCTTCAGAACTGAACTAGAATAAGTCGCCTCCTCAGTATTAATTTAATACGGATGTGATTTTTAGTGTAGTGTACAAGAGAAGAGCTGTTATATTCATATTTAAATAACTATCTAAGCTGAGTCGCCTGCAGTTAATATTTATATCATGTTTGTCCGTTTAAAATGCCTGCAATGTCTTTGACAAAGGTGCTTCAGCATATCTAGTTAATTATCGTTCATTACAGTTTCTGGTAACGTGCCACACTATGGAGCTACTCTATCATGAGATATGAACTAGTAAATAATAAGCAACGGTGTTGTGTAGAGGCGGGCCATAGTTTAATTAATCCGTAAATATTTTAGAAATCACTTTAACCAATGATACATACTTCAATTCATCTGTATAATCCACCTAAAAGAAACAATTTTATACAAAAATTGATATTTCTAAAATACGACGGACGCATAAATCTGTCTTCCCCCGTTTACTACAATCACTTTTGTTTGTATATGAATAAGTAATGTAACGAGCTGAAGGCCCACTATATGATTAATTGTGGAATCGACTAGCGTATTGCACCTACATACTAACTACCCTGTATTCATCACTCTGCGCCTGTTAGCCTGACACTTATAGTTATGTCGACGGCTCGCTCTCCTGTCTCGGCACCCGTGTCGACGAGTCAACTGTTGGCACGTCGCCTACGCCGACCACTACGCCGCTGTGCTACGTGCTGCTACGAGAGGTATTGTACATAATATTGTTCGACTGGTCGTCGGCTACGTCGAACCGTTCCGGCCCGCACCTTGTTTGCTACAATATTATAATTGCTAGTAAGTGAATTGTGTATCATAGCGTTATGAGTTGAAAGATGCCTAACGGTGACAACTAATTCAACTTGCACTTAATAACTCTTGTATTAATTTACATTTAAAAGAGTGGCAATAAGTTTCTTGCCACTTCTTTTCATTAAGCTTAACCGAAGTGGTGGTAAATGTTAAAAGAAAAGTAATCTATTGACATTCATGGGTCACGTAAATATGATCACATGAAAAAAGTGATTATGATTTGATTTTATTGATTTTATTTCATTCATATTCTAAGTGTATTATGCTGAATGTCGACTGTTTGTGCCTCAATAGTCTATATCGATAAATAAAACTAAATTTATTAAAAGTTACTGCCGATATTCGTATTCTCACTTTTTATTGTTTGCTCTGTATTGGCATATTATCATTTCACATTGTTTTGAGTCCTCCTCCACATCTGTCTGTTCGCGATAAATTCAAATTTTACTGCACCGAAGTTTCTCAACTACGGGTCCCATCTGCACAATTTCAATTGAAAATCAAAAGAGTATGGATGCCGAGTGTCATTCTACCATTTATTTACCCAGGGTATTAAAAAAAAATCTTGAAAGACGACCAAAAAGACGCGTCTTTTAAATCTCGACAAAGCTTCTTCACACACGGCCAACAAAACTAAGTCATTCTTAGCTTCCGAAAAAGTACAACTCATCACCCATCTTACCCCTAGCTGACTTAGCACCCTGTGATTTCTGTATTTTCCCTAAAATCAAAGATTTGAGGTGAGGTTTCACTTTTACCAATTCCTAAAAGGCGTTCAATCAGCACGTAGAAGACATGGCTTAAAATCTGTGGTCTTCCTGTTTTAAAAAATGGTTCGATCGCTTGATAAAATGTTTAAAATGTAAAGGTAAACATAATGTTTTGGTTATAACATGTCGTTTTTTTAAGTTACGCAAAACTTTTAGTGTGTCCTATGTACTTGTATAACAAAATAACGTTCGACGTTATTTGTGTGCAGAACTCCCATAAAAGGCGCTAAAATTAAACGTGAATATCATATCTAACCAATGAATAGCAAATTGTGACGTGTAGTCAGTATTGTGTGGAACTTGGTATGAGCAAGCAAAATGCATCTCGTATTGATTCATGTTCTCCTGGTATACTTGCGGATATTTCGTCGATACAAAATACGGAGCGTATGTTTTTATCATGCGGTGCACAATTTAAGAATCAGTTAAGTAAGTAGAGCCGCGTTGGGACTTCTGCGGGAAACTACAAATATTATTAATAATATCTATCACAGACAATATATATTGTAATGGGCTTGTCAGGCTGAATTGCGATCTGGTTTTTAATCAACTTCAAAATAGGAGGAGGTTCTTGATTCGTTGAATTAACATTTTTGAAGGTAGCTTCGACCATTTCATACTGTTTTGCAGCTATCGTTTAAGTCACGATGTTAATTGTATAATGAGGGAGCAAAATAATATTTTTACGGCGAAGGCACTCTTTCGCTACGTTCAGGATTCTACTAAAGAATCCCTCTCCTAGCTCTGGATTCAAAGTCATACACTCTACTTATTATTACACCCACTGTGAGGAAATAAAAGGCGCCTGATATTTTATTGTAATATAATTATTAAATAAAACATAGAGTAATAACTAAATTGAAAATAAATAGTAGCTAATAATAAAAGAACTAAAAAATTATATTTACATTTGATACATTTTCGTAATTATGATAATTTTTTGTTCCAGTTTTATTAGAAATAGAGATTGTGGTAGGTTTTATATTTTGCGTGTTTAAAATAATGTCCAAATCTGGCTCATTTTGAGGAAAATGTATCGATGAATCTCGTTGTTTGGATGTAGATGGGCGCTGTGACAGTGGTATGGATGGAGTAACTGAAGCTTGCTATTTAATGTTTGTCACAATTTAATACGTTCACATGTTTTTCAGCTTGTTCTCAATGGAATTCTTTTATATACCGCACTTGACTTTTAACAACAAATACACAGACGAACTCACTGCCATAATATCCTAATAAATCTATGTTATTTATTAACGTTTTTTTATATAATGTTTTCAGCTACATTATACAAAAAATGTTAGTTGGTTAAAAACCAGATCGCAATTCAGCCTGACAATCCCATTACAATATATATTGTCTGTGATAGATATTATTAATAATATTTTTAGTTTCCCGCATAAGTCACAACGCGGCTCTACTTACTTAACTGATTCTTCTTAAATTGTGCACCGCATGATAAAAACATACGCACCGTATTTTGTATCGACGAAACATCCGCAAGTATACCAGGAGAACATGAATCAATACGAGATGCATTTTGCTTGCTAATACCAAGTTATACACAATACTGACCACACGTCACAAATTATTATTAAAAATAGTAAAAAAACGCTCACAATACAATTTAAGAGATTATGTTGTTTTCAAAAGTTCCCTTTTGTATTGATTGTATCACTAGCATTGATAACAAAGTCGTCCCAGCGATAATTAGAGCAGCTGTCAGAGGCACGGGAGTTATGAGGCGTGCGGCACGTACAGAGTAACAGGATCGCATAAGTTATAAGTAGTTGTTTGTTATAATTGTAAGAAAGCGAGATGGAGGATAAGGATTGCAGCGTGGACGGTATACGTCACAACTTCGAGGTGGCTTCGAATTCGAAAACGAGTGACCACTACTACGTGTTATAATAATAGTGATATACATAACTCGATATGCTGGTTTGTTTTAAACTCTTTATGACAAGGGTTCCTTCAAGAAAGCACGAACACTTAAAATAAATTTTAAATTATTTCCCGTGTAGCCGAAAATCAAGTATTTGGTGCAATGTGTGCTCTTTTCGCCTTTATTACATTATTGCTTCTATATCTGTCCTTAGACTAGAGGTGATATGAGTAATGTGGAGTAACAACAGGCAACAACACAACAACAAAAGCCTGACAATCCCATTACAATATATATTGTCTGTGATAGATATTATTAATAATATTTTTAGTTTCCCGCATAAGTCACAACGCGGCTCTACTTACTTAACTGATTCTTCTTAAATTGTGCACCGCATGATAAAAACATACGCACCGTATTTTGTATCGACGAAACATCCGCAAGTATACCAGGAGAACATGAATCAATACGAGATGCATTTTGCTTGCTAATACCAAGTTATACACAATACTGACCACACGTCACAAATTATTATTAAAAATAGTAAAAAAACGCTCACAATACAATTTAAGAGATTATGTTGTTTTCAAAAGTTCCCTTTTGTATTGATTGTATCACTAGCATTGATATCAAAGTCGTCCCAGCGATAATTAGAGCAGCTGTCAGAGGCACGGGAGTTATGAGGCGTGCGGCACGTACAGAGTAACAGGATCGCATAAGTTATAAGTAGTTGTTTGTTATAATTGTAAGAAAGCGAGATGGAGGATAAGGATTGCAGCGTGGACGGTATACGTCACAACTTCGAGGTGGCTTCGAATTCGAAAACGAGTGACCACTACTACGTGTTATAATAATAGTGATATACATAACTCGATATGCTGGTTTGTTTTAAACTCTTTATGACAAGGGTTCCTTCAAGAAAGCACGAACACTTAAAATAAATTTTAAATTATTTCCCGTGTAGCCGAAAATCAAGTATTTGGTGCAATGTGTGCTCTTTTCGCCTTTATTACATTATTGCTTCTATATCTGTCCTTAGACTAGAGGTGATATGAGTAATGTGGAGTAACAACAGGCAACAACACAACAACAAAATCCGGTAATATAGATGTGATCGTTTTGTACAATTTAATTCGTAGAAACTCTGTGACTATGGAGACTGGGAATACATGACACATGTCGGTGTTGGATGAATGTTATCAAGTTTGAAGAGCCTAAGCCTAAGCCGAGCAATTTACCCAAAGTTTTGTTATGGGATAAACAAAGTTCCGTGAGCGCTATTATTCATTCTGGATGAAGGAACAGCATTTATTACTATCTAATTATTAGATATCCCACGAGCACCAGCTGAGAACTGCCGTTCACTGCATTTTTCAAGTGAAAATTCCTTTATACTTGTTGAACAAGGGGAAGGACAGTCAAAGCCGTGTCAACACGCCGGTGAAGATATATATCGGTCACTTGCTCCTAGACCACAACATGTTTGTATTCTGCGGGAAACAAGGATGCAAGATGTAAGCATACAATTGAAGGCATTTACGTCACATCTTGCATCCTTCACACACATAGTGCACCGCTACTGCTCTGTTTTAGCTCGCGATAAATACAACTATACGTCTCAGACACCCTTTGCAGATCCTGTGCCCCTGGTACATGATACCCGTTCACGTTCCTCTTTAGGGGTATAAATAACACTTATTTTTTATATAATTCCACATAGATATACAATATAAATGCTAGCGTATAGACTATCGACAAACATAGCGTGCGAGAGAAGAAGATCTGTAACGAATTTTAGTTGATGTAACCGAGTTTGACTGACAAGTCCTAAGCAGTCAGCCACGCTTAGTAATAATTTTTAATATTAAACGACTAGCTAACGCAAACATTGACAATTCAATTAGTCACGCATTATTGGGCTTTCAGGTTGTCTACAGTCAGGTGTATTCTTAGTGTTCTCATCAACTCACGATGGATTCTTGCTATCAATCGCAGCACGTACCAATTTTAATTACATTAAGTTACAAGAGTTATTTATGAATGTGATAATGTGGGATGAAGGGTAGGTGGACGCTACGATTTGCGGATTCGATCCTGTCTGGTAACATTACTTTGTTCCAAATATGAGTGAATGTGTTGATATTATAATACGTCCCGGGTGGCAGGAATGTTTTATTATATGTCCACCGGGCGACGCACCACCGATCAATATAATCACATACATACAACAGTGGTCAATATCTATATAAAATGTTCTATATACAAACATAATAAAATCGTAGCAAATGATAACTGTACATTGAATATTTTTAAAGAGTATTTTGCTGTATATTCAACAAACAAAACCGAAGCCAAAAAAGTACTTTATAGAATTTTTGGCTGTTGTCTACATATTATATTACTGTAAATAAGTAAAGGTATTGTGCGAGCAATTATATATTTAATCTAATAACTTAAAATGGTATATTATAAATAAATAAAAAATAAAATATATATCCGAAATCCCCGTAAACACACCGTCGACTTGATGTGAGTACGCCCCGTCGTATGTTGTCGATGATTTTTACGATGACGTCATGCAGAGCAGCAGTCATCACGAAGACGTAGCCGCTCCGCCGACAAAGCTTCGTAGTGTTTGTAAAAGTACTGTGTGGTGGTTGTATGTGAGCAGAAGGGAGATCGATATAGTGTGATGTGTGTCGCGATAATTGTCACCAGGGCCGGGTTAATGTCGCAGGAATTGCAATAACTTCGGGCCCCAAAACCAAATCCGCTTACATCGGGCCCGGGCCAAATATAACGACTTATACAATTTACATACAGAGAATTTTACATTACATTCAAATATATTCGTTTAACTACTAAATTTATATTTTAAAAATATTATTTTATAATTATGATCAGTGTTTAAAACGCACTATTGATAATATAGGTACATGCTCTATAATATATATAAACTATGAAATATACACTAAAAAGATTAACAATTATTTATTTAGTATCGCCAACAAATTTATTTGATTTTTGTTAGTAAAATAATAAAACTGTTGAGAATTATTCATCTTCACTACTATCTAGTAAAGATCCATATCAAGGGCCCTACGATAGAATTTTCTGCGGGCCCCGTCATCGCCTAATCCGGCACTGCTTGTGACTGAATGGCTGCAACATTGTAGATTGTAGTACATATATAGCCTTATATTACCAAGTATTTATCTGCTATTGATTCGTGTTCTCCTAGTACACTTGTTTACGCGCTTTGACCGGAACGACGGCCATATCCTTCACCACACATTAAACATACATACAACTTGAACATCATATCAATCTATATATAGGTAGATTGCAGTGCACAATCGAATGCACTGGCGAGTGTTATGAAAATCCCTCCTAATTAATTATAATTGTGATTGTAAGTTTGTTTAGTACGCTTTCACACCTAAACCACTGAACCGTTGTTGATAAAATTTAGTACAGAGAAAGTCTAGAGCTTGAAAAAGAACATAGGCTTCCTTTTATTAAAAAAAAGCAATAAAAAGGCATTTATTTTCTCAAAATTTATTCCTTTAGAATAATTTTGATATTATTTCTAATATACTACTACCGCTTCGGAAACGAGTGGCGCAAGAAACTTACATATTATTTTGTTGAGCTCTTTTTAATGAAGTATACAATATTGTACTGTCATTGCTATTGCTATTAAATACTCATAATCTAGAAGTGAAATAAAATATTTAAGGAAAAGTAGTTTTTTCCTCTCTTGCTTACATCCAAAGTCAACACTGCACCGTTATAACGTTAGCGTCACTAATTGTTCTTGAATCCGGCGCATTCTCTTCTCTAATTGGTTGGAATAATACAGATAATGGAGGGCAACATAATACAAATACACAAGAATACAAATAAATAATAAAGATATTAGAAATAAAGTGTAGAATATAATAAATGTGTATGTAACAAAACTGTATATGAATAGCACTGCCAGCACCGGAAAGAGCTGTTTGTATGAGTATTATTTGAAAATGATTCGAAAAGATAAAAAAAAAGTGTCCAAAGTCACGGGTAAAAGCTAGTAAATTATAAATTCCAACTGCATATTATCAAACAAGTAACTTTCTATTATGTTTTTTTTTTCTCATATGGGGTTTTATTTTGTTACTGGATGGTTGAGAGCGGTCCATTCTAGTATAAAATAAATATATACTAGCTGACCCGACAGACGTTGTTCTGTAGATAATAAAAATAAAACTATTATGTAGGACTTTGCCAATAATATTTCAAAACATCAAGAATTATTTCGTAAAATAAACTCACTTTTGTTATAATAATATTGTTTCACAGTGGAACTGTCAATCCATGCGTCACTAAATTCTCTCATAGAAAATATGTCCATACAAAACAAATATTGAAAATAAAAATAATTATGGGTCCCAAATCGAAATAAAAACTATCCTATCTCTCAAGTTGGACTAAACTGTACTCCATGAAGTAATCCCCATTAAAATCCGTTCATTAATTTAGGAGTCCATCGAGGACAAACAACGTGTCACGTAATTTATATATATTAGATATATTCAAAATGACACGTTGTCTGTCCGGCTGACTGTTCTGTAAATAATAAATTAAATACTGTTTTTATTAATTTGTTTAATAATAATTCATAACATCAAGAATTATTTCGTAAAATAGACTCACTGTTGTTATAATGAAGTTGTTTCAGAGCAGAACTGTCAAACTGGGCGTCATTAAATTGTCTCACAAAAAAAAATATGTCCATACAAAATAAATATTGGAAATAATAATAATTATGGGTCCCAAATCAAAATAAAAAGTATCCTATCTCTCAAATTAGACTAAACTGCACTCCATGAAGTATCCCCATTCCCCAGTCCCCATTTAAATCCGTTCATTCGTTTTGGAGTACATCGCGGACATGGAGTACATCGCGGTGTTTTTTTTAATTGGGACAGTATGGGGAAATCTTTAAGTATAAGAGATACAGGGAAACTTTCTTAGGAAACAGTAGGTAGCTTTTTGTGAAAAAAAAATTGGTATATTCAAAATTTTGGTCAAGTGTGAGTTGTCCCTAAAAATGATTAATTTTGATGAAATTTTTTTTTGACGCACATCTACTCAGTTTCATGAGGGGATCATTTTATTATATAGGAAGAAAAAAATCGGGACAGCAGAAGTTAGGTAAATTCGGCTATATGGGTCGTCTATATAATATTAACTCTTATATATCCTATTTAGAAATTTCAACCTATTTAACTCAAAAAGCTTAGCAATGCTTATTTCATTCGATTTTGTTTTTTTTTTATAAGCTTTTATCAAACTTGCCATGTTGGTTCATTAGCAATATGTGTATCAAGCCTTACATTAGCTTTTATACTGCCAAGTCCCATTAAACCACTGCGCTTAGTGAAAATAAAAGTGCGCAGAACTATATCAAATCGATGGAAGTTTTACACCTCCAGTCACTCCTGGGACCCTGGTTTCACAAACTACTTTTTTAAACAGGTGCACTATTTTGATTGTTGTTTATTTGCAAGTTAATCGTGCCACTGTACAGAATACTATTTAATTACCTCAATAGGACGATTAATGGACATTGAGCCGCCTTTGACATCCGCAACATAAAGGCGAAACAATTATACATACTGTAAATATAATATACTCGTATAAATATATATAAAATTATAGAACAAAAGTTTATATTTTTATAAATAATACTTTATTATTGAGAATATTTTGGAATGACTGGAATAATAAATAAAACGGAGAAAATAAACACAAATACTAAATAAATAATTTGTTTAATTTGTTTATTTAAGTTTATTTAGTTTTAAAAATACTTTTTTCTTACTTTATATTTACTTTCATTTTAATAGTAGTAGGTAGTAGTAGGTAGACCTGAGTTGTTCACACCTGTGAAGGCATTCTGTTAATAATGTTTCATAATATTATCATTACGTACATACATAAATAATAATAATAATAATAAAGCCTTTATTAATGATTTTCCACTTGATTTCTACATTTTAGTGTTAGTATGTTAGTACGGTTAGTCGACAAACATGATTATTTTATTATTAACTTTTATGTTAGTAAGTTATAATGCATGCACTATGTTAGTTTTCTTGATTATTTTCAAATTGATCCCAGTTGGGTAAAGGCCTCCTCCATTCCTTTCCATTCCTTTCTATTTTTTCCTTTTTCGAGCCAATTAGTTCCGCCAGTCTCTCTTATCTCATCGGTCCACCTTTTATGTGGTCTGCCCACATTTCTCTTTCCTACAGGTCCCTTCCATGTTGTGGTCTGAATGGTCCATCTAGCGTCTGTTAGTCTGGAAATGTGTCCGGCCCATTGCCACTTTAATTTTAATGCTTGATTTAAGGCATCAGTTAATTTTGTTTTCTTCCTTATCTTCTGGCTTATGTATCTTATTAATTTTTCTTAATTTAAGCATGCTTCTTTCCATTCCGCACTGACATGTCCTAATTAAGTGTTGTATTTTCTTCGTAAACACCCATGTTTGGCAGCCATATAACAAAGTTGGATGAACACAGGATTCCATTACCGTTTTTTTGAATTCTAAGCTGTAGTTTCCGTTTAAAATTTCCTTCTGGCTCCAATATTTTTTCCAGGCTAGATTTATTCGTCGGTTTATTTCCTCTTCATGACTTATTTTATTGAAGGATATCAGCTTTCCTAGGTATATATATTCATTCACAAAGTCAAGTGTTTGTGATCCGGCGCTTATTGGTACTGATAGACCATTTGTCATAATTTTTGTTTTCTCAAAATTCATTTCCAAGCCTACTATGGCACTTGCTTCATGTAACTGATTAACCATAGATTCCAGTTGCTTTGGGTTCTCATTAAAGATGACTATATCGTCGGCAAATCGAAGATGACTTAAGAAATCTTTGTTGATCATAATACCTCTATTCACCCAGTTTATGTTGTTAAAAATAAATAAAATATACATAAATAAATTATATATAAATTATGTAAAGTTCAAAAAAGTATGGGAAATCCAAATGTACTGACGTTGTAAAAAGTCCGATATAGTTAAATAGACGATGGAGGTATGCAGGTTGCCCACTAGTTTGTCAGTTCTTATATTTGAGGTTGTAATTGTTAAACTAAGTATGTGTCTTTGTCATTGGAAGAGTGAACTCATAAATTAACGACTGAAACAGATATATTATAGACGAGCTCATTTAAAATCAACTCATACCACTGCATGCACCCAAACCACCCTCCCCCCACAATCAATATTTGCTGCATCTAGTGCTATCGAGTTATGCATTCCTAGTACCTAAATTTGAACTTTTGGAAGTTTTAGCTGGAATATTTACTTACTGAGTAGTTAGTTAGTTAGTTAAGTATAATAAAGATAATAAAGAAGTATTTGGCCGATCAATGGTTTTTGGCTTTTGGCCCACAACACATCAAAGCCTCTGTTAGAAAATGCAACTACTTGTACAAAGAGATTGTTGAAAGATTATAAACTACAACTACTTATTATTATTTTTTTAATTAATCGATTCTACTAAACTCCAATTACATCTCTTATTTGTTAAGTTGTTAGAAAGTTCAGGTTACTTTGCTGTTACCGTCAAGTAGTACTTACTGTGGCGAGAAACAAGGCGTAACAAACAAACTTACTGATTTATAATATTGATTTGAATTTAAATTATTATAATAAGTACTGTGGTAATTCATAATAATTATACTCAGATGATACCCATAATTGTGAACTCCAGCGTTATCTCGCAGCGGTCATATTACATACAATCAACGTTACAATGTTGCATAGGTATCAAACTTACGTCCGGTGTACTAGGAGGCACATACACGTGCGGTAGTACACTTATCTATAAAGAAATAAACATTTAGACTGTTGCGTGGCAATATTATTGTTAATGTTAACAAAACAAGGAACAAACATAAACTTACGTTAAACGTACGTCTTTTAATGGTATTTTGTTACAACATCATCCCAGAAAATAAACAAAAGAATGTGTTACGAAATTCAATACAATTGTTAAATGATTCCACAGACTGGGAACAAATTGAACGCCCTCAGGCTATTTAATTATAAAATTTTATTCTACGATACTGCAAATAGTGTACCTTAATTTCAAAAAAAGCCCGCTGACTTTCTTGTGCCCGTTGCTCTCAGATCTGAGACACCACAGAACAGAAAAACTAGTTTTTTCTGTTCTGTGACTGATTGGTTCTACAATTTAAGCATATGTTGCCTGCCTGTCTATACGTACTTTTATAAATCAATAACAGCTGTAATAATTATAACATAGTCATCATAATATATATTATGACCATAATATAATCATATTAAAAGGAATTTTTTATCCTAGGTAGAGAAAATGCCAACACGGTTTAAGATATTGTCAGCTTTTTGTATACTGCGTAATAGATAGAAAATTTACGCAACGGTTTCGTATTAACGAAATATCCGCAAGTATACCAGGAGAACATGAATCAGTAGAAGATGTATTTTACTTCCTAATATCAAGTTAAACAGAACGATATTGCATCCACATACAGGCACAATCAGTACTCTGTATTATATATAGTATTAACTTATAGGTGACCCGCACCAGATTTGTTGGATCTTAATAATTATGTTAAGCCGGTGATTTTAGACAATATCGAGAACTTTCTCAAAATATATTCAAACCAAACTCGTTTTCATAAAAAAAAGATGAGATTATTCTGTTCTATTCCATGGCGTGATGTATAAATATAAACGATTTGAAAGAATTGAATAATTCTCTCAGTGAAGTGGAATTAAGTACCTTGACTTCAGGGACCTTGGTAAACGAAGGTATGTATTTCCATAATAAACTACAAGACGAGATACTTGAACGATTTGAAACCTTGAGCCTTCTAAGATAAGTGGGGACGGTGCACTGGACTTGAAAGTGACCCACTTTCAATGTCAATAACACAGTCTCGGTTTATTGATCCTTTGATTATATCACTTAGAGACAAAGTGACATACTTTTGTAATAATAATGTGCTGATTTTTGGATATTTTTGCGTTTGCTGCGTACGATACGACGAACTTAGAGGTCTGTTACGATCACAGGCAAGAATATACTTATGGTTTAGTAAGGTTAATATTAAATAGTGGGGAAAGTTAACTCATATAGTTACATAAATATATCAAAAAGTGATATATTAAAATCATTGAATCCAATTATTTTTGAAATAAATACTTATTTAGTTAATATCAATGAGTTCAGTTCAAGGTTGGTTGGTAGATCTGTGGAGCTGTATAGTTTATTTGTTCTAACTAGTTGCTAGAAAAAAATGATGAGGTATTTATGAAGAAAGGTTACAAAATTAATTGCGCCCTTTACGAATGTTGTATTGATTGGGTTGAAAAGGGATCAGTGAATAGATAGACCAGCATATAATTAATAACATGTGGACTAAGGTTTGTACAAATTAAAATAATTCATAGACATCTGTGACCATGAAAACTGGGAGTACGTAAACTCATGTCACTGACTGAATATTGTAATTTTCATTTAAAGAGCTAAATAAGTATAAATCATCTTTACCGAGGAACAAATCGAGGCTTCTCTGACCCTTCTTTTCAGGCTTCAATGTGATTTTTAATAGTGGCTACTCTACCTCCGACCTGTGTATTGCCCGCGATTAAGACACTATGAACAGTTAGTTAGTTCACTTACAGGTTGGTGACGTTCTCTTGACTGTAATTCAACAAGTGAATTGCCATTGCTCGTATATCAAACCGTATTTAAAATAGATGTTCCTTCATCTAGACTGATTACATTCTTACACCTCTAACGGCCGTTCTTATATACTATCTTCAGATACGGATAAATTACTACCTTCTACTATCAGTAACTAGCTGTCAATAATCTGAAGCTGTCCCAATATACCCGATAAGTCATTCTTATCGCCTTATATTGGGACGCGTAAATTGCAATTTCCATACAAACTTTTATTGCTGGTAAACTTATACGTCGTTCCATTGACAGACAACGTGTACGGATAAGTTACTGTCGATAAGTTTTAAAACTGACATGGTAGGGATGATGATACCTATTTATTTGTATACTTAGATATTTAATAATTTATAATACATATTATATCTCGTTGAATAGTGGTTATGATATATAGGCGGTTAATTTCCCTGTGAAATACTGCGCACTTTCGATTTCAATCAGCGCAGTTCTAGGTCTCATGTTATTGATCTAGCTCTCTCTCTCTCTCTCATTTTAGGCTCCAGTTCTGAAACTGCTCATCTTCCCTACTTTATGAGTTCCTGGTCCAAAAATGCACCACCGCGTTCTTATTGCAGTCATTTTGCAAGATGCTGATATGATGATATAATAAATACAGTCAACTAACTATACTGATTTTTATTTATAAACAATACAGAAGTGATATTTAAAAATGCACAAAGTCATCGTAAGATGTTTCGATAATTGTTCGGTTAAGTTTAGTATAAGTTAAACTGCGGCATATAATTGTTGTACCAACAGATATCTACATCGTAAAAATTCAAACTTCTAGAATTTAACGATAGATAACTGTCCCAGCTTTTCATGTTAAGTGAAGTCCTATTTATATCACTTCTGTGTTACTCCGTTCCAATACAGTTAGCTACCATACATTGCAACTTTTATGACAAGAGAATACCGAGAGGAATACACAGGCAATTCAATCCAGGATAAAGATCTTTGTCTTCACAACATTCCTTAAATTAGGTCCTTATCTATTAGAATCTTATTAGAATTCTATTAGAATTAACATTTTATGTCTTAATGTCGAGCGCAATTATAGTGCCACTCAGAATTTTTGGGTTTTTTTTAATCCTGAGTGGCACTGCATTGAGATGGGTAAGGCGTATCAATTACCATCGGCTGAACATTCTACTCGTCTCGACATTTATTTAAAGAAAATAAAATTGGAGCAGAAAACAATAAAATGAACTTGTTTTAGAACGTCGGCGCAAACAATATATAATAGTACAAGTAAGTCAGCAAGAGTAACTGGATTGGGAAAAATTGGGGAAGTACGTGAGGACCATGGTAAATAAAGGTGCTGACTACACCTCAGAGAATGATAAGAGAACACACAGAAAAGAAAACAGTCGTAAATATATGTTTATATATAACATAACTATTAATGCCCATAATAACATCAGATATTTGACTGGTCTGAATTCTTTACCCTTAGTACCCTTATCCAGTATACGGAGATACAAAAGGGATGCGGATTTGCGCGATCTTGTTGCGGTGGGTGATGATGGTACAACTGACTTTGAGGTCTGCTACGACTTATGAATTTAGGGAAAAATATACTTATATTTTAATTTTTACTTGTGCAGGATTAATAGTGGAGAAACTGAAATTATCTGTTAAAATAAATAAAACAAACTTTTGATTGTAAATGCATCTAATTTTGAAATAATACTGAATTACATTGAAGTGCTGTAATTTTTTCACTAACAAATAATTAATTATAAATAAGAAAAAATTAAATTTATTTTAATTTAATTTTCAATACAATAATGTCGAGCATACTGGATTAAATCTAATTTAATCTTGAAATAAAATTAACGTCATTGATAAGGGAATTTAATTGTCTTGACACTATTTGGAAAAAAAACTTTTTTTAATATTGTCAACAGCCACTATATTATTATTATTTCTATTACTATTTCGTTTGACAGAGGAGCTATGATCATCGGCTTCCATTGGTGTGTCTTTGTGTGCGAAACTCCCAATACAGGCGTAAGACTTATACGTCAATATAATATCTGACCAATGAATTTCTAGATGTGCGACGTGTGAGTAGTGTCTTAATGTTAGTTGTGACCGTGTGTGTGACAGCAACACAAGCACATAACTTTATATTAATTAGCATGAACAATGCACTTCCAATTGTTTCGTGTTCTTCTGGTATATTTGCGGTAATATTCAAACGAAAATATACGCAACGTATGTTTCATGCAAATTGAAAGCATAGTAGAACCGTGTGAGACTTGTAAATATAATATAATAAAACAATTATCATTAATTTCTAAAAAAAGGATAAATTACCTGGAATGTACCTATTTTTATGGGCCTTAAACCAGGCTGAATGTTTATGCAAAATTGGAAATTAGGTTCCACCGATTCATTCTGTTTTGCAGTTATCTTTTAGGCTATTTTGTTAATTAATGGCACTTGCCTCATTAATATTGGTAGCAATCCCATCCGCTAGTGAACTTTTCAGCGGTTATCCAGAACAAATCCTAAAAAGAAACAATCAAGCAAACAAAATACCTAAATCTCGAATAAATAAATGTTACCACTGGTCAGGATGTGTATTTTGTAAGCAGGATGGCTTTACAATCGGCAAATATAATATTAATCTATTGCTTAATATAGCTATTGCTATAGCGACCCCGATGCTTACGACGGATTAATTATCGTGCATAACTTATTGACTACCTCTTACTACTTGAGGTTAATGGTTCCGCCAAGTGGAAGAGCTTGTTTTTTTTTTACTAAGATCAACATAACAATATAATTATAGATAATTAATAGGTCTAGATGGAATCTCTTGCTGTTAGACAACCGATAAAAACAAGCCAGGAATATTAATTTAAAGTGCGTTACAAGCTACGTCTTACGCTCGTCATTTGTAATTGTGCGTTAATTGCTCAAATTATCAGCTGTCATATTCTATCTAAACCTTTCTAGACGTATAAATAATCTAAGAATATAAAAAAGTGTGTGTGTTAGCTCCGACGCACGTTTGGAGTTTACTGCTCAAGAACGATTGTCTTTGAACAGATACTAAACAAAATCAAGGCCAATGGAGTCGGTTACAAACATACATACAGCAGAAGCAAATAAAAGCGTATTAATTTAAAAAAAAATATACATATAAAAAAAATAATAGGTTAGGTTAAAAACTGTCTATTTGGCGTGAAATGCGCTATACTATATATTCTCCATATAAAATTAAACATTTAATTATGTGTATAGCTCATATAAATTTGTATCAACCATATTGATAATTCAATATTATATAAATACAAAGCACACATGTTTATATATACAATACATGTCATATTAATGTATTAATTGTGACATACTTAGTACCCACGTGCTTATCAGATTTTCCAGCACTAGTATTTACACCACTTTCTTCCATAATTTATAGAATTTTCACTTAACTTTATGAAAGTATAATAATAAATCAATTTCAATAATATAATAAAGCTTCAAAATATAAGAAAGTGAAAGGTGCGCGAGAAATGATGAGCACCAAAAACGTTACTATGACATTTTGATGAGCAGATTTTTCTGTCCATATTTTTCTCATACCGGGCGCCTTATATGAAAATCGATTCTTAAGGAGTAAACTCCAATTAAAAATATACATAAGTATGTCGGAGAACCATTATTCTCGTTGGTATGTTCCTTGGTAGTTGTGTCCATCAAAAACATAGGAAGTAAAAAGTTATTTAATTGGCCATCGCATGAAAACAATGTATTGTTTTTTGTTTTCAAAATAAGTTGCTTCGACCTACTCTTACAAGGAAAGTTTAGTTAAAGCTTGCAATAAAAAGTTATGCAGTCCGACGGGATTGCCAACAAAAGTAAAAACTATAATCATCAAACATACATAATATATTGTTATATGATTCGGGTGCTGCTGTTATTATGAAACATAATATTTTACAATATTAATGAACATAAAATACAAATCCTAAACATAATAAATATAAACAATAATTATCGTAAAGATCATTGATGTCCTTGTAAGTATTTTTATCTTATGTTCACATTCTCAGCAATTATATTCCTGTAATTAGGGTCCCTACCGCTGCGTTCACAAAAGCTTTAGGATGAGCCACCGTGCAAAATCACTCACAAAAGGATGTTACAATATTTCACATCAAGCGCGTTTTATTGCTGCTAGCGAACAAGAATCAGAGTACTGGTTTCTGGCCACTCCTCCTCTTCTATCCTTCTTATGTATCCCTACAACAGTTCCCCATATCTGCCGCTGTGGAAGCGATGTACATAGTCTTGGTCACCACGGCTTATCTTGCTGCCGCAGTAAGGGCCGTGTCTCCCGCTATGTCGCCTTAATCGACTTCTAATTTCAGGCCTTTACTACCGTCAAAGTGCCGGCTATCCTAGAGCCGAATGGAATTTCAAGTGACGATGGTAAGAGGCCTGCTAGCATGTCGTTGATTGTTATCAAAATGTTGGACTCTTCTCGTTTGTTTATTAAAAAGTTAATAATTTATATTACTAGATAGTTAACGTACTTTCAATATCAGTCTTAAGTTTTCTGATAACTTTAATATTTACGAAATAATCACCTGGTCACACTTAACGATTACATGTATGCAGGATAGATTAGTAATAATTTTTAAACACTTTTACACAAATTATCTTGCCCCATCTTAGGCATAAATACGCCTGTGCTATGATACGTTGCAAGACAATGATTTATTTAATACGATATACTTACTTAAATATACATAAATGCAAATCAACATCCATGGATGTCGGGTCATGACTCGAAAACAAACATCTATTTTCATCTCATAAAATATTTGCACGATTATTCTAATATACTTACGATCAGCTGTTGATCAGCTGTGGTGTCACGTGCGTCCTCGAGTAAACAAACATCTGATCATGAATGAAATTACGACGTTCAGTTACTAGGATCGCATAAAATATAAGAGCCAGAGCTGTAATGCACATGTAAATAAAATAATAAGTATCACTATACGAAACACCTCATGAAAGAGATGGAAATATAATCGCCTATGTGTGTGAGGCACACACAAAATAACATAAATATGAATAAACAACTCCCACCTGAACGCCGTCTAGACACACAGCTACACTGTCCATTTTCCACCTATGAAGTTTAATATTTTTTAAGTTAAAATTTCATACAAATAATATTTTACTTCATGGACGGGTACCGCCCCCCTTAGTGATGTGCCACACATATCGATTACTACGATTGTGCCACAGTAAACATATAATAAGTAGAAATAAATTAAAAGACTGTATTTGTCCAATGTACTTAAATTTTTTTTTTCTTAAAAAATCACATCGAGCCAAGGCAATAAAAGTGCGTTCCGTTAGTATTTCTTTTATCTGATTTTTTATATAAAAAGATAATTATTTTAAAAATTTTCAAAGAAAAAATTAATTGAAATTTCTTTTTTCAGATATTATATTATATTTTTTATATATATATAGAAATATAGTATAATTTTTTCTTTATATTATACATGACGACGAATGGAATAAGCGTCAAATTCGTCAACTACTGTCACATCACCAAGCCAGTGTTTCGTTTTTGGTATAAAAGTTTCGTCTTGTTCTGAGTCGCTTCTGCCGGTAGACTTCGTTAGATATTTTAGTCACAGTTGTAAGATAGACATAAGCGTACCGCCATTTTGATTTTCTTGTTCAAAGTAATCGTGAACTTATTGCATCGATTGTCCTTTCAACACACGTCCTTTCGGCATTTTTACGATCAATGTACTCAGCCCAATCTAAGGAGTCCCCTAAGTTGCACCTAGGAATAAAAATGATCAACTCGAAGTTTAAAAAATGCGAGACAACAACCATAAAATTTGTTTTGGTTTCTTTTCTTTGTTGCGAACGTCAGTCTACGTCAAAATGGCGCCCGGACGGACGGTCGGTTTATGTTGCCATGTGTTGCGAATAACTATGAAAATAAATATTGTATTATTATTTTAAATGACGAACTACTTTCATTTCCATATCAACGTCAATACTTCTATAATATCCCAATATCGTCAAAACTATACCTAGGTATATAAATTTATTATTTATCTATTCTATTCTATTCATTAATTTTAATTTATCTATTATATCTATTAAATTTTGAAATAAAATCTATTTGTCTACCACATCACTAGTAAAGATAATCGGATGCCATTGGTCGTTATTTGTGTCCGAACTGCGAATCTCGACCAATGAATATCGAGTTGCTTTACGTGTGAGTACTGATAGTGACTGTGTGTGTGGTTGCAATATCGGTCTGTATAACTTGATATTATTACTCCTTCGATTCATGTTCTCCTGGTATACATGCGGATATTTCGTCGATACGAAATGTTTGCGGATACTTTATATCCATTCAACGAAAATTGATTATTTATTGCGGATTAAATTTGATATATAAATACAACCTAAATTAATTAATTAACAATAATTAAGTGTGGAAGAAGGTTTCACCAAGAGAGAGAGAGAGATATAAGAAGAGATGTCCCTAATTCATTAATTCTTCGACTAAACTATTGAACTCCTATCAGTTGAGCTTCCTGCGATATTATTCAGCACAATATCTGTTTTATAAAGTGAACAAGACTTCTGAATCTGAATTACACCTTTAGGCTAGTCACAACAAGTAGGTCCTAAAAATATGAGCGATGACTCTTTGGAAAAACGTATCGAATCGCACTATCACAAGCAAAGTAAGTCATGTTGACCACTGCTATGTAATTAATGATAGGGCATAAAATTAAGTTGGCTTTTGGATTTTTAATAATTTTATTTTAGTGGATTTTTTTACTGAATATTGATATCTACACAATTATAGCATGCAATGTTGTGTTGTTTACATTTCATAATATTATATTATTTGACTAGATTGCATTATTTTAACATATAAAATCATGCATAAACTTTTATTAAATCAGCCTGTATATAAACTATATATTTTTGGTGATTGACGTTCACGAGCAATCTGATGGTTTTATGTCAATTAAGTTTTTGACTTTGACATTAATAGAAATTTTCAACATTACTATTAATTTAATCATAATATATCAAATAAAATTAGTTTATAATTATGTATAAAGAACCACCTATAAGCAGATAAATTCTTATAGTATTGCTCTACAATAATAATCTTATCTCTACGCTCACGTGTGCATTGAGTAACTTGGCTACCACATTCTTATTAACTGAACTAACCAAATGGTATTTATTCGGTCACCAGTGAACTTATAATATAGCGTGTTCTTACTTTCAATTCAGCAAGGCAATTCAGCAGCAGACAGGCAAGCCCTTCATGCAAGGCATTCAAGGCCATATAGCCGTATTTATTTTTTAATTATTAAATTGTCAATGCCATCTTTGCAAGATTTTTACAAAATTTTTCTTTCTACAAACGTAGAATATCACGAGGAATAAATAAGTTTAATGAGTTTTGCTTTGTTAGGCCAAAGAAGTTTAACTTCTTGCGAGCATTTTATTTTATTATTTAATGTTTCAATCTTAATACACTGTCTAGAAACCGAACTGATTATTGATTTAATTCTTTTGACTTTCCAATTGTTTATATTAGTAATATAACGATTTCTGCAAAATTAAAATGCATACTATTGAGGAAAAATACAATTTCTGTTGCCAGTTTTGGACAAAATCAGTAAATTTTCATGAAAGTTATGTCTAAATAAAGCAATTACTAAGCCAATGTTGCGAAAGTTAAATTTTAAAATTGAAAAGAAATAATGATAAGCGACAGAAACGTACACTACATGCTGTGCCTCCTGTGATAATTGATACAAGTTATAAAACCAACACTAAACAGAACAACAAAAGCAAGATTAAAACAATCTTCATCCGTGTTAAGTGCGTATCGCGCTCCCTCGGGAACTTTTAAAAATGTATCTATATATTTTGATTTCTTATTAATACATCAAATTAAAATAACATTATTCAATTAGGGTTAAAGACATATCTAACAGCGGGCTGTCTCTTATAAAGCCCTGAATTCAAACAGAGCGTGTTTCACTACTGTAAGGAACCTTTTACGTTTAGTTTTCATGTGACTTACTACGCACTTTCGATATCAATCAGTGCAGTTCTAGGTTTCGTGTTATTGATCCAGCTCTGGAACAGTTTGTTGACTCCTACTACTTACTTGTTTATGAGTTCCTGATCGCAAGATCGCCTTCTTACTGCAATAATAATTATGAAAAATGCAACGATGGCTGTTTTATAAAATATGATAAATTCAATTAGAATTAAAATACAGTTAGCATTTAGTTTACTTCTTGCTCGGAATAAATATTATTTATTAATAGCGATATTTTTAAATGTATATGTAATCTTTAATCTATAAAATAATTTATTTAAAACCAATTTAAATAACCACCAATCCTTAATAAGATGACTAATCTGTTTTGTTGTGGTCTTAAGCACCACATTACGGGAATCACCAAGCACTGGTCGGTTATGTTAACTTTAGTTAGATGAACATAAGTTATAGAATCACTTGGTTATGTCCTTCTATACTCTACAGGTACATATACCTGACAAGTCTTGTTTTCGTCTGAAATCGTCGAGGAGAGAAGTTATAATACAGGTAGGTACCTGATCTGTGGTCTCTCGAAGTTAATTCAAGCTTTAAAACAAAACAACATGCAGTTAAATAAACTCTTATAGGGTAACTTCCTAATTATCTAGAATCATAAAGTCTCTATAAGTTATACATGTAGGTATTTAATTAAACACATCATAAACATTGTGAGACTAAGATCATCAGCTCCTAAATAATATTGACAACAAAGAGTACTGTACTGTGAAACTTAATCTCTAAGGTACATAGTTTTACTTAAAGTATCTGTTCTTGATAATAGCTATTAATACGTAGACAACTTACTTTATAACTTTACACAATAGGCTGTGTGTCTTGGTGAGCAACGGCCTACCCTGTTATTGGTACCGCTACAACATACAAGCTTAGAACAGTGTTTCTCAAACATTGCTATGTCACGACCCGGTAATTTTCACAATACCGTGACCAACTTAATACTTTTAAACCCAACCTGCATTTAGTAAAATAATACACACAAATAAAATTTGAAACACAAAATTTTATGAATGATGCGGGATTCGAACCCACGACCTCCGGTGTTCCGTGCCTTCAAATTTTATTTGTATATTAATCCTAGAAGTGAGGGTTATCACTTTAAAAAAAACATAACATATTGTTTAAATTTACAAGAGCGACATCTCAACTCTCAAGTCAATTTCCTAATATGCAAATATTGGGGTAGAGCAGGTTAGCAACTGTAGAGTAGATGAAGCCACAACCTGAAAGTTGAACAAAGCAAACAGAATTTTGGTTTTAACGGTTAGCTCAGTTGGTTAGAGCACCGGCACGGAACGCCGGAGGTTCGAATCGGGAATCGGGTTCGAATCCCACCTCGTTCATAAAATTTTGTTTTTCAAATTTTATTTGTGTATTAATCCTAGAAGTGAGGGTTATCACTTTAAAACAAACAACATAATGTTTAAAATAATGCACATTTATTAATTGTATTAATGTTGTATTTACTACATACTTTGCTACACAATTTAGTCACAAAATTTTAGTGTGAAGTAAGTTGCTTATTTTTTACTAAAGTGGCCCAGTTCGCGGAAAATGAGGAAAATTGTATCTTTTGTTCTGGTCCTTGATTCAGGTATTTAGTTAAACTAGTGTTTGAAAACTTTTCACTTTTTGAAGTCGGTTTTTTTAAACTTAGTATTTCTATTGTTCACTATAAGATTTCGTTGCATTTTACTGTCATTTTTATAAGTATTTTTTAAAGTATGTATGGGTAGGCCTCCGAAAGGTTCCGCGTGCCTTAAACATTTATTTTTCCCCTATTTCACGTTCTTGTGAGACACTGAAATATCGTCAATAACGTTTGTTAGCCATGAATGACAGGTAGCCTAAGACCTACTCATAGGTAAACGGGTTCATAATAATATTTAATATATCTACATAAAAACTCTTAAAAATTAGTACATAAACTAAAATAATATCATCCACGTATACAAAAATATTCATAAAATGAAACCCCTGAGCCAAACTATGTCAATTTTTATGGGAACAAATGGCAAACACCCTGCATCAAACTAAAGAAGAATCACGAAAATCAGATAATAAATCCCAGCGTGATTGGTGTACATAAATAAAAAAAAAAACAATCCAACTAAGAACGTCCTCCTTTTCGAACTGTAAAAATATACGAATTATTTATATAAATTGCATGTTGAGTGCAGCACAAATAGCTGCATCATACGTGCACCGGATTACTAGGAACACATAAATACAGAGCTGTATCTCGGAACTAGAATCAATATCGTCAAACCTAGGAATTCTGCGCTCATTGAAATTGAAAGTGCTGCTCCGTATAATAAATCAGTAGTATACATGAATACTTTATCTGTTTTATAAAGTCCTAGTTACTAAAGAGTCGGCATATTTTTTCAAATGGGTGGTAGTATTTGACTTTCAATAAGTGCTATCATATCCTATTTCGAATAAAATATTTGAATTTTAGAAATTTTGCGATTTTAAACTCCAAACACAATTTTCTCTTTTTCTACTCTTAGATTAAATATATGCCTTAAAGAGGAAGGAGGTATAGATTAACAAATTAAACAATCTAGAATAAACCAAAGCAGTTATAGTCACTTACGAATTGTATTCGAATTTTCGATCAGGTCACGTAACCTGACGCGCATTTTGTACTCATCCCAAGAAAAGTGCTCAACGCTGCTAGAGAAGATTTCACTTCAAAAATCATGATCATGACTTGACTTGTACAAAACGTAACTGTTTATTTTTATAAACTTAAATTTTTCAGCATTTTAAGTCAATATACACTGGCCTGCAAAAGTTAGTATCACATTTTTTCTTAACTATAGAAGGTAGAGATTTAAGATTAAAAACGTTTTGTTGCAAATTTTATAGGCTTTAATTCTTAGGAACTAAAATTATACATTAGTAACATTTTTAACTTAAAAAAGATAAAACAATGAAAATAGACATTTTTAGTTAAGTGTAAAAAAAGTCAACTAAAATGTATTACATGTTATTTAATTTTTATTAACTGGTATTGCCTCCTCGAGCTCTGATTACAGCTTCGAGCCGGTTTGGCATACTGAACACTAGGTTTCGGAGCCGATGTTGGGTAATATTCTCCCATTCTTCTACCAGGGCCTGCTTTAGTGCCCTGAGGGTAGTAGGTGATGGTCTGCGATTTCTGACTAGCCTCCCAAGCTCATCCCAGGCGTGTTCAATCGGTTTGAGATCAGGACTTCTTGATGGCCAAGCCATCATGCTGATACCAACCTCCTGAATATACTCTTGTACGATATGAGCCGTGTGTGGCCGGGCATTATCATGCATCAGCATTGATCCATCACCCATATTTGCTAAATACGGCTCAGCATACTCATTGAGAATCTCTTGACCATATCTTTGCCCAGTGAGGGTGCCATTTTCTATGGCTACTAGCTCTGTGCGACCTTCTGAAGATATGCCAGCCCATACATGTACACTGCCTCCACCGTATTGGACTCTTTCTGAGATGCAGGCTTGAAGGTATCGCTCACCAGGTCGCCTGTAAGCACTTCGCCTTCCATCAGAAGTGTAAAGGGAGAATCGATACTCATCTGCAAACAAAATTCTTGACCATTCTTCTTCATCCCACTGCATGTGTTTACGGGCGTATCGCAGTCTCGCTACTCGATGCTGTCTCTCGAGTTTTGGGCCACTCGCTGGTCTTCGGGGTTTCAAATTTGCTTCAGCAAGTCTTCTTCTCACTGTACTATCACTAACGTAGTCCCTCCGGGTCTGAAGTAGCTGTTGCTGGACTTCAACTGCATTTTGGTGGCGATTTCTTAACACAGTGGAAATAATATAACGATCTTCTCGGGCACTGGTACACCTAGGTCTGCCATTACAAGGTCTCCTCAGATGGTGTCCAGTCTCTTCGTACCTTCGCTTTACCTTCTGGACCGTTCGTACCGTCACACCCACCATTCTTGCAGTGCGACGCATACTGATGCCTAGTTCCAGAAAAGCCATGATCCTAGCACATTCTTCAACTGAAAGAGGCATGATAAATAAATGATATGTGCTTTTTAGCATAAATTTTTAAAACAAGACCCATCGATCTTGAAAAAAATTTAAAACAGAAAGAAAAATTTGAATGGTAAAATTGTAATTCGGAAACGTCCACTTTGAAAAAGGAACGGTTTTGTTTTTGAAGTTTTTTTCAGCCAATTATTAAAAGAAGGTTACCGACTATAAATAAAGTTTTTATGTACAAAATTAAATTCTCTTTGGAGTCCTTTTTATTTCGAAAGTATATCTTGTGAACTTAAAACGTTATCCCAATTTTAAAAGTGTGATACATACTTTTGACGGCCAGTGTAGTTATGGGTCTTTCACCAAAACACGCCACGTACCTACTAGGTTATCACTCACCATCACGAAGTGTGGCGTTCCTCCACAGAGCGATATGAAAGCGAAATGAATGAATAGCATGATAGCATGCTTTTTGTATCCCGGTCGATATGATATGGGGACCTTCAAAGAGGGTGTTATGTTATAAATGTTATGCATTGTTTACCTAGAAAGTCGGTAACAGAAATTTTAATTTTATTATTCCAGTAATATTCAACAAACTTGAGCTAAGTATACTATACTAATGTCAATAAAACTGAAATTTTATACTGAGCATTTAATGTTCATAAAAATAATCAAAAAGGAAGTCAAATCAGCTACTGCGGTTGTGTTGAGAATCCTATCTGAAAGGTGTCCTCGGATATTAATGCAAACTGAGAAATTAAGTAAGTTAAACCATAACAACCCTTTTGTATGACGCGTAGCGACACACTGAAGCGGAGACTTAGCGGCTCTCCGCCAAACCACATCGTTTTTTAACTCATGTGGCCAAACCGTCTTCCCGAGTAGCTATCGGACTCCCGACTGAGTAGTAATTCCACTTTGTATATGTACTGAGAAATAGGAGAAACATTGATAGCGTGTTTCAGACCCGAGAGTCCTATTGGTTGAAAAAGTCTTGCACTGCGCATGACGCGTTTGTTTTTGTTTTGTTTAGACGATCCTATTGGTTGAGAAACTCTGACCATATGAGTAAATAAAACAGGTACAGAGAGAAAGCTTCATACAACCACGCAAAATGATTGCAATACTATTATTGATCCGAGGCATGTGTGAGTGTCAACTGGCCGCCTTTTGCGTACGCGTTGAAAGTGGTTATACCTGGTGAACCAGTTAGTGGTTATAATCCTTTTGGCTATGGGAAGAGTATGTATTTTTCACCATTTTATTTTTATTGCGAGTTTTACTTGACACTTGCTTGTGGATTGGTTGGTATGTAGGTATGTAACCGATATCTGATTAACATAAAATATTGTACGCCTGCATAATTTCCGTGGCATTACAATGATATGATATTATACATAATCTTAAATTGCAGTAAAGATGTTCTCTTCAATAGGAAACTCTTCAACCGTTAGTAGGACGGTCACAAAATTTTGTATGTAAGTTTAGTTTTGTAGTGTAACTTCACTTCTACACGAGGCATTATCAGGAGCTGTTGACTCACCAAATGCAGGAAGGAGACTGCAGCTGCAGGTAGTACTATGTCCTCACGAGGAAACTCGTCAACAGCTAGTGTTTAAGTGAAAAAAGCATTTTTAAATGAAAGATTATCATTAATACATGGTTCTTATTTCTTGCATTCTAGTCTGTCTATCTTTAAATGAAATAAATATTAAAAAATATATATCTTTCAAATACCTAAACTAGACGGTAAGATGTAATTTTATAATAATAATAAATTGATTTTGCCTGGTCTTAAGAAGCTTTACCTCTGTACCATTTAGTTACTCATGAGCTCTTACATTGCGCATGACGTGTTTATTTTATTAACTTAAAAGATATTAAAGTTGGTACCTACCAACATAATTGTTCCAGATTTTTGCAATGCAGGTAAACTTATACCAAAAGTATTAAGGATAGGAACCGCGTCTAGCAGCGATAGAACACAAAACTTAAACCTTTTTTAAATAATTTTTAAAAGACGATGCTATAAATAACTAGAGTTTAAATACATACCCTTAAAGCTTCACTAATGCTTCCATATTATTTTTTGTCTTGATTAATATTGTATATTTATTTCCGAACTAATATTATTCAAGTATCTTGACGAATTGTGTTAATATAACCTATGTCTATGTTTAACCTAGTTCGTAAAGCTTTCAAGAGATGGAGCTAAAAGTAAGCTTTAAATCTGACTTAAAATTTTCGGATTTCTATCTGTAGACCAGTGCCGATAATTTTTAAAACCAAAAAAAATAATAGTAGGATGAAACAAATTGGAAATGGAAGAGAATATAACAAAAATGAAAGAAAAATAAAAATTACTGGCAATCTGAAGGCGGGAAGTGGAAAATGGGGGGTGATTAAGGGTAAAAAACGGCTTATCTCAAAAAATTAAAAATTTAAATGGCAAAGTGAGTAATAAAAAGATCTACAACTTTTGGTTTTACAATATCTAGACATAACCTCAAAATTTATGTGAATAATTCAAAAACAAAGTTTTTGTTTTTTATTTTTATCTTTTTCAAAACTAATTATTTCACGAAATTTGGTGAAAATATCCCCTTTTATATGTACTGTAATTTATTAGAATTGAAATATTTATTTTTTCACACATTAAATCAACTTTAACCATTTGGTTAGAAAGTAATAATATAAATATTAATATTATAAAAAAAAAACTGATTTATTTTAAACATTATAATACCATTAATCCGTCACTGAGTAATATAATATACAATGACATTAAAATTGACGAGGCTGAAAATACCAATTCTAAAGTTTTTATAATGATTGTAATAATTGGAAAGCTCACGTGCTGCGTGCACTTAAAAAACTTAGCGGATTTACACTAAAGATATATTTTATTAGCATTAAAATAAAACACAATATAATTATGCTAAGAAATTCACATTGCCTCTCAGTGACGTAATAGAACGATCAATAAACCGAAACTGTGTTATTGACATTCAAAGTGGGTCAATTTCAAGTCAAGTGCACCGTCCCCGGTCACCGAACTGCACCCACATTTCTTATAAGGGTGAAGGCTTCAAAGTATTTATTCGTTTTTATATATGTTATGCATTGTTTAATTGCGGAACAGTTAAAAGTGCATGTCAAGATATTTCTGATGATGACCGGAGAAACTCTTGTAGGAATGTGATAAAAACAGAAATAGAGTATTAAGAGAGAGCGGCACTCTACACTTGATGAACTCGTAATAAACCTCCATAACTATGATTTTTTTAATAAGGTATACAATTGCTAATTAATAATTTTCTAATCTCTGCTATAATGATAATAACAAACGTGTAACATCCTGAAAAAGCTACTGAAATATTGTTTTTCCAACTTATTCTTCCAAGTGTCTGGATAATACCATAATTAATTCAATTCTGTGAATTAATATTTTGTTACAGTAAACAAATTATTTAATGAGGTACACCATATTTTAGAGGCTGTTTGCCCATAGATTAAATAGATCCTTTTTCGACATTCTTTAATAATAATATATTTATTGATTTTTAGTTATTAGCGAAAAACGAAATGCTACTTCTTTTATGACTCAAATAGTTCATAATAATTGCAAATTGTGCTGAATCATACTTTGGTTACGTTTTTCTATTCGTAATTCCGACTAGCCTAAAAGGTGGCAGTAATTCAGATTTAGAATTCACTTCATAAAACAAATATTGTGGTGAATGTTGCAGGAAGCTCAGCTGATGGGAGTGGAATATTTGGTTGAAGAATTAATGAATTAGGGAGATCTCTTCTGATCTCTCTCTCTTCTCTCTCTTAGTGAAACCATTCTCCTCAATTAATTATTGTACATTAATTAATTCAGGCTGTAAATTTATATTTCAAATTTAATCCGCAGTAAACAATAAATTTCCGTTGAATGGATAGAAAATATCCGCAAACATTTCCAATCGATGAAATATCCGCATGTATACCAGGAGACCATGAATCCTAAAGAGATGCTTTTCAATTGCAAATATCAAGTTAAACAGACCGATATTGCAGGCACACACAGTCACAATCAGTACTCACACGTAAAGCAACTCGATATTCATGGGTCGATATTCGCAGTTCGTACACAAATAACGACCAATGGCATCCGATTATCTTTACTAGTGATGTGGTAGACAAATAGTTTTTATTTCAAAACTTAATGGATATATTAGATAAATTAAAATTATTATTGTTAGATGTAGATGTAGATAAATTTATATACCTAGGTATAGTTTTGACGATATTGGTATATTATTAAGTATTGACTTAGATGTAGAATTAAAATGTTCGTTATTTAACAATAAGAATATAATATTTATTCGCGTGAGAGATAGTGACGATTTTGACGATTACGCCATTCGACGTTATGAAGAAGATACATATTATATGAAGAAAATTGTATACTATGTGTATGCTATATATGTATAGGTACTATCTAAAAAAAGAAATTTCACCTTTAAGAAATTTTATTTTTTCTTATGTCTAAGTGGTCTATTTCGTGGTCAAATATATTCTTTGGCCAAAGTTTTGAAAATAATTACCTTTTTGTATAAATTAAAATCAGATAAAATAAAAATACTAACGGAACGCATTAATATTGCTTTGGCACGATGTGACTTTTTAATATTGGCAAAAAAAAATTCAAGATTGCACTTCACCGCACCGTAATCCGATCCTGGACAGACGACACTGCTAAGCTATTTCAGTTCTTTCATTTGTATGCCAAAGAAAGTACAACTTTATATAATGTTAATATTTTAATAACAAAATATACCTTATTAATGTACTAGCATTCATTTCTACCGACTATATGTTTACTGTAGCACAATCGTAGCAATCGGTATGTGTGGCACATCACTATGGGGCGATACCCGTCCATGAAGTAAAATATTATTTGTATGAAATTTTAACTAAAACAGTACGCAACTTCATGGGTGTGAGCATTCAAAAAACTATTAATAAATTGGAAAACGAGACGGCGTTCAAGTAGGAGTTGCCGATTAATATTTATGTTATATTGTGTGTATCTCACACACACAGGTGATTATATTTCCATCTCTTTCATAAGATGTTTCGATTAGTGATTATTATTAAATTATTTCCATGTGCATTACAGTTCTGGCTCTTATATTTTATGCGATCCTAGTAACTGAACATCGTAATTTCATTCATGATCAGATGTTTGTTTACTCGAGTACGCACGTGACACCACAGCTGATCAACGTTATATATTAGTTATATATATGAGGTAGGATCGTTAGTATATTAGAATAATCGTGCATACATTTTAAACGAGATGAATATAGGCGTTGATTTCGAGTAAGGTCCCGACATCCATGGATGTTTAACTGCATTAACTTAAATATACAAGTAAGTATATCGTATTAAATAAATCGTTGTCGGGGCAAGATAATTTGTGTAAAAGTGTTTAAATATTATTATTAATCTATCCTGTATAGAGGTAATCGTTAAGTGTAAAAGTGTAATCAGAAAACTTAAGACTGATATCGAAAGTACTAACTAGTAAAATAAATAACTTTTTAAAAATCAATCGAGAAGAGTCCTAAATTTGGATTACAATCAACGACATGCTAGCAGGCCTCTTATCATCGTCACTTGAAATTCCATTTGGCTCTAGGATAGCTGGCACATTGACGGTAGTAAAGGCCCGAATCTAGAAGTCGATTAAGGCGACATAGCGGGAGAGACGGCCCGCACTGCGGCGGCAAGATAAGCCAGGGTGACCAAGACTACATTGCTTCCGCAGCGGCAGATATTTATTATGTTTAGGATTTGTATTTTATATTCATTAATTTTATAAAATATTATATTCATAATAACAGCAGCACCCGAATCATATAACAATATATTATGTAGGTAATTATGTTCGCTGATTATAAGTTTTTACTTTTGTTGGCAATCCCGTCGGACTGCATAACCTTTTATTGCAAGCTTTAACTTAACTTTCCTTGTAAGAGTAGGTCAAAGCAACTTATTTTTAAAACAACTAACTCAACCGGTTAAGTTGATACTTGGTATAGTTAAATGTTTAGTTTTAACAAACAAACAAGATCACTTTGCATCTAACAAAATATATTACAAATTATCTAACTTAATTCTGAAAGTCTATTACAAGTTTTCCCGTTTTACAAATTTAAATTAGTTTAATTTCATTCAAATTTAAACATGTTCGAAATGAAAATAAATAGGAATTGTAAAACACGTCTCGCGTATAAATACTTTACCTATATAATATTAGATGCAGCAAAAATAATTAAATAGAACCATGTCAGTAACTTTTACTTTGAACATTTGTTGAAAAATTAAGTATGTATGATAATGCAGTAAGTATCTTTGAACTGAGTTGTGAAGTGCGACAAAACAATATTAATCTTTACCTCATGGACACTTTAATGACAACAGCTATTACTAACAAACACAACGATTTTCCTTTGTTTTTTAATTTCTCCGACAATGCTTCTACATTATTTAGTGGGCAGTTTTAATTATAAGAACTATAAAGATATCTGAAGGGTAAGCCACGGAAGACTGCTGCGAATACTAAGACTCCACTGTCAATCCGTTCGTCTGTCTGTCACCAGACTGTATCTTATTGCCTGTTAGACAGTCGGCGATCACCTAACACGAAGTGCTCCCCCGAGCACCACGTGCGTGTGTAGTAGAGAAATTAAGAGTTAAATTGAAAAAATATTCTTCTGGAGTTCATATATTATAATATTATTTTCACAATATTATTATAATTTTTTAGTTTAGTTTAGCTGGGCTATTGACACACTTAGCCTCTTAATTGAAAGTGTATATATGTAAATCTATATAATATATCATTCAGCCGGAGCAGAGACTTGCATTATCTGAAGTTTTTATCCATAAAAGATATGTGGGACGGTGCACTGGACGGGTCACTTTCAGTGTCAATAACACAGTCTCGGTTTATTGATCCTTTGATTATGTCACTGAGCGGCAACGATCTGGATGGATCTTGTGTCGGTTGCTGCTTAAGATACGAGATAAATTACGGGTTAAATATTGGGGGAAGTAAATAATAATACTATTGACATACTCTTACACAAATTATCTTACACCAAAATAGGCAAAGCCTATGCTATGGGGGCAAGACAACGATATATTTAAAATGATATGTATACTTAACCATACATAAATACATACAAGCATCCATGACTCGGAAACAAACATCAATATTCATCATATAAATGTTTGCACTCACCGGGACTACACCTGGCACCTGCAGGCACCCGGGACCTATAGCTCAGTAAGCAGGGTCACTAACCACTGGGCGATATAGATCGTCAAAAGTAAAATGGTATAAAGTTTACTCATATAATTGTAAACTATTTACATCTAATAGTGAATACAAATAAATGAACAAAACCATAATCAAAAAATCTACTATGTAGAGATCCAATAAATAACATTCGAAATTTATTAAATATGAATTACCCATCAATTTCACGAAGAGAACAACAGTCAGAAAATAAGTTACTTTGGCATTATAAAGACTAGGAATACATAAACTCATCTAGGTGTTGGATGTTGTATATTGTGATGTTTGAAGAGCTAACGAAGTATAAAGTGATCGTTACCGAGCACTTAATAATACTATCAATCTTAACAAACTAATTAACATTTTGTAACAAAAAGAGACACAAATGGCCACAAAAATAAACTGTTAACAAATTCTAACAAAACAACTTTTTCTGTTACGAAGAGAAGGAAAAACAACCACGTAAACTTCTTTTTCCTTCTCTTCCAAAAAGAAATAAATGTAAACATATGAAGGAAATCTACCAAGTTACAGGATATTGCAATTGTGGTCGTGTGCGGATATTACAAAATTGGCGTGAGCATGAGACCTCGTGACAGAAGTGGAAACTACTTCAAGGCGAGGTTTAAATCATTCTTCAATTAGAAATAGAAATATTGGAAAGGTGGTAATTAGCCAGATTATTCACTAACTCTTAGACCATGTTTGTAGTGTTTGGCAAACAAGGATGCAAGATATGATACAAATGACGTCACATCTTGCATCTTGTACTCGCGAAACGCTACTGCTCTGTTTAAAGGTCAGAAGTGAGCTACAATACATCACAGTTAGCCTTTGCAGATGATGCGTGCCTGGTACAAGATACTCTTTCTAGCGTTCTACGTTCCCCTATCGGGGTTTTCAGATGTACAGAGAGGAATTCTTCTTACTTTTTACACGGTTTTTATCAGCTTTACCTGTATTTATGTTTGTTTGTAACCGACTTATTTGGGCGCGGTTTTAACCTACTTTAAACGGCCAAAATTCGTTCCAACTTTATAGGGGACCGATGGACAATACATTAATTTGATAAAATTATTCCATCTTCCAATATGCATAATAAGATTTTTGTTAATTTAACTTTAAATTCATCTACCGTCGATAAGACATAAATTGATGATAATTTTAAATTTCAACAAATTATCTTTACAACCAAAGCGTGTTTTTTAGTTTTTAAACTATTTTTATTTACACTTACTTACACTAACTTTACTTTAACGGATAGACAAGCTAAGCGTGCGAGAGTGAACATCTCTAACGGGGATACAGCAAGATAGAAAATGTAAGCGATTTTTTTATTACTGTAACCGATTCTGACTGTCAAGTCGTAAACAGACAGTTTCGTTTGGCATTAGCTTATATTTTGGTTTTGTTTAGCCTTGTGTCTAATGCTCTAAATAAATAAAGTAAACAATCAATGTAATTTGTCAGAAATGTGTCAAATGTCAATAATTGTTACTTGTCAATTATTTATATGTAAATTATAATAATAATCTTACGTTCAGGACGTTTTTCCTGGTTAGGGTACCCCTCCGCATCGTCTCATAATGAACTTCGTTCCAATAAAGTGCGAAGAACATCTTAACTGAAATACAGCAAGAAAGAAAAGGATGTCAAACTTGTTAACATTTTAATAAAACTAACAATGTGACAAAGTAAAAACTGTAACATTGAATATATTTTTTAAATAATACTTGCTGTGTATTTATTTTACAAACAAAATTAAAGTAAAAACAAGTACTTTATACAATTTTTATATTCTTTTCTGTATTTTTCTGAGTAAAATTAAAAAAAAAACACTATCATTTTAATTTAATTGAAAATTTAAAACTCAATTTTAAACGAATATATTACTGGACTAAGACACATTAGGGCGGAAGTCGACTTTGCTAACTTTACAGGAGAGAGTAAAATTAAATCCCAAATTGATCGCCAAATATTGCGACAAAAAAGCAACTCGTAAATTATTTCTATTTCTTTAGTTGATTACAGTATTACGTTTGGTTGAAGAATGAATAACCGAAGAAAAAAATGATCTACTGTAAAAATTTCAATACCTACAAATGTGATATATAATGTGCTATATGTCAAACTATTGTAGCTATGACACTATAACTACTTCTTACATTTGTTAGAAATGTCGAAAAAAGTGAGTCCATATTATCCATACCTGTGTATTAATCATTATTCAATTAAATCTTTGTATATTCAAGACTGTTTCTATTCAAAAGACCTAACAATTAAGTTTGTTAAACTACAAAATACTAATAGAAAATCAACAAAAGGCTTAAAAATAAAAGACCAACCGTGGGAAGCCGTGACGGACGTATTGTATTGTATAATTTAAATATTTTCTGTAATATCCAATGTGAATGTGGCAATAGCCATTGTGTTGTCAGTGTTGGATAAAATATGTTTTCTATTGTATTTTACATATAAAGTGTTTGAAATCAAAATATGTTATTACATTTCAAAAGATAAGACTTAGTAAATAAATACTGTTTACTAATTCTGTTTTTTTTTCTATTGAATTTAACTTATGCAAACCAACTTTTGCATGCAAACAAACTTACTAAATATACCTTACTGTATTAAGTAATTTTGAAATAACAAAAATAAAAACGCATTTTACCAAACTCTTTGTAAACAAAAGTATCAAACGCGAGTAAATTTTTGTCACGGAATCAGTTTTTTAACGTATTTTTATTATAGTTAGTTCTAAGAAGAATTATTAAAATTTAAACTTAACTGAAATGTAATTAAAAGAGGAACCGGCACTAAAATTAAACATGCTTTGATAATTTATACGTCTATTATATATCGTTATAGATAGAGCCTGTTCCTGCTAGACAAGGGATGAAAACAGGCCAGGTTTATAACTTTATTATGCGTGACAAGCTCTGCCTTACACTCGCGCTTTGTATCTTGTATGTCACTTTGTATTAGAGTGTGTGCATTGTTCAAAATAGAGGTTAACTGCCAACCTCAATATTTTTCGAAGTTTTCGCAGCTGTCACTTCCCATCTAGACGTAATAAATGATCTAAGTAAACATGTTTTATAAAGTTAATATCAAACACGTGTGCAAGCCACAAATAAGATATTTAAAATTTAAATTTCGCTGAATTAATATCGAGGTGTGTGACGTATGTCGTGACGAACGCTGTGGCTCCAACACTGTCGTCTATTGAATATATCTACGACCGATCCATGTTCTCCTGGTACACTTGATTAGAAGATATAACATTCTAATCCTAATCTAATGCGAAATGTTTTTGGTGTCTTTGTTTTTTTGTATTTAACGCTTTATTTATTCAACCGATCAACAGGATTTTTTTTACGCAAATTGTTAGGGATTAGAAAATAGTACAGACATCATTGTATCCCGATTTTTTAAAATTTGATTTAATGACTGTAAAATAACTTATCTTGACTGACTGGCAGAGGCTAAGATTAGGCTGCGAGGTAAGATAGGGTTTGTGGCATTATTATCGCTAAGCGGAGTAAAGTACAATATTCTAAAGCATAAAATTATATCAGTTTAACCAAATAAACAATAATAAAGTAATAAACCTACATATCGTAGTAAACTGTAGGTTAGTATAATCAATCACGTTAAAAGGAGCTGAAACAACCATCTATCCTGCTCTACTCTACTCCTCACACACAGTCACAACTCCATGTAACTCATGCGATCCTGCTACAAAATGTTCTGAAAAATTTTAACATTGAAAGGTTACAAAATATTAAAAATATTTCGCAATATGAATGAAGAAGTCTCAGGACAACTTTTTTATTTTTCAAATTTATTTATTAATGTTGCTGTTGCTGTAGAAACTATGCGACTTCTGAAAAAAAAAGTGTGTGCGTGTGTAATCTTAACGCGCGATTGATTACCTTAGGAAGAATTAACAGACGCATTAATATATAACATTAAATAAAGCCGTGTTACCAACTAAACACTCACGTATTACTGAAGAGCTAGGAGCATTGTTACATTTTTTGCCCTTTTTTTTTCGGAAAAGCTGACGATATAACTTCAACTGTTGAGCAAAGTTGGCATCTTCTCTACCTAAAATAAAAAAATGCCTTTATTAATATATAATATTATTAATATTATTTTATAAAGTGAGATTTTATATATTTTACAAAGAATGATATAATGTAATATTTTGATATTATTATTCATCAGAATATAAACACTTACACTTTTTACAGGTCAGCTCATTATCAGGTTCTTGATTTTCTCTTTTATTCGTATTTATTGATGAAAGAGTAAAATGTTCCTGGGATTCTGCCATTTTATTTGACTGATTATTATTTTCATTATATATTCTATTTATAATTCAGTTCATTATCCATTCGCACATTTTAAAATTTTCACTCGTTAATAAAATAATTATCATAAGAAATTGAAGGATATAATATTATAAGCACATATAAATGTGAGTAATGTGACGTTGTTATTGGATATTAACAAATATGTCTGTACGAACTGTATGTCAAACGAAAAACAAAAACCTAAAACAAATTATCAAATGTCAGAAAATTTCGGAAAACTTATATATTTTTTATTGCAATAGTAGTAATAAATAAACAATAAAAACACTTGGATATATTTAAAAAATATTATTGAACAATTTGAAATATTTCTAAAAACCATTTAATTATAACGACTTAAAAAATTCTTTCACTTAACTTTTGAACTGAGCGTTACTTTCGGCAGAAAAAAAATCTGAGTTACCCCCAAGTCGCGCCTAAAGCTGTTTTACTTCAAAAAATTGAAATGTAGTTTTGGAAGTATTTATGTTAACAGGACACTGCCTAAATAACTCTGAAGAGACAGAATATTTTTTTGCAGAGGAGGTATTACATTTACGTATTGAAGACGTTGACCCCCTACCGACTAAAGGCTTTTACAGAAACATAGAACGTGGGCAGTGGAGGCCGTAAAGACTACGCAAAAACAGTAGCGGGGCGTCTCTTAAGGAGACTCGAACCTCGGACTGGCTGTGTGCTTCTGGGAAGGAGAGCGGATGAAGAGACAGAAATAGGTAGAAATCTGAAGTTTACTACGGAATATGCTGCAGTGACATAGCACCCTGACCTATCCTATATATCCTACTCAAGAGCTGTACCTAAGTATTGTTTTATAAATGAACAAAGACTTCTTGCGGATAAGATTGCTACCAATGTCGATGATGCAAGTGCCCTTAATTAACAACATGGCCTAAAAAATAGCTGAAAAACAAGACCATGTAAACTGCCTTCCAACTTTGCATAAAATATTGATATGATAACTCAGCCTGGTTAAATAAAGCTGATGGCAAGAATAGCTATTAAATCCATTTAAAGCCCATAAACAATAGGAATATCATAGAATATAGGTAATTTATTGTTTTGTCGCCCTTATTAATTTAACACACGGTTCTACTATGCTTTCAATTTGCATGAAACATAACGTTGCGTATATTTCGTTTCAATATAGCCGCAAGTATACCAGGAGAACACGAATCAGTAGGATGTATTGCATTGTACTTGCTAATATAAACTTATGTTGCAGTCACACACACGGTCACAACTAACGTTACGAGTACGACACTACTCACACATAGCACATCTAGATATTCATTACTCAGATACAATATTAACGTTTAATTTTATCGCCTTTTTTATAGTGTGTTTCGCACACAAAGACACACCAATGGAACCCGATTATCATAGCTCCTCTGTCAAACGAAAAAGTAATAGAAATAATACTAATAGAGTCGCTGTTGACAATAATAAAAACACTTAAACCTAGTATAATGCATTGTTCTAAGTATTTAGAAAATGTACGATCGCACGATGAACTTGTGTGAGTCCTTCTTTCAATTCACCGTTTTCTTTTAGTAAATACATAAAGAATATCACGTATAATGATATCACGGCATAATTTTGTATCTTTATACTTTAATATAATTATGGTTGCTTATACGCTACGTGAAACTTATGTCTGTCTGTTTGTTCCGGCTTCTGCGGACAGATGTCCTACATATATATCCTAAATAGATATTTATAGAGATGTTTTATTATACATACATACATCACTCCATTCCATTGATTGTTGAACAATGTTGGTAGGTAATGAGCTAACACGACACACGTGAAACCTTAATGCACCGAAATATATAAAACTTTCATTTCAAAACAGCTCTTTATAGATGTTACTGTGTATATGTATAGACGCACACACAGAAAACAAAATGATGCCAAATACGGAAAGGGAAAGGACTGGTAATATAAAGCAAATTCTGTTTGGTAAATTTACCAAAAACCTAAAACACTATGTTTGTATTAACATTAGTTACTAGGATCTACTAGCAATAGGATCATTTATTATTGTTCAACAGATCAGAGGCGGTCGAAATAATTAAATTTATTTTTTAATGAATGATATTATTAAATTTAAATATTTTTCTATGTACATAAAATGTATACAATTATCGGACCTGAGTTCACTAATAACCTTATTTATATTTTAACATTCAGTTTAGAAAAAAACGACGATTTACGTCGTTTTTTTCTGCTAAGAATTAAACCATAATTAAGGTACTTTCCAATTGATTAAAATATACCTTATAACTGATGCAACTATTCATATTATGTCATGTGAATACGTATGTGTTCCAATTTTTGTGAAATAAAATATAATTCATACCTATTTCATTATAATATAATAAATCAAATAATAATTATTGTAATACTATTGTTATTATTGCTAACTCACCTAGTATCCATACCTGTTCCGTGTAATTGCTTAAAAATTCGTTGACTTTTGTATCATCTAGTAGCAACATTATAAACTAAAACTAACAAATCAGGGTTATTCTGTTGATAACTGCAGATCATTGTCCTTAGTTCTTACAAATAATACTAGATGGCGTTTGAAAATAAAAATTTGCTGATTGGCATAATTGCAATGATATTATGTATTATAAATTATTAAATATGTAAGTCGATGACGTTCTATACATAGAACGTCATTGATGTATGTATACAAATAAGTAGATATCATCCCTAACCTGTCAGTTTTAGAGAGTACCTACGGCTTGCTCTAAGCGCCATGATAATTTGGAGTCCCTAAAGTAATCCTTTTTTTTTTTTCGAGAGGAGTAAAATACATTTACGTATTGAAGACCCCGAAACGGGGCCCATATGTCGGGCTCGGGTGTAAACACCCCCCACCGACTAAAAGCCTCCTCTGTGCTGATAGCCCTGAAGGCTTTTACAGCGAAGCCGGGCGGGGGCCTTGGAGGCCGAAAATGTAGCTCACAGGCGCGGGGCGTCTCGGAAGGAGACTCGAACCTCGGACCGCCTGCTCACTAGGCTGGATGGAGAGAAGATCACTAACGATCTAATATATCTGTTAGTCCAGTGGACTCTAGGTTTGACGAGACTTCGCACTCGCCGGCGAGTGCGGTGATATATGTATGTAAGTATGTGTGAGTGTATATAAGTGTGTGACTATTTGTGTGTAGTGTTATTGTAGGTGTGTGATTTGTGATGTGAGTGTGAGTGGTGTTAAACGATTACAGGACGAGGACTATCTCGTCGGGCTTCTATCAAAGTGTGTGAATCGTATTATATTAGGTTGTAGCCGCTGGAGGTGAAAGGAATTATTAGGGAGCTTCACTCCAAAAATGCCCCGGGGCCCGACTCTATAAATAACAGGGTTCTTAAAATCCTGCCTCCCACACTCATTAATTTATTAGTAACCGTTTTTAATATACTGCTATTACATTGCGCGTTCCCCGAACAATGGAAGGAATCCATTGTTATCGGTATTCCCAAGCCTGGTAAACGTAAAACTTGTCCCAGTAGTTATAGACCCATTAGTTTAATTAACTTTTTAGGTAAACTATACGAACGTCTCATTCTCGCGCGCCTCAAATATTATATCGCGGAGCAGAACATGATACCCGACCATCAGTTTGGTTTCAGGACTGCTCACTCGTGTCCCCAACAAGCCCACCGACTCACTGAGTATATTCTCAAACGAATCCAATACAGTACAGTTACAGCGGCCATATTTCTCAACGTCGCGAAATCTTTCGACAAGGTATGGCATAACGGTTTAATCTTTAAGCTGTATGAACTGGGTATGCCAGACAGGCTCGTACGCATCATACGAGCCTACCTTACTGATCGAAGCTTCCGCTATCGAGTAGAAGGCACGTTATCCACGCCCCGACCCATCAGGTCGGGAGTGCCTCAGGGCTCAGTTCTGTCCCCGACCCTCTTCTCACTCTTCACGCAATCCGTTCCTTTACCACTCGCTGTAGATAGCGGAGGTGACACCTATTCTCGAGTGTTGGGTACATATCATATGCTCTAGTGGCTCTGCGCTTCTCAGTGAGCAGCTCTCTGACTTCTGGTGGCTGTATTAGCCGATGCGGTTGCATTGTAGGCACCTGCCTGGTGCAGGCCTCCATCTTGTTGTGGATGTGGTTGTCACACAGGAGATAGCACTCTGGGCTACGTCAACCGAGTCAATGACGTCAGGTATTGACGTCCAGGTACTCGGACGTTGTGGTCTCGAGTTCCTTCTCCAACCGTTGCCAGTCGATCACTGTGTGAGTGGGTGGCTGGTAATTAACGGGCGGGCCTAGGTTAACAATGACCGGCCGGTGGTCTGAGTCTAGATCGTGAACTACTTCTATTGAATTTACGTTAAGTGTTACATTTTTAAATAAAGCAACATCAAGTATGTCGGGTCTGTGTTCTACGTTATGTAGGAATCGAGTTGGCTCGGAGGGAGCCATTACCGAGAAGTGTAGTGTGTCTGTCAGTGAGTCTAGCAGTCTGCCGTTTCTGTAAGGGAATCTGCTATTGCAGCTGGCGTTAAGATCGCCACCTACAATAACAGCAGCGACGTGGCCGAGTAAAGAATTGATATCTGATAATTGATAGCTGATATCACAGTCATCGGCTGGTGATTCGCCATACTGACTCGGATGGCGGACGCCTCAATGTTGGTGAGCGCTGGAGGATCGATAGGAATAAAGTGAAGGGACCTCCTGAAGTATATGAGGGTGCCACCACCGCGCTGCGTGGCACGATCATTTCTAACTAGATTGTAATTTGCGATACGCGGATCGCGAACGTTCGGTTCCAGTCTCCTGAACCAACAGAAGGTCTAACCGATGTTCGATAACGAAATCCCTGACCAAGTCTAGTTGCGGTTTGAGTCCGTAAGCGTTAAAGTACGCTATACGGAGCTTGTGAGGTTTAAGCCGTCCGCTGTTAGCCATCGCGAATGTTATTTACGATACGGAAAGTCGGACAACGCTGTGAACATGTCGATGTTCTTACACATTAGTTCGAGAACGGCTTGAGCGTCGCTCATAACTTCCCTGATCTTGCGGGAGAGGGCTTGCAGCTCCGCGATGTTTATATGTCGGGCGAGATTGCACATAAACGCTATATCGGTAGCGGCGCCGTTTTGACGTGGCGCGGGCACGGCATGCTTCGGCCGCGGGGCCGGTGCCGCCGGGCAGGAGGCCAATGGTGGCCTGTAAGGCGCAGGGGCCGCGACAGGCGCAGGGGCCGCGACAAGCGCAGTAGGCGTGACCGGGGCTACCTTGGTTGTAACGACCGTTGATGGTGACCTGGATCACACATTGAATTGCGGTGGCGGAGCGGGAATATACGTCCGTGACGTAGTGCCCTGAGTCGGGCGGCGCCTGGGCTGGTCCTCTAAAATAAACCGTACGATTGGCACTGAAGTATTTTTCTGTGAAAAGGGTGCGTTCTTCTATTGATAACTGGCCTCAACGTATAAAGAACTGTATTTCACTCAATGGAGACCAATTTGAATAAGCTTTTTATATTTTTAAATTGTTTTATATTTGTGTATTAAACCAACACGCTGTAAAATTTTATTTGCAATACATTTTTATTATTTCTTTCTGTATTTATGTCAAGACTAGGTAGATTAATAATAATATTGACACACTTTTACACAAATTATCTTTCGTCAATCTACACGTAAGCCTGTGCTTATTTATAGGTTGCAAGATTACCCTAGTTATATTTAATACGATATACTTACTTAAATATACATAGATGCAAATAAACATCCATGGATGTCAGGACATGACTCGAAATCAAACATCTATATTCTTATAAAATGTTTGCACGATTATTCTAATATACCTAACATCTTACGATCAGCTGTTGATCAGCTGTGGTGTCACATGCGTACTCGAGTAAACAAACATCTGATCATGAATGAAATTACGACGTTACTAGGATCGCATAAAATACAAGAGCCAGCTGTAATGCACATGTAAATTAAATAAGTAGTATCACTAAACCAAACACCTCATGAAAGAGATGGAAATATAATCGCCTTTGTGTGTGAGGCACACACAAAATAACATAAATATGAATAAACAACTCCCACCTGAACGCCGTCTCGACACACAGCCTATGAAATTTCGCTTTGTTTAAGTTAAAATTTCATACAAATCATATCGCACTTAATACACGGGTACCGCCCCCCAGTGATGTGCCACACATAACGATTACTACATATAAAAGCTTATATGTAAATTAGGTATAACTGTTATTTAATAAGGACAAAAGGAAAACAAAATTTAAAGGATTATTGGTCGATGATATGAACATTATATAAAGTTTACTTTCTTTGCCATACAAATGAAACAACTGAAATAGCTTAGCAGTGTCGTGTGTCCAGAATCGGAATACGATGCGGTGAGCGTTGAGACATGTTTCATCCGTAAAGACAATATTTGTCCAACCTTGAATTCTATTTTACCTCCCTTAAAAAGTCACATCGCGTCAATGCGTTCCGTTAATATATTTCTTTAATCTAATTTTTTAACCGACTTCAAAAAGGAGGAGGTTATCAATTCGATCGGTATTTTTTTTATGTTTGTACACCGATTACTCTGAGATTTATGATCCGATTAACGTAATTCTAAGCGAAATAGATGCCATTTGGTCCCATAAAATTTTTACATAGTTTGACCTACTAGTTTTCATTTTATGAACAGTTATATGAAAATTTTGGTCTACTTAGATGACATAATTGTTTTCTGTGTACGGCTTTTTTTTTGGTGTTTTCATTCAGGTTGATTATATATTATTATTAACTGATACTAAAACGTAAAAAAAACTTTGTTTATAAAAACTGACTTCAAAAACTGAATGAATGAAATAACTAAAAATTTAATTTAATACATCTCTTATGCAAATCTTTACCTTTATTATTAATAAAATACTATTATTTGTATATGCTACATAATGACAGCTTAGAAGTCGGTGCCAAGCCAAATGTAATAAAGGTACCTACACTCGCCACGCGTGACTTTGAGCGGGATAGCTTCGTCTAGAACAAAACAACCTAAGCCGACAGACACGCGTGGCCAGACAACCTAAATAATTACAGTAAGTAAGCTGTTTATAATTATATAATTTAATTTAATTTTATTTAATAATTTAATTATATAATTATAAACAGTTGTTGCCAGTTGATGTATATATAATTTGTACGATTATAATAATATTTATTTTCATATTGGTATATGAAAATAAATTTTATGTTAAATAACGAACATTTGATTTCTACATCTAACAATAATAATTTTAATTTATCAACTCTATCCAATAAGTTTGGAAATAAAAATTATTTCTCTACCACATCACTAGTTAAGATTATGTAATAATACAATAGCCATGATAATCGTACGCCATTGGTCGTTATTTGTGTCCGAACTGCGAGTCTGCCTAAAAAGGCGTTAAAATTAAACGTGAATCATATCTGACCAATGAATATCGAGTTGTGCTACGTGTGACTAGTGATGTAGTGACTGTGTGTGTGGCTGTAAATTGATACTAGCAAGTAAAATGCATCTCCTACTGATTCATGTTCTCCTGGTACATCTGCGGATATTTCGTCGATACGAAATGTTTGCGGATATTTTCTATCCATTCAACGTTTCGGAGATAAGTTTCACCAAGAAATACAGTTTACTCCTTAATTCATTACTTCTTCTACCAAATATGGAATATTTGCTGCATATCAGCTGAGCTCCTGCAACATCCACCACAATATTTCATAAAGTGAATAATTATAGGCACCTTTAGACTAGTCAATCAGTAGATCCTAAAAATATGAGCGATGGCTCATTCAGTTCAGAAAAACGAATAAAAAATAACGAGTTGCACTCACGCAGTGACGTCAGAGGTAAAAACTTGAAGCATAAAAGTACTAGCAGTTATGTGGTTAAATACAATATTTATTTATTGTGGTACACAAAATGACAATTTATAAAACATGAAAAACTTAACACTTCAGAACTATTACAATTATTTAACATTAAAAAGTTTATCTCTCTTAATAACTCAAAATCTATAGATATTTATAGTATTTCTGAAAAAGATCTGTAAAGAGTTAGCCTGTGTACAAACTGCCGCTAAATGATGGTGTACCTACTTACTGCATTTAATAATTTGTTTACAGTAACAAAATGTTAATTAACAATATTGAATTAACTATGGTATCATTTAGACACTTGGAAGAATAAGACCCCATTAGAAAAAAAATATTTCAGATGTTTTTCGAAATGTTATACTTTTGTTATTATTAACTTTTTTTCAAGTTATTTAAGATAGCAGAGATAAGAAGATTATTGATTAACAATTGCATACCTTTTTGAAAAATTTCCTAGTCATGGGGGTTTATTACGAGTCCATCACATTCCCACAAGAGTTTCTCCGGTCATCATCAGAAATACATGGGTCACACTAAAAGTTTTGAGCTTGTAGCTAATCGCAACTATATGAATTTCGAATGTTATATTTTTGTAATAACTATATATATATATTAATAAAAGTGAGGCAGGCGAGAAACGTTGGTTAAAACTTGATCGCTTTTTTTTCTCAGCTAGGGGTGCCATCTGCACAATACCTCTTGAAAATCAAAAGAGTGTTAATGCGGAGTGGTAGTCTACCATTTGTTTAACCAGGGTTTTACAACAAAAACTCGAAAGACGACCAAAAAGCCGCGTTCTCCTACATCATGACAACGCTATTCCATACACGGCTAACAAAACGAAGTAATTTTTAGCTTCCGAAAAAGTATATCTCGTCACCTATCCTGCACATTGCCCCGACTAGCACCCTGTTATTTTTGTATTTTCCCCAAAATCAAAGATTTGATGAGAGGTTTCACTTTTACCTATTCCGAAGAGGCAGTGATAGCGTACAATTAGCACGTAGAAAATATGCCTTCAGATCTTTGGTCCTCCAGTTTTAAAAAATGGTTCGATCGCATGAAAAAATGTTTAGAATGTAAAGGAGAGTATTTTGAAAAGCAATTAACATAATATTTTGGTTATAACATGTTGTTTTTTAAGTTACGCAAAACTTTTACGTAGGCTACGTATCTTGACATATAAACGAATAAATAGTTGGAAGCCTTGACACTTATAAGATGGCGGTGTGTGTGTGACCAGGGACGGTGCACTGAACTTGAAAGTGACCCACTTTCAATGGCAATAACACAGTCTCAGTTTATTGATCCTTTGATTATGTCACTGAGACGCAACGTGAATCTCTTAGCATAATATAATATATTGTGTGTTATTGAAATGCTTTTAGAATATATCATATATTAAAATAATTAATTACATAAATATCAATTGAAGTCAAAGGTCCATTTTCCCGTGATAGCACATTTTTTTGCGCTTTTAAGACTCTATTTATGACTGATGAATTACCCCATACATATATATATATATGATATGATACCTATTTATAGATACCACGTTAGTGCGGTAATTCTTTAATGCAGTTTTTTCCGATATAGTTTTATTTATTCTTCTAATGGCAAAAACCAATTTATTTGACGTTTGCAAAATGATCCAACGTGAGCTTTCCAATTATTACAATCAATAAATATTAGAATTTGATATTTTCAGCCTCGTTAATTTTAATGTCAATGTATATTATATTTCTAAGTGATGGATAAATTGTATTAAGCTATTGCATAGCTTCTATCGCGGGCCTTGAACGTGGAGACCGAATCCAGAAATTCCGTAACGAAAATAACTTAACACTTACTTACTAGATCTACATAGATATTTCGCCACGGTCATTACAGTTGCCGCGGAACAGCGGTTATCACGTATGCTTTTTGTGCAGAAGGTCTCAGGTTCTAGCCTGGGGTACGTGACGTTTTTTTTTAATTTCTTTATTTTTTTTATCACGTTTTTTAATTTTTATTATTATGACAAGCATTTTTATTTAGTTTCACCTGCCCGTTGGCCATCTGTAATCAAATCTTGCAAGTTAAATTTTACTCACTTCCCGTTTGCTTTTTTTTAAATAAATTTTATGAAAAAAAAATACTGCATAAATAAATAAAATAAATAATTATAACTGCATAAGTTGATAAAAAATGCTATGCAAATAGCTTTATCGCGGCAGTCCCCGAGTGCCACACGTTATAGGGCTATTATGTTACATGCAAATGCAGGTGTTTTCACGAGTTTTGAATTTATACCACAGTTAAAGATAAGAATAAGCGCAGGCCTAAATAAAAAAAAAGTGTGTAATCTTCACTTTTAAAAGTTGCTGCCCAAGGTAAGGTATTGGAGTAATTTATTCAGGATGGTGCCGATGCATCATCTTGATAATGGAGTCGATAGCTTTACCATTGCTGCTTAATGGTGCTCGAATGATAGGAAGCCCTAAATGCTTTCAAAGTATAATAATAAAGTGTGTTATGTACTCACGCAACAAGTTATTCATCCTAGGCGGTACTTAATAAAACATAAATTCTTATGAAAATATTCCTTGAGCTGTTTTATGTTTCTATAAACACAATATTATAATAAGGAAGGATTTAATTACAACCAATGAAAATATTATTATTCAGCGTAATTAAGTTAAATAACGTATCGGTAATACTGCAACCAACACTCATACACACACAACACATACTCATACAACAACATACGTAAGTATCCATCCATCCCTACTCTGTTCTACAAAATAACACCAGCATTATATTATTGTACCTTCAATCTCTATGTTCGAAAATTTAAAAGGAAAACCTCCTCTGTTCAAACCGCCATGCTTATCTAGGTAAACTCTAGTGTAACTACATCACCACGTGAGTGGCCGTGCTATAAATAACACATCAAACTATGTTGTAAAATAAAAAGTTGACGAATAGTTTCTTCAATAGTCAAAGTCCTGGGTTTCGTACTAATGAATAATTATTTTCAAGAACAGACATTGTAAGTAAATTACCTTAGGGATTAAGTTTCATAGTACAATGTACACACAACAAGTACACTTTGCTGTTAATATTATTTAGGAGCTTATGATATTGGTCTCACAATGATTGTGATCTATCTTATTCAATACATATATAACTTCATTTTGATTTATATTACAAAGCTTTAATTAATTAAGCTACAAGAGACCACAGATTATTTGTATAACAACTTGACAGATATATGTACCGTGAGCTAACTAAAGGTAAATAAATACCAGACTTAGTGTATATTATTATACTTATCGGTATGAATCCCTACTCCCTGATGAGATTAAAGTAAAAAGTTGAGAGGTACAGCATTAAAAAGAGTGTGACTTTTCATCACGATTACGTTAGATCACACAGTTAGCCGATCATCACTGCAATTGGGACAGCTGTAAAGGATAGCTGCAGCTCCGGCTAAAACTAGTGAGGAAAAAACAAAAATTAGGATTTCATTCCCGGCAATTTCATTCCCCAAAAATTAGGTAACCCTAACAAAATTTTGTAAGCTGATGGGAAAGAACTATTCTGTGTCTTGTATGCCAGGCCTCCAGACCTATATCTGTACCTATATACGATTAAGTTTTATGCACTTTTTGAAGTACTCTAGCAGAAACAAAAACATCAAAAAAAAAACAAAACAAAGATACTGATGATATTAATCTTATTTGAAAATAACTTTGATTTAGAGCTAAACACCAAAGAGATAAGAGTCAAGTAAGTTTGTATGGAAAAATCAATATTATTGTTCAATGTGAGACAAGATTGCAGTTGCGTGTTATTAAGTTACCACACTAGATGGCGCAAACCACTGAAATAACTTTAACATTTGTTTTCTTCACTCTTTCACTTTAATTATTAGTTTTTATTCGATTAATAATAGAAAACAGAAAAAAAACGATATATGCATTAAAAACTGCTTTGATATCTCGTTTTCACACGTAGTCCTAGAACACGCTATCAATGTTTTGTTATTAACTCAGTATATATAGTCTCGGTTACTTTGTACCTATGTGAGAGTCCTTGGGCTACAGTGGAAACGGTGCCTCAGTGCATCGGGAACTCTACAGCGATGTAGATGTATGTTGGATCGATATGGCAAGTGGCGGTCACCTGAGTGAGCCCTAGCTAAGTAGAATAATTAATTACTTAGGTGTCTGAATCACATCTGACCACTTTGTATGTAACCCAATTTGGCTCTCTTTTGCTCAATATCTTAATTTTGTTTTACAGTTTTATAATATTATGAAGTACGAACTTTCCTAGAAGTTGGAGAGCCAAATACGAAACTATGAGGACTAGAAATGACTCGTGGAAGGATCGAATTCACGTTAGTGATGACTAATGACATATTTTTACCTTGTAGAGCGCCCATATATTTTTCTATATACTATTTTACTGGAGTCACTAACAACATACACAGCCCTTGTGTGTGGACATAATATTATTATAACAAACCCGAGTTGATAAAACCTATTACAATATGTGTTGCTTTAGTAGTTCGGAAAGATAGTGACGTATTAATGTAATAAATGAACAGTAAGTTATTGTCCCTGTTACTTTTATTTGTTAATATTTAGGTACTTTATTGAGGAAATCATTTGTCGTTTCACACTAGCTGTTAAACACACGAGTTGACTAATTGTGCCATATTATATTAAAATCGTTTTATTTTATTTAAATTTGTTTCCTAACGTAAACTTATGTTTTAATATTAACATATGATTATTATTCTGATTCAAAGAAACCGCAAGTTAGGAAATTCATAAGATCCTAAACCAATGATTGTGGTATGAAACCAAAGGGTATGATAATATTCTAATTATAATGGTGGGTGGTTGACGTATATTTCAGTTAATTATTATTATATATATGTTATAACAAGTAAGGATTGTTTAAATTCTGTATTATCTCTTCTTGGTAAAAGGTCACGGTAAATGCAAAAGTAAACAGTTTAAATTATATAGTAAAATGAATTGGCGTTAATAATTTATTTATTTGATTTTGTACGTTTAATGGTGTTTGTCAATTGTGTTGGCTTCATTTGCCCAGTAATTTCACTAGCTACGAAACCCTTCAGAAATAGGCTCCGTTGTGGTATCCATAATCCTCCCACTGGTAAAAATTAAAGTGAACCATGAAAGTAAAGCCTATCCTTCCGGATTAAGACAGTGGTTGTGAATATATTTTGATAATAAATGGTAGTCATACGAATGATGTGATTGGTTCAAAGACCTTGAGCCTTAATATACGGCCGCTGGGAGCAGACGGCGCACTTTCAATTTCACTGACACAGTCTCAGTATATTGATCCTTTGTTTATGGAAAGTTGAGATGACACACTTCTGTTAACAAATGAGTTCCTAGTGTTCGGGATGCAGAAATGGAATTCTTATTCTATACTGGTTGCATACTTATCAATAGGAACAGAGAATCTTTTAGCAAATTTTTATAATTTTTGTCCTAGTAGTTTTAAAAAATCATAGATGTTTTGTTTCTATAATAATAATATTAATAATAATAAATCTTTATTTGTTGCCAAAAAAAAATACAATTATGCTTATAATTAGCCTCGACCCCAAACTAGAACAGCCCGTGACCTTGGGGTCAGTCTCTTCCCAGTTGTGCAATGTAAAATGTCAAATAACAAACATCAACGTATTTTAAGGTCTAACAATGTAAGTTATGCAACAAATTATGAACACAAAAACTATTTTATATATAATTTAGGGTGTGTGTTGTGTGTTTGTGTGTGTATGTGTGTGAGTATGTGTTTAGCTTTTTATTTATCAAATAGTATACCCAATATAAGTAGTGCTTAACGAATAAGATTCTTAGTAGCTTCGTAATTTAGGTTTCCTAACATGTTCTCGAGTTTATGTCTAAGTTCATATATATTACAATGCATAATTTTAAGTTTCGTATTAATATTTTTGAAAAGATATCGTCCCAAATAGTTAAATTAGTGTTGTGCAAATGAACTTTTTGTTCGGGGAATGTGTATGATCTCATCTTTATATATATAATTCTTGTGTGCGTGTGTATGTCACTGAACTCCTCCTAGACGGCTGGACCGATTTTATTGAAACTTTCTGTGTGTCTTCAGGTGGATTCGAGAATGGTTAAGATTCACAATTGAACTACCTCCTGAACGGCTGGACCGATTTTGATGAGATTTTTGTGTGTTCCAGTGAATTTGAAATTGATGTGTGTCTTCGGGTGGATTCAAGAATGGTTTACATTCACAATTGAACTACCTCCAAAACGGCTAGATCGATTTTGATGATATTTTTGTGTGTTCCAGTGTATTTGAGATTGGTGTGTGTCTTCAGGTGGATTTGAGAATGGTTAAGATTCCCAATTAAACTACCTCCTAAACGGCTGGACCGATTTTGATGACTTTTTGTTTGTTTCAGTGAATTTGAGATTGGTTTAGATTCTCAATTACGTCCATATAATATAATTCTCCTGCTCATGTGTATGTTAGTGAACTCCTCCTAACGGCTGGACAGATTTTTCAAATTTAAGACGTGTGTACAGGACAACGTCTGTTGGGTCCACTAGTCTATATATATAAAAATGAATTGCTGTTCGTTAGTCTCGCTAAAACTCGTGAACGGCTGGACCGATTTGGCTAATTTTGGTCTTGAATTATTTGTGGAAGTCCAGAGAAGGTTTAAAAGGTGAATAAATAAGAAAATGCTGCTAAATTAAAAAAAAACAACTCATTTGTTTTTCCTTTGATGTGTCCATACATAATTTCTATGAGAGAAATTATTGACGCACGGTTTGACAGTTCTGCTGTGAAACAATTTCATTACGACAGCAGTGTGCATATTTTACGAAGTAATTCTTGATGTTATGATATATTATTGACAAATTCATAAAAAACGTTATTTTATTTATTATATACAGAACAACGTCTGTCGGGTCAACTAGTTATTATTAATTGACTTGAACAGATAACAAAGATTCCGTGCCGTATAGCACGATATAGTACTTATATTGAAGTATCAATACGTCCATAATACGAAAAATAAAAACAGATTGAGAGAAAATTGTAAATCTGGAATTGTAATCTGGAGTGTCAAGTTCACTTTCCACTGTCAACGAGTCACGACGAGTCATCATGTTTTGAGAATGCCTCGTGTAGAGGCGTAAAACACTGGGACAAATATAAGCGGAATTAAACGTTCATGTAACTCAATATCTGTCAAGGTGTCCAACTATTAAAGTTTAAGAGATACAGTCCGATAATCAATGTCCCATTGGTAGTTATTGGTTCGTGCAATGGGGGAAAAATAAATGTTTGAAAAACAGGGAACCTTTCGTAGGCCTACCGATAGCTACTTAAAAAAATTACTATTTAATATATGACTATAAAAAGAGAAAAACAAAAAAAACTACATTTAAAAGAAACCGATTTCAAAAACTGAAAAGTATAAAATAACTCAATAAAGATTAAATTAAAAAACCTCTTATACAAATATTAATAAAATAGTATTGTTTCCATGTACTATATATTGATAGGTTTGAACTCGGTGCTAAGTCAAATGTAATAGCATAGTAAATAAACTTCTGAAGTAAAAGTTCTAGAACCAAATAAACAAAATTGGGCAGGCACCCACACATCGTATATATTTGTAAGTGGAGACAGCTTTTTGTTCTTGTCGTCAAAATTACACAAAATTAGCTCATCAAGCAATAACTTTTTTATTGCCAGTTACTTTAACTAAATACCAGAACCGGGAAACAGAACAAAAGATACAATTTTACTCATTTTCCGCGAACTTGGATTCTTTTGTAAAAAATAACCAACATACTTCACACTAAAATTTTGTGACTGAATTGGCAATACCAAGGTATGTACGTAGTACTAAAACATTAATACTATTTGGTAATAAATATGTATTATTTTACTTAATGCAGCTTGGGTTTAAATGTATTAAGTTGGTCACAGTATTGTGAAATTACCGAGCCGTGACAGAGCAATGTTTGGGAAGCACTGATCTAAGCTTGTAAGCTATAGCGGTACTAGTAGCTCACCAAGACACACAAACTATTTTTTAAAGTTATAAAGTAAGGTTCGTACGTATTAATAGCTATTATCAAGAACAGACACTTTAAGTAAAACTATGTTCCTTAGTGATTAGGTTTCACAGTACAGTACTCCTTGATGTCAATTTAGGAGCTAATGATCTTAGTCTCACAATGTTTATGATGTATTTAATTAAAAACTAACAGAGATTGTAAGTCATTAGCAAGTTACCCTAAAAGAGCTTATTGGTTTTTGTTTTTAAACTTTAATTAACTTCGAGAAGGTACCTGTGTACCTGATCTGCGATTTCTCGCTACAGAGGCTGTATTACAACTTCACTGCTCGACGATTTCAGACGAAAACAAGACATGATAGGAATATGTATGTCCTTATAGCGTATAGAAGGACATAACCATGTGATCCTATAACTTATGTTCATCTAACTTAAGTTAACATAACCGATCAGTGCTTGATGATTCCCGCAACGTGGTGCTTTATTCCGCAACAATCTACAAACGTCATCTTATGAAGGATCGATGGTTTTTTAAATTGATTTTAAATAAAATATTTTAACTAAAGATTATATTATACATTTACAAATATTGCTTTGAATAAATAATATTTATTCTGAGCAAGAAGTAAACTAAATGTTAACTGTATTTTTTTTTTTCATTTTTTTTTAATTCAGATAATTTCAGTTTCTCCACTATTAATCCTGCTCTAGTAAAAATTAAAATATAAGTATATTTTTCCCTAAAATCATAAGTCGTAGCAGACCTCAAAGTCAGTTTTATCATCAGCATCCACCGCAACAAGATCGCGCAAAGGGATGCGCCCTTTTGTATCTCCGTATTCTGGATAAGGGTACTAAGGGTCAAGACTTCAGACCAGTCAAATATTTATTTTATTTTATTTTACAATTTTAGGGAAACTTACAGCTAAAAAACTCTCAATATTATATAATTAACATGATGAAGGCCAATTATCAGCTTCCACATTCAGGTATCACTACATCTCCACACTCCAATGCTCAAAAAACTCAATGCAAGAAATTAAGAAACTACATTAAAATCCAAATCACTCAAAGTACCTACCACATAGGGCTCTCTTCATTCTAGCAACACTAGTGCAGAATAAATCCAAATCAACCTCCCGGCATGCCACATTGAAAGAACGACATGCTCGCAATAGGTATGAATTTTGTCTATATATAGTTCTTGCTATAGGGACGCACAATAAATTTGGCCTGCGCAGAAACAATGATGGTGCGTATAGGCCCACCTTACATACCAGTTCTGGCAACTCAGTTGCACCATTAAATAAAGACATTAGAAACGCTATGTCCGATATTTTTCTACGCTCAGCTAGAGTCAAAATATGAAATTTTTTGCAGTGTGTATGATAGTCAGGCAGATAACAGTTAGATTTAAATTGAATGTACCTTAAAAATTTTCTTTGTATACTTTCAAGGCGGTCTATATAAATGTTGTATATTGGGTTCCATACCTGTGAGGCATATTCGAGGTAACTACGAACGAAAGAGCAATATAATATTTTAATAGTTTTAATTTCCTGAAAGTCGGAAGTGATTCTTATTATGAAACCTAACGCTTTCGTGGCTTTATTAATGATGCTCTCAATATGCAGATCAAAGAGAAGTTTGCTGTCAAATATAACTCCAAGATCTTTGACAGATCCAACTCTAACTAAAATAGAATCTTGAAGTTTATAGGGAAAGGCAATAGGGTGGGGTTTGCGAGTAAATGTACAAATGTAACACTTAGATACATTTAAGTCGAGCTCGTTCAGAACACAATAATTTTGAAAGCGGTCCATATCTTCTTGTAAAGAGAGTGCATCAGCGACAGAGTTAATCTGTTTCATGATTTTCATGTCGTCTGCATACAGTAAAATTTTGGACGACTGAAAACACTGCGTGATGTCTTTGACAAAGATATTAAAGAGAAGTGGGCCCAAAAGCGATCCTTGCGGCACTCCTGAAGGTATATATCTCGTTCTAGATGAGTATCCATTCAACACCACAGTCTGACATCGAATCTCTACGTACAATGAGAACCATCTGTAGAGATTACCCCGTATACCAATGGAAGATAACTTACTTAAAAGTATGTTGTGGTTAATTTTGTCGAAACATTTACTGTAGTCTGTGTATATAACATCCACCTGGGATCTCTGAGCCATATATATCTGATGTTATTAGGGGCATTTATAGTTATGTTATATATAAACATATATTCACGACTGTTTTCTTATCTGTGTGTTCTCTTATCATTCTCTGAGGTGTAGTCAGTACCTTTATTACCATGGTCCTCACGTACTTCCCCAACTTTTCCCAATCCAGTTACTCTTGCTGACTTACTTGTACATATATCGTTTGCGCCGACGTTCTAATCAAGTTCATTTTATTGTTTTCTGACCCATTTTTTTTTATTTAAATAAGGGTCGAGACGAGCAGAATGTTAAGCCGATGGTGTGTGCCTCTCAGTATTTATAAAAAACCCCTAAAATTCTGAGTGGCTCTATAATTGCGCTCGTCCCCTTGAGACATAAGATGTTAATTCTAATAGATAAGGACCTAATTTAAGGAATGTTGTGAAGACAAAGATCTTTATCCTGGATTGAATTGCCTGTGTATTCCTCTCGGTATTCTCTTGTCATAAAAGTTGCAATGTATGGTAGATGACTGTATTGGAACGGAGTAACACAGAAGTGACATAAATAGGACTTCACTTAATACGAAAGGCTGAGACAATTATCTATCGTTAAATTCTAGAAGTTTGAGTTTTGACGACGGTGATATCTGTTGGTACAACAATTATATGCCGCAGTTTAACTTATACTAAACATAACTGGACAATTATCGAAACATCTTACGATGACTTTGTGCATTTTTAAATATCACTTCTGTATTGTTTATAAATAAAAATCAGTATAGTTGACTGTATTTATTATATACATACATTTTTGCATCTTGCAAAATGATTGCAATAAGAACGCGGTGGTGCATTTTTGGACCAGGAACTCATAAAGTAGGGAAGATGAGCAGTTCCAGAGCTGGAGCATAAAATGAGCGAGAGAGAGAAAGCTAGATTAATAACATGAGACCTAGAACTGCGCTGATTGAAATCGAAAGTGCGCAGTATTTCACAGGGAAATTAACCGCCTATATATCATAACCACTATTCAACGAGATATAATATGTATTATAAATTATTAAATATCTAAGTATACAAATAAATAGGTATCATCATCCCTACCATGTCAGTTTTAAAACTTATCGACAGTAACTCCCCTTATCCGTACACGTTGTCTGTCAATGGGACGACGTATAAGCTTACCAGCAATAAAAGTTTGTATGGAAATTGCAATTCACGTGTCCCAGTATAAGGCGATAAGAATCACTTATCGGGTATATTGGGACAGCTTCAGATTATTGACAGCTAGTTACTGATAGTATAAGGTAGTAATTTATCCGTATCTGAAGATAGTATATAAGAACGGCCGTTAGAGGTGTAAGAATGTAATCAGTCTAGATGAAGGAACATCTATTTTAAATACGGTTTGATATTCGACGAGCAACGACATTTCACTTGTTGAATTACGGCCAAGGGAGCGTCACCGACTTGTAAGTGAACTAATTAACTGTTCATAATGTCTTAATCGCGGGCAGTACACAGGTAGGAGGTAGAGTAGCCACTATTAAATATCACATTGAAGCCTGAAAAGAAGGGTCAGAGAAGCCTCGATTTGTTCCTCGGTAAAGATGATTTTATACTTATTTAGCTCTTTAAATGAAAATTACAATATTCCATCAGTGACATGAGTTTACTTACTCCCAGTTTTCATGGTCACAGATGTCTATGAATTATTTTAATTTGTACAAACCTTAGTCCACATGTTATTAATTATATGCTGGTCTAACTATTCCCTGATCCCTATTCAACCCAATCAATACAACATTCGTAAAGGGCGCAATTAATTTTGTAACCTTTCTTCGTAAATACCTCTTAATTTTTTTCTAGCAACTAGTTAGAACAAACAAACTATTTTGCTCCACAGATCTACCAACCAACCTTGAGCTGAACTCATTGATATTAACTAAATAAGTATTTATTTCAAAAATAATTGGATTCAATGATTTTAATATATCACTTTTTGATATATTTATGTAACTATATGAGTTAACTTTCCCCACTATTTAATATTCACCTTACTAAACCATAAGTATATTCTTGCCTGTGATCGTAACAGACCTCTAAGTTCGTCGTATCGTACGCAGCAAACGCAAAAATATCCAAAAACCAGCACATTATTATTACAAAAGTATGTCACGTTGTCTCTCAGTGATATAATGAAAGGATCAATAAACCGAGACTGTGTTATTGACATTGAAAGTGGGTCACTTTCAAGTCCAGTGCACCGTCCCCACTTATCTTAGAAGGCTCAAGGTTTCAAATCGTTCAAGTATCTCGTCTTGTAGTTTATTATGGAAATACATACCTTCGTTTACCAAGGTCCCTGAAGTCAAGGTACTTAATTCCACTTCACTGAGAGAATTATTCAATTCTTTCAAATCTTTTATATTTATACATCACGCCATGGAATAGAACAGAATAATCTCATCTTTTTTTTATGAGGACGAGTTTGGTTTGAATATATTTTGAGAAAGTTCTCGATATAGTCTAAAATAACCGGCTTAACATAATTATTAAGATCCAACAAATCTGGTGCCGGTCACCTATAAGTTAATACTATATATAATACAGAGTACTGATTGTGCCTGTATGTGGATGCAATATCGTTCTGTTTAACTTGATATTAGGAAGTCAAATACATCTTCTACTGATTTATGTTCTCCTGGTATACTTGCGGATATTTCGTTAATACGAAACCGTTGCGTAAATTTTCTATCTATTACGCAGTATAAAAAGCTGACAATATCTTAAACCGTGTTGGCATTTTCTCTACCTAGGATAAAAAATTCCTTTTAATATGATTATATTATGGTCATAATATATATTATGATGACTACGTTATAATTATTACAGCTGTTATTGATTTTTAAAAGTACGTATAGACAGGCAGGCAACATATGCTTAAATTGTAGAACCAATCAGTCACAGAACAGAAAAAACTAGTTTTTCTGTTCTGTGGTGTCTCAGATCTGAGAGCAACGGGCACAAGAAAGTCAGCGGGCTTTTTTTGAAATTAAGGTACACTATTTGTAGTATCGTACAATAAAATTTTATAATTTAATAGCCTGAGGGCGTTCAATTTGTTCCCAGTCTGTGGAATCATTTAACAATTGTATTGAATTTCGTAACACATTCTTTTGTTTATTTTCTGAGATGATGTTGTAACAAAATACCATTAAAAGACGTACGTTTAACGTAAGTTTATGTTTGTTCCTTGTTTTGTTAACATTTACAATAATATTGCCACGCAACAGTCTCAATGTTTATTTCTTTATAGATAAGTGTACTCCCGCACGTGTATGTGCTCCTAGTACACCGGACGTAAGTTTGATACCTATGCAACATTGTAACGTTGATTGTATGTAAAATTACCGCTGCGAGATAACGCTTGAGTTCACAATTATTGGTATCATCTGAGTATAATTATTATGAATTACCACAGTACTTATTATAATAATTTAAATTCAAATCAATATTATAAATGTGAATGTAAGTTTGTTTGTTACGCCTTGTTTCTTCGCCACAGTAAGTACTACTTGACGGTAACAGCAAAGTAACCTGAACTTTCTAACAACTTAACAAATAAGAGATGTAATTGGAGTTTAGTAGAATCGATTAATTAATAAAAAATAATAAATAGTAGTTTATAATCTTTCAACAATCTCTTTGTACAAGTAGTTGCATTTTCTAACAGAGGCTTTGATGTGTTGTGGGCCAAAAGCCAAAAACCATCGATCGGCCAAATACTTCTTTATTATCTCTATTATACTTAAATAACTAACTAACTACTCAGTAAGTAAATATTCCAGCTAAAACTTCCAAAAGTTCAAATTTAGGTACTAGGAATGCATAACTCGATAGCACTAGATGCAGCAAATATTGATTGTGGGGGGGGGGTAGTTTGGGTGCATGCAGTGGTATGAGTTGATTTTAAATGAGCTCGTCTATAATATATCTGTTTCAGTCGTTAATTTATGAGTTCACTCGTGCAAATGACAAAGACACATACTTAGTTTAACAATTATAACCTCAAATATAAGAACTGACAAACTAGTGGGCAACCTGCATACCTCCATCGTCTATTTAACTATATCGGACTTTTTACAACTTTAGTACATTTGGATTTCCCATACTTTTTTGAACTTTACATAATTTATATATGATTTATTAAGTATTATTTATAAAAATATAAACTTTTGTTCTATAATTTTATATATATTTATACGAGTATATTATATTTACAGTATGTATAATTGTTTCGCCTTTATGTTGCGGATTTCAAAGGCGGCTCAATGTCCATTAATCGTCCTATTGAGGTAATTAAATAGTATTCTGTACAGTGGCACGATTAACTTGCAAATAAACAACAGTCAAAATAGTGCACCTGTTTAAAAAAATAGTTTGTGAAACCAGGGTCCCAGGAGTGACTGGAGGTGTAAAACTTCCATCGATTTGATATAGTTCTGCGCACTTTTATTTTCACTAAGCGCAGTGGTTAAATGGGACTTGGCAGTATAAAAGCTAATGTAAGGCTTGATACACATATTGCTAATGAACCAACATGGCAAGTTCGATAAAAGCTTATACAAAAAAAAAACAAAATCGAATGAAATAAGCATTGCTAAGCTTTTTGAGGTAAATAGGTTGAAATTTCTAAATAGGATATATAAGAGTTAATATTATATAGACGACCCATATAGCCGAATTTACCTAACTTCTGCTGTCCCGATTTTTTTCTTCCAATACAATAAAATGTCATATATCATGAAACTGAGTAGATGTGCGTCAAAATAAATTTCATCAAAATTAATCATTTTTAGGGACAACTCACACTTGACCAAATTTTGACTATACCAATTTTTTTTTCACAAAAAACTACCTACTGTTTCCTAAGAAAGTTTCCCTGTATCTCTTATACTTTAGGATTGCCCCATAATGTCCCAATTAAAAAAACACACTGTATATGTAACCTGACACGTTGTGTCCGCGATGTACTCCAAAACGAATGAACGGATTTAAATGGGGATTACTTCATGGAGTGCAGTTTAGTCTAACTTGAGAGATAGGATACTTTTTATTTTGATTTGGGACCCATAATTATTATTATTTCCAATATTTATTTTTTATGGACATATTTTTTTTTGTGAGAGTATTTAATGACGCCCAGTTTGACAGTTCTGCTCTGAAACAACTTCATTATAAGAACAGTGAGTCTATTTTACGAAAAAATAATATAATAAATAATTTATTATTTACAGAACAGTCAGCCGGACAGACAACGTCTATCGTGTCATTTTGAATATATCTAATATATATAAATTACGTGACACGTTGTTTGTCCTCGATGGACTCCTAAATTAATGAACGGATTTTAATGGGGATTACTTCATGGAGTACAGTTTAGTCCAACTTGAGAGATAGGATAGTTTTTATTTCGATTTGGGACCCATAATTATTTTTATTTTCAATATTTGTTTTGTATGGACATATTTTCTATGAGAGAATTTAGTGACGCATGGATTGACAGTTCCACTGTGAAACAATATTATTATAACAAAAGTGAGTTTATTTTACGAAATAATTCTTGATGTTTTGAAATATTATTGGCAAAGTCCTACATAATAGTATTTTTTTATTATCTACAGAACAACGTCTGTCGGGTCAACTAGTATATATATATATTTTATACCAGAATGGACCGCTCTCAACCATCCAGTAACAAAATAAAACCCCATAAGAGAAAAAAACAACATAATAGAAAGTTACTTGTTTGATAATATGCAGTTGGAATTTATAATTTACTAGCTTTTACCCGTGACTTTGGACACTTTATTTTATCTTTTCGAATACTTTTCAAATAATACTCATACAAACAGCTCTTTCCGGTGCTGGCAGTGCTATTCATATACAGTTTTGTTACATACACATTTATTATATTCTACACTTTATTTCTAAAATCTTTATTATTTATTTGTATTCTCGTGTATTTGTATTATGTTGCCCTCCATTATCTGTATTATTCCAACCAATATGAGAAGAGAATGCGCCGGATTCAAGAACAATTAGTGACGCTAACGTTATAACGGTGCAGTGTTGACTTTGGATGTAAGCAAGAGAGGAAAAAACTACTTTTCCTTAAATATTTTATTTCACTTCTAGATTATGAGTATTTTATAGCAATAGCAATGACAGTACAATATTGTATACTTCATTAAAAAGAGCTCAAAAAAATAATGTCAAGTTTCTTGCGCCACTTCTACTTTCTCAGAGCGCCATTCGTTTCCAAAGCGGTAGTAGTACCTAGTATATTAGAAACGATATCAAAATAATTCTAAAGGAATACATTTTGAGAAAATAAATGCCTTTTTATTGCTTTTTTTTAATAAAAGGAAGCCTATGTTCTTTTTCAAGCTCTAGACTATCTCTGTACTAAATTTTATCAACAATGGTTCAGTGGTTTAGGTGTGAAAGCGTAGTAAACAAACTTATAATCACAATTATAATTAATTAGTAGGGATTTACATAACACTCGCCAGTGCATTCGAGTGTGCACTGCAATCTACCTATATATAGATTGATATGATGTACAAGTGTATGTATGTTTAATGTGTGGTGAAGGATATGGCCGTCGTTCCGGTCAAAGCGCGTAAACAAGGTACTAGGAGAAAATGAATCAATTGCAGATACATTATACTTGGTAATATCAAGCTATACAAGTACTACAATCTACAATGTTGCAGCCATTCAGTCACAAGCAGTGCCGGATTAAGCGAAGACAGGGCCCGCAGCAAATTCCATCGTAGGGCCCTTGATATGGATCTTTACTAGAAAGTAGTGAAGATGAATAATTCTCAACAGTTTTAATATTTATTATTTTATTCACAAAAATCAAATAAATATGTTGGCGATACTAAATATATAATTGTTAATATTTTAAGTGCATATTTCAATGTTTATATATATTATAGAGCATGTACCTATATTATCAATAGTGCGTTTTAAGCACTGACCATAATTATAAAAGATTATTTTTAAAATATCAATGTAGTAGTTAAACGAATATATTTGAATGTTATGTAAAATTCTCTGTATGTAAATTCATATTATATTATAATATATATTATATATAATATTATTATTTATTTAGCCCAGGCCCGATGTATGCGGATTTGGTTTTGGGGCCCGAAGTTATTGCAATTTCTGCTACATTAACCCGGCCCTGGTGACAATTATCGCGACACACATCACACTATATCGATCTCCCTTCTGCTCACATGTGGGTGAGTGGGTGTGCCCAAACAGTACTTTTATTTTTCATTTGCTACGATTTTATTGTTTGTATATAGAAGATTTTATATAGATATTGACTACTGTTGTATGTATGTGATTATATTGAACGGTGGTGCGTCGCCCGGTGGACATATAATAAAACATTCCTGCCACCCGGATCGTATTATAATATCAACACATTCACTCATATTTGGAACAAAGTAATGTTACCAGACAAGATCGAATCCGCAAATCGTAGCGTCCACCTACCCTTCATCCCACATTATCACATTCATAAATAACTCTTCATAACTCACTGTAATTAAAAGTGGTACGTGCTGCGATTGATAGCAAGAATCCATCGTGAGTTGATGAGAACGATTAGAATACACTAGCGTGTAGACAACCTGAATGCCCAATAATTCGTGACTAATTGAATTGTCAATGTTTGCGTTACCTAGTCGCTTGAGATAAAAAATTAATACTAAGCGTGGCTGACTGCTTAGGACTTGTCAGTCAAACTCGGTTACATCAATTAAAATTCGTTAGAGATCTTCTTCTCTCGCACGCTTTGTTTGTCGATAGCCTATACGCTAGCATGTATATTGTATATCTATGTGGAACTATAAAAAAAATAAGTGTTATTTACCCCTAAAGAGAAACGTGAACGGGTATCATGTACCAGGGACACATGATCTGCAAAGGGTATCTGAGATCACTTATACTCACGAACTTAAAACAGAGCAGGAGCGGTGCACTATGTGTGTGAAGGATGCAAGATGTGACGCAAATGCCTTCAATTGTATGCGTACATCTTGCATCCTTGTTTCCCGCAGAATACAAACATGTTATGGTCTAGGAGCTAGTGACCAATATATATCTGACTAATAAACTCGTTTCCAACATTTTTACTTCTTATTCACAACCTCAAGGCTTCACAAGGCCACCAAATATGTATTATGTTAGAACTTACGTATGTTGACATATATTATATTTCTTTTTGGAAGAGAAGGTCAAGTTATGAGTATATATGAAATTCACCGGCGCGTTGACACGACTTTGACTCACCTTCACCTTGTTCAACAAGTCTCAAGAAATTTTCACTTGAAAAATGCAGTGAACGAGTGGCAGTTCCCAGCTGGTGCTCGTTGGATATCTAGTGATTAGATTGTAACAAATGCTGTTCCTTGATCCAGAATGAATACATGTCTATACTAGCGCTCACGGAACTTTGTTTATCCCATAACAAAACTTTGGGTCGATTTTATAAATTGCTCGGTAATGATCACTTTATAGTTCGTAAGCTCTTCAAACTTGATAACATTCATCCAACACCGACATGAGTCATGTATTATTATGTCAAGTCTCCATAGTTACAAAGTTACTACGAATTAAATTGTACAAAACGATCACATCAATTATAACCGGATTTTGTTGTTGTGTTGTTGCCTGTTGTTACTCTACATCACTCATATGATAACTAAGCTTGCAATTTAATGTTTGTCACAATTTAATACGTTCATACGTTTTCACATTATTCTCAATGAAATTCTTTTATATACCGCAAGTGACTTTTAACAACAAATACACAGACGAACTCACAGCCATAATATCCTAATAAATATCCATGATATTTATTAACATTTTTTGTATAATGTTTTCAACTACATTATACAAAAAATGTTAGTTGGTTAAAAACCAGATCGCAATTCAGCCTGACAAGCCCATTACAATATATATTGTCTGTGATAGATATTATTAATAATATTTTTAGTTTCCCGCATAAGTCATAACGCGGCTCTACTAACTTAACTGATTCTTAAATTGTGCACCGCATAATAAAAACATACGCACCGTATTTTGTATCGACGAAATATCCGCAAGTATACCAGGAGAACATGAATCAATACGAGATGCATTTTGCTTGCTAATACCAAGTTACACACAATACTGACCATACGTCACAATTTGCTATTCATTGGTTAGATATGATATTCACGTTTAATTTTAGCGCAATTTATGGGAGTTCTGCACACAAATAACGTCGAACGTTATTTTGTTATACGTAGGTCACACTAAAAGTTTTGCGTAACTTAAAAAAACAACATGTTATAACCAAAACATTATGTTTATTGCTTTTCAAAATACTCTCCTTTACATTTTAAACATTTTATCATGCGATCGAACCATTTTTTAAAACAGGAGGACCACATATTTTAAGCCATGTCTTCTACGTGCTGATTGAACGCCTCTTAGGAATTGTTCAAAGTGAAAACTCTCCTCAAATCTTTGATTTTAGGGAAACTACAGAAATCACAGCGTGCTAAGTCGGGGCTATGTGCAGGATGGGTGACCAGTTGTACTTTTTCGTAAGCTAAGAATGACTTAGTTTTGTTGGCCGTGCGTGAAGAAGCTTTATCGAGATTAAAAAGAACGCGTCTTTTTGGTCGTCATTCAAAAATTTTTTTAATACCCAGGGTAAACAAATGGTAGAATGACACTCGGCATCCATACTCTTTTGATCCTCAATTGAAATTGTGCAGATGGGACCCGTAGCTGAGAAAAAACGGTGCAGTAAAATTTGAATTTATCGCGAACAGACAGATGTGGAGGAGGACTTTGTTTTGTTAAATGATAATATTATTTCAATACAGAGCAAACAATTAAAATTGAGAATACGAATATCGGCAGTAACTTTCATTAAATTTAGTTTTATTTATCGATATAGACAATTGAGGCACAAACAGTCGACATTCACTATAATACACTTATATGAATGAAATAAAATCAATAAATCAAATCATAACCACTTTATTCATGTACTAGATTACATTTACGTGACCTATGAATGTCAATAGATTACTTTTCTTTTAACATTTACCACCACTTCGGTTAAACTTAATGAAAAGAAGTGGCAAGCTTTACTTATTGCCACTCTTTTAAATCAACAATTGCGCCTTCATCGTTTTATAAATCATTTCAATTACAAAATAAGTAACGCAACAAAAATACTCAAACGTCAAATAGTCAATGCAAAGAGTAGGTCAAAAAAGTAAATGTAAATTAATACAAGAGTTATTAAGTGCATCATCAACAAACACTATAAATAAATAAAGGTATTTTGCGAGCATTTTATTAGCGATTATAAAAAAACATAATTATAGCTTTGGACATTTTTTTAGACAAACGTACCATGTCAACGTTAGTTGAATTAGTTGTCACCGTTAGGCATCTTTCAACTTATAACACTATGACACACAATTCACTTACTAGCAATTAAAAAGTTGTAGCAAACAAGGTGCGGGCCGGAACGGTTCAACGTAGCGGACGACCAGTCGAACAATATTATGTACGATACATCTCGTAGCAGCACGTAGCAGAGCAGCGTAGTGGTCGGCGTAGGCGACGTGCCAACAGTTGACTCGTCGACACGGGGGCCGAGACAGGAGAACGAGCCGTCGACATAACTATAAGTGTCAGGCTAACAGGCATAGAGTGATGAAACCGGGGTAGTTAGTATGTAGGTGCAATACTCTAGTCGATGCCACAATTTAACATATCAGCCTTCAGCTCGTTACATTACTTATTCACATAGAAACAAAAGTGATTGTAGAAAACGGAGGAAGACAGATTTATGCGTCCGTCGTATTTTAGAAATATCAATTTTTGAATAAAATTGTTTCTTTTAGTTGGATTATACAAATGAATCGAAGTTTGTATCCTTGGTTAAAGTAATTAATCAATATTTACGTAAAAAATAAAATAAGGACCGCCACTACACACCTCCGTTGCTTATTATTTACTAGTTCATATCTCATGATAGAGTAGCTCCATAGTGTGGCACGTTACCAAAATCTGTAATGAACGATAATTAAGTAAATATGCTTAAGCACCTTTGTCAAAGACATTGCAGGCAGTAAAATCGGACAAACATGATATAAATATTAACTGCAGGCGACTCAGCTTAGATAGTTATTTAAATATGAATATCACAGCTCTCCTCTTGTACACTACACTAAAAATCACATCCGTATTAAATTAATACTGAGGAGGCTACTTATTCTAGTTCAGTTCTGAAGAAGCTTATCCACATAAAATCAAATTGCACAATGAACTTCCCTCGGAGTATTTCTATCTCCATACAACATGGTCATCACAACACTTGCAGACCAGCAGCTATCTGGTGATTCCTCACAACAGGTGTAGTTACAATAGACAGCCCTAAATAAAATAGAATCACAGACAGAGACTATAGATTTATAATATAGGAGTATTTATATTATATTAATAATGACCGCGGACCCAGATATAGACTCCACTCCACTTCATTTAAATGATCTGGAGGCAGTGAGGTAATCCTCTTCTAGCTTGCAACCGCCGCTGTAGTACCCCAGTGAATGCCAGGTCGAGTGTCTTGTATACTGTAGCATTTTAATGAACAATTAATAAATTCTATTGTGGTTTAACTTGACCTATAAATCATTTTTTCTTTCTCACATACTCACACTTTGACTCGAGTTCTGGTATTGTTAGAACAGTTTCATACGCGCCCACACTGCATGAATGTCGAAAACGCACTTTAAGTCTCTGTTCGCTTCTCTATCTTCAGCCTTTCTTTTCAGCTCGTCAGCTTTCAGAATTCCTATCCGGAATTTGGGCTGATATCTTTAGAGCCCATTTACACTTTCCTCAGACTTTACTTACGGAAAATTTTGCCAAGTGTGAGAAATCTCGAACTTGACTTTTGCATTGGGCTGTCTTAGCTTAAGCTCAGTATTATTCAGCATTCAGTTGACTGTAAAAACGAAATCAAAGATTATGCCAAGCTTACACTCAGCTAAGTTTTACGTTGGTAAAACTCTGAGCAGTCTAAGTGCGCTCTATAGATCTCAGCCTTACTGTTGTCTTCCATGTAATTTTACTACGGCTTCTACATCTGCTTCCCTCTTTTTGCCCTCAATGATCCTGCTGATTAAATTATATTCTTTAATTCTATAGATGTGGTCATAATACGCAGCTTTCCTTCTGGTTTTAGCAAATTCCACCCCCTTTCTAATTTCTCAAGCACTTTTACAATATTTACCTAATAATATGTCCATGAAATTTTGACCATATATCCAAACAACCGTGAATTAAAAACATTCAGTTTGTTAATGGTATTAGTACTCTGGTTCACCCATTACTCATAAAATTTTAATTAGATAGAACGTAACACTTCACCTAACGCCAGCGAAGCTTTAGTTTAATTTCTGTTTATAAAAAGGTCTTTCTATTTAATAATAATTGTACTTCTAGCAGTCTTCTAATATTTTAAACTCTTATAGGATTCATACTTTGAACACACACAGACACGTGAAGTGTTACCACGGTGATACATACATAATAAAGGTACTTTAATATCTGGGGTGACAGCAACACGAGATCGGCAGTGCTTTCTCATTTCCTAATAATACAGAATTAAGTATTTACCTGATGTAGGTTTTCGAATCAGCGCCATCTATCACGGCAGGAAAAGTAACTACGAGAAATTACAAACAGCACACAATGAATAATCGAATGCCAAATATTCAATAATATAATTTTTACTTGTAGATAGATGTCACTAGGTGACACGGCTAAGTGCACTTTATTTTTGTGGAAATTGGTAGCTTTTTTAAATTGGCGACAAAAATAGTAATTCGAATTAGTTACCTACCTACTTATTATATCAGTCATTAACAGCATTAGCCTTTGAACGTGTTCTATTTTTTTTTTCTCTGAAGAAGCACCAAGGATATTCAATTCTTAGTGTGTATTACTTCGCTGCTGTAGATGTCGATAAGTAGCTATGGAGTGAGCGAGTCCTTTTTCTCCTGAAGTAAATATGCATGATGATTTATTATTACTTTATGGATTCAAATAATGATCCTGAAGCCGATTTACATAATAATTTATTAATCAAACTGTAAAAGCTCATTAAAAACTAATTAATTAGTCTTGAATACTTTATTATGTATGTATGTGTGCGTACTGTGTGTGTATACATCTGTAATTTTTTATTTGTGTGTGTGATTGCGTATGTGTGAGTGGCTTGCGAACGGTTTCAGGACGAACACCTCATCGGGATTGAAACTAGGTATAAATAAATACAAACTATATTAGGGGTATTATTACCTACCACCTATCTGCCCCCTAGAAGTAAATAGGGAACCTGAACAGAGGTGCCATGTACCAGGTATACATGATTTGCAAAGGCTATCTGTGACGTAATTAAAATTGAATGTACGATGCGCGGCAGGTTTAATGTCGTCATTTTGATCACATCTTGCATCCTTGTTTCACGAATACTACAAACAAGTTATCATGTTAACTCCATAGACTTACAATAAATACTATCATATAGACAAACAAAGTGTGCGAGAGAGAACATCTCCATTGAAGATACAGCAAGATAGTAAAGATAAGCGATTCTAGTATTACTGTAACCGCTTTTGACTGAGTAGACGTAAACAATCCGCAACGTAACGTGCCAAGTTTACCAGTGGGACGCTCCTTCGCACAGAATGCCGGCTAGATTATTGATACAACACCGGCGCTTATTTTTGCCGTGAAGTAATAATATGTAAGTATTATTGTATATCGGTCTAAAGGGCGCCGTAGTTAGTGCAAATACTGGGCAAATGAGACTTACCATCTTATAGACGATCTGTATAGCCTAGTGGTTAGCGATCCTACCTACTAAGCTAGAGGTCCCCGGTCCCGAATCCCGGTAGGTGCAAGCATTTATATGATGAATATGGATGTTTGTTTCCAAGTCATGGATGTTTTAAAGTATTTATGTATGTGTAAGTAAGTATATTGTATTAAATATATCGTTGTCTTGCAACCCATAACACACGCTATATATGCTTAATTTGGAGCAAGATAATTTGTGCGAAAAGTGTGTTACTATTATTATTATTATGTCTCAAGGTTGCGAGCGCAATTGTAGAGCCGCTCAGAATGTTTGGGTTTTTCAAGAATCCTGAGCGGCACTGCATTGTAATGACCAGGGTGTTTCAATTACCATCAGCTGAACGTCCTGCTGTTCTCATCCTTATTTTCATAAAAAACAGGTCGCGCATATCCGTTTACTGGAACACATTATTCTTATAAAAGTATGTCTCACGTTGCCTCTCAGTGATATAATGAAAGGATCAATAAACTGAGACTGTGTCATTGTCATTGAAAGTGTGTCGTTCAGTGCACCGTCCCACATATCTCTTTGGGTCAAGGCGACAGACTTATACTTAGTCTGGCCATGAATACCGTTTTAATTAAAAATAAACAAAATATTACATTTTAATTTGGAATCTATCATTATTAACACGACTTTTCATTGAGTTTTCTCATTTTTACTTATCATAATTACTATTTTTATTTTTAAATTGCTGCCATCTAATGGGAAGCATTTATGCCCTTGCGATAGAACTGTAGTGATCTAGATTCGACACATTGTGTGAAATAATTTTGTACTGCCTCCTGAGATGAAAACTTATTATCACGTAGATAATTGTCAAAATCACGAAAAAAATGGTACGGAGGGTGAAAAAGGTATAGTATATTTCTGTGCAGAATTGCGAAATTGTCAGGTAGGTCTTACCGATCCATTCTTTGTAGCGTTCTCTTTGGCCTTTTTGTTTGTTAATGGCATTTACATGTTGATGTCGGTAGCAATCACATTCGCTAGCGAACTAATGTATTATATCAGTATAATGCAATGATCAATAAAGTGCCATAAGGACTTAAAAAGGATTTTTTTTTTCATTAAATTACGACTGTGGATGCCCGAGAACGCGAAAATAATAATTCACTGATAATTAAACCATAACATGTTGGCTACAATAGACTTATATTATAGAATATATTAGCGTACAGACGAATTATCATCTGACCGCCCGATATTACATGAATTCAAAAAGCTAAGGAGCAATTCCAAGCATGGCTGAGTGTTTACGACTTGCCAATTAAAATATATTATATTGACAACATATTCGTATTATTTTTGTATCTGGCTGTATCTCCGTTACAGATGTTCTTCTCCCTCGGTCGCTTTGTTTGTCTGTACGCTATAATATTCTGTGTCTATGGTTTCACCAAACGTGTTATTGTCCACGACGATGAAACAAGAATGCAAGATGTGCAAGCCGCTCTGTTTGAAGGTCAGAAAATGAGCTTCTGATCTTGTTCCGATACGTCACAGATAGGCTTTGCAAATCATGTCTCCCTGGTACAAGACACCCCACTGTTCACGTTCCCTGCTCACTTTTAGGGGTATAAATAATTTCCCTTGAAAAACACAGGATTCACCATAGACTTACAATATATAGTAAGTATGTTAGTATATTCTAAGTGTTCATTTGAAAATCATAAAAAGTGGGAAAGGAAGAGAATTTAACAAAAATTAAAGGAATAAAAATTTACGGGTGAACTGAGGTCGGGAAGTGGAAGTTACGTGGTTAAGGGTAAAAATTGGTTTATCTCGACTACCGGTGAAACTATAAGTTCTATTGAAAATAAATAAATTACAAAGTTGTAGATAATAAAATGATCTTAAACTTAACTAACTTTTGCTTTAATTTTTTTTTTCACACTACACAAAATTTATGTGACAATTCAAATAACAATGTTTTTGTCTTTGTTAGAAAAAAATATATTCTCTTTTATAATTGAAAAAAAAAAAGGATAATATTACACTGAATCAATATCCTTTTAACATTATAAATAGATTTGATTAGTTGTAATCCATATTTTGCTGCTACTAAATAACAGATATGAATTTTCAGAGAATTCCCTCTCCTGGTTTTAAATAAACTTCCTTGCATGATGATTCCAGCACGACACGACATGGGTACTTCCAAAAAATACGTTCGCCTTCCTAACGCTTTTGTGATTCCTCTAGTGTTGCCAGATTATATGGGCCGCAGTTATTATGTTAATGGCAACACATTAGGTGACTATTGAGGTAAGATTAAAAAATAAAGGTACATAAACTTATATTGCAAATGTGACAGTCGTCCGTATGCAACAGTATGCATTAAAGTGTTGTGTCTTTGTCCATTTATATAACAATACTAACAGCTCTGAGTAGGATGGTCAGTTTCTGTCTCTTCAGAGTTATTTATGCAGTGCTATGTTTACATAAAGACTTCCAATACTACATTTCTATTTAATTTTCAGAAGTCGCACTATTTCTACAGCAACAGGATCCACTCCACTACCTACAAGATGACAAAAAATTTACAAAATTGGAATTCAATGGCACATAATATTTAAATAAACTTTGAAAACTAAAAAAGTTTTCTTGAGTTTTCATATAAAATACGGTGAAACTTTTCCCACAACCTTAATACGTATGTAATATTAATAAAATATATAAATTATTGTAATCTCCAACTATCAAGTAACAACATAATACAATGATATTGAATATTCAGAATATAATAATAATAAATATGAAATTTTCAGTACATTTTGTAACAGGATCGCATGAGTTACATGGAGTTGTGACTGTGTGTTAGGAGTAGACTAGAGAAGGATAGTTGGTCGTCTCAGCTCCTTTTAAAGTGATTTTATTAACTTATTGTTTATTAATGCTATGTAAAATTATTCAAAGCAATAAGTCTTGACATATTGAATTAATTTGGTACAGCTGTCATATTTATTCGTTTATTGTTTTATAGTCACAAAAAACATCAATCATTCATGACAAATAAATAAATTAAAATATTTTAAATGTAACTATTATATAAGATATTTTAAATTTCGTACATTACTTTAAAAATGGGATTGTCCTTGCCCCTTAGGGATAATAATGCTACATTCATAACATTCAAGTATCCTAATCCAGTGGAGCTCAGTGATCAGTCAGTCAAGATAAGTAAGTTATTACAATTCCAGCTCCCCACTTCAACGTGGGGAGCTGGAATTGTAATAATTCGTTCGTTCAACGTTCGTTTTAGACTCCCTTTGAAATTTGAATAAAAAATTGGTAATAAAACAGTATCCTTTTCTAATCCTTGACAATTAGCGTTTAAAATTTTTTGTTGATCTGTTGAATAGATAAAGTGTAAAATAGACAAAGAACCACAAACACTTTGCATTAGAATTAGGATTAGAATGTTATATCTTCTAATCAAGTGTACCAGCAGAACATGGATCGGTCGGAGTTATATTCAATAGACGACAATGTTGCACCCACACGTCATCACGTCATACGTCACACACATCATAGTTCAGCACAAATTAAATTATAAATATCTTAGTTGTTATTGTTTAGTTATTGTTTTGATATAGATTGATAAATCTTAAGTTTTGTCACAAATTAAATTTCGCAACCATGATATTTGACATTTGACAAACAATATGTCGATCCATCATCTCTGTCGTTCGATAACTTAGACAAAGTGTGCATCCTTCGATCTTTGTGAGTGACGATTACCGCTACGTGCGCGAGAACTTTCTTTACTTCGATTATCCTTTGTGATAGTGACATTTCAAGTTATGTGCTTTTTTACACGCTTTTTATTAGCTTCATTTGGGCGCTAATTTGAGCAACTTTAAACGGCCAGATTTCGTTCAAACAATTATTTTTATTTCCAATTTTTTGTTTTGTATGGACATATTTTCTATGAGAGTATTTATTGACGCAAGGTTTGACAGTTATTCAGTAAACCAATTTCATTATTAAAGAATAAATAAATTAATAAAAGATGCATTGACCTGTTTCCTTTATAATTGTAATAAATTACAATGGCAATGGCCCAATCATATATTCGCCACGGATAAATTGATAAGAGGTGAGCGATAACTTTAAAATAAATAAGAGCTGTAATAAAAAAACGTTAGTATGATTCGTTAAAACTTTTTTAAAGACACTAACTTCATATTGGTGTTTGAATGATCTAATTTGATAAATAATTTTGGAAGTTATGGCTTTCCAACCAATAAAACTTTGGAAAAATAATTTTTAAATGTTTTTTTATTCAACTATATAAATTTAGGAACCAAACTTAATCACTAACAAAACTAATAATTGTACGTAAGTTAACTAACTTAATCTAATATAACTTCATGCTTTATAAGATGTAATAAATAAAAAGGTTTTTTTTAATTTTTTATTTTATCTAAATTATTATGAACGACTGTTCTTTAAAAATAATAAAATCGTAAGGATGAAAAACTGTACATTTCTTTTTTTTTAAAAGAAAACTCGCTTCCGCAAACAACACGGAAGCCAAATAGGTATTATTAAAGAATATATGTCTGTATATCTGGGCTAAATGAAAAACCTACTAAAAAGATTTCTTATTTTGCATGAATAAATAATCAGAAATCGAAACTGCTTTATAGCATGTACGCGAACGACGTCGCGGGCAGCAGCTACACTCCGTAAATTTTGATTCCTTTGAGGATATCGAAATATACTTTTCTGCGGCAAACGTACCTGTATTTGAACGTATATCTTTTTTTGGTGGTATCTTTTTTACGTTTACGTAGTAGTTTGAGTTTTTAATTTCTTCTGAATACCTCCAAGCTTTCTCGAGATAAAGGGTCTTGACAGACCGACTCGACTTTTCGAATTAATTGATTAAGTCAAAACGTGGGTAGTTAAATGACCTAAGTACTTAAACCTCAAAAAAGCTATTGACTACAATAGGTCCATCCAACTACGATGTGTCAATATTTGGATTAATAAAAAAATACTTATCACGCTTTTTAAATGGATGAGAACCAACTTCATACCTTTTACTGTCCTATGACTCTTTTCCACTCAAGGAAAAAAAGGAAGTAAAACAAGTAATATATATCAATATACATAAAATGACAGAGGTTTTTATTTGTGCGCGTATCATGGAAAAACTATTGGATATATTTCAATAATTAAGTCTTCTAAGTTTTAGACCTTACACACTTGACTCTTATGTAGAAAAATATATTGTGATATCTTATAAAGGTTTTAATAAGTACTACGTGCTGAGTCATGTGTGTACGCGGACGATGTCGCGGGTATCAGCTAGTTCTGTAATAATTACTTTTTAAACTTTGTAATATTTTGACATATTGTATGCGTAGCTAAATAATTTTTCTACTACTTTCTTGTTTGTACAAAACTAAACCTTGTCTTAATTATAAGTCCAAGCCCTTAGGAGCTAAGGAGTATTATCCCACTCTCTTCTAGTATTTTACAGTTTACTTTGATATTATAAGAAAAGCGTCATAATATTATATTAATATAGATACAACATTTTAATTCCAATAAGACTTAATAATTAATAACGCTATTTATATAAATAATAATAAAATAAAACTTAAATAATCTGACAAAATTAATTAATTACAAATAGAAAATATCATTAAGATCGCTATCGGCAGGTAAGGTGCCCATAAAGCTGGCAACGTGACCTCTTTGTATAGCCAAACTTATCCTTTGACAGAGGTACGTACCAGATCTTGGGTCACCTGTTAAATCGGTTAGACGCCTGGATAGCTCTTTTACGAGTTTTTGTGCCGATGCACTCCAAGGACCCATCGTCTCCACCCCAAAGGGAACAAATATGTATCCACCACCGAGTGATGCATATTTCCTCCGCTTTAGGTTTTCGGCAGCTTCCGCCGCTGCACCTCCCGCTCTCGATGAATGTTCAATATGAGAGGGGGCGCGTCGACACAAGTCGCATCCCACACCAGAGGCTTTCCACGACTCCAAGGAATCAACGTCATGCCATCAGGCCTCTTACCATCATCACGTGAAATTCCATTCGGCTCTAGGATAGCCGGCACGTTGACGGTGGTAAAGGCCCAACGCAAGACGTCGTTTAAGGCGGCATGGCGTGAGAGACGGCCCGCACTGCGGCGGCAAGAAAAGCCATGGTGACCAAGATTGCTACATTGCCTACGCAGCGGCACATATGGGGAACTGTTCTAGGGATACCCAGGCGTAAACCAACTACGATTGAGAAGCTGAAATTATTAAGAAGTGTCCCTATGTTACTCGAAGGAGTGGCCTGAAGCCAGTACCCTGAATCTCGTTCCCTAACAGCAATAAAACGAGCCTGATCCGAAATATTGTGATTTGATAATCCTTTTGTGAATGATTTTGCTTTGTGGCTCATCCAAAAGCTTTTGTGATCGCATGTTTAAAGGGAAATTTTCACTTGGACAGGTAAATTTCCAAGCATTTCTAGCAGTTTCCGCATACACCAGTGGCAGAGACCCTAATGACGGGGAGATAATTTTATCATATAAAGTGCTGCCATTGTGAACAGAAGATAAGAATGCTGGTAAGGATATACTAGATATATTTCTGATGCCAATTCCACCAAAACGAATGGGCAGAGAAGCCTGGCACCAAGAAATATCAGACAATGAACAATTTAATATTTTTGATAGTAAATTTCGTAGAGAATCGTCCAAACTTGACAAAAGTATCTCATGATTGCAAAGAGGGCAACATCGGAGAATATAGGTTAGCTTGGGGACAAAAAGACATAACCGAATTATATGATAGGCCATGTGGGAATGTATGCATAGTAAGCGGTCTGAATATTGTTCAAATTTTGAATTTTGTCCATTAATATATGTTGAGAAAGACTCTTCCAAAATTGGTGCACCTAAAAGGCGAAGAGATTGCTTTTCTATAATTTTTAAAGGGGCAATAATGTTAAATTGTTTAATTATCGCATCTCTCCTATCAAAAGGTACCAAATCTCAGATAAAAAGTTCACACTTTGAAAAATTTAGCTCTAAACCAATTTCATAAAACTTTTTCATTAAAAAAACTGAGATCTTTTAGAACTGTATTTGTTTCACCTCCTAAAGTGCCGTCATCTAAGTACCACATATTTAATTTAGAGTTTAGTAAATTAATTATTTGGTGTATAGCGAGACTGAATATTGCCGGTCCGAGTGGATCACCCTGTTGACAACCAGTAGAAGACTGGATAACATTGTCCCTACAAAATAATTTTGACTCCGAACCATAACATTGCCAAATATTTCTGGAATCGAATTTTGAATTTCTGTTAAAATGGTTGATCTACTTACAGAATTGAAGGCATTTTTTACGTCCACTTTCAAGACCAGCTCACCTCCATCATTTTTCAAAAAGGAACGGAGCGCGTGTACTGCAGCTTCGCAGACGACTTTCGAACCAAGTCCTAGCTGCAGTAGCTGAAACTTTTTAGCAAGTTTAGTCATAATAGATTAACAACAAACTTTGGAAGCTAGTCGTCTATAGGTGCAAACTACAGCAATCGGCCTAATGCCACCATCTTTCTTTTTAAAAGCACATAGGTTGGCACCATATAGAATGGAAGCAAAATTTTGGGGTACTTTGCCTGCCAGCATGACATTTATTAAAGCGGTGATATCTGACAGAAGGGTTCGGCCGGTGTCGGAGGTAGAACCGAAGACGAGATCTTTAATATGTTGCGGTGTAAGGCCATCCAGGCCTCCAGTCGAACCATTCTTGAAAGATATCACCGCTGTCTTACGTCTTTAATTGTGACCTGCAAAGGTAACTGAGGTGATGCAGGTTGGAAGAGAGGAGGTGCTGCTGATAAAGGATGTTTCTCTTTTAGGGCGTTCAGTGTAATAATACTAATCATAATAATTGTGCTGCACTGGTTGTCTATAATTTTTCTTATAAAAAGTATGTGGGGAAGTAAAATTTATGTTTTGTGGGCCCGTGGTTGTACAATTATTTTTAAGTGTGGATGTTAATGATTTATGTTTGGAATTGGCATGTAGAACCTGAAAGGGAAAGTATAGCAGCTGCTCCCAAGCACATTCTGAGTTTTCATTGATGGCTTTTTTAATTTTAATTGATAGATTCTGTGCTACAACTATCCTCGCACTACGAGGGATACGCTTAACTATTGGAGTATTTAATTTTGATTGTGAAATATTTTGCCAAAATGGTTGTTGTTGCGATTGAGACAGAGAATGTATTTGAGAAATTAAATGACTAGTTGAAGTTAAGCTGGGAATAGGGGGACTGGTCGCATTGGGAGAGTGCCTTATGTGCCTAACCAATGTGAATATTCAAACCCCGTTGACCTTTATAATGATGAGCTGGAGAACAATGTGGGCATACTAACAGAGTTGTATTATTTTCATCAGTCGTTCGAATAACATGGGACGGGCCTGCCGACTGCAACATAATATTTTGCAACGTAAGAAAAAACACAAAATACTTATACACAAAATAACTAACAAAATCAATAATATAAATGTACACATAAAACACTTTTTAGTAATGTCACTATAACAGACAGGCGTCAGGGCCGGCGGACACAGAGCGCCATCGCACCATCACCCGCGACTGGGCGCCATGGAGACGTTGATAGCTGTGGGGCTGTGTCCCTAGAAATTATATTTTCAAGACTTTGAACCACACAATAATAGATAATACACTTGTCCATAAAATCGATAATAATATTTTTGCTTGTCAAAATGCAATCCACGAACTCAAGACCGAGACTAAAGCACTTGCATATTTTTTGTTTCTAATATCAAACAGGTCTTCTTTTGCTTTGTCAAATTATTGGCACAGAATTTAGATGAAGTTAACCATTTTATAGTAATAAATATAATTTTACCAAAATATTAAATAGAACACAAGATAGGCTTCACAAATTAATAATCAATATAAGTGAATTCATAACATTAATTATTGTTACTCTCTTGCGATCTCTATGATTTTTGTTTGTTATATAAGGAATCTGAATATGTTTGTTGATAATAATAATTAATGTGTACCAAGTATTTAAGGTTTCATGAATTGCAATGAATTCTCCTCCTGAATGTGTGAACATGCTCAAACTAAGGTTCACCTCTAAAATGCATTAAACGCGCGGTGGTTTCGAATCGGTAGAAGTTGTCTGGCATTGTTTGCAAATTGCTAACAGTGAAGTAAACAAGAATTCATTCAACACCTACACGAGTTTATGTATTCCCAGTATTCATAGTTACATAATATCTACGATTCTTATAAACCACTAAATACTAACTAATTATACAAATGTGCCGAGAGAGTGCTTGTTAATAATGATTGTATGATATATGGCAGAAAACATCCTGTAGCGACAAAAAGCTGAATTCCATTTCTGCACTTTATGCTAACAGAAGTGTGCCATCTCAGCTTTCCATGATACAAATAAAGGATCAATATACCGAGACTGTGTCAATGAAATCGAAAGTGCGCCGTCCGATCCCAGCGCATGTATTTTGTAATACCATTCAGTTCACTCGCGTTACTACGGTTTATTTTGGAAATATATAAAAATATATATTTATGCCTATCCTATCCGTTTGAAGGATAGGCAGTATCTACCTTATCAAGGTCCTCGTAGATAAATTCTATCTACAAGTTTTCTAAGTCTAGATACTTTTGCCATAAATTGTTGCCAAACTGCTGAATCAACATCTATTTAACTATATAATGGGCTGGACCTCTATGTTATTCGGACTATATCGAAGTTTCCGTTATATTTATTTTAATTAAAATATTCTGTTATTCAAAATATCGCAGCAACATTAATTTAACAACAAAACTAAACGTCCAATAATTGTTAGCTTTTACTTTGGCCTTTTACCGAAAAAAGAAAAAAACTAAATTTAAAACAGAACTTATCGTTGTAGAGATTACGAGTGCGCTGGAGCTCGAAAAAAAATATAGAACTTCATTTGGAAAAAGGTACAATAGGTGATGTATATGTGAATTAATATAACATTGTTTAACATGGTGAAGAAGTTGAAGATTTCTAACGAGAGTGTATATTGCACGTACGAGACGAAGTCGAAGGCCTCAATACAATGTAATGGATTAGCTTTCCCCCGAGAGGTACATAAAACTACACCTACAGGAAAATATAACCAACCAGCCGTATGCCATGGTTTATATTTATTGTTATAATATATGTATTGTGGATGGTTCTTTATAAGACATGGCCACTAACGGTATTACTTTTTAAGCGCTCAAAACAATCAAACAATCCTCACTTGTTATATATCATACTGATATATACATATAATTTATGTAACAACAATCAACTAAAATATACGTCAATCGCCCACCATTGTAATTAAAATATCTTCTTCGTAACCTGATCTCATACATTTAATTATTTCCGGTTTCTTTGAATAAGAATAATAATCATATTTTGACAATATTAAAACTTAAGTTTATGTTAACGAACTGATTTAAATTAAGTAATTCTGAATTCTACCTTCGTATGACACGCCACAAATTACGATATTATCCCCACCATCTGGATGTGTGGCGGTCCTCCACAGTGCGGTTCAAGGAGCTTTGCACGTACTACAAAGCTGTGGAATGAGCTTCATTGTGCGGTGTTTCCGGGACGATACAACATGGGTACCTTCAAAAAAAGGGCGTACACCTTTAACGGCTGGCAACGTTACTGTGACTCCTCTGGTGGGAGAGAAGCAAGAGAATGTGGACGGCGGTGACCACTTAACACCAGGTGGCCCGTACGCTCTTTTATCCTCTTTTTACATAAAAAATCGACATTATCTACCAAATTTACTCGTGGGTTAAAGAGCTATTAAGAAACGTTAAATGGTTTCCGTAATAAAGTAATTATTATAAAATTGTAACAGGAACAGTAACTTACTGAGTTCTTAGTTTATTTTTTACGTTCAGCTTTGTAACTATCTATACAAACTACTAAAACAACACGTCATATTGTTATACGTTTCAAGAACTCGGGGTCTTCATAATAATATTATGTACACAAAATGTACACGAGGGCTCTATGAGTGTGTTGTTAGTGACTCCAGTAATATATTATGTATATATAGGAAAACAATACTTGGGATTAATGAAACCTAACAATTTCCTTAAGTTTGCATTAAGTATGTCATTAGTCATCACTAACTCGAATTCGATCCTTTCACGAGTCATTTCTAGTCCTCATAGTTTCGATTTTGGCCGTCCATCGTTCACTATTAATATTCGTACCACATATTAGAAAACTATAAAAAAATTCAAAAAAGGAGTCAAATCGTTTACATCAGTATTGTGGTTTGAAGTTTAACAGTTCACGTAAGGATAAATTATACTAATCTTCTAGGGCTCGACTCACGTGACATACCAATGGTTAAACGTCATGTATGCGGTACGGCGATTTTCTGGAACACCACCGTACCGTTGCGTGTGTAAACACGGACTCCCAACAGCTTTACTTCAAAACTTGTATTTATACTTAGTTTCTCGTGAAAATTTTACTTTTAGAGCTTGTTAGTTATTGCGCCATCTAGTATAAATCCACACAATTACATTTTGGTCACACATTGAAAACATTGATTGTTGTATTGATCATTTATTTACACACACCACTGTATAGAGGGTCGCCGTGCGGACGTGGGTACATAATGAGGCAAACATACGACATACAGTATACTACCGTAGACGATCAAAGCGTTCTGCATCTCTCTCAACATTTCTAATGGAGGCACAGCAAGATAGAAAAGGAAAGCGAATCCACTGTTATTGTAACCAATTTTGATTGGCAAGACGTAAGCAGTCAGCCACGATTGAAATTAGCTACTTAGTATTTTGAATATTAAACTAACTAACCTAACTAACTAACTCAAAAATGACCATGCATATCTGTCAGGTCGTTAGTTCTAGTATGTAAGCCAGTATTTTGCAGACTTTTGTAAACATGAATTATTCCCAAGTTCATAGAATATTGGTGCATTATTGCATTTTTTAATTAGAGTTTTAATATTAAACATTGTTTCTGTAAATCAGTTGTATCGTCGTGTGTGCGCTACGAGCGATTCCGTAGCGCTCAATAGCTAATGTCTAAGACACATTAGACGTTTTACTTACAATATACGCTAACGATAGCATATTGTACCTCTCTCTATGCTCTAGGTCTAGGCACATATTTTTTTATGGTAGAGATTTGACATAGTAAAATGTCACTTGTAGATACAAAGTTCAAGTGGGCGGTGACAATTTATTACACAAAACAGTATTTTCGTAAGTTTAATAGTACAAAAAATACTTCTTTCAAAGTTTATCCAATTTATAATTTGTTAAAATTATTAAAACATTCGAATAACACAAAAATATTATTATTTAATATTATTATTATAAAATCTATACTTGTGAGGTATTCCTTATTATAAAACTAAATTTTTTCGTTATTTTGAGTTGTTCCAGGTCTTATACGTTGTCTGTATGTCACATTTTTGAAGTGTTGTAGTGATTAAAAAAAATATCGTAAATTCAAATTAAAGACATGGTCGGACTTTAACAAAAATTGCTGTCATTTATAGAGAATTATTGTCGGTTTTTCTTATTTTGTTGATATTTTTAAGACTTACCGGTCTTTATACCATTACTTAGCGGTCTCTTACTGGTTTAGCGCCAATAACTTATTGTTAAATAATCATAAAACCAAATATATTAAATTCACCGCGCCAAACGTCAAAAATGTAGATGCGAATATTTGATTAAATGGAGAGGTGGTAAAACCAGTGGAATCTGCTATATTTCTTGGCATTACTCTTGATTCCAAATTGCAGTGGGGCCCCCCTATTGAGGGATTGGCGAATAGGCTTAGTTCTGCAGCATATGCGGTTAAGAAAATAAGACGGTTAACTGACTTAGTATACTTTAGTTATTTTCATAGTATTATGTTCTATGGTATATTGTTATGGGGCAGTGAAGCCGATATTGATATCTTTGTGCTGCAGAAGAGGGCTATTCGCGCGATTTATAACCTAGGTTCAAAAGAATCATTAAGAGAAAATTTTAAAGAAATAAACATTTTGACTGTTGCTTCTCAATACATTTTTGATAATGTTTTGTATGTTCATAAGCACATTGAGGAATTTTCTAGAAACTGTGACATTCATAATGTTAACACGAGGAACAAACATAAACTTGTTATGCCTACTACTCGGTTGGGTCGAGTTAGTAAGTCTTTTGTTAGGCGATGTATATGCTTGTACAATATGATCCCAGAAAATGTACAAAACAAATGTGTTACGAAATTTAAAAGAATTGTTAAATAACGTTTGTGTGGAAAAGGTTATTATAGCATAAACGATTTTCTTAATGACACCACGGACTGGGAATAAAGCGAACACCCTCAGGCTCTTTAATCATAAATGTTTATTGTACGATATTACATTGCCCGCTGAGTTTCATGCGCCCATTCTTCTCAGGTCTGAGGCAGTCTCTTTTGAATGGGTGGTAGATTTTGACGTTCAATAAGTGATTTTCGATCCTATTTTAAATAAAAATATTTGAATTTGAATTTGAATCTAAAATATTTTAAAGAACGATAACAGCATGCAAAATTATACCGCTACTTGAGGAAAGGTGTAGTCAATTTTATGTGTCGTAGAGACTAAGTCTAAGTCGTTCGACTGTCCAGAGGACTTGACAACGATTTTAAGAGACTGGTTCCGTCAGTACAAGGCTGGCATCCGGAAGAAAACCATGCACAATATCTCGAGATGACCGCTTCCTGGTGAACCAGGCATTGAGAAATCGCAAATCTTCTTATTTACATCACAAAAAGACTCTATTGGAAATGAGACATGTGTGTGTATGATTAGAATTATGAAATAAATTAAAATAAAATCTAAAGATGCCAGTGAAACAGGCTATTTTTCTAGGTGCCCATTTTTATTGCAAATTAGTGTACTAATCAGTAGTTAAGCGACATGAGATACTTGAATGGTCTGGACGTGTCACTGTCAATGTCAATAGCACAGTCTCGGTTTATTGATCCATTGATTAAAGAGACGCAATGTGACTTACTTTTGTAAGAATAATGTTTTCTTATAAATGGAGATACAAAGGTGGTGCTTTGCGTAATCTTATTGCGATTAGGGCATAAGGTAGGACGACGATCGTTTTAGGGTAAATGTACAAATTAAATAAAGACAAACAAACATTCATCGAATTTATTGTACACGAATGATTTTTGGTGTTTTATATTGTTTAATATGGACTTTTTAAATTGCTTTAAATAAAACTAGTTTTGAATACTTCTATACAATTTGAAAGACGTTTGCGAGTATGTTTGCGCATAAAAACCCACAGAAGTTCAAATTTTGCGAGACGTCGTTATATTGACAACAATAATTGATATTTTAAGAAATGCAAAGCCTAGTGCGTAGCGGCTATCGCTTTTGACGGTCTGTTCAGACTAAAGATCAAGGCTAACTTTATTTATAAATTGACCGTAGCAGGAGACTGTCGGCAATTCTGTAACGCATTTTACCAGTGTTTGGAGATATTTTAAACATACGGTGAGTAATCTATGTCTTTTCTTTTACTACACTAACTTTACTATTTTCAATGTCAACAAGAATAAAAGTGTGTTAATGCGTAAATCCTCTATAAACTTTCGTCAAAATTGAGACGCGTAAACATTACTAACAAGTTAAATATATTTATTGAATTGATTGAGTTTGATTTAAATATTTCCCGTCCTTTTTTTATAATTATTATATTTGTATTATTGAGGAAATATAAATGCAACAAAAAAAAGGTTATATTTGGAAGAAAATATATGTTTATTTGTTATTACATGTAGGATACATATTATTTCTTGTATAATTTTGCGTAGATTCAGTACACAATATTAATAAGAACCGTAATACTTAACAAATACTAATACTATAAGTGCCAGTGTCTTAAGTAATAGTATTTAAAAATTAAAATTTCGTTTTAGACATGGAACCAACTCATAGTTTGAAGAGAAGTCCTCAAGGAGAAGAGGAGAGAGAAAGTCCTTGGTTTTCTGTGAGTATATTATCTTGTTACTATGTATGTTATTATATTGGAGGTTTGCTCCTATAAGATACCTATAAACGTAAATTTTCTCATTACTACGGATAATTAATAATAACATTGTTTGTATTACTTATAGGTTAAATAATGTGTATGTTTGTAAGCTGTCCTATTACACAGTACTACTTCTGTCTGTAAAGAAACAGAAAAAACAGATGCCAGAGACATGTTTTTACGATTGCAGTTGTGTTTTATGTTTCGTTAATTTAAATGCGAAGAATGGTTAGACGATGTACTGCGCAGGAATACATTTATAAGTTGTTTACATTCTTGTCCAAACGTGTTACTTGAGTATTTGGTTTAAATTATAGTTTGTTTTATTTTATTTGCTTAGTTAAGCCTACGATAAGATATGCGTGTTGCGATATGTTTACTTGGATAATATTATTGTTATTGGAGATATATCTGCAAGGAATGGGGGTGCTGGCTTAGCGAGTGAAGTCACTTGACGAGATAAACAATACCATACATGTACTCTATAATGATACAATAAAAATATCATTCTTAATAGCATTTTGTAGTATCAAGGTCGGATGCGGTCAGACTCGTTTGCCAAAAACCTTTTCAGGAAAAGTTGTATGGCAAATGTAACTAGATTATTTATAACCTATATCTCGGGCTACTTACTATCCGCAACTCGCTGACTACACCAGCAAAATAGGCACCTGGGGACTCCCATGACCTTGGGGAGAGTCCTGGGTGATCCCAGGTGTTTGGCCCAGTGTCTGGCCACACTTCTACACTTTAGAATATTGTGTAAGGCCGTCTCTTCTGCCTCCATATCGGCTTTGCACAGTAAACTGTGGGTGACACCAATATCAAACATATCCCTGCTAAAAGAGCCATGACAAGTTATTATATGAGTTATTTTACGTAACCTTCGTTGAGGGAGTTTTATTAGCTTGCGAGGGAACTTCAAGTCTATTCGAGGTAGAGCTCGTTTGATTGTCTGCTCCCACCCAGTGTTTATAATGTAGTGAATGTTATTTTTAATTTTGGTTCAATTATAATAGTGCTTGCGTTAATTAAATTTATTTTTTTCTTGATTTCCTTCGTATGCATTGGGTGAGTTGATTCATAGCTTAAAACTTCTATCAATATTATTATTATACCTTTTAACGAGCAATTCTTACAAATATATTTGCTTTACATAATGCGAATGTCGAAAACGGCTCTAATGATTTTAATAGAATTTAGTATATGTTGTAGTGTGTTTATCACATTTATACACGTATGAGCACACTCATCTCTCCAACAATATATAAGTATTTGTATAGAAAGATATGTAAAAAATAGAGTAATAAAGGAGCTTATTATCGCTTCAATACCCTAACCTCCAACATCACATGGCGACCCTGCCATTGCTGGCGCTGCGCAGTTGGTATAAAAATAAAGTGTATTAAAATACATATTACTAAATGTATAATAATTAAATGTCTAAATATATAAAGTTTATATTAAATTCTCAACTATATACTTAATTTAAAACCAAAATTAAAAGTAATATAAATTACGAAGAGTTCAAAATAAAAAATGAATTAAAAGTGAGAAGTGTTTGTTGGCGCTTGCTGTGCTGGTGTTTAGGAAAGCTGATGGTGCCTATGATGTGGTGATGGTGCCTAGCAGGGTGCCGGAAGTTGCAGGGCTCTCTTTAATATTATTTTTTCTTTTTTTTATATATTTTTTTTTCAGGAATATTAAATATCATTTTAAATGTTCCTTTGTATAATAAAGAAAGAACTAAGTTTCCAGTTATTCTTATGTGAATACTTATTAATTAATATATTAATGTAACACATATAAATATATTCTTACGATTTACATTCATTCACTTTATTTTGATATATTCTTTTATTATATATATTGTTTGTAGTGATCTTGTATTGATCTAGTACTTAACATTAATGTTAAAAGTATTTTTTTTTATTATTTTTAGTTATCTTCTAAATTAAGTTAAATATTAATATGGTTAAGCAAAATTACGTTTCGTATCGATAAGCTTTAAAAAATTTAAAATAGAGTCACATTCAGATTTTTTTTTTCATCATTATAAAACAATGTAAATTTAAAATCCTACATCAGTGTTGAGTACAGATTACCTTGTTTTAATTGTTTTTTTTTCATATTCTTAACTTCAAAAATTTTGTTTTAAGTTTCCAAATTTATAACAATTTAATAAATTTTTTGTATAACGATTTTCTTTTAATAACCTATAGAGTCGCCTTCATCAGAGAAGTGTTTTAACATAATTTAAAAATTATATTAAATGTATTGTTTTTATAAGTAATATACGGAACGCGAGAGGTAGAGTCCCGCATCGTTTATAATATTTTATTTTCAGTTTTATTTGTGTAAGTTATATTTTTTGTTTTGTTTGAAAACTTGTAGTACAACAATAAACTTTTATATCAGTTTCGAGTGGCAAAATTGATATTGGCATGGAAAAGCAGAGCCATCTCATTAGATAACTTACTCAATTTTTTAACAAAAGACGATTTACTTTATTTTTCCTTCACATATAAGTATACCTTTATTTTTAGAATACGATACACTCTACCGTTCATAGTAGGTAATCATTATTTACATGATATGATTGGGAATTACTTATTTCATATTTACTTTATCAGTACAGGTTTTTATTTATTTCGTAAATAGTATCTTTCTTGACTTATTTAATAATATATACGTAATCTTACTTAATATTGATAGGGATTTATTAATCCAGTTGTTTTAAATTATAATTAGCGGAAATATGAGTCGCATCGTATAAAAAAACCCACACGAGTTTTCTTTAACAAGTTTTGGTTATGAGTAATTTAAAAGTTTCAAGAAGTCTGGAATTGTTATTTTAAATAATTAATTTCATTTTTTTTTGTCATTCAATTAAAATTACTTATAAATTAGTGTACATTTAAACAACTATTTGAATTATTTCAGTAATTATGTTGAAGTATTTTTAATGTTTTTATGTTTATATTATTTTATTTTATATTCAGTAGCGGTCCGTAACTCATAAGTTCGGTTTACTTATAATATATGTGATTTATTATAAGTAAACCAAAATTATTCGGCATCGAAGATTTTATAGTGGATTTTTATTGAAGACTACACTTACATAGGACCCTACCCTACATTGGTTACCCCTTCAAAAGAACACATTATATAATAAAAGTGAACACATTATTTAATAAAAGTGAATTGAAGAATATAGACGACACCTAACGTTGGAGCAATGCCATCAGCGGAAGTCTTCGATCACAGTGTTCTCAAGGATTCCAGATTTTTCGTCATGACGTTCCAGTCAAGTATCAGAAGTTATTCAGAAGAAGTCCAGTCATGAACGTCGGGGTAGCCACTCTCACTGCGGAAATGGAGAAAATAAACGCGTGTCTCTCAAATATCGAACGATCCCAATCCAGACTACAGCGACCCAGGTCATAGTTACGCAGTATTCGGGACTCTTCAAGGTCGCTGTCAAAGCGACGTCGTCCCGGTGCACCCGACTGGTTGTGCAGCTACCACTTCAGGTACCGACACCGTGCTCATAAGTGCATCCCGCCGTGCGCGAGGAAATGAAGCCCCAGTCCCAGTGCAGCAGCTACCCAGCCGGAAAACTAGCGCGGGAGGAACAGACAAAGGTGGAGGTCTGTACCATAACACCGTGCAGCCGTCTTATAGTAACAGATTTAAATTCTAGTTTAAGATTTTTAGTTGATACCGGTGGCAATGTTTTGAAACTATCTTACCAGTGTCCAAAAACCATTAATGAATAACCGCAATCAGATTTTAAGTTATAAGCTGTTAGCGGTGCAGAAATTGCAACTTATTGCGTTAAATCTTTAGTTTTAAATCTTAATTTAAGAAGACCGTACCTTTGGGAATTTATTTTAACAGATGTTAAACAGCCCATTATATTCGCGGATTTTTAACGCTATATAAGCTTTTAGCTTTTTAAAATAATTAATAGATCCAACTACTAATGTGTATGTTTTAAGTTATCTATATAGACTATACTTATAATAAATCTGTAGAGATCAAATTTCTGCACAAAGAGAAAATTATTAAAACCGACTCAGGGGGATTTAAGAAGGGAAATAGATGTTTTTTTAATTTATTCTTTCTCTGTCTGTTTGTACGGGCTAATCTCTGAAACTATTCCACCGATTTAATTGAAATTTTGCATGAAAATAACTCACATCCTCGGTCAACATCTTAGATACTTTTCATCCCGGAAATTTAAAGAGTTCCCTTAAGAAAGTTAAAAACCTAAAGCTACTTATATAGCGTAGTACACTACAACTTATGCACATAATTTAATAAAGTTTGGCATGTTGATACCTCCTATTGCTGGTAAAATATTAAATACTTTTCATCCCGGAAAATTAAAGAGTTCCCGTGTGAATGTTAAAAAAGTAAAGTTACTTATAAAGCATAGTACAACAACTTCAGTACATAATTTAATAAAATATGGCATGTTGATACCTTATATTGTCGGTCAACACTTTAAATACCTTTCATCCCAGAAAGTTAAAGAGTTCCCGTGGGATAGTTAATAAATTATAGTAACTTATATAGCTTAGAGCACAACAACTCATGCACCTAATTTAGTAAGATTTGGCATATTGATACCTTTTATTGCCGGTCAACACTTTAAATACTTTTCATCCTAGAAAATCAAAGAGATCCCGTGAGATAGTTAAAAAACTAAAGTTAATTATATTGCTTAGTGCACATCAACTTATGCACATAATTTAAAAAAAAATGAAATTGCACCTTATTTTGCCAATAAACATCTTGGATACTTTTAATCCTGTAAAATTAAAGATTTCCCGCGGGAACGTTAAAAATGTATAGTTTCATATATAGCTTAGTACACATCAATTTAAGCACCTTATTTAGTAAAATATGACAAGTTGATACCTTAAATTGCCGGTAAAACAATGTGTATTACAAAATTTACAAATCCCATAACGACATTAGTGATGGGTTCTCGCGGGAAACTAAAACACTACAAAAACATTGTCCAGCATAGCGTCATTCATATCAAATCAATTGTGTGTGACGGACGTCATATCTACTTGAGGCAAAGAGTGAGAACGACAAGTCCTTTAGGTCAGACATACTAAAATAGGTACATCGATACATACTAATTATACAACTTAATCATACAACCCTGTGAAAATCTCAGCCCAACCTTCTGGCTTTCCAAAAAGTATCTGCTAATATTATAAAAACGAAAGTTTGTTAGAATGTATAGACGTCTGGATGTAGTTTGTTGCTCTTTCACGTGAAATCTACTTTATGTATTTTATTGAAACTTTACAGTAATATAACTTACATGCCAGAATAACACTTGCATAACAGATATTTATAGTGGACATATTTTGTCTATACTACATTATTTGAACAAATATTTGAATAGTTATGACGATGACGATAAACAATCGAGTGCGCGATTTTGTTGTGCAGTCCGGTGGCAGGCGGTGGGACGGGCATGCGGGTGGAGTTATTAATTTTAAGCGCCTGCAGGTCCAATTAAATTGCTTTTTAAATGACTATCAAAAAATTGCAGGGTCAAACCTTAAAAGAAGCAGGTATACATTTGGGCATGCCATGTTTTTTCTACGGCCAACTCTACGTGACTTGAATTTACGCGTTTCTAAATCGCAAAATCTGCATGTTTATGCTGACTGAAATACATCGTTTAACATAATTTAGGAGGACACATACTTTTGCATCGTATACATACATCCGTACTTATCTATCCTAACAAACTATAGTTGTTCGAACACTTACATCTGCCTGCGTCCCGAATAGCAGAATAATATAAATTCATTGAAAAATTTACGAAAAAATAAAGTAATACTTTCTTTAATAATACTTTCTTTCATTTAAAATCATTATCACAATTTTCTAGAGGGTAATCTTTTTTTATGCAGATGGAGGACCAAAGAGGCTACGAGCCACCTGGTTATCTGTAAGTGATGCCGCCCACATTCTCTTGCAACATCAGAGGAATCACAAGAGCATTGCCGGCCTTTATCTCTGGTTTCCTGGTGGAAAGCCAAATTTTTGTGAGTGTCATACATATGCTATATATTAACCCAAAAAATTGAAAAGATTTTTTCATAGTAGTTGTATTTGTGAAATGCGTCTGGAAAAAAGCGTCGAACACTAAAAATAAATTATATGGCAAAACAACGTTTGCCGGGTCAGCTAGTTGGCGAATAAGAAAATACTTCAAAATACGACTTTAATAGAGCCTATCATTGTATTTGTGTTGCCACTTGCAATATAGAAAAAACCTGCTATTATTACCCGTTTGGACCTTCCGAATTTCCCCGATTCACCTTTGGATCAAGAAACAAAGAACAAGTGACAATTACTTTTTATAAGTGAATTCACGGTCGCCATACAGCATATTAGCGGTAAAGATAATATTATTGTAGTCGATACCTTATCACGTGTAGATACAATTGTATACCCAACTGTGACTTCGACAAACATAGATTTAGATTAGTATGACGCAACATGGGCATAGCGACAATAATGTTAAGTTTAAGAAAATATATTTACCCAATTGTAGAAAAGGAGTTTTTTGTTGAAGTTTCGAGCAATGTTATTAGGCCTTATTTAACCGAACATTTTAGGAAAATTGCTTTTAATAGTGTTCATAGTTTAAGACATCCAGGTTTACATAAGACCCGAAAGATGGTCTCAAAACAATTTTTTTGGCCTGGTATGAATGTTGATATAGGGAAATGGACTAAAGCATATTCAATGTAAAGGATTAAAAATTTCTCGTCACGTTGTTTCGGATATTGGGAAATTCCTCGAAGTTTCTCGATTCGAGCATATACACGTGGATTTAGTTGGTCGCTTGCCGACAACTCCACAGGGATATAGATATTTATTCACAATTATAGATATACGTACACACTGGCCCGAGGAATTTCCCGTAAAAGAAATTACTGCAGATATATTGCTAAGTATATTTATGAAGGTTGGATAGTTAGGTACGGTTGCCCTGTTCGTTTAACTAGTGATCAAGGACGTCAGTTCGAATAAAATTTATTTTAAAGTTAATATCATTTTTAGGTTTTTAAAAGAGCCGTACTACGCCTTACCACCCACAATGTAATGGTGCGGTGGAAAGGTGGCATAGATCATTAAAGGCAGCCCTAATGGCATGAATACTTGATAGTAATAGGTCGTCGATTGAAGAGTGGCCTACGGTTATGTTATGGTTAAGAGCAGCGATTCGGACTGACAGTGGTGTTAGTGCCCCATAATTGGCCTTCGGTAAAACTTTACGTTTGCCTGGCGAATTCTATGATAGTTCTACGATAGTACGTCATGGACTATCGTATAACCATCATGTTATTCGCCAGGCAAACAATGATCCTTATACGGCGTCGACTTTCAATAACCTATCTATCCTTAGTTGACGCTTACTTACATTTCAATAGCCTATCGACAGATAGCATTGGACTATAACTGGTGATGTAACTATATTGTACATAACTATGGATAGATAGAGTAACCGACAAAGTTCAAACGATTGCGAAACAGAGGTGGCACTGGGCAGGGAACATAGTTCGACGGACAGATGGCCGTTGGGGCAGTAAAGTCCGCAAATGGCGACCACGAAAAGGAAGACGGCCGTTAGTTTAGTAAATAATAACCATGAGACTATCTCTTAATATATAACGAGAGATAAAACTAATGCAAAAAATAGTCGTGTATTCGGTTTTACAACATTATAGTCACGTTTTTATTAGAAATGAGGTACATAGATCACTTAAGCCAACGTACGATGGTCCATATACAGTTTTGGAACAAGGACTAAAAGTTTTAAAAATTCAACTTCGACCTATCGAGTCACACGCATTTCAATAGATAGGTTAAAACCAGCGTTTATGATAAATGATGATCCCCGGTTAGAAAATATATTGTTCCACATTCAGTCGAAGTCGGTTCAGCTTGCGCCACCAATAAGTGTAACAAGGAGCGGTCGTGTAATTCGACGACCCGTGCGATTCGCGCTGATTAATATTCAAACAGAATCAGCTATAATATACCATTGTTTTAAATTTATGCATGTTTATATTTTATTGTATTTCAATTAATTATATGTGTTATATTTAAGTTTTTGAGAATAATTTTAAAGGTTCAATATTTCATTTTATGTTTAACATAGAAAAATGATTAATTTAATAATGTGCGGATTTTACATATTTTGTGTTGTGCAAGAGTAGACACATGATCATTAATTATTTTATGCATAGATATTAATATCGCATGCATTGTAATTAAATGTAGGTTAAGTAAATAACTATAATCTATTACTTATAAGTAGAAATACTTCTACTTATAAGTCGAAAGACAAAGGTAACAATATGATCACTCAATAAGCATTTTTATACAGTATTATTACCGAGTAGTAATTGTGTATAAATGTTACGACTAAAAATGTATTTTTAACATTTCGTTATTAACTTTGTTTTTTTGTAAAAAGGGGGGGGGGGGAGGGTAAAGTGTAGGGACACACCTATGCAAATCTACTTATGGAAGCTATTTGTAAATGTATGCGTGTTCACACTGTGTGAATTATTATTATTTTATATATATATTCCCATCCATTATTATTTTATTTTATATTCCGTAGCGATCCGTAACTCATTTAGTTCGCTTCACTTATAATAAATGTGAATCATTTTTTGTATGCAGCACCTTACAAACTAATTTGTTATGTATAGTACAGCCATTATAAAATAATGTATTTGATTGAAAAAAAAAGGCAAAAAAAGGGCATTTATTTTCTCAAAATTGATTCCTCTAGAATTATATTTGATGTCATTTCTAATATACTAGTACTGCTACCGCTTCGGAATCAAATGGCACTCTGAGAGAGAAGAAGTGGTGCAAGAAACTCTCCCAGCATTCCTTTTTTTTTTGCATTCTGTTCAATAAAAATATACAATATTGTACAGTCATTTCTATCGCTATAAAACAATCATAATCTAGTCCCAGGCTGTCCGATCACTTAGATATTCAGCTGTGGAGTAGTAGGACTTACAAAAGAGCCATTTTTTAATAAAACATTTAAATTTATTTATGGATAATGCCTGAACAGTGGCTGGGACTTTATTATAAAAGTGTGTACATTTATCTTAAAGCTATTATGTATCTTATGAAGCCTATTAGAATTAGTTACAAGCAATCCCTTATTTCTAGTGTAATAATAATGAAAATCACTATTAAGAGCAAAAACGTGGTTTTTCTTTGAGACACTGTCTATAACCAAGCTGATATAAAGCACGAACAGGTCTCATTTGCAAATTACCGTTGAGTTTCTTGCATGTTCTTCTTACGAGCACTACTTTTAAACGGTTAACGGTTTTACTTTTATAAGGTTCATTCACGATTCAAAAGCACTATGTTAAAACCTAATTTATAAAGTTTAATTAACTTTGATTGACTTTATTTTTTATATGTGGCAACACAAATTAGTTTTCACCATCAGCTGGTATACTTGGTTGTACACAGATATTCAAGTGTGCCAAGTGTCACGATTGGTACCCGACCTTGTGCCACAGGCCCACGATCGGTGACTGGCACTGCCCGTCCTGCCAGCGGAAGCTCAACGAGGTGGTCGAACACGGTGCATCCCAGCAGCCCATGGAGCAGACGTTCAACAGAGACTGGGGTCGCGTAATAAATAATAACTCTCTAACATCTCTCAACCATCCTAATTTACAAAATACTTTTCCATTGTATTTTCCGGAACATCTCGGAAACGGCTGGATGTATGATACATAATTATTAATATTATACAGTCTAAAAATAATTAAGTTTGCAAAGTGTTTAATTAAATTCTATACTTTAACGTATAATTTAGCGTAATATACATAAACGAATGAAAAAAATATAATTATGCAATTGGGATTCAGATTCAGTATACAATATTAATAAAAATCGTAATGCTCAAATAGTAATACTATAAGAGCCAGTATTTAAATAATAGTATTTAAAAATTAAAATTTCGTTTTAGACATGGAACCAACTCCAAATCAAAGTTTGGAGAGAAGTCCTCAAGGAGAAGGAGAGCATGGAGCAAGTCCTTGGTTTTCTGTAAGTATATTGTCTTGTTTGTGTGTATGTTATGATCTTGTTTGTATGTTTGTTAATATAGTGGAGGTTTGCTCCTATAAGATACCTATAAACGTAAATATTCTCATTGCTACAGATAATTCATAATAACATTGCTTATAGTACTTTTAAATTAAATAATGTGTATGTTTGTAAGCTGTCGTATTACGCAGTACTATTTCTGTCTCTTGTAAAGAAACAGAAAACAGATGCCAGAGACATATTTTTACGATTGCAGTTGTGTTTTGTGATTCGTCGAGTTATTTTACGGAGCCTTGGTCGAGGGAATATTATCAGCTTACGAGGGTGCTTGAAGTCAAAAGTACTTAATTCAAAACTAAGCAATAAAGTTTATTTAACTTTGACTTAATTTTTTATGTGTGACTACACAAATTACTTTTCACCATTAGCTGGTATACTTGGTTGTACACAGATACGGGAGTGTGCCAAGTGTCACTTAGGGTACCCGAGCTTGTGCAAGAGTCGTGCGGCCACCGAGCTGTCAGTCGGTAGCTCGCACTGTCCGCCCTGCCGGTTTAGGCCCAACGAGATAGTCGCGCCCGATGCAACCCAGCAGCCCATGAATCAGACTCAAAGTTTGAAGAGAAGTCCTCAAGGACAAGGGGAGCATGGAGCTGGTCCTTGTTTTTCTGTAAGTATATTTTCTTATTTGTATGTGTATTATGTTGTTTAGATGTATGTTATGCTCTTGTTTGTATGTATGTTAATTAGTTGAGGTTTGCTTCTATAAGATACCTTTAAACATAAATGTTCTCTTTACTACGACTAATTAATAATAACAATCTTTGTAGTACTTATGGTTTAATAATGGATAATATTATTGTTATTGGAGACATCGCTGCAAGGAATGCGGGTGCTGGCTGAGCGAGAGAAGTCACTTGACGAGATAAACAATTACATACATGCACTCTATAACGATTAAATAAAAACATCATTCTTAAAAGCACTTTATAGTATCAAGGTTAGACGCGATCAGACTCGTTTAGCAGAAACCTTTACAGGAAATGATGTATCATGAGCAAATGTTATTAGATTATTACCTATGTCATGGGCTACTTACTATACGCAACTCGCCGTCTACAGCAGAAAAATAGGAGATTTTGCGTCGTGGAGTCGGCATCTAAATCTACCGCCCCAAACCCTCAAGGTACTTTATTAAACCTCTGGTGTCACCCATTACCTTGAGGAGAGTCTTCTATGTATGTGGCCGTGTCTTCTGCCTCGGTGCAGGCTCTGCACAATGGACTGTCGGTGACACCTATATCAAACAGATCCTTGTTAAAAGGGTCATGACCAGTTGTTACATGAGTTATTTTACGTAACCGTGAGAGTTTTATCATCTTGCGAGGGTGCTTGATGTCTATTCGAGGTAGATCTTGTTTGATTGTTCCCGCCCAGTGTTTTATATAGAGTAAATGTTGTTATTGATACATACGATTTAAGTAGTTTTATGGCGTTAACCTTTTTAATTTTGGTTCAATTATAATAGTGCTTGCGTTATATATTATTTTTTTCTTGATTTCCTTCGTATGCATTGGGTGAGTCGGTTAATAGCTTAAAACTTTTATCAATAAGATTATTATAACTTTCAACGAGCAATTCTTACACACAATAATATTTGCTTATACATAATCTGAATTTCAAAAAGGGCTCCAATGATTTTAATGAAATTTAGTATAGGATTCAATTTTAAAAAATATAGTTTTATCTATAAGTCTATAAGATTATAATACCTCAGGTGGGAATAATAATCGGGCGATCCGGAAACCAGAAGACCCCGATTGGAATCCTGGTGTATCTGGGTCCTATAACATTCATATCCATTTTTTCCAAGTACCGTCCTGAGAAACTATTTATACGGTCTGACCCTGGAGATTATATCGTGGGGGCAAGAGAACCTAAAATAACATAAATGATTGGGAATGAAAGGACCGCCCCTAGGTTATTTTATAATAAATTTGTTCAGAAGGAAAAACTTACGCATTCTAACCAGGACACTAACGGGGCACTACAGATTAAATAAACACCTCTCAATGCTACGCCTCAGAGATTTCAGAGTGTGTAGATTGTTTATTGTGTAGTACAGACGAGACCCCGCTACACATCCTTTTTGAATGGTTCCCTTTAATGCGTAGCATCTCCTTGGGAAGTCCAATTCTTAAACCACTTGAGATACGTCAGCTCACTGGAAAAGATATAAACAGAGTCATAAAAAGAATGAATTATAATAATTATCTGTTTCATGTAGGTATGACTGACTGACACACCGATGACTGAGCAGGCCCTGCATGGTGGCAGAAGAAATGGCAGCTCTTGTACTTTGCATTGTCCTCTTGTATTCACTTACCGGGCTCAACATCATAGCACCCAAAACACAATCCCGGAAATCTTTAGGCAAGAGAGGAGATTGCTGAGGTTTCTGGAGGAGTTGGGGTAGCAGTGGCAGTATATTCCGATATATACACATAGAAACAATAGCCCGTATATACCATATTATACCTAGTCTTGCCTTAAATACTGCAACAAAGAGTTGCCATAATTACTTTTACAGTTAGTCAGTGTTAGTTTAATACATAAATATAAAACAATTTAAAATATAAAAAGTTTATTAATTATAATTAATAAAATACATAATACTTACGGATGTTATGTGATCCTATCGTCTTTCTTATTACTTGTACTATTATTTTTACAAAGTTTTACGCAACCTGGCAATTTACTTTGAATTATTAGCAAAGTTTAACAATCAATCAATCTAGTTGGAGCGCAGCGGAGACCAATCCTCAATTTAAGTTCTTAACATTTGTTTTGTACATTTTCCAGGATCATTTTTTATTTATTTATTTATTTTATTCAGAAACAAACAGTCAACATATTAGCTGAGAAATACTTAGTAAAGTATAGACCTACAGTTTCCTAGATTTTTAAAAACTGCATCATTAATTATTTTATATAACAAAAATTCTTAATTATAGACATAAGTTTTGAAGAGTTACATACTATCTACATTATTAACCTACAGTTTCTTATTTACAGTTTTTTTTAATCTACTTTATAGTTTTATTTAAAGCAAACAATATTATCATAAGTTTTGAAGAGTAACATACCTACATTATAGACCTACCGTTTCTTACATTTGTAAAACTACATCATTAATAATTTATTCATATAAAACAAATACGTACTTAATATAAACATCATTTTTGAAAACCAACATATCTATTTAAAATAACTTAGATTACTATTTTTCACAAAGATACTCCAAAGCAGATTCTTTCAAACTGCTTAGGGATTCACTAAATAAATCTATGTGTAATACCTTATCATTGTACAACCTGCAAGCACGTCTTATGAATGCGTTTTCTGCGTAGTTTGTGCGACTGCGAGGTATTACAAAAAGAGGCTTGCTCCGGCAAGTTCGTTCGCGACGTTGAGGTACTCTAAAAGACAGTGAGTGCAATAATGGTGGGGAATCGATAATATTATTTATAATTTTCAAAATAATTGATATATCAGTACAATTTTGACGGCAACTTAATAAACATATTTCATGCCTTTTCAGTGAGGTGTCATAATCCATATATATATGTGACCTGTACGATAATCGAGAACTCTTAAAAAATTTTTCTGAACCATTTCTATTTTATTTGCATAGATATTAAAAAATGGATTCCAAACAAAACTAGCAAACTCGAGATGACTGCGAACAAAACTATTAAACAGCACCTTGTACGTCAAAGCTCTCTTAAAGGGCTTTCCTACCCGAAGTATGAAACCTAATTGTTTAAAACCTTTATTTATAATGCTATCTATATGAGGTAGAAAAGTGACTTTAGAATCCATAATTACACCTAGATCACGAATTTGATCAACGTGGGCTAGTTCTTTTTGAAAGAGTTTGTATTGAAATTGTATGGGTTCTCTTTTTCTGCTGAAACTTATAACGAAACACTTATCGGTATTCAAAAAGAGGTTATTTTGATTACAAACTGTCTCGAAATGACTTAAATCACTTTGTAAGGTATCATAGTCACCAATATCGCGGATGACTTTAAAATTTTTGTGTCATCGGCATATAAAAGTAAATTGGAACGGTTTACATTTTCTATGACATCATAAAGGTATAATATAAATAACAACGGTCCTAAATGTGACCCTTGTGGAACGTCAGAAGTAATGAGTCTGTACTGAGAGGTATACCCATCCACTGCAACTGCCTGCGACCGATTTTCAATGTACGACTTTATCCAGCGAAAAAGATCCCCGTGTATACCAAGTTGCCAAAGTTTCAAGAGGAGGCGTTCATGAGAAATTTTATCGAATGCTTTGGCAAAATCAGTGTACACGGCATCCACCTGGTAATTATTATCCAAAGCTTCTAAAATAATTTCAGTGTACGATAAAAGATTTGTTTCAACACTGCGACCTTTTACAAAACCATGTTGATATATGACGACGTACAGCGGCAGACAGCTGGTCGGTGACAATCTTCTCTAATATCTTGCCTAATTGGCATAATTTGGAGATGGGCCGATACTTCTCAATGTCACAGCTCATTTCTCCTTTCGGTATCGGAGTAACAAGCGCACGTTTCCAAATAGAGGGCACACAACCTTCACGAAGATACTTCTCAAATAGTAAAGTGATAGGAACAGATAACTCGTGAGAACATTTGTTTATGATAACTGGATGAATACAATCAGGACCGGCTCCCTTATTTATGTTGATTGACTTAAGATATTTATGCACAAGGTCTTTAGTTAAAATTATGGTATTCATGTCAAAAACTGTATTTTTTACTGGTGGAAGATTGTGCAGCTCAATGGTACCAGCTTTTTCAAATACAGAGTGGAAGTGTTCGTTAAACTTTATAATACATAACTTGTGGAAGACCACTCCTTGCGGAAATTGACTTCATATAAGACCAGAAGAACTTTGGGTTAGACGTAATTTTATTTTCTGTGGAGATGATGTAATTTTTATAGCATCTACGTTCTAATTTATCAATTCTTTTTCTTATGCATCTAAAACTGTCGTAATCTAATGGGTTGCCATATGTCTTCCATAGTTAATGGTACTTTTTCTTTTCTTTCAGTAATCTTATGAGGGGTTTTGTATACCAGGGAGGCTTATTTGAATTTGTGCGTAGAGGGCGCTTTGGAACATGCGTGTCTATCAAACGATTTAGAATTTCATAAAAAATTAAAATACACTCCTCCAATGATCGTCTTGAAAATAGCAAAAACCAATCAATCTTAGACAACTCGTTATTAATTTCAGCAAAATTCGAGTAGAAAAACAATGTTTAAGAGTAGGCGCGGGTATAAGAGAGAGTAGGCGAATTGAGTTTAACTCAATTTGTAACGCTTTATGATGTACCACTTCGTTTACAATAGGACAGTCGCTGGTGAGAACATTGCAATTTCTATTGCATAAAATAAGGTCTAACAGCCGCTGATTTGAATTAAAACTAGTATTAAATTGTTGTAGGCCAGTAAAACATAGAAACTCATTTAGTGGCTCCAACCTCGAGTCGGTACCATTGTCAAGACGCATATTATGATTATCCGTGCTAGACCACTGAGCATGTGTTACGTTAAAGTCACCTGTTATAAGAAAAATATCATTAGAATATTCTATAATTAATTGAGTACAAATTTCAAAGAAGTTTTAAAGTGTATCTTTGTACAGAGGCCCATGCGGAATGTAAACACAACAAATATGCAATGATTTGTCTTTGCTGTTATTATTTGGAGACAACAGTATTGTAACCCATACGCAGTCCGGAGGAGGCGCGCGGGGGGCATGGCCAGTTTTGGCGCACAGGCAGATAGTCGCGATTCACCGCCACCATCACTCCTCCACCTCGCTCTAATCCGCTCGCCTGAGCTGATCGATCGCACCGATAAATTAAATATCTATTATCAATGATTGATTGACTGTGAATAAAATCTTTGTGTTTTTGTACGTAATCCTTGTACGTTTTGATAATAACCGCTAATCGTAAAGTTAGACAACATTGACGGAAATAAAATATGTTTACATAAGTGTCTGTGTAATTATTATATAAATTACTATTATAGATGTATTGCGGTACACTTAATTTTAAAACTTGAATCATTTCTGTGAAATAGTGAAAAATGCATGTAGTTAAAGTTTTGTTCTGAAAAATGTTTGTAGGTAAAAAATTTTGTAGTATAGTTTGTAGTTTAAATGAAACATAAAATACCTTTATAGTCGGTGGTTGCAGGTTGAACTCTTAAAATAACGATAACATAACATGATTTACAAAATAATGTAGGATCTACTGTGAATAATAATTTTTCATTTTGTAAAAGCAAACCTATACATCACCCAAAATTCGACCTGACCAAGCAGAAACAAATCGCTTATGTATCTAAGTACATACATTATATTATCAAGAATATTATATAGAGATCCGACTGTTAAAATGTTTATATCTTTTTTTTTTTCACTTAATGACCAACTGCTGATGTTGATGTTCCAACATCCAGATGATTTAATGAGTTTTTGGAAATCTTGATACTTTAACGTTATTTAATTAAACTTCATGATCATAATCATAACAATCTTTCCGTATAATTATTTTTATTTATTTTAAGTTTATTTTAAGAAGGAACACAACTAAAAATGACACGAGTCAGAGAAAAAGTCCCTGGAACTTGAAATCGTTCTTAATTCTACGACCACAACGGTATATTATTTACGTTTATTTAAACAAAACAAAACTTATAACTATATTTACAATACTATCTATGACTAAATAAAATTAAAATGATCATTACGGGGAATCGTACCAAGAATATCGGCAGCATTTCCACGTTGGATAGCTAGGCTGATCGGTTGATCGAAATAGCTGTCAGCGCTTGGGTTTCCAGTAGCCCTATTGAGGCGCGAAGATACTTACTTTGACCATCCTCGCGCCTCTGGGCCTCACGGGCCAACTGTTTCAACACCAATCCAACCTCGAACCTCTTGCACTAATGGAAGTTAGTACAAACTTCGGTAAAAATTCTCCAAATTGAGCTTCAATAAAATACCAGTCTTGTATCAGAATAACAGATCTGTAGCAATTGCCACTCTTGCTACGTGGTTAATCCGGCACTGTGCGTTGTTATTAATAGTAGAATTATCACTCGACAGATACGATGGAATGTACAAGTAAGGGAAGTAGTACCCGTATCTGCTGTGGAGGGACGACCCCAGCCCGGCGCCCTGGAGGCAAGCAAGCAAACCGTTGTAGTGAGTATGCTGCAGTATCTGTCTGTTAGTCCTTGGTGTATATCTGGTGCAGAGTAATGACACCCGCGTGGCGTCTGGAGCCCGGCCGGGCTTGAAAACAGTACTGTCACTATATCTAGTGAGAGGTGGTGAAAATCGAGACAAGAACTGATACTTCAACAAGTCAATGAAGGAGTGCTTTTGATCTATCTGGCACCATTGATGATACGAGATATTATACAGTACAGTAGATATGTTGTTGATTACGAACACTCTTATTTCAGAAGCCAAAAGAAATAAAACAATATTCTTCGCCCAGCTCACCCGACCCGTCGCCCGAACAGCTACCGGAACCAACACCCGGCCCCTCCACGAAATATGGAAACTACAAGTAACTATCACTTATAGACACTTTCCGAAGATGCATGAAATATTTCATTCTAAGTTACAAGTAAAAAATTCAATTAGGTAAGAATATTGTGCTAGTACAATAGGTTTAGTAGATTTGTTCTCTTGTTAGTGAACAGAAAGTTAATGACGGTGGCGTAATAATAATAATATCCTGGCATCCGAAAACCTCATTTCTTTCTGCAAACGTTAATGTTGAAAATTATTATAATAATTAACTAATAATATCATTACTTAAGCAGCGAAAATTATCATACTTCAGAACGGGTTGATTTTACCAATAAATTTAATGCTCTGGCGCCCAACATTAAAATGTTTAAGATAATAATTCACTACACCTTCTTGGAGCTCCAATATTTCCTGTTTCATGTACGATCTTAGACGATCATATTAAATAAATTAAAAACGTTTCACACAGATAACTTAAAATTAATTCTCAAATGGCCTTTTTATTATTTGGTTTTGTTTATTTGTTCCAAAATTTACATACCTCTTAAGGTCCAGCCTGTTATGGAAATTTCCAAAATTACTTGATATGATTGATAGTTTCCTTAAAAATATTTTAGTAATCGTTTTGAATTGCGCATTTTCAGATCATGCATAGTCTCAAGCCTCGTTACCAATATGGTTTTGTGGTTTGGGTACTTGTATTATTTCAGGCGTTGCCTTACCAGCATTCCTATCTTAATTTCATAGTACGCAGCCTTTCGTTACTAGAATAAATTATGTATATATATATATATATACATATAAATATATCAATCATGTATATATAAGAAGCAACAATGCTTAGCTAAATATTACAAATGTTCAAAGTTTTTGAGACGATTTATAGTGTCAAAAAGTATGGGAAGCACTTCTTAATACGTCGTTGTCAGTCATTGATGATCTTTTGATCATAACTACTGACAGAACAGAGCGTGCTCGTCTTATGGCCACTACTAAAAAAACCGGACTTTTGGTGACGAGCGTTGCATTCTGCACCGATTTGAACACTACTTGACAATTTCACATTATCAATATGCGTATCAGATGTAAAATTGAATGAACCACATCAATGCCGATGTGGCGTTCAGGTAATATTCAGGGCGTCACAGCTATCCTGCCTGAAATCGGAAGGCCACGTCAGTAGTTACCCCAGCACTAATAAAGTCATCCGCAGGGCATTGCCGCTCTAAATATACCAGCTGTTTTAGAGCCAAATGGTATGTACCCACCGCGATGGCAAGCGTCCTGATGGAATTATATGGTGGGCTGGGCACAGGGAAGGGAACTGGTGGGGAACGCGACTTGCGTTGACACTCTGGCTCCTTCTCATGTCCAAGTACATCAGTGATGCTGAGGCTGCTTCGACTGCTGAAGACAGCAAGGGTCGCAAATATGTCGGTCTTAGTGAGTCTTACCACTTTGTGCCGTTTGGTTTTAGCAATTCATATTGTTTGTGAAAATGTTGCTCAATTGTAAAAAAAATCTCATCCTTAAACAAAATTTTTCTGTGACCTTTCTTTACGTACCACTTCAGTAGTTGTTTAGACTTTACCACCCTATTCTTTTTAAAATTATCAGTAAATAAATTACCAGTGCGTGTCTTATAAGATGCAAGGTGTTCTACTGTACATTACATCAAAATGCTGTACCAACAAAGGTATACAATACGTAGAAACCATTTACCTTTTTTACCAATTATTAAATTTATGCTTTCTTTTTGAGTACTAATGAGATTACTGTCACTTGGCTAGTTTGTAATTTGACATATCTGGATGCACTAGTAGGTTAACTTTATACTTGAAAGATTAACTGTACACCTAATAATAAGTTTTAAATCAACTCATGCTAATAAAAATGCAATATAAATTTATCCAAACAAAACAAATCTTATAATTATATTTACAATACTATGAATACATTAAATTAAAACTATAATTTACCGAGTACAAACCAAGTACAGTAGCAAGAATACTGGCAGCATTTCCACGTTGGATGATCCGTTGATCGAAATAGCTGTCAGCGCTTGGGTTTCCAGTAGCCCTATTGAGGCGCGAAGATACTTACTTTGTACATCCTCCGTGCCTCTGGGCCCCACGGGCCAAGTGTCTGGACACCGTACAGACAAAGATGTTTCTCTTGTCTGTACGTCTCGAGTAAAGGCATTATGCCGTCATGATGTTTCAAGAGATTGTTGTCATTGATAAGCAGTCGTAGTTTCGAAGAAGTTTGATAAGAGTAAGCTTCAAGGTTATGTGCAGTATTATTAATTACAGTAATTACATTTTTCATTGTGAATTGAATTATCGACATTGCTACGTATACGTCTGCAAATTTTTCCAAATTTTGTTGCTGTCTATCTTTGATGGCAATCTGTAATTAGATTGTCTTTACCATCTTCAAGAACAGTATTTGCCTCTGGGAATGGATTTTGAAAATAAGTATTAACGGAAATGCAAAAACCAAGCAACATGAACGGAGCTTTGATATCGGCATTTGCAGAAAGTTATTTTCTGATACTTTAATTATCTTGCTGTCAATGGCGTGACGGCACAAATGTCCGTTAAATATTCCGGTATCAATATCATTAATATCATCCATAATAATTTTTTCATATTCGTATGTAATGACAATTTAAATAATTGAAAAAAAAAATTTAAATCGCTTATGCTTGCCGTCTATTCTTGGTAGTTGCATGTGCTCTATCCACCAAAGTTATCCATATAGTAACGCAATCTTGTTTTACTATATTACCTACTGCTTTTTTTTTTGTATATGGGTCAACCAAATGCTAGTTTTCTAAATGACGCACGTACAATTAACAAAATACCTACCTGGAAAAAATAACCATAATTTTTTTTCTCTTACAGATAAGCATTGAACTCTCCAGCAATCAGAGCTTTCTCAAAAAATTTTCTGCAAAATCGTTTATGGATTTGAAGTGTCGGTGGAGAATATTTACCTACAATATTTTAATTATTAAGCTGTTTAATATTTTTACTCATAAGTTTCAATTTTAATGTTAATTTGAATAGTTTTTGATCTAAACGCTGACGAAAAAGTAAAAAAAAAAAAACAATGTTTAATTCTTAAGCAATGTTTGATCATGTAGTAAGCACGTTTCTGATAGTATGCAATATATCATATGAATATTTAATTTACAAACATAAGTTATTAAATCGTGTTGCATGTTGTATGTAACATACTTTGACAGTTCCATTGAATAATATTAAGTTGATAATAATTATCATTTAAATTCGCCATGTGAACTAAAATTTAATAAAAATAATAAAAGATTGATAAGAGTCAAATTACAATACTTACACAGTTTAGTGATTTATTTTGTATCATTCAAGTTTTCTATTATTACGTGTAATTCTATTCTTAATACTTTCTGCTGGTGATATTTTGTACATTTATTTTATTTTTATTTTGGATATTTCCTTAGGAAACTTCATTAATGTTGTAACATCTCGGTGAGCATTAGACTCTAAGTAATTTTAATAATTAATTAAACATTTTGCACGCTCGGTTCAAGCGGAACGTGACAATGAGTCATACATTGTCGTACGGAGTCACTGGAGTTCATCTATTTGTAATACGTTAACACGTTAATAACTACTTATAAAATAGCTATATTATACGGAAATTTATTGTTAAATCAAGTCCACTCATAAAAACACTTATACATACTAGTACTACTTACAAGCAACGCGAAAAATATTACAATATCTTCTTATAGTATGTAGTGGTATAAGACATTAAAACACCACAAGTACCTATAAAAAGAATTATTGTTATTTATTATATACTGCTCAAAACTATTATTACACATAGGATCATCATCGTGTTTTTAGTAGTTGTCATTAAAGGGGCTAAAAGGCAAGGTTATTAATGTTCTTTGACTTCCGCCACGGCCATCTTTGTACATAGTCATGTTACGCAGTGCTCCTGTTTAATTATTAATTTGTGCCGTATATTATTATACTTATATATTAATCAACTAGCCGTTCCCGTCCGTTTCTCTGTGCTATTTAAAAGGAAGGAACGTTGGAATTCCAAAAATAAGGTCATAAACCATCTAAGATAAATATCTCATCGAATGGTGGTAGTTTCATGTCGATACGATCAGTGGTTTAGGCGTGAAAGAGCCTCAAACAATGGCCATTTTCATTATTTATATATATAAAAATTAATTGCTGTTCGTTAGTCTCGCTAAAACTCGAGAATGGCTGGACCAATTTGGCTAATTTTGATCTTTAATTATTTGTGGATGTCCAGAGAATGTTTAAAAAAAATATGAAAATGCTCGGAATTAAATAAAAACAACGATTTTGATTTTTCTTTGATGTGTCCCCCGTCTTTCAGGAATCAAATTAAAATAATAGTTTATAATGTTAACTAACAAGATCATAACCGTGTGTCTGTCAATATCAAATAAAACCTTATAAATAGCCAGTATTTCAGGAAAAAACTAATAATATCTTATCAAATTTTTAAACATCCACAATCACAACAGGTGGAACAGATGTGGGTCAAAGTTAAAAAATCGGGGTAGAAGCCTTATTATAGGAACAGCTTATCGACCACCTTGGTTAGAAATTGACTTCTTTTTTAATGCCCTAACTGAAAGTATAGGATCCTTTATTTGGTGTGGTACTATTATCTTAGTTGGTGATTTCAACGTAAATGCGCTAAATATAAATAATTGTAATTATAAAAAACTGTGTGACTTTCTTCAATCTACAAACTTAGTCCAAGCAGTCAATCAACCGACACATTTTACAAACAAAAGTGAAACTCTGATAAATTTAGTATGCACAAATGCTAAAATTACTAATATTGTTGTAAGAAAGACTTCGTACTATCCTCACACCTCAATGATCCAGACAACCAAAATCTACATTTTCTCAATTTACCGGGCAGCAATAATGTATCCACAATGTCAATTCATTTTTCTGAAAAATATCTAACAACTAAAAATGGCTTCGAATTAAGGACGGTTAGTGAAATCGAAATAGATGTCATGAAAGCCTTAAAACGGCTCAAGTCACAAGCTTTATGGACTGACGAAATATCTTTGGAATGATAAATATTACAATTTCAAAAGCATTACCTATTCTAAAACTTATCATAAATACATCCATAACAAGCAACAAATTATCTTTAATGTAGCAAAAGGCCCTAGTTCTCCCGACACCAAAATCTTTCAATCCGACGACTTTCAAGGATCTGAGGCCGGTGAGTATCCTTCCATGTTTCTCTAAAGTACTGGAGAAGATTGTGCAACATGTAACTTATATATTACCTTGAAAGTAGTAAAATTCTGCAAGAGCTTCAAGCAGGTTTTAGAAGGCACAGGGGTACTTCTACAGCTTTGTTGGATGTAGTAGATAATATATTATGTAGTCAAGATCGTGGCATGGTTACAGTTTTGGTATTATTGGATTATTCACGGGCCTTCGATACTATAAATATCCCTGATTATAATATTACTGCTAACAAAACTAAATTATTATGGTTAGTCAGAAAACAGTACAATGGTTTACTAGTTACCTTGGTAACCGTACTCAAACTGTTGCAATTATTATTATTATTATTTGAAGAGGGTGGCTATTTCCTGGTCCTAAAAGGTTCCTAGTAACACCGCGTCCAGAATTGGACTATTGTGTTCGCCACTCATACTAAAGCTCATCGTCAAGCCCTGCCGCCTTTACGAACCGCAGTAGTTCCTTGACGCGAGTGTTGCAAACACTATCTGGTGGTACGAAGTAGTTACCAAAGATTGTGTTACGCTTATGCATTAGTGGGCCGCAGTCGCAGAGTAGATGAATAGGTGTTTCATCATCCTCAAGGCAGAACCTGCAAGCTTTGTCGCTTCTGATGCCGACCACACTGAGGTGCTTGTTTAGGCGACAGTGCCCGGTTAGCATCCTAGTGAGTATGCATAGATTTTTCCTGTTCAATGATAGGGCTTCATTCGCATAGCTACTGTTGAATGCCCTTATCAGTGCTTTAGAGTGGTTTAAACCTGAAGAGTTGTTCCAGCGTTTAAGTGCTTCTTGTTTACATTGGTTACTCAGGGTGTGTCGGATGGCGCTCTTGGGCAGTCCACAAATGGGTTCCGGACCATATCGGACTGCTTTAGCCCCAGCTCTTGCGAGCTCATCGGCCATTTCATTGCCTATGATTCCGGCATGCCCTGGGACCCATCTGAGAATCACTCTGTTTTTCATGCTTAATGAATTCAGGCATTCAACGCAATTATTGACTAACGTCAAGTCAGTGTCTAAAGCCAACAATGCTGCCTGACTATCAGAGTGAATGTATATGTTATGATTGAAGTAGCCTTTTTGGATATTGGTTTCCGCGCATTCCAGGATGGCGTACACCTTTGCTTGAAATATGGAGGTAAAGCTTCCCAGGTTTGTGCTGGATTTAAACCTGGGGCGTTCTCCATAGACCCCACAGCCGACTTCATTTTCCATTTTGGACCCATCGGTGAACCACATGAGGCTCCCGTCCTTCCACGTGACTTTGTTGTTCATCCAGTCGTCCCTGGAAGGTAGTTCCACGATATAGTGTTGACAGAGATTAATTGTGGAATCATCTGATCAGGTAACATGCCTAATATGTGGTCTCGCAGAACTGAGTCCTCTAAGGTCCTAAGTGTTTGCGACATACAGTTACATGAACCCCCCTGGGCGATTGGCCTCAGCTTGCCTTCGCCTCTTGCTGTATGAACAGTGGAAGAGGCGGTAGGCTTAGCATTGCTTCAATGGCCGCACCAGGAGTAGACGTCATGGCTCCGGTTACCAACATACAGGCAAGTCTCTGCAGGCTATTTAGTCTGTCTGCAGTTGTTTTCTGGTTGGCTTTGTGATTGTTGGTCTCACAATTGCATTGAATAGCCATAGGAGGATCTTGGGGCGCATTCCCCAATGTCTCCCTACCAGACGTCGACATACACCCAAGGTTGTTTTAGCCTTTTTCACGGCTTTGTCGATGTGAGAATTCCATGTGAGTTTCTGGTCGAATGTGACTCCCAGATACTTAATCTCAGCTGAGAATTCCAAAGTAGAGCCGTTCAAGGTGGGAGACTTCAGTTTGTTAAGTGTCCGTTTCCTCGTGAATGGCACAATAACAGTCTTTCCTGCGTTGACTGACAGTTTGTTGGCTGTACACCACTGTGAGATGGTGTTTAGCGCCTTTTGCAATATAGAGCTTAGTAAGCTTTGGCAGAAACCTCTGACGATAATAACGTCGTCTGCGTACCCTAGTGCATCAATTCTGAGTTCTGCCAGCTTACTAAGTAGTTCGTCTACTGCTAGTGTCCATAGAAGTGGCGAAAGAACGCCACCTTGTGGGCAACCTCGCGTAGTGTATAGCTCCAGTGATGTCCCATGGAGGGAGATTAGAGCTTTGCGATTTTAGAGCATTGACCTTACCCATTTGACAGTGGTGGGGTCTACATTTTTGTTAATTAGTCCCTGCACTAGCGTGTCTGTCGGGGTATTGTCAAAGGCGCCCTCAATGTCTAGAAACGCACAGAGTGCAATCTATTTGTCTTGTAACGCCTTCTCGACTCTATCCACAAGTTGTAGAAGGGCCGTTTCTGTAGACCTGCCTCTACAGTAGGCGTGTTGAGAACTATGAATGGGCTTTAGGCTTAGAGCATGCTCTCTTATGTGTCTGTCCAAGACTTTCTCAATAACCTTCAGGAGAAAGGAGGTAAGGCTTATGGGTCTGAAGGAGCTTGGCAGGGAGTAGTCCTTTCTGCCTGCCTTAGGTATAAATAGTACTTTAGCCCTAGTCCATTGTTCTGGAAGATAGCCCCAGGCAAAGCTTACCCGGTATATCTTGACTAGTAGCGGTACTAGGATATCCAAGCCTTTTTGAAGAAGCGGTGGAAAAATGTTGTCTAGACCGCTTGACTTGTAGGGTTTCAGAGTCTTGATGGCGCACCTTATATCCCGGGGTCTGATTATCTTTGCCGCTCTACGCCAGTCCTCGTCAAGAGGCCGTTGTGTAGGCGTTACTACAGATGGTTGATGGGTAGCCCCCGGAAAGTGGTGGGCCATCAGTACTCTTACGTTTTCTACCTCGTCGGCTGCAAAAGATCCATCTGGTCTCTTAAGCAGGCCGATTTGGCTAGGTTTGTCCTTGGCGAGCAGTTTGTGTACTCGGAATCCTTGGGGAGTTTTAGATAAATCCTCGCAGAACCTCTTCCAAGATGCTCGTTTGGCCTTCCTAACTTCTCTGTTGTAATCTGTTAGGGCTTCTTTGTAGGGTTCCCATTCTTGGGTCTTTTTAGCCCTGTTAAACAGCCTTCTGGATTTCTTCCTTAGTTTGTTCAAGTTTGAATTCCACCAAGGCACTTTCCTGTTTGAGTGTTGTAAGGAGAGAGGGCAGCTAGCCTCGTAGGCGTCAGTGATGCCATCCGTGGTTACTTTCACTGCCAACTCTAGCTCATCCAGGGTTCTTGATGCGCTTAGGGATATTCTCCAACTGTTGCAATTACCAGGGACGATGGTGAAACGAGATACTCTCAATACAGATCTGTTAATAGAGGAATCCCACAGGGATCTGGGACCAATACTTTTAAATCTGTACACCGCGGATTTAATCAAAAACATTAAATATTGCAAATATCATCTGTTTGCCGATGATGTTCAATTATATTATTCATTTAATCCCAATGAGACATCTAATGCTTTATTAAGAATAAACAGCGATCTCAATCGCATATTTGAGTGGTCAGAACAAAACACTCTGGTTCTCAATGCCGACAAAATAAAATATATGCTAATAGGCACTCCAAAGAAATTAAAAAAAATGGTGCTTCAAACAGTTCAATTAACTATTAATGTCGATTTTTTGACAGGGTGAAGGAACCTCGAAACTTAGGCATAATATTTGATGAGTATCTTCGGTTTGAGAAGTATATTAATAAAACTACATCAAAACTCAATTACGTTTACATGACTTTGTGAAACGCTAGTGCTTAGTAAATTTAATTACGCTGATGTTATGTATAGGCCTCGACTTCTCAGTAGAACTAAAAACGCAATTCCACGTATGCAAAATGCGTGTGCACGATTTTGTTGAGATATTCCTGCTAGATCACATATTACTCCGTATCTCATTAAAGCGAATGTCTTAAATATGGAGTATCACAGACGGTTACACCTAGCTACTCTTCTCTTTGGAGTTGTAACGGCCAAGACTCTAATATATCTCTTTAATAAGCTGACTTGGATAGACAATTCTGTTTATAATGAACCTAGGGCTACACAGGTCATGTTAAGCTTTCCAAAGCACTACACAGCGGTTTTTAGAGGTAATTTTAAAAATAATGCCACTAAGTGTTGGAATACTTATAAGAAACTCGAAAACAGTATTTGTATTTAAACAATCCTATAAAAACTTATATAGTATACCGAGTACAAAAACCAACCTTAATCACAGATACACTGTACAATCCTTTAATATATACTTTCTGTTCTATCACATTCATTACATTTTTAGTATTTTATATATATACAAGCTGCCCCGACAGACGTTGTTCTGTAGATAGTAAAAAAACAACTGTTTTATATTTTAAAACATCAAAAATTATTTCGTAAATATGCTCCCTGTTGTTAGAATGAAATTGTTTCACAGCGGAACTGTCAAACCGTGCGTCACTGAATTCTCTCATAGAAAATATGTCCATACAAAACAAATATTGAAAATAAAAATATTTATGGGTCCCAAATCGAAATAAAAACTACCCTATCTCTCAAGTTGGACCAAACTGCACTCCATGATGTAATCACCATTAAAATCCGTTCATTCGTTTAGGAGTCCATTGAGGACAAACATTGTGACACGAGATTTATATATATTAAGATTATATTTACAAAATACTTTTATATGAAAGATGGCAGACATGTAAGTGTTTTAATGTGTTTATTTTATTTTTTAAATTTTATTGTTTACTGGCACTCCAACAGTTAACCAGGTAGATGCTGTAAATCAGCGCAGCAGCCAGTACCTACATACAGCACAAGCTGATCATCGACCTTTTCATTTGCCACACAGCATATTTAGTTAAGTTAGGATTATAAATATATATTAAGTATTTAGATTGTATTTATATGTGTGTGCCATTAAATAAACTTATTATCTCATTATTACTTATTTCTTAAGTTTTAGCAAAAACAAGCGGCACGTATCTTCCTTGTCTCGCCAGGCCAACATTTCAAGCCATTTACGATCCCCCTATAACTATATTGTGGATAAAATTAGAAGCCTAAATTTTCGGTAGCCAAGCAGGCATTGTATAAACACGGTATATTTAATATTTCATTCAATTTGAACCAGTAGTTTAAGGATTATAGCTACTCAATGTTTCCTAATGTTGTCACTCACTTACTGACTGACTGACTGATCGTCAAAAGTTTAAGGCACTTCTAGCAGACAGGGAAGCTTCAAATTTAGAATATTCTAAGCTTCGAAGGTCATTGTGTGATATTCTTAAGAACTTTTGTTTGAACATCAAAATAATAAAACTAAGAATAAGGACTTAGTACCTATTATATTTAGAAATTTGATTAATAAAATATTCCGAGAAAATATGAGTATGTTAAGATTACCTTGTGACACCACTATGTAACCACTAGCACAGCCACTACGGTACACAAACACAGAGCCACATACAGCATTATTAACTACTAGCAGTTGCCCGCGACTTCGTCTGCGTATTATTTTTGATGTTCTATGATATTATTTTCCTGCTGGAAGGGCAATCAAACCTATCGGCAAAAGTCCTACCACTAGTAAAAACCGCACTTCATAGTTAATACCTATAGAGTTCGCAATTATAATAAAGATAGAAAAAAGAATAAAGAGATCACAGTTCTATTTTTACAAACTTCCCCGTAAACAAAATTTCAACTATTTCAATTTACATATTGTTATAAGCCGCGTAGGTACAATTACTGCTCGTGAATGAAACAATTTCTGGTATGTACACCGGCTATTTTCAAAGTTTGATTCTGGCTTTATTATTATAATAAGATTATCTAGTAGCGTGATTTCTTAACTTGTTGCTATGTTTAAATTGAAATTGGTAATCCGATGGCATGGAAAAAAAGAATTGACAGACCTAATCTTTTAAAACTTCCCTGTAAACAACATTTCTAGTACTTCTTTCAGGTTGAAGAAAAATCTCGTGAACTGACTCTGGAGCACGCCACACTACTGGCCATGCAAGAAAAAATTATTTCTGAGATCTATACCGGCTAGTTTCAAAGTTTGGCCCTGTGCTTTATTAATTGTTATGGCGTAGCATAGTTCAACCGGAAATTGTAGACGTTTCAATTCAAAGGTTTGGATTCAATTCAAAGATTCATTGGTTAGTTTATACCATGTAACCTGATGCAGTATTGCTGGAAAAAGGTTAGAGTCCATTTTTAATAATCGTCTTGTTAAAATGTTTTACAATACGAGTTGTTTCTAGTTTCATGAAACAATTTGCCTGAACTCTTCTCTTCTTTATCATACTTCTTTTACACAAGATGTGTTTGTATATCTAACAATAGAGATTGAACTGACTAAGTTTCAGAGAACTAATGACTCGAAGAGCGATTCCGAGTATTTATGAACATTAAGAGCATCGTAGGTCTTCCAAGTCTAAAGATATTTTAAACGAGGTCCATTCCCCCGCGCGTAAAGATTCACAAACATCACTCACTTCAATGATTTGTTTGATTGTTTAACTATCGTGTGTTACATCAGATGTAGACGATAGATATGAAGTAACGCTACTACACTGTACGATGCACCGACTTTAATGTCACTTTTCTGGTTTGCCTTCTACTACTGAATCAAATTGAAATATGTATTCACGTTGCGACAGACGGCGCTCGATAACGAAATGATAGTAAAATAACCTAGATGACCTATGGGAATATTATTTAAATTGTATTCTATTAACGTTTATGTGCGCCTGGTGTAAATCTCGTGCTCCCTTGACAACAACTGTAAATGTAATTTCAGTGTGAACATTATTGTAATAATTGTAAATCGTTCCATATGAACGAGCATACTTTGTTGCGGCTATTTGTCAAATTTTTAAAGCATTCAAAACAGCAATGTGAGTGGATTAAATAAACAATATTTTTATTCTGGACATATTCCACTGTTAATCTAATATAATTTAGTTATGACCACAATGTATGAGATTAAGCGTGAATAAAGTATAGACCTAACAAATATTAGCGTATAGATGACCTGACAGCCCGATAATGCGTGATCAAATAGGATTTGAGAGTGTGTGTCTCAGCAAGTGGTTAATTAGTTTAATATTCATAATACTATGAAGCTAACTCCTAGCGTGGCTGAGTGTTGACGTGTTTTCAATCAAAATCGGTTGCAGAAACTTTTCATTACTAGAATCTTTGTTAGAGATTTTCTTCTCTCTTGCATAGTTTGTTTGTTTATACAACTATTATATTGTAAGTCTATGCACTAGACAAAATTATATTTTTTAAAGTTCAGAGTTTGCACAATAAAACGTCATTCATTTGTCGAAGTGGGCGGTATTGATTAATATTTATGTAAGTAGTAATGTATGTGTTCCTCCGACACATGCGCGATTATGTTTCTATCTCTTTCATAAGTTGTTATCATTATTTCCATGAACAATACAGATCCTTTATTTTATGCGATCCTGGTATCTGAATGTCGAAATTTCAGTCGCAATGTTGGTCAAGGTCATACAAACATTATGACTGATGCAAGTTACGAACATACTCACGAATCAATGATGTTCATATTAATAAGTCGTAAAAAGTCATCCACGCTTCACATTAACATCTTAGAATGATAATTAATATTATTGTTTTAGCTAATGCACACATTGACAAAATTGGTCACTGATTATCTCTACCACCGGTCTAGAGTGTGTCTATTAGAGATAATTTCAAGTTATTATAATTATGACTAGCAAATATATATTTACCACAACATCGCACGTGGCGGATGCACCACGATTATAAACCGTATCATAGTAACGACCGATTTACAGAGAGAATGATTATATAGAGCTCACTCAATATGTCAATATTCTTGAATCTAAAAAAGTTTGTAATTATAAAAGAATTCGTGTTTATAGAAAGAAGTGTGTTAATACTGGTTAAACAACCGCCTTCAATGGACATATTTTATCAAATTAATTAAGCTGCATCTCGCCGTAGTATTTCTTAATGACTTATGTATTCTTAATACTGGTCCAATTTACTTTACCGTTTTATAGAAATACAAATTCAGATTCAAATAGTTTATTTCTCAAAATAGGATAACTGCATCACTTTTAGAAGTCAAGAAAATATACAAATAATAGAATAATACAGTCCTACTGCTTATAAATTAAAACTGTATGCAGACCTTAAAATTATTAACATTGATTCAATCCCATGCACTTTTATCTGTTATATAATCTGTAATTGTATAATAATCTTTTTTTAAAAGTTTCTGTTTAACAAATATTTTTAAACTTTTTTAATTGTAGATTGCAAATTACTTCAGGGATTTTATTATAAAAACGGACACATTGTCCCCTGAATGATTTGTCTATTTTCGTGAGCCTTGAGTGAATAAAAGCAAGATTATGTTTATTTCTAGTGTTGCAGTTATTGTCACTATTTTTTTAAAAGAATCTTTTTTTTATGCACTGTTTATATGTTGATCTCATTAAATTTATCTCTCAACGAATGTCTACTGGACAGATTGTAGATTGCTCGAACAGCTCTTTCCTGCAGCACAAAAATCGTTTGAACATCAGCAACGTTTCCCCACGGTAATATACCGTAAGACATAACAGTATGGAAATAACTAAAATATACGAAACGTGCTAAATTTTCCTTACAGCAAATGCTGCAGAACTAAGTCTATTCGCCAAACCAGCTTTATGTGGACGCCATAGGAGTTTTGCGTCTAAAGTAATACCCAAAAAAAAATGTGGTGTCTGTAAGGCATTTATTTCTCAAAATTGATTCCTTTAGAATTATTTTTGATGTCATTTCTTATACTACTAGATACTACTACCGCTTCGGAAACAAATGGCGCTCTGAGAGAGAAGAAGCGGCGCAAGAAACTCTCCCAGCATTCTTTTTTCTGCGCTCTTTTCAATAAAAATATACAATATTGTACAGTCGCTATAAAATAATCACAATCTAGTCCCAGGCTGTCCGATCATTTAGATATTCAGCAGTGGAGTAATAGGATTTATGACAGAGCCATTTCTTTATTAAACATTTAAATTTATTTATAGATAATGCCTGAACAGTGGCTGGGACTTTATTGTAGAAGTGTATACATTTACCCTTAAAGCTATTATGTATCTTATGAAGCCTACTAGAATAAGTTACAAGCAATCCCTTATTTCTAGTGTTATAATAATGAAAATCACTATTAAGAGCAAAAAGGTGACTATTTTTGTGAACATATATTAAATTTTCATAAATGTACTGACAATAAACAGTCATAATATTTATTTCTTTAATTTTTTCTTTGAGAGACTGTCTATAACCAAGCTGATTTATAGCACGAACAGCTCTCTTTTGCAGTGCAAACACTATATCAATGTCAGCAGCATGACCCCATAGTAATATACCGTACGTCATGATGCTGTGAAAATAACTAAAGTACACTAATCTAGCGGTCGCAACATTCGTGTACTCTCTAATCTTTAAACCAGCTTTATGTGGACGCCATTGTAGTTTTGCGTCTAAAGTAATACCCAAAAAAACTGTGGTGTCTGCAAGTTCCAAGTACTCCCCATTCACAAGTACATTTGAATTCACCTGACTGACATTTGGAATATGAATTTAATACATTTAGTTTTCTTACTATTCAAAAGCAAATTATTAGCATTGCACCAATGAACAATTTTGGAAAAAGATTGTTTACATCGTCCAAGACTGATTCACGTCTTTTAATCTTAAATAAAAGGGATAAATATCATCAAATAAAAAGAACTCTAAATAAACGTGTATACTGTACGGATACAGAACACTGTATTGAATCACCGACCGTTGTAAACACCTCGCTCCTGGGCACATTACATTATTTTATGGAAAAGGAGGACAAACTAACGTAAATATAAAAAATATGTTTATAATTATTGTCAGTCAATAATGAAGCAAAAACGTAAACGTTAGATTATCTCAAAATATACATTATTTTATTTGAATTTTTTAATAGTCTGTGACCTGAGCTGATAAAATATAATTCATTAACGACATACAAACGAGTGAGACATCGGGTGACATCGGTTAATACTTATACTTAATGGTTAATTATTATAATCTCACATCATTCCTTCAATTAATTGTTATTCAGTTCTGTTCTGGTTCAGGTTACCTGCTAATATTTGATAGTTAATTACCGCCCTGGCGACTAATGTTTACAAATATTAATCCCTCAAGTGAAGGATGTACGTTTGCGACTCAGTTTGTGATATGTAGTGTCTTGAAAGTCTTTAATAATGTTTGATTACGGAATCTACTCAATGGCGTCGGTACTTAGAGTACTTAGGCTCTTTGGCAATTACTGACGGCAGCTCCACTCTGCTAACTCACGATGCAAGTCAATTTAACATGTACACACATCATATATGTGCAAATTTTTGTATGATGATTTTGTAAAAACCAATGTCTAGGGAATAATTTATATTAAATAATTACTATCAACTTGGACTCAGTTTGAACTCCACGTAGACGAAGATATGAATATAAACCCATGTATTAACGTAAGTTCACCTCGTGTACGGTTATGGACCGTGACTACGGACTGACTGTTAGTCATCTGAAATTCTGCTCACTTTCGTTTACAATCAGCGCAGTTCTAGGTTTCATGTTATTGATCCAGCTCTGAAACAGTCTATCTTCGCTACTTTATGAGTTCTTGGTCATCAAATGCACGAAACATGCACTAACTTCTTGATAGCTTTTAATTGCAAAATGCAATGGTTGTATCTTTTTAATAATAATTCAATTACATAAGATTTAACCTGCCACACTCAGAGATGATGATCACTTAAGCCGTAATAAAATTAATTGATTTACATTGAACATCAAATTATAAGGTACAATTACCTATTTTATTTACTCATGTGGTACAATAGTAATAATATGCAATCATAATATTCAAAAATTTATTTCAAACTATTACATAGACACTTGTAACATATTTTAAGATGTTACGATTATGTTGAGAGAGATTTGGTCGATTTTAAAACTTAAATAAATCAAGTCTGCCGTAGATAATATTATGTTGTGTAATATGTCTTCAATGCTCGAAATTAAAAAAAAAAATTCAATCTGGCTGTCACGCAGATAACTATTTTTCTTTATATTTTTACTGTTTTAAATTAAGTTGGAACAAAAAATGATTTTTTCTACCAAATTGCCTTCAAATTCAAAAAATCTTATGTCGAGATTACTTTGACGAAATAGGAACAACTCGAAAATTTATTAAAAAATATAGCTTACACACAGACTTATGTTACTACAAGTAAATAGGTTTTAGAATTTTGTATGTTCGTCTGTGTTGGTAGTCTGGTTGTCTCTGATGTTTTTATTGTCTTTGATGCTCCCCGTATCATTTAATGTATGATTCATTCTCATTGGTTCACAAACAAATAAGTTAACTGATAGGAATATAAATTGTTTACAGACAGCGTATATTATTATCACTCGTCAAAGTTAATTATATTTTAAACAGAGGTGGGAAGTCTATCCGTCCTACTCTAGTCTACTCTTCACACACAGTTATACGTCATCACATCTCTTTATAACTCATGTGATCCTGGTACAAAGTGTAGCTAAAATTGCAACATTGTATGATTGTGTGGTTACTATATTGTATGATTGATTGTGTGGTTTACTATATTGTAAGTGATACAGTCGCACTGCGTGAGACGGCGGCCAATAGGATAAGACAATAAACGGATATAAAAAATCATGATTGTTATTTACCTAGCATTATGTGTCTTACTTTTAAATATCATTGACTCGTGCTATAAGTAATATTATTATTACATATACCACGATCCGAGTTTAAATCCCGGTAGGTGTAAAATTGGTATGATTTTACTTGTGGCTTGTTTGGAGCTAGAGATATTTGAAAAATGCTTCATAAGTAGTAGTGGATGATGACGAATACGTGTGATGATCCGCGGAAAGTGACATAACAATCTAGCAACGGTTTGCTGAATGAATGAGTGACGAAAAGCTGATGAATGACGAAATGAATTCATTCGTGGAGACCTCCGAAATCGAAAGTAAATTATTTTCCATTCGAAAATTAAATCCACAAGAAGAATTTGAAATAGTTTACTTCGAGTGCATTAAGCGAGGAGACATATATATATATTTATCTTAAAATTATTTTCTTATTTCTTTTTGGATACTACTGAGTCATGAGTACAGTTAACAGTATAGTTCCTTTTCATATATATTCGATACCGTGTCCCTGGTTCTATTAGTTTGGCTTGGGGCTAACTGTACAGTTACTCGTATCGGAAAAACTTTAAATTTTACCCTGAGTTTTAAAAATTAAATAATAATCTAAAAGGAAGTCAAATCAGGTACTACGGTAATGTTCAGAATCATAACTCAAGTTATTAATGTTAGCGTATGCCGCGAAATTAAGGAAAGATAAACCATACAATGATATTTTAAATCTTCATTCTACATGACGCGTGGCGACACATTGGAGAGGAGACTCAACGGCTCACCGCCAAACCGTCTGCCCGAGTAGCTATCGCCTATCTGACTCCCGATTGAGTTGAAATTCACTTTGTATATGTACTGAGAAGAAGAGAAAACATTGATAGCGTGTTTCAGACCCGAGAGTCCTATTGGTTGAGAAACTCTTGTACTGCGCATGACATGTTTTTTGTTTCTGTCTTATTTTAGACGAATTTACATTAAAGATATTAAAATTGTTACCTATCTACCAGGCTTAAGCAAGTTTTAAATTGAGTTAAAAGCATTAAGGATCTACCATGTCAAACAGTAGCAGTGAGCAAAACGTAGTCCTTTTTTAAATACTTTTTAATAGATGTTGTTCAAAAACAATAGTTCAAATACATTTTATGGAAGATTTTTGAATAACTTTGTTTCCAAAATGTACTCATTCTGTATCAGTGGGTCGCCAACTTACTCGCCAATTGATATAAAAACTATCCTATCTCTCAAGTTGGATCAATCTGATCATAGTGCAAAATTTGATTAAAATCGGTGCAGTGGATTAGGTCTTCATCGCGGACAAACAATGTGCCTTGTTATTTTTATCAGATGTAATATTATTACCAGTTAGCTTTTTGTTTTGCTTTAAAGAGCCATCTAGTACTATTTGTAGAAACTAGCTAGAGCTTGTATAACAATAACCCTGATTTACTATTAGTTTGTAATGTTGTTGCGAGATGGCAGTAAAAGGTAAAAGTCAATGAATTTAAAGTAGGATATATTTGTTACAATCAAATATATTTTATTAACCGACTTCAAAAAGTAGGAGGTTATCAATTCGATCGGTATTTTTTTTATGTATGTACACCGATAACTCTGAGTTTTATGATCCGATTAATGCCATTTGGTCCCAAATTTTACATAGATTGGCCCAGTAGTTTTCATGTTATGAACAGTTATATGAAAATTTTCGTCTACCTGGATGACATAATTGTTTTCTGTGTACGGCTTTTTTTTGGAGTTTTCATTCATGTTTAAAATATATTTTATTATTAACTAAAAATAAAACGTAAAAAATAAAAAAAAAACTACGTTTAATAAAACCGACTTCAAAAACTGAAAAGAATCAAATAACTAAAAATTTAATTTAATACAACTCTTATGCAAATCTTTACCTTTAATATTAATAAAATACTATTATTTGTATGTGCTACATATTGATAGCTTTGAAGTCGGTGCTAAGCCAAATGTAATAAAGGTACCTACACTCGCCGAGCGTGTCTTTGAGCGGGATAGCTTCGTCTAGAACTATACAACCTAAGCCGACAGACCTAAACAAAATAAAACTAATAGCTGTATTATTGGAGCTTACTCCTTAAGAATCGATTTTCATATAAGTCACCCGGTATGAGAAAAACATGGAGAGTAGAACCTACTCATCAAATGGGATAGTCACGTTTTTGGTGCGCATCATTTCTCGCGCACCTTTCACTTTTCAGTTGGCGTGACAGTCTAGACGCTCGGTCCCAGGGGTTGGACAGACGCCTTAAAGAGACGTTTTCAGAACACTGTAGTGCCATCTGTATAATACTTTTGAACGAACTTACTTTTATTATCTACATAATAAATTCTCCACCACCAAAACCTTTGATTGCCCAATGCGATGGCTAAAGCCGTCTATTGTAACTACGCCTGTTGTAAGGAATCACCAGATAGCTGCTGGTCTGCAAGTGTTATGATAACCATGTTGTATGGAGATAGAAATACTCCGAGGGAAGTTCATTGTACTCTTTGATTGTATGTGGTTGAGCTTCTTCAGAACTGAACTAGAATAAGTAGCCTTCTCAGTATTAATTTAATACGGATGTGATTTTTAGTGTAGTGTACAAGAGGAGATCTGTTATATTCATATTTAAATAACTATCTAAGCTGAGTCGCCTGCAGTTAATATTTATATCATGTTTGTCCGTTTAAAATGCCTGCAATGTCTTTGACAAAGGTGCTTCAGCATATCTAGTTAATTATCGTTCATTACAGTTTCTGGTAACGTGCCACACTATGGAGCTACTCTATCATGAGATATGAACTAGTAAATAGTAAGCAACGGTGGTATGAAGTGGCGGGCCTTAGTCTATTTATTACGTAAATATTTAAGAAATCACTTTAACCAACGATACATACTTCGATTCATCTGTATAATCCACCTAAAAGAAACAATTTTATACAAAAATTGATATTTCTAAAATACGACGGACGCATAAATCTGTCTTCCCCCGTTTAGTACAATCACTTTTGTTTGTATATGAATAAGTAATGTAACGAGCTGAAGGCCCACTATATGATTAATTGTGGAATCGACTAGCGTATTGCACCTACATACTAACTACCCTGTATTCATCACTCTGCGCCTGTTAGCCTGACACTTATAGTTATGTCGACGGCTCGCTCTCCTGTCTCGGCCCCCGTGTCGACGAGTCAACTGTTGGCACGTCGCCTACGCCGACCACTACGCCGTTGTGCTACGTGCTGCTACGAGAGGTATTGTACATAATATTGTTCGACTGGTCGTCGGCTACGTCGAACCGTTCCGGCCCGCACCTTGTTTGCTACAATATTTTAATTGCTAGTAAGTGAATTGTGTATCATAGCGTTATGAGTTGAAAGATGCCTAACGGTGACAACTAATTCAACTAACGCTGACATGGTACGTTTGTCTAAAAAAACGTCCAAAGCTATAATTATGTTTTTTATAATCGCTACTAAAATATTTATTTATGGTGTTTGTTGATGATGCACTTAATAACTCTTGTATTAATTTACATTTAAAAGAGTGGCAATAAGTTTCTTGCCACTTCTTTTCATAAAGCTTAACCGAAGTGGCGGTAAATGTTAAAAGAAAAGTAATCTATTGACATTCATGGGTCACGTAAATATGATCTAGTACATGAATAAAGTGATTATGATTTGATTTTATTGATTTTATTTCATTCATATTCTAAGTGTATTATGCTGAATGTCGACTGTTTGTGCCTCAATAGTCTATATCGATAAATAAAACTAAATTTATTAAAAGTTACTGCCGATATTCGTATTCTCACTTTTTATTGTTTGCTCTGTATTGGCATATTATCATTTCACATTGTTTTGAGTCCTCCTCCACATCTGTCTGTTCGCGATAAATTCAAATTTTACTGCACCGAATTTTCTCAACTACGGGTCCCATCTGCACAATTTCAATTGAAAATCAAAAAAGTATGGATGCCGAGTGTCATTCTACCATTTATTTACCCAGGGTATTAAAAAAAATCTTGAAAGACGACCAAAAAGAGGCGTCTTTTACATCTCGACAAAGCTTCTTCACACACGGCCAACAAAACTAAGTCATTCTTAGCTTCCGAAAAAGTACAACTCATCACCCATCCTACCCCTACCCTGACTTAGCACCCTGTGATTTCTGTATTTTCCCTAAAATCAAAGATTTGAGGAGAGGTTTCACTTTTACCAATTCCTAAAAGGCGTTCAATCAGCACGTAGAAGACATGGCTTAAAATCTGTGGTCTTCCTGTTTTAAAAAATGGTTCGATCGCATAATAAAATGTTTAAAATGTAAAGGTAAACATAATGTTTTGGTTATAACATGTTTGTTTTAGTTACGCAAAACTTTTAATGTGACCTACGTACTTGTATAACAAAATAACGTTCGACGTTATTTGTGTGCAGAACTCCCATAAAAGGCGCTAAAATTAAACGTGAATATCATATCTGACGAATGAATAGCAAATTGTGACGTGTGGTCAGTATTGTGTGAAACTTGGTACTAGCAAGCAAAATGCATCTCGTATTGATTCATGTTCTCCTGGTATACTTGAGGATTATTCGTCGATACAGAATACGGTGCGTATGTTTTTATCATGCGGTGCACAATTTAAGAATCAGTTAAGTAAGTAAAGCCGCGTTGGGACTGATGCGGGGAACTAAAAATATTATTAATAATATCTATCACAGACAATATATATTGTAATGGGCTTGTCAGGCTGAATTGCGATCTGGTTTTTAACCAACTTCAAAATAGGAGGATGTTCTTGATTCGTTGAATTAACATTTTTGAAGGTAGCTTCGACCATTTCATACTGTTTTGCAGCTATCGTTTAAGTCACGATGTTAATTGTATAATGAGGGAGCAAAATAATATTTTTACGGCGAAGGCACTCTTTCGCTACGTTCATTCATATTCATTCTACTAAAGAATCCCTCCCCTAGCTCTGGATTCAAAGTCATACACTCTACTTATCATTACACCCACTATGAGGAAATAAAAGGCACCTCATATTTTATTGTAATATTATTATTTAATAAAACATAGAGTAATAAATAAATTGAAATTAAATAGTAGCGAATAATAAAAGAACTAAAAAATTATATGTACATTTGAGACATTTTCGTGATTATGATAATTTTTTTTTCCAGTTTTATTAGAAATAGAGATTGTGGTAGGTTTTATATTTTGCGTGTTTAAAATAATGTCCAAATCTGGCTCATTTTGAGGAAAATGTATCGATGAATCTCGTTGTTTGGATGTAGATGGACGCTGTGACAGTGGTATGGATGGAGTAACTGAAGCTTGCTATTTAATGTTTGTCACAATTTAATACGTTCACATGTTTTTCAGCTTGTTCTCAATGGAATTCTTTTATATACCGCACTTGACTTTTAACAACAAATACACAGACGAACTCACTGCCATAATATCCTAATAAATATCTATGTTATTTATTAACGTTTTTTTATATAATGTTTTCAGCTACATTATACAAAAAATGTTAGTTGGTTAAAAACCAGATCGCAATTCAGCCTGACAATCCCATTACAATATATATTGTCTGTGATAGATATTATTAATAATATTTTTAGTTTCCCGCATAAGTCACAACGCGGCTCTACTTACTTAACTGATTCTTCTTAAATTGTGCACCGCATGATAAAAACATACGCACCGTATTTTGTATCGACGAAACATCCGCAAGTATACCAGGAGAACATGAATCAATACGAGATGCATTTTACTTGCTAATACCAAGTTATACACAATACTGACCACACGTCACAAATTATTATTAAAAATAGTAAAAAAACGCTCACAATACAATTTAAGAGATTATGTTGTTTTCAAAAGTTCCCTTTTGTATTGATTGTATCACTAGCATTGATATCAAAGTCGTCCCAGCGATAATTAGAGCAGCTGTCAGAGGCACGGGAGTTATGAGGCGTGCGGCACGTACAGAGTTACAGGATCGCATAAGTTATAAGTAGTTGTTTGTTATAATTGTAAGAAAGCGAGATGGAGGATAAGGATTGCAGCGTGGACGGTATACGTCACAACTTCGAGGTGGCTTCGAATTCGAAAACGAGTGACCACTACTACGTGTTATAATAATAGTGATATACATAACTCGATATGCTGGTTTGTTTTAAACTCTTTATGACAAGGGTTCCTTCAAGAAAGCACGAACACTTAAAATAAATTTTAAATTATTTTGCCGTGTAGCCGAAAATCAAGTATTTGGTGCAATGTGTGCTCTTTTCGCCTTTATTACATTATTGCTTCTATATCTGTCCTTAGACTAGAGGTGATATGAGTAATGTGGAGTAACAACAGGCAACAACACAACAACAAAATCCGGTAATATAGATGTGATCGTTTTGTACAATTTAATTCGTAGAAACTCTGTGACTATGGAGACTGGGAATACATGACACATGTCGGTGTTGGATGAATGTTATCAAGTTTGAAGAGCCTAAGCCTAAGCCGAGCAATTTACCCAAAGTTTTGTTATGGGATAAACAAAGTTCCGTGAGCGCTATTATTCATTCTGGATGAAGGAACAGCATTTATTACTATGTAATTATTAGATATCCCACGAGCACCAGCTGAGAACTGCCGTTCACTGCATTTTTCAAGTGAAAATTCCTTTATACTTGTTGAACAAGGGGAAGGACAGTCAAAGCCGTGTCAACACGCCGGTGAAGATATATATCGGTCACTTGCTCCTAGACCACAACATGTTTGTATTCTGCGGGAAACAAGGATGCAAGATGTAAGCATATACAATTGAAGGCATTTACGTCACATCTTGCATCCTTCACACACATAGTGCACCGCTACTGCTCTGTTTTAGCTCGCGATAAATACAACTATACGTCTCAGACACCCTTTGCAGATCCTGTGCCCCTGGTACATGATACCCGTTCACGTTCCTCTTTAGGGGTATAAATAACACTTATTTTTTATATAATTCCACATAGATATACAATATAAATGCTAGCGTATAGACTATCGACAAACATAGCGTGCGAGAGAAGAAGATCTGAAACGTATTTTAGTTGATGTAACCGAGTTTGACTCATAAGTCCTAAGCAGTCAGCCACGCTTAGTAATAATTTTTAATATTAAACGACTAGCTAACGCAAACATTGACAATTCACGCATTATTGGGCTTTCAGGTTGTCTACAGTCAGGTGTATTCTTAGTGTTCTCATCAACTCACGATGGATTCTTGCTATCAATCGCAGCACGTACCAATTTTAATTACATTAAGTTATAAGAGTTATTTATGAATGTGATAATGTGGGATGAAGGGTAGGTGGACGCTACGATTTGCGGATTCGATCCTGTCTGGTAACATTACTTTGTTCCAAATATGAGTGAATGTGTTGATATTATAATACGTTCCGGGTGGCAGGAATGTTTTATTATATGTCCAGCGGGCGACGCACCACCGATCAATATAATCACATACATACAACAGTGGTCAATATCTATATAAAATGTTCTATATACAAACATAATAAAATCGTAGCAAATGATAACTGTACATTGAATATTTTTAAAGAGTATTTTGCTGTATATTCAACAAACAAAACCGAAGCCAAAAAAGTACTTTATAGAATTTTTGGCTGTTGTCTACATATTATATTACTGTAAATAAGTAAAGGTATTGTGCGAGCAATTATATATTTAATCTAATAACTTCAAATGGTATATTATCAATAAATAAAAAATAAAATATATATCCGAAATCCCCGTAGACAGAACGACCTGAGCAGCGCCTTTTGACGAGCATGACGCATGCAACATCCATCGCTTCCCACCTACATATCGTACGGAAGGTAACGATCCTCCCCACGACCGATGAATCACATTTTCTAATGAAGGTATATTCATACAAATCTGACTGAAAACTCGTGCGTCGACTTGATGTGAGTACGCCCCGTCGTATGTTGTCGATGATTTTTACGATGACGTCATGCAGAGCAGCAGTCATCACGAAGACGTAGCCGCTCCGCCGACAAAGCTTCGTAGTGTTTGTAAAAGTACTGTGTGGTGGTTGTATGTGAGCAGAAGGGAGATCGATATAGTGTGATGTGTGTCGCGATAATTGTCACCAGGGCCGGGTTAATGTCGCAGGAATTGCAATAACTTCGGGCCCCAAAACCAAATCCGCTTACATCGGGCCCGGGCCAAATATAACGACTTATACAATTTACATACAGAGAATTTTACATTACATTCAAATATATTCGTTTAACTACTAAATTTATATTTTAAAAATATTATTTTATAATTATGATCAGTGTTTAAAACGCACTATTGATAATATAGGTACATGCTCTATAATATATATAAACTATGAAATATACACTAAAAAGATTAACAATTATTTATTTAGTATCGCCAACAAATTTATTTGATTTTTGTTAGTAAAATAATAAAACTGTTGAGAATTATTCATCTTCACTACTTTCTAGTAAAGATCCATATCAAGGGCCCTACGATAGAATTTTCTGCGGGCCCCGTCTTCGCCTAATCCGGCACTGCTTGTGACTGAATGGCTGCAACATTGTAAATTGTAGTACATATATAGCCTTATATTACCAAGTATTTATCTGCTATTGATTCGTGTTCTCCTAGTACACTTGTTTACGCGCTTTGACCGGAACGACGGCCATATCCTTCACCACACATTAAACATACATACAACTTGAACATCATATCAATCTATATATAGGTAGATTGCAGTGCACAATCGAATGCACTGGCGAGTGTTATGTAAATCCCTACTAATTAATTATAATTGTGATTATAAGTTTGTTTACTACGCTTTCACACCTAAACCACTGAACCATTGTTGATAAAATTTAGTACAGAGATAGTCTAGAGCTTGAAAAAGAACATAGGCTTCCTTTTATTAAAAAAAAAAGCAATAAAAAGGCTTTTATTTTCTCAAAATGTATTCCTTTAGAATTATTTTGATATCGTTTCTAATATACTAGGTACTACTACCGCTTTGGAAACGAATGGCGCTCTGAGAAAGTAGAAGTGGCGCAAGAAACTTGACATTATTTTTTTGAGCTCTTTTTAATGAAGTATACAATATTGTACTGTCATTGCTATTGCTATAAAATACTCATAATCTAGAAGTGAAATAAAATATTTAAGGAAAAGTAGTTTTTTCCTCTCTTGCTTACATCCAAAGTCAACACTGCACCGTTATAACGTTAGCGTCACTAATTGTTCTTGAATCCGGCGCATTCTCTTCTCTTATTGGTTGGAATAATACAGATAATGGAGGGCAACATAATACAAATACACGAGAATACAAATAAATAATAAAGATTTTAGAAATAAAGTGTAGAATATAATAAATGTGTATGTAACAAAACTGTATATGAATAGCACTGCCAGCACCGGAAAGAGCTGTTTGTATGAGTATTATTTGAAAAGTATTCGAAAAGATAAAATAAAGTGTCCAAAGTCACGGGTAAAAGCTAGTAAATTATAAATTTTAACTGCATATTATCAAACAAGTAACTTTCTATTATGTTGTTTTTTTCTCTTATGGGGTTTTATTTTGTTACTGGATGGTTGAGAGCGGTCCATTCTGGTATAAAATATATATATACTAGTTGACCCGACAGACGTTGTTCTGTAGATAATAAAAATAAAACTATTATGTAGGACTTTGCCAATAATATTTCAAAACATCAAGAATTATTTCGTAAAATAAACTCACTTTTGTTATAATAATATTGTTTCACAGTGGAACTGTCAATCCATGCGTCACTAAATTCTCTCATAGAAAATATGTCCATACAAAACAAATATTGAAAATAAAAATAATTATGGGTCCCAAATCGAAATAAAAACTATCCTATCTCTCAAGTTGGACTAAACTGTACTCCATGAAGTAATCCCCATTAAAATCCGTTCATTAATTTAGGAGTCCATCGAGGACAAACAACGTGTCACGTAATTTATATATATTAGATATATTCAAAATGACACGTTGTCTGTCCGGCTGACTGTTCTGTAAATAATAAATTAAATACTGTTTTTATTAATTTGTTCAATAATAATTCATAACATCAAGAATTATTTCGTAAAATAGACTCACTGTTGTTATAATGAAGTTGTTTCAGAGCAGAACTGTCAAACTGGGCGTCATTAAATTGTCTCACAAAAAAAAATATGTCCATACAAAATAAATATTGGAAATAATAATAATTATGGGTCCCAAATCAAAATAAAAAGTATCCTATCTCTCAAATTAGACTAAACTGCACTCCATGAAGTATCTCCATTCCCCAGTCCCCATTTAAATCCGTTCATTCGTTTTGGAGTACATCGCGGACATGGAGTACATCGCGGTGTTTTTTTTAATTGGGACAGTATGGGGAAATCTTTAAGTATAAGAGATACAGGGAAACTTTCTTAGGAAACAGTAGGTAGCTTTTTGTGAAAAAAAAAATTGGTATATTCAAAATTTTGGTCAAGTGTGAGTTGTCCCTAAAAATGATTAATTTTGATGAAATTTTTTTTTGACGCACATCTACTCAGTTTCATGAGGGGATCATTTTATTATATAGGAAGAAAAAAATCGGGACAGCAGAAGTTAGGTAAATTCGGCTATATGGGTCGTCTATATAATATTAACTCTTATATATCCTATTTAGAAATTTCAACCTATTTAACTCAAAAAGCTTAGCAATGCTTATTTCATTCGATTTTGTTTTTTTTTTATAAGCTTTTATCAAACTTGCCATGTTGGTTCATTAGCAATATGTGTATCAAGCCTTACATTAGCTTTTATACTGCCAAGTCCCATTAAACCACTGCGCTTAGTGAAAATAAAAGTGCGCAGAACTATATCAAATCGATGGAAGTTTTACACCTCCAGTCACTCCTGGGACCCTGGTTTCACAAACTACTTTTTTAAACAGGTGCACTATTTTGATTGTTGTTTATTTGCAAGTTAATCGTGCCACTGTACAGAATACTATTTAATTACCTCAATAGGACGATTAATGGACATTGAGCCGCCTTTGACATCCGCAACATAAAGGCGAAACAATTATACATACTGTAAATATAATATACTCGTATAAATATATATAAAATTATAGAACAAAAGTTTATATTTTTATAAATAATACTTTATTATTGAGAATATTTTGGAATGACTGGAATAATAAATAAAACGGAGAAAATAAACACAAATACTAAATAAATAATTTGTTTAATTTGTTTATTTAAGTTTATTTAGTTTTAAAAATACTTTTTTCTTACTTTATATTTACTTTCATTTTAATAGTAGTAGGTAGTAGTAGGTAGACCTGAGTTGTTCACACCTGTGAAGGCATTCTGTTAATAATGTTTCATAATATTATCATTACGTACATACATAAATAATAATAATAATAATAAAGCCTTTATTAATGATTTTCCACTTGATTTCTACATTTTAGTGTTAGTATGTTAGTACGGTTAGTCGACAAACATGATTATTTTATTATTAACTTTTATGTTAGTAAGTTGCACTATGTTAGTTTTCTTGATTATTTTCAAATTGATCCCAGTTGGGTAAAGGCCTCCTCCATTCCTTTCCATTCCTTTCTATTTTTTCCTTTTTCGAGCCAATTAGTTCCGCCAGTCTCTCTTATCTCATCGGTCCACCTTTTATGTGGTCTGCCCACATTTCTCTTTCCTACAGGTCCCTTCCATGTTGTGGTCTGAATGGTCCATCTAGCGTCTGTTAGTCTGGAAATGTGTCCGGCCCATTGCCACTTTAATTTTAATGCTTGATTTAAGGCATCAGTTAATTTTGTTTTCTTCCTTATCTTCTGGCTTATGTATCTTATTAATTTTTCTTAATTTAAGCATGCTTCTTTCCATTCCGCACTGACATGTCCTAATTAAGTGTTGTATTTTCTTCGTAAACACCCATGTTTGGCAGCCATATAACAAAGTTGGATGAACACAGGATTCCATTACCGTTTTTTTGAATTCTAAGCTGTAGTTTCCGTTTAAAATTTCCTTCTGGCTCCAATATTTTTTCCAGGCTAGATTTATTCGTCGGTTTATTTCCTCTTCATGACTTATTTTATTGAAGGATATCAGCTTTCCTAGGTATATATATTCATTCACAAAGTCAAGTGTTTGTGATCCGGCGCTTATTGGTACTGATAGACCATTTGTCATAATTTTTGTTTTCTCAAAATTCATTTCCAAGCCTACTATGGCACTTGCTTCATGTAACTGATTAACCATAGATTCCAGTTGCTTTGGGTTCTCATTAAAGATGACTATATCGTCGGCAAATCGAAGATGACTTAAGAAATCTTTGTTGATCATAATACCTCTATTCACCCAGTTTATGTTGTTAAAATAAATAAAATATACATAAATAAATTATATATAAATTATGTAAAGTTCAAAAAAGTATGGGAAATCCAAATGTACTGACGTTGTAAAAAGTCCGATATAGTTAAATAGACGATGGAGGTATGCAGGTTGCCCACTAGTTTGTCAGTTCTTATATTTGAGGTTGTAATTGTTAAACTAAGTATGTGTCTTTGTCATTTGCACGAGTGAACTCATAAATTAACGACTGAAACAGATATATTATAGACGAGCTCATTTAAAATCAACCCATACCACTGCATGCACCCAAACTACCCTCCCCCCACAATCAATATTTGCTGCATCTAGTGCTATCGAGTTATGCATTCCTAGTACCTAAATTTGAACTTTTGGAAGTTTTAGCTGGAATATTTACTTACTGAGTAGTTAGTTAGTTATTTAAGTATAATAGAGATAATAAAGAAGTATTTGGCCGATCGATGGTTTTTGGCTTTTGGCCCACAACACATCAAAGCCTCTGTTAGAAAATGCAACTACTTGTACAAAGAGATTGTTGAAAAATTATAAACTACTATTTATTATTTTTTATTAATTAATCGATTCTACTAAACTCCAATTACATCTCTTATTTGTTAAGTTGTTAGAAAGTTCAGGTTACTTTGCTGTTACCGTCAAGTAGTACTTACTGTGGCGAGAAACAAGGCGTAACAAACAAACTTACTGATTTATAATATTGATTTGAATTTAAATTATTATAATAAGTACTGTGGTAATTCATAATAATTATACTCAGATGATACCCATAATTGTGAATTCCAGCGTTATCTCGCAGCGGTCATATTACATACAATCAACGTTACAATGTTGCATAGGTATCAAACTTACGTCCGGTGTACTAGGAGGCACATACACGTGCGGTAGTACACTTATCTATAAAGAAATAAACATTTAGACTGTTGCGTGGCAATATTATTGTTAATGTTAACAAAACAAGGAACAAACATAAACTTACGTTAAACGTACGTCTTTTAATGGTATTTTGTTACAACATCATCCCAGAAAATAAACAAAAGAATGTGTTACGAAATTCAATACAATTGTTAAATGATTCCACAGACTGGGAACAAATTGAACGCCCTCAGGCTATTTAATTATAAAATTTTATTGTACGATACTACAAATAGTGTACCTTAATTTCAAAAAAAGCCCGCTGACTTTCTTGTGCCCGTTGCTCTCAGATCTGAGACACCACAGAACAGAAAAACTAGTTTTTTCTGTTTTGTGACTGATTGGTTCTACAATTTAAGCATATGTTGCCTGCCTGTCTATACGTACTTTTATAAATCAATAACAGCTGTAATAATTATAACATAGTCATCATAATATATATTATGACCATAATATAATCATATTAAAAGGAATTTTTTATCCTAGGTAGAGAAAATGCCAACACGGTTTAAGATATTGTCAGCTTTTTGTATACTGCGTAGATAGAAAATTTACGCAACGGTTTCGTATTAACGAAATATCCGCAAGTATACCAGGAGAA